>NC_081297.1:8050576-8660192 GCF_030435805.1 Mustela lutreola | reverse complement strand
GGTCTTCTTATGATTAGAAACAACTGATTGAGAATATCAGAGAATTTAAACAGTAATTATAATTTAAGAAAGCATATTACATATATTAAATGTCCTCAGGAGAAGTTTATTCTTGGTCGGTACTGATGCCATTTTCTGGCGAAAGCCCTTGGCCCCAAAACTCAGAGTGTTATTCGTTATTCTGCCACTTCTAATTTTATGATGTGTACGTACTTTTATACACTCAAGCCATCTCTGGACATGGTCAAATGCAACAATGCAACTGAAAAATTTAAATGCCGCAAATTTATTTTTATTTTTTAAGTTTTTTGTAATTTTATTTTTTTTTCAGTGTTCCAAGAGTCATTGTTTATGCACCACACCCAGTGCTCCATGCAATCCGTGCCCTCCTTAATACCCACCACCAGGCTCACCTATTCCCCCCACCCCCTCCCGTGCAAAACCCTCAGCTTGTTTCTCAGTCTCTCGTGATTTGTCTCCCCCTTCCGATGTTCCCCACTTCACTTTTCCTTTCCTTCTCCTCATGTCCTCCATGTTATTCCTTATGCTCCACAAGCAAGTGAAACCATATGATAATTGACTCTTCTGCTTGACTTATTTCACTCAGCATAATCTCCTCCAGTCCCGTCCATGTTGATACAAAAGTTGGGTATTCATCCTTTCTGATGGAGGCATAATAATACTCCATTTTATATATGGACTGTATCTTCCTTATCCATTCGTCTGTTGAAGGGCATCTTAGCTCCTTCCACAGTTCCGTGATTGTGGCCATTGCTGCTATAAACACTGGGGTGCATGTGCCCCTTCTTTTCACTACATCTGTATCTTTGGGGTAAATACCCAGTAGTGCAATGGCAGGGTCCTAGGGAAGCTCTATTTCCTGGTTCCTTTTGATGTGTGGAGCTTCCCACTTCTACTGCCCTAGGACTATGGGACACAAGAGACATAAGAAACCAGAACTCAGATTATGGAGGGAAGGACAAGATTAATGAAATTCACTGAGATAGTTACGGCAGGTCTGATTAGGTCTAGAGCCAGGAAGAAGTCAGGGAGTCCAGGTAAACACTGGCAAACAGGAATAAAACCAGATGATTCAGTTACGTAACAAATGGGTTGCTAGAGCATATCAGAATTTCTGGCTTAGCCATGAAGCGTCTCGTGTTTCCTGCTGAGACAAGAACTAATTGCAAGAATTGTCCTTCAACTGAGCACCAGCAATCCCCATTACACAGGTGTCAAGAGGATTAATCAAGCTTGACTAAGGGATGTGAATCTCTATTTAGGTGAGAAATTTACCATCTCTCACTCGCCTTGCACGTTTTACAAAGGATGATCAGAAGCAAGCCGATTTCTCAAGTTAAATCTGTAGGGTGCAGGAAACAGGTTTTCAAAACTTTGAGGTATGGCCCCTTCTATTAAATTCAAAGCGTACTCCAGAACAGCTCTATCTATAGCATTTTGTTCTGTGCTCTGTGTATCTAGTCTGGAAAGAAATCAGCCGAGAAAATTCCCAGGGGCAGACCAGAGACCGTGCTTCCACTGTCTGAGTTTATAGCAGGTTTTTCCTAAATAGTGCTTAGAGGCTGAGCAAAGTTACTCCCAGTGGGAAGTCACTTTAGCCAGTTTTACTGCGGCAGTCTCAAATATTCTTTCCAATCTAGTTGCAAATAGGAAAAGTTAGACTTCTGCAAAATCAGCAGGAGAGAGTCCCACCTACGGGTGAGGCAAATTGAAATTTAGATTGTGAAAGAGATGCCTTGAGCATCAATCAGAAATGTTTTCAGAGAAAGTGTGAACAAGGAACACTCGAAGCGAGAGGATGCTTCATTTGGGTCAGGCTCTTTTGGCAGGAACTATTACATGTTCTGAAATCAGGTCATGGGAGTTGGCAGTGGTGTCTAATATAGAATGAGGTTTGGGGCATCCAGTGCCCTTAGAAACAGGAAGAATATTTATAGACTTAATAAGGCTTCATAATTTGATCAGGGTTTTATAAATTACCTTTCATCAAAGAGCTCAAATATCTATCATAGTAATCTCTTCTTTTTTACTCACAACATCCTTTTGAAGTAAAAGAAGGTCTACTGTAATTACACTGGTTTAGAAAAAAAGAGAAAGAAATCAAAATCCAAGCCATTTAATAATTTTCTCATGCTTGCACAATGGAACAGGACCCTCTGGTTCACAGTTTGGTGCTTTGGCTAGGAAAGAGGGAACTCAATTCTAAAGAAGAACTAGTGTCCCAGAAGGAAAATGGTACCCCACTTCCTAATCTCTGTGGCTATAATCTATGCATCCATTTCCCTTTAATGTGACTTCCTTTAAATTTTGTTTAAATTATGTATAGTGATGGCTTTCTACTTGAAAATATTTCTTTAAAATTCTACCTATAATAAATCAATAACTTGATTTTAAAAATAATGGCATCAGAAAATCATCAATGGATGCCATAACTAGTAGGTTTAAGTTTGGTGAGAAAGAAGATGTTTACATAACCTCAAAGTATCTTGTCACCAATTATTTATTAACTACAGAGGGGGAAATAATGATGATAAAATTGAGGAACCTTGTGGATACCATCTTAATTAAGTGACTAGAATTAAAACTCATGAATCATGGTACAAACCAACACCAGGTTCTTGATATGATGCACTGAGAAGGACATAATATCACATCTCTGGTGTTCCTGCTGAAGCAAAAAAAAAAAACCAAAAACAAAAAAAAAAAACCGGAACAACAAAAAAAGCATAATATGAACCTTATCATAAGGAGACAGATAAACCCAAATCAAGGTATATTGTATAAAATAACTGACCTTCTCTCTTCAAAAATGTCAGAGTTGTGAAAGACAAGGGACTGAGGAACTCTTCTAGATTAAATGAGGCTGTGAATGCTATGAAACTAAGTGCCATATTTGATCCTGGACTGAATCTTATAACGAATTTCACTGTGACAATGGAAGAACTTGAATGTAGACTGTGGATTAGATGATCAATTATATTAATGTTGCATTTTCTGATTTGAATAATCATACAGTGGTTATATTGGAAATATATTTTTGGAAATACATACTAAAGTAGTTAAGGGCAAAAGGGCAGGATGCCACCTTCATCTTTCTCTCAAATCGTTCATATAAATAAAGGAAAAAAAGATAGAGAGAGAGAGGATGCTGAGGTAAATGTTGGCAAAATGTAAATAATCCATCAATTTAGATATTTATTTGTTGAATGTCCAAGTTTAGAAAATCTGTGTAAGAAAGACTTGAGACATCCTACAGTAATTCCCAACTCCCTATTATATGTCAGAAATTGTTCTAGGGATAATTGGGGAGCACACATACAGAGCCACCCTTGGGGTTTGAAAATGCTTACTTACCTGTTTTCCAAAGGATATTCTTAATACGGAGGTCTCCACTTAAACTAATCTATACTGGAGTAGAGAGACCAGAGCTCTTTTTCTTGAAGCCAATGCCCTTATTTCTCAAATTTCAAAAGTAAACAAGTAGCCAAATCAATAGAACACAGAGATGTCTTTACTTTATGTCCTGTTCATCTCTTGGCCCAGGTTCTCAGTGTCAAGTAACAGTTATGTTTTATATTTTCTCCCCTCGCTAAGAAGGATTAGTTTGATTGTTAAAGTTTGTAAGTGCTGTTTGGCCATCACTCCCTATCATGTCCTCAATCTTGAGGATAAGTTGTGCTGGTGCAGAGGAAAGACCCATATAAATTTATATGCCCCTTCTTCCATCAGCTCAACTCTCTCTCTGTATATAATCTGAAGTAATTCAGAGAAGTGGTGATTTCTGGGTAGTTCAAAAAAGACTTGAAAAAATAATTTCATGCCACAAATAAAAGATATACAGACACTATTTTCTGTCAAGTTCACATGTTCATTGGTCATACATGGCCTTTATTCTAAACTCTAATTTTGAAACTGTCTTGTAAGTTCGATGATCATTTGTTATAAGGTAATAAGACAAAATTTTAATTAATAGGCAATAAGTAAATTCATGAATTTGATATTATCATTATTTTAAAATCAACTGTTTAGTGTCCAATAATTATTTATTAAACAATTGCTAAACAGGTGCAGATGTATGTATATGGATGTGTCATGGTTGTATCAAATGTCAATCAAGTAGCAAGTCGCATGTAGTGTAATATGAGAAGCCATGTGATTTTTCAACTGACTTCTATAAAACAGTTCAAACAATGATTGTAAATGTAGAAAAT
Source organism: Mustela lutreola (assembly GCF_030435805.1). Lineage (NCBI taxonomy): Eukaryota > Metazoa > Chordata > Mammalia > Carnivora > Mustelidae > Mustela > Mustela lutreola. The sequence goes on along the minus strand of NC_081297.1, from coordinate 8,655,960 downwards.
GTACATAGAGTATCATTCTGGCCACACTTGCAACATTGACATAGACCTCTGTCAAAAGATTTATGATGGTTAATGTAAAAAATGATATGCATAATAATTACTATTATCATTCCCCAAATACTTGTTGAGTGTCTCATAAGTGACTTGGACCTTCCTAAATGCAGGGCATACCAAAAAACACATATGGTCTACCAGTCTCATGGACAGAATTCAGTGAAACAACTTGCTATCTACTTTTTTTTTTTATATAATAAACATTTTTAAAGTGATTAGTATGAACAAAGTACTATTTTAAACTTTATCAAGTTCAAAACTGTAATTTTCATAAAAACTCTAGGAGGCATGCTACTTACATTTTACAGATGAACAAAGTGAGGTACAGAGACATTAATAACTTCTTCAAGGTGATATAGCTAGAAAGTAGCAGAATTGGAATTTGAACCAGATAGCCCGGGTCCAGACTTCATTCTCAAATCACTACACAATGACCGGGCGGGGGGGGATCACCACCATTGGAGGTATCCAATGATGGTGACCCCCCCCCGTCATTTTCATCATCATTAACATTTATGAAAAACCAATTTCCAAACATCATGCTGAGCACTTTGCCTCCTTACCTCATTTATGCTCACAAGACGTTTACGAAGCAGGTTTCCAAATGCAGGAACTGTATCACTGAAAGGTTGAGTAAGGAATCCAGGAACATGCATTTTGAAAATGGTGGGACTAGAGCTGAAATCTTGGTCAGTGTTTTTCATTTTATTTTTTTTAATTTTTTTTCAGTGTTCCAAGATTCATTGTTAAAGCACCACACGCAGTGTTCTTCATTTTAAACTAAACATCAGAGATGATGGTAAAAGAATGAATGGTAAAAGAATAAAAGAATGAATGAATGAAGTATGTAGTATGAATGAAGCATGTGACCCAGTAGCTTGCATATAGTAGGTGCTGCAAATACTTGCTTAATGAACAGATGCAAACAGTGTTTGAAAATTCCAGTGGGTTGTCTTTGACGAGGCTGACACACGTCCACCTCACTCTTCCCGTTCTCACCTTTGAAAGGACTTAGTATATCGGCTACATAATATTATATATATATATATATATATATATATATATATATATATATATAACATAGCGTCCTTTAGTAGAACATATCATTCTTTAAATATTTAATATTTAAATATTTTTTAAAAGATTTTATTTATTTATTTGACAGAGAGAGAGATCACAAGTAGGCAGAGAGTCAGGCAGAGAGAGAGAGAGAGAGAAGCAGGCTCCTGCTGAGCAAAGAGCCTGATGCGGGGCTCGATCCCAGGACACTGAGATCATGACCTGAGCCGAAGGCAGCAGCTTAATCCACTGAGCCACTCAGGCGCCCCAATATTTAATATTTAAATATTAAGATGAAGGTGGCATCCTGCCCTTTTGCCCTTAACTATTTTAGTATGTATTTCCAAAAATATATTTCCAATATAACCACTGTATGATTATTCAAATCAGAAAATGCAACATTAATATAATTGATCATCTAAATATTTTAAATAAATATTTAAATATTTAATAGCAATGTTCTATGACCAGTATGCTTTTACATTCCTTAACTGTAGTGGTTTTTATCCCTTAAATGATTAGTGTAGTGCTAGAATTCATAAATAATTTAGTGTATGTTACACAAATACCTGTGGGCTGATGGAACTCTAGGTCTTGGGTCATAATAGAGTCTTAATTCTTGAATCCTTAACTTTTAAATTGTTTCCAGAAAGCATCTTCCTGCTAACATGAAAGGGTTAACTGCCCTCTGTGAAGAAACACCGAGCTACCCGGAGATTTTTACTCACCTTGACTCACCACTGAGTCAGGCAATCCATCTTACTTGATTCCTGTTTGAGATTCTCATCACAGATAGTTCTCTCTCTCACACACACCCCCTCACCCTCCTTCCGATCATCCATCCCTTCTTACATCTTTAAAATTTCGCTTGTCTTTCTCCCTGTTTTTTAATGGGCTGGCAGAACCCTCCAGGGCTGACCGTCAGACAGGGTTTATAAAAGCAACAGCCTTGAATCCTGAATTCCAGAAAGAATTTGATTCAGCTGTCAGTTCCAGAGGAGGAAAAAGGTGTTTCGGGGGAGCAAAATATAAAGAGTGGAGCGAAAGTAAAAGACAGATATCACAGCTTTGCGATGACTCCGTTCTATCAGCCAGACAGTAGGAAAAGGAGAAGTAGAAAAATGCCCTACAAAGACACCAAATTTATCAAGGAAGTAAATAGTGCAGTTTGAGAAAGTACACCACCCTTTCTTTTCTTATCCTCACCTCTCAGGTTCTCCCCTAATTCCTGAGGTCCATCATTTGGCTTTCTATTTCTAAAACATCACGCAGACATCAAAACATTTAGGAAAGCTAAAGAGCACAGACATGACCCACGGGAATTAAATGGAAGACGGAGAACCAATTTCTAATAACGACACTGTCAAGTTCTCCATTTCCACAGGTAAGAGAGGGAACAAATATAAGTAACTAAAACCTTCTCTACATGGAGATACGATTCAGAAAAAAAGAAAAAAAAAAAGGAAATAATAGCCACTGGGGTAAGATTGGATATGCAATATGTATTAGCATTTGGAAGTTAATGTAATTGTTTGACTCTGCAGACAACAGCACAACATTCGCCTGAATTTAGTAATGATGGTAACAGTGAAGTAGTACTTTGTCCTCACCAGGACAGTGTGAGGTAGGTGCCATATTTCTCCCATTTTACAAATGATAAATGTGAGGCACAGAGAGAAAATGACTTGCCCAAGGGACCAGCTAGTGAGTGGGGAGAAAAGCAACTGGCATCCCAGCTGTCTGATTCCCAAATCTGCCAGCTTCATGCATGCATCTTTCGAAACACACATCCCAACTGCATGGGAAACAGTCCTACGTCTTATGCCATAATTACTACTTATGGGGTGTGTCGGGGGGTTGCCCCTCTTTCTTATCATGTTATAGCAGTTTTGTTCTAAATTAGATTTTAACAAGTCTGTTTTCATCGACTTCAATCAAAAAGAAGATGCCAGAGGACCATTTAACGTAAACCTTCACTCGGCCTCTAGCTGTCCTGTCATCTCGTCATGCAGGAATCCCTGAGGTGTTCTAGATAGCCATCCTTCCTTCAAGGACCGGCCCTGAAGGGGGTGAGGAAAGCAATGAGGGGATTTTCCAGAAAAAAATAGGGCCTTGGACAGGCCCTATGGCACTGTGTAAGTTTTGTTTTAGAGATAAAACAGTAAAGTCCTATGCACAAAAATATTTGAGTACTATCCCGATGCCAAACCTTCACTGAGTTTTTGAAGAAGAAATACGTCTCTCTAACATCTCTCCTGAAGCTGATCTGTTTTGGAAGTCAGCATTGCATCCTAGAAATAGGAATTCAGTATGTCATGTGTATTTGTTCAGTCATATAATCAATACGGCACCTGTTTTTGCACAATGCTAGAGCTATAATGACAAAGTAGTCTGAGACCCTGCCTCGACAGGCTCCTGGGTTTGTTGGAGGTGGAGATGGAGGAATTAGGGAGGAGGAAGACACAGGAGAGTAAACAGTTACCGTACAATAAATTACGAGTAAAAAGGGGGAGGTTCCAAGATACTGTTGAATTAGAGGAGGAAGTTCTTATTTATGCCAAGAGCCAGGAAGGGCAGAGGTAGCTGGGAAGGTTTTACAGCGGGGTTCGTTCTGTGGAAAGATTTGAAAATGAGTAGGACTTCACCAAGAATAAGGGTGGGGGAGATGGAGGTTGGCTCTAGTTACTCAACAAATAACTCAAAATTCCATTCGTACTGTGTATGTAAGTTAATATTTGTGGAATGCTTGTTTTTGAATAGCATTTGTTGAATACTATTGGTAGTATCAGGTGAGTAAATATTTATTGACAATTTATTCTTTCTGCCTGGGTTATGCCACCTCTCAGTCATGTCAGTTAGCTCTCGATCTGCTGTTGACTCTCTCATAACAATAAGGCCAACCACCTTCAGGAAAAAAAAAAAATACTGTAAATACTTGTAGGTTATTAGGGTGTACATCCAGTGAAACTCCTACCACCATAATAGTAGGTTATGTGCCTCATACATTGTTTGTTAATGGTTAGGTAATAATCTTATCTGTCATATACAAAATAACGAAGGGCTTATCAAGTCCGATCTATCCAGCTTGGCTCCATTAACTCTCTGTTTCTTACCACAGGAATGAGAGGTAGACCAGGAGTACAGCCACAACTGGATGGCAGGAAAATTTAAATCTCCAGAGAGTACAGGCTCAAACCATACTTTATACACGAGTACCACCCCCTTTATTCGGCGCTACCCTCTCTTACCTCATATTCTAATGAGGGGTATGAGTGGGTAGGGAGTCAGCTGGTAAAATAAATAAAAACAATAAAATTGTGTAGTATGTTGGAAAATGATAAGTTCTCTAGAAGAAAATGTAGAGGAATAGTGAAGTGAAATAGTGAATAGTGAAATCATGAAGTGAAATGTAGGAATAGTGAAGAGGGGTGCTAGATTAGAAAAAGGGAATCCATTCTTTAAATACGATTGTCAGGGTAAGTCTTGTTAAGTCTTGAATGAGGTCTGAGGGCGTTAGCTCATGGGATATGTAGGATGAGAGTGATCTGGGCAGCGGGAAGAATTTGTATAAAGACATTAAAATGGATGCAGACCTGGTCACTTAATGAGTAGGAAGGATGGCGTTGTGTCTGGCCGGAAGAAAACAGGAATAGGAAAGCAATCGATGAAGTCAAGGATATAACAGGATGAGGAGGACAAACACAGAGTCTTCTGGACACTGAAAGGACTCTTATTTTGAATGATATGAGCCTGTGCAAGGATTTAAAATGTGATGACATGATCTGACTTAAGTTTTAATAACCTCTCCCAGGCTGCTGTTTTGAGAATAAGTACAGATTTTAGAAGATGCAAAGCAGAAGCACGGTAACCAATTCCTAAACTACTTTAGTTTGCAAGTGAGAGCTGATATTTGTTTGAACCTGGGTGACAGCTGGGGAAGTTGCAAGAAATGTTTCAATTCTGGATTAATTTGGAAGGTAGAGCCAACAGATGTGTGAAAGTTCAGGCATTTCCATCACTCTGTGTCTGTGAGCAGAGAGGGTCCAGTAGCTCCGGAACAGTGTTAGTGAGCCCTCACAAGCCAAACAGACAGAAGCAGGGAGATAAACTCAAGAAATACTCAAATGGATCTGAAAGTATTTAGTAGAGCACCAACAATACCTGCAACAAATCCAATATCCAAGAGTGGCTGGCTCTACAAGGCTGAGTTTAGGAAAGAGGTGTGGACTTGAAGCATGAACTTGAACATCTTTACAAATAGCTGGTATAAAATATGAACCCACAAGGAAATGAGTATCAACAGAAAATAGAAGGGGAGCAAAGATTAGTCCTGACACCTTCAAACATGAAAGGCCAGGGAAGAGAGGGGATAAGAGCAAATAATATTGAAATAGAATTGCCAGCTAGGTAGGAGGAAGACTAGAATATTGTAGCATTGTGTAAGACAAGAAAAAAATTCATTGAGGAAGATGGAACCATCAGCTGGGTAGAGAACTATTGCTTTGGTAGGGAAGATGGGAGCTGAGAAGTGACACTGGATTTGAACTGTGGCAGTGCCTGGTGACCTAGGCTTGAAAATTTCTGTGGAAAGGTGTGGGGAAAAGCCAACTTTAAGAGACAATACCAGGAGGGGCGCCTGGGTGGCTCAGTGGGTTAAAACCTCTGCTTTTGGCTCGGGTCATGGTCCCAGGGTCCTGGGATCGAGCCCCACGTCGGGCTCGGCGGGGAGCCTGCTTCCTCCTCTCTCTCTGCCTGCCTCTCTGCCTGCTTTTGGTCTCTGTCTATCAAATAAATAAATAAAATCTTTAAAAAAAAAAGATAGATAGAGAGAGAGACAATACCAGGAGAAGAATTGCAGACCATCAGTATAAACCACATTTCTGGGGGTAGGCAGGGGGAGTTGCTGCAACAGGAGGCAAAGAAATAAGGTAGTACCTAGCAGAGCAAAGGAAGGACAAAAGACTGTTTTTTTAAGAAGAAATAAGAACATGTGTGTATACTATGGGAAATGATTCAGTAGAGATGTTGTGAGATCTCTTAGAGGGATTTTTGCTTCACAAGGCTTACTTTGAGAGACACTTTCAGCAGCTCTATTATCAAGTAGAACCTATAGGCACCCAACAGAAACTTGGAGAGTGGACCAGAGGTTGAGTTTTAAAATATGTCTGAGTGAACCTAGCATATGATATGTATTGCCACTTAATATTATTCCTTTAATACTCATAAATGATTCTGTTGACAAAAGCATTTTTAAGGTTTAAGTAAATGATATGCAACCTTCTGTATTTTTTTCCTCTATCAGATACATTTGCTTGCCATTCAATAGCAAATTTCATGTGGTTTGTAATGTGCAGAATATCTGTACTGGGAATAGACGGAGATCTGAATATAATAATAATTAAAGAAGCAATTTCTTAACTTCAGTATCTTTTGGTTTTATCAGAGACATCAAATATATCATCCTGAAATAATATGAAGTAATGATAATATTTAACATTCATCGAACACCTAGATGTGTGGTGAGCACTGTGTAAGCACTCCAAAACCATTATCTATATCAGACTTTCTCAACCTCAGCACTGTTGACACCTTCAGGTAGATAATTTTTGGGGTGGGGCTGCCCTGTGAATTGTGGGATGTGTAGGAGTTCCCACGTTTTCTGCCCACTAGATGCCAGTAGCTCTCTCCCTAACTCCAGTTTGACAAATAAAAATGTCTCCAGATATTGCCAAATATTTCCTCAAGGGTAAAACCCTCACCTTGTTTGATTTATGTTAAATTGCATAAACTTCTAAGGAAGATATCCTAATTACCCTTCATTTTATAGATTAAAAAAGTAGAAAATTCAACTTGCCAACGTAGGTGCCTAATTCTTTCATGACACCAATCCAGTGTCTACATGCTAATGGAACTAAATAAAAAGCTCAACTCATACTTATATGCAGGTTCAATGTTTCCTACCTGTTTTCTCTATAACTAAAGATTTTTGAAGACACAACTGTATGGTCAACAGATACCCCCTGCATTAAATTAGAAAAGAATAAACTTACAAATCTTTGAAGGGAGTCGCATAAAACGCTCAGCACATTTTAATAAATAACATACCCTTACTCTTCAAAAATAAATGGATTTAACCTGGTCATATATAATGAATCATTTCTTTATCAAAAAATATTTATTGAACATCTCTTATATGTGAATCCCTGCTCCATGACCTATAATGACAAAGTGCATAAATTATAAGACATACTTATAAGGAAAGGTAAATAGTTTTAGGCAAATATAAATATACAATCACAAGGTAGTGCTTAATTAATTTACAGTTGAGTAATAAAGAAAACAAGAGATATGAGTTTCCAAAGAAGAAAAAATACTTGAGAGTTAGGCTGAGACGGTTTCTTAGAAGAGGCATGACTTGAGTTCCATATTGAATAATTAAAATACATGGGTAGGAAGAAATCTCTGGAATCGTGATGAGTGAACAAAGGGACAGTGAAGCAAGAAAATTTGGGGGGAATTTGGAGAAGAATCAGTAAAAACTTAGTGCAGACTAGAGGGTTAATACACAAGATTCATGAGAAAGGAGGTTGAAAAGAGAGAGGTTATCTGTAGACGGAGGGGGATATACTGAAGAATTTTGTCTTCATCTTTCAGTGATTATACCAGATTTGGGGAAATAATACAACACAATGAATGTAGCTTTTTGATTAAACTGGTAACTATTGTGTAGAACCTATTACAACAGGGGACTCCAAAGACATGAAGACAAGGGTAATCTAGAATATAACCCAGAATGAAGATGTTTAACTTAGAAAGGTAGGGGGTCACAGTGAATAAAACTATGGTCATCAAAGAGTATCTGTAAAATTAGGTGGATTAACAATATGTTCATTTCAGCAATTATAATCACATTGATTCTGATCCATACACAGCAGAACTGATTATGGTTTCAAAATCATGAAGATAGTCCCAATAATCAGATTAGCATCGGCAGTCATGCAACCAGTTCTTTTGAATTTGCTACCTTGATGTTGCCATGCTTGCTTGCTTGCTTTTTTTTTTTTTTTTTTTTTGTACTTCAGTGTTGTGTCCCAAGGTACTCTGTATCTTGACTTGCCATGGAAGATCTCCTAAAAGCAATCTCACTGCTATCAATTTAACTATGCTCTAGGGAGCATGACTATTAAAGTTATTATCTATACGAGGAACAGGAAAATGGCGTATTGAGACCATTATCTGATTCAAAGAATCCACTACCATAGTGACATAGCCTACACTAACCAAATGGTACCTGGAAATCAGCCTGAGGGGTCAAGATAATGTTCTCTATTCTCTACCTTGCTTGGGCTTTTTTTTTGTTTTGTTTTGTTTTTTGTAGGTTATTCCTTCCTGTTCTTCTTCATCTCCCTCTCAAGTTTATGTTTCTCTCTGCCCAAACTTGATTCTTCCATTTAAGGGTAGTAGAGGAACTAGATGAAAATAAATCAGGCAACACTGAAAAATCTAAATTGCTCTTGGTGGGGGATATGTAGAGTAGGTAACATGAGAACTTAAATTTCCCAGGTCTTCACAGATGCAACTGGAAAGTGAGTTTGCTGAATTTTATGACATGTGTAATCCAAAACATGATGCAGATGATGATAATATTAGCAATGTCCAGAATAACTTTGTACCTAGATTAAATTGGAGAAGACCCATGTAGTTCCAGAAGCTCAGGAAAATCCCTCAGGCCACCCAAGTGAATGTCCCATCTGCTTACTGATGCCTGAAATTACACAGTAAGAGTTTCATTTCTTAGCCCCAAGCATTTGATTCCTGTTAAAATGCAAATCTCCTGGGCATGGCAATACTCTAAGTTGTTGCTTTAGTCCAGGAGGAAAAATTATTTTCAGAGACTTTCTTTAAAATATATTTGGGCAAGGAGAAGAGTATGAGGCCACCGGACCCTGGAAACAGGTGGAACAGTAAAACTTAATAGCTAGGGGTTGGGAAGGGGTGAGAAAAGGGAATGCAAAGAGGAGAAGAAGGCAAAATGTAAGATGGAACACATGAAAAGACCTTACTATCTTTTCTGGATCTGAGAATTGATATTGCTACATGAGAATGAGCTTACTTTACTATTTTATATCCTCTGTATCCAGATGTTACAGAATTCAATCTGTGTAGCACACATGTAGTTAGGGTTTAAGGGTAGACACTCTTGTAACCTTATAAGGATGATTAATTGTGATATCTCTTTACCAGTTTGGGTTGTGGTGTATGGAAATTACCCTAACCCTATCACCCCCTCTTCTTTTTGATTTATAGTCTCTTTCTTTTAATCAGAGTGATGCAAATCTTGGAATTTTATTGGAAAATATTATAAATTTCTCATTAGGTCTATTATACACAGAAGTGTCCCAGGTGACCCTTAACCACCCTCTGAAATAGCATCACTGCTCTAATCCAGGGAGAGCTGGTCATTCACGTGCTGTCACTACACTGTTGAAGATTACTCTTAGGTAACCTATATAGATGGTTAATGCAAGAGGAGTCATGGGGGCGCCTGGGTGGTTCAGTGAGTTGAGCCTCTGCCTTGGGCTTGGGTTGTGGTCTCGTGGTCCTGGGATCAAGTCCCACGTCATGCTCTCTGCTCGGTGGGGAGCCTGCTTCCCTTCCTCTCTCTCTGCCTGCCTCTCTGCCTACTTGTGATCTCTGTCAAATAAATAAATAAAATATTAAAAAAAAAAAGTCATGAACAAACCCTTTGGCAACATTCGAGTTGATTAAAAATGCTTTCTTTTGAGAGAAATTTAGTCTTGTTTAGGTTCAAATCGACAAAACATCTATAAGACTCTGAATAAGAATTAGCATGTTTTTAAAAGAAAATTATGTATCTTAGCTTAAAATTTGGTCCTTCCAAAAACTCTCTGACAAAACAAGAAACCTCTTTATGTATAACTGAATTAAAGGAAATGCTTTTTTTTAAAGTGAGAAAAAATATTTCTAACATCATCTATTTTTTTTTTCAATTTGTATTTGCGTAGTTTGGATTTGCTTAAATATGCTAATATCAGTATGCCTTATCTGTTTAGATACAATTCAGGAAAATCATGAGAATTGAGAAAACAACAGTAAAAATATCTACTTTTTATTCCTATTACAGATGAACTCTCACCTAATTGTCTCTAATTAAAAAAAAAAAATTATGAGAGTTTACTTGCATCTCATTTACATGGAAAGAAGTGACCAATTCAGGTAGGAGTTGATATCCTGTCTTGTCAATTTCAACAACTTAAATTGTTATTATATCTCAAAGCATCTGAATTCTGGAGATCTGGAGAGCCTCCTGTTTATTCCCTTTATTTAAACAGATGAAAACTAAGCCAGGGAGGTTGAGTGATGCACCCAAAGACTTCCACTAAAGCAAATCCTTAATGTGGTTTCCCGATTCTCTGCCCCCTGAGCATTTCATCACAGCATTCTGCCCCATTGAAAATGGTAAATATACTTAAGATTTTAGGCTTTGGTTAGTTTCAAAACATCCACATACTTAAACTTTTATGAAACTCAGAGAGAAACTAGTGAAAATTCCTGGGTGGAACAATCCAGAACGAAGAATGGAATTTCCAGTTTGTATTAATTGCTCAGGAAATGAAGGTCCTAAGAGGTCAAGTAGCTGAATTTCATAGAACTAGTCAATAGTAAAGTTGAAAGTAGCACCATAAGCTCTGTTTAATCAGCTCAGCAGTGTGGCCTCTTTACATGCAAAACAGGTGGAGAACAAGGTATTGTTATAGGGAGGGAAGGTTGGTGAAGTACCAGGTTCTGACCATAGGAGATTGTGGCGGAGTTCATGTCTTAGGAAGTGCAGAGCCATGATCAGAAATGTTCTCCAAAGTAGTGAAAGAACATTGTTCAGATTTCAAATACCAGAGATGTAAATACAGTTGTTGAATGTGAACAAATAGTAAATCTCAAAAAAAGTGTGAGGAGGTGCCCCCCCCCACACAAAAAAGTAGAAAAGCTCTCAACGTGCCTTGGGCATAATATGAATCAGAATTCCATGCAAATACTAAAAACCTCCAGATTATTAATATGCATTCCTAAGCAACTGACTCTCTTGCAGTATACAGAAGATGAAATCAACACTTTTGGAACTGTAGTTCTATTATAAGAGCATATAATCCTTTATCTTTTAAGTATTGGAATATCTTTTCCCAAGAAAACAGAGAATCTTTCATGAATAAATAATCAGGTCACAATCATCATTATATATCCTAGCCCTCTCCTCTATGTAGCAGAATTCCTACGTACAATAGACTCTTTAAGAAAATACTTGTTAAAGAAATAAGGAAATGATCATATGGCCAAGCGTAATTCAACACAGATAATTACCTAGAAAAAAAAAATCTGCAAAGGAGGAATACTGATGAGAGGAGAAAAGAAGAAAAGCAGAGAAAGGAAAAAGAATAAAGTATTTCACAAGTTTAATCAGCACAGATGTACCAAAAGAAGTCACCCACCTTAGGCATTTCCCAATAAATATGCATCAGGTGTCTACTTCGTGAAAGAGAGATGTCAAATGATGTCTTTGGTGAAGCCTCGGTGAATGAGTTGGGATGACAGGCGCGGTAATAAGATGGTTTGATAAAACACAAACACAGAAATCAAAACAATCTGGATTAAAATCTTGCCGTTTCTGTTTATTCTCTACATAACCTTAAGCTACTTATTTAAAGCTTCTAAGGATCGCTTTAACATCTAAAAACTGAGGATAGTACTTGACTATAAGATTGCTGTGGGGCCTAAACAGAATAATGCACGCGAAGCAACTAGAAAAATGCCTTTATGCGTAGTGAGTACTTACTACCCTCCTCTCTTCATTTCCTCATCTGGAGTTATATGGACAATGGGAAGTAAATTAGAGAGAGAGCAGCAGCAACAATGTGGCACAATGCTATTAAAAATGGACAACGGACACGAATAGACATCTTTCCAAAGAAGACATGCGAATGGACAACAGACCCGTGAAAAGCTGCTCAGCATCACTCAGCATCAGGGAAAAGCAAATCAAATCCCCAGTGAGACATCACTCACACCTGTGAGGATAGCTTTTTTAAAAAAAGACGACAGAGAAGTGTTTGCCCATGAGGATGTGGAAAAAAGTGACCGCCTATGGGAATGTAAATAGGAACAGCTACTGTGGAAAACCATATGAAGGTTTTAGAAGCCAAGGGCAGACTGCCCCAAGCTGGGTTACTTTGCTAGGAATATCATTTTGAGTTAAAAGCAATCAAAACCCAGCAGCTTCAGGAAAAGCTCTTTATCTTCCCATCCCTTGCCTAATTGTACCAGGAAAAGAGCTATTAAGAGATTCCTCTTTACCTAAAAAAACAAAAACAAAAACAAAAAAACTTATATACATAAGAAAGCAACCCTTGTTTTCCAAACATCTCCTCTCACCTTCTTGCTAACGGTCTTTCTCCCTTTTGTATTTTCAGACCCCTTCCTCTCTCCTTGGCTCTATAGAAGCATGGTGTGTCTGTGGATTCCCCTTACATATGCTATTAAATTTTCCTTTCACTTGTTACTGTGTCCCACGTCAATTCCATTCTTCAATTCCTTAGAAGGACCTTGAAGGGCAGAGAAAATTCTTCCTCCTTAAGAACATTCTTCAAAAAATTAAACATGGAACTACTATATGATCCAGTAATCCCACCTTAGATACCTATGCAAAGGAATTGAAATCAGTTTCTTGGAGAGAGATCTGCACTTTCATGTTTATTGCAGCATTAATATGGAAACAACCTAAGTGGCTGTCTGTCAACAGATGAATGAAAAAAGAAAATGCAATGGGTAGGTAGATAGAAATGAATATTGTTCATCCATAAGAAACAAGGGTATCCTGCTATTTGCAATGATATCGATGAAACTGGAAGATAATTATGTTATGTGAGAAAAGCCAGACAGAGAAAGACAAATGCTGTATGGTGTCACTTATATGTGGAATCTAAAAAAGTAAAATGTCAAACTCAGAAACAAAAACCAAAATGGTGGTAGAGAAGGATGTCAGGAGGTAGGTGTGGGGGAAATGGAGAGATGTTAGTCAAATGGTCCAAACTTTCAATTATTGGATAAAGAAGTTCTGGGGATATAATTATAGTATGGTGACTATAGTTAATAATACTCTATGGTATACTTGACATTTGCAAACAGACTATACCTTGAAGTATTATCACCACACACACACACACACACACACACGCACAATAACTATGTGGGGTGATAGATGGGTCAATTAACTTGATAGTGATAATTATTTCATAATGTAGATGCATATCAAACAGTCGTGTTGTATACCTTAAATCTATACTATTTTATTTGTCAATTATACTTCAGTAAAGCTGAGGAAAAAAAGAAAGGAGATACATGGCTACTGTGTGTTCCAAATAGAATAACTGACCAAGAAATGAAGGCTCTATCAACAGGCTTCGATGTTCTGTACTGCACTGCTATCTCAGTTCTCGTGCTCATAGAAGATAGTTGGTAACTTCAAGGAAAGTGAATATTCCCAGGACGGCATAGCCCTTTATGAAGTAGATTCTCACTGCCCTAGAGGAGGTGATCCCAAGCACAGACTGAATTGTTACTAACCACTGTATTCTCACCAGACCGTTGGGACCTGATTTTCAACACTTCAGCTGATAGCAGATGAGTGGGGTTTGGCAGAGATAGGCTAAATATTCATCAGTCATCAGTCCTCTTTGCTGTTTTTCCTAGGCATTTGCTAGGCTACATTGCCCAGCCTCTCTTGAAGTTAAATGTGGCAGCACAAATGAGTTCTGACTTATGTATTTTTAACTAATGGAATATGAGCAGAAGTGGTTGAGGCCCTCCAGCCCCACAAAGGCTTTCTCATATCTCCATGTTCTTTCTCCTTTGGCCAACTGATGCACATGGATATGGTGACTTTTAAAACCATGATGAGAAGGAGACTGGATCCAGAACAATGGAACAGATAGCTCCCAAACAGTGTGGGCAAGAAATGGTAGCTAGCCATGACCTGACACAGATTTAGGAGGGAAATTCCTTCCTTGGGCATTACTCAAAGGTGTATATGGTGGCACAAGCTACATGAGCAGATAGGAACTGGCTCCTCTGATGAATGTGAGAAGGAAGATGAAGGAACATGTCCTTGCTTTGGGCCCTCACCAGTGTTCACACTGATAGGACAGGCAGTGAGCTACAAACAACAGAATGACTTGAAGATGCCAAAAGAACTTCCGGTCTCTAAATACCCGCTGAGTTCTGACCCAGTAGACTTTTGACTTCCCACACTGAGGCTGTAAGAGAAGGAGATAAATACTGCATCAAGAATGCCCTTACATTTTCTAAATGCATAATTACTGAGTTAAAAAGATGGATTAGGATGACTCCCCCAAAGCTGTTTGAATGTCTATCTCTTGAAATAGAAAGCAAAACTATTTTTATTCACAAGTGAACACAGAGTTGCTGACATGGGTGACATCCGGGGATAATAAAATTTACGTGGTGAGTGATTAACACCATGGGACTTTCCAAATGGGGCAAGGTTTAATGGGCAGCTCCACTGGTTCTCCCTATCCAAGAGGCATCGGGTTGCAGGGGAGGAAAAATAATTTTCCCTTTACCCTTCTAAATTGTTGGCTGAGACCCCCTTTAATAAAAAACAGATTAACAGTAGAAAAACAAACAAATTTAATAACATATATACCTCCTGTATGCATGGGAGAGACCAGGAAAACTGAGTAACTCCCTAAAATGGCTCAAACCACCTTAAATACCAACTCCAATTAAAGACCATAGAAGATGGGGTAGGGGAGTTATGGGAAGCTATCAGAAAAAGCACAGCAAACAAGAGTAAGGTTGTCATGCAGATTTAGGTCTTTTCCTTCCCCATTGATAAGAGTTTCTTAGAGATTTTGTCATTTTTCTCTTCTTGGGACAGAGAGGGCGATACCCTTACAAATGAATATTTCCCTCATAGATGTAAAGGTTTATAAGAATCAAAAGGTAACTTCAACTCAATAGTCAGAGCTTTTCTTATATTTGCAGTTGCCTAAAAGTAATCAGCCTAACATAATCCTTATGCCAGGGACATATTTTGGAGTGGCATATTCTGTTCCCCTTCAAGGTGCAAAGAAGATAAACTCAAGTAGGATGCTCAAGGAATACATTGCCAATGGAGAGAGTCGCTAAGAGTGAAGGTGAATTCTTCCTTTAAAATGTGCTTCCAAATGGCCCTGTCAGCGCAGTGCTGGAAGTGATAAACAAACGAAAATAAACCCAACCAAATAAACCCTGCATTTGGATAACACAATGCTGAATTCAGGCCCTAATATATCAATTAATGCTGTTAATAGTATTGCACGTAATTTGTACTGAAAGCACAAAAAAAAAAAGAAAAGAAAGAAAGAAAGAAAGAAAAATGACAAAGCAATTTCCTTAGGAATGTATAGTAAACAAAATTCTTTGATCTTACATTCTAAATCCAGGGCTTTAGAATTTAAATGTATGTACTTCTCGATTCTATAAAATGAATGAGAACATTCCAGCAAATGATAACGTGGGATTGATGAACTTATAAATATCAGGTTTTCGGTCTACTTGGAAGAAAAATAGTACAAATGCTAAAGTATTGCTATGCAAAGGGAATGATGAATGCTTGACTTCCAGATTCTTATTTTTGGAGTAGGAAACATTCGGTTGCTTTTTTTTTTTTTTTTTCTGTATTATTTCTAGTTAGAGAAATTTACCAACACACGAAATGCAATAGGTCACTCCTCGAAATTGACTCGTTTCCACTCTAGCCACAAGTCCTTGAACTAAGGAAATTCTATAAGCTGTTCAGTGTGTCTGAGAACCAATTCTAAAATGATTCGGTTGGAAGCACAGATGTAAAAGATTCAAACACCGAACTGAATCCAAAAATATCACGCCAATCATTTCCATTTTGCCAGATTCAGCTGACCACTTCTGCCTCTTCCCAGAACCTGTGACCAGCCCTGACTCTCACAGGTAAGGAGCAGGGTCCATAATTAGCTTCCTGATCCCAAATGATTCCAAATGCCCTGAATTTTTATGATTAAATCCTGCGGACAAGGACTGATAGCTACTACAGCATTCGAGAATCAGCCTGATGGGCTCCCTCCTTGCGTCTCCAGCTGCCTCTTCTTGCCTTCCCCCCGAGATCTCTTCCAATTCCCTGTTCTCCAGGTGTCAAGTTGTGGTTTCCAGATAGTCCCAGCTTTCGCTTCTATGCCTTTGTACCTGCTGTTACCACCACTTACCTAGAGTACCCTTTCTTCTCCTCCATTTTATTAACTCCTATTAGTCCTTGAAAATTTCCCCCAAACGCCTTCTCAGGGAAACCCTTGAGCACGTAGCAAAAAAGTTTCTCTCCTTGCCATAATTCTGTCACAGCACCAATCACAACATATAGTAATTACTTATTAGACTGTCAACTCCTAAGGTACCAATGGGGCTCATTTAAATCTTTTTGAGTGAATTAATGAATGATGGCAGAAAGCCAAATTTTAAATTAGTATCATCATGAACTCCATGATAAATTGAAGTGAAATTAGTGGATTAAAATATGCCTCTTTCACAGGACTGTGAACCGTTGAAGGACACCCACCAAGCCCTGTACCCAGAATATCGAATGTATAAATGCTCAATGAAGGAATGTAATCACGTGTTTTATTAGACGTAACATCATTCGTACTACCAGCAGTGGTATAGAAGATGAGCCCATTCTCCCCACAGCATGCCCTGCCCCTACTCTGGCACCTTAATACATCAGTTCTTCTCAATATTGCATTCTGTTTTCCCTTTGATAAGCACACATCTACAAATCTTATACCAGAGAGTGGTGTTGATTTTTGATGTTTGACCTTCATTAAAATCTTCCGGAGTCAGGAATGCATAAGCATTCTTAAGAAGTAGAATCGGGAAATTTTGCATCGTGCTAATTTTTAGGCAACCGTTGAGCACATTCCTCCATTTATCTAACCCACTTTTGTCAAGCGTTCAGTGCACTATACAAACCTGTGCGGGACCTACGTTGTAAATGAGACACATAGTGTGTTTTATCATGGAACTTAGATGTCAGAAAGCATGAATCAAAAAAGAATGTAGTTGAGAGCTCTACAAAGAAGTGAAAATATTTACCCAAATTCTGGAATATTGGTACTTCTAATGTCTAGCCGCCGGTCTATCACTGCGTGGAATTTAGACAAGGAGGAAGCAAGAAAACTAGTTGCACAGCTGTGTCAGCAGGTTAGGGGGGATAGGAATGCCTCGGTCCTCTATAGGTAGAAGGTAGAACGAACGAGGTTAGATCTGCATGTTAAGTGAGAGATGTAAAAGTGCAATATGACGTCTGCATTCCTAAGTGAGTAAACAGTAGTGCCAGGAGTCACGAAGATGGGGGGAAAAATGAGAAAAGCATGTTGTCTGGTCAGCAGCGAGGAGAGTCGATGAGCTCGGTGTTGCCTGTATTAATCTACACACCTGGAGAACATGTGTGTAGAGCTGTTCAGTGTGCAGCTGCGTGTGCGGATCTCAGAGGTTTGTAGCCGGTGGTCACCTGCTTATGGAAAATCACTGAAGCCATGAAAGTGAATGTGAGTGGACAGGGTGAGAGGGAAAAAGTGGCCTAGGATATAATCTGTAAATATTTACACATAAAATATGAACAGAGAGATACACCTGGGTGGCACAGTTGGTTAATCATCCGACTCTTAGTTTCGGTTCAGGTCATGATCTCAGGATCCTGGGATTGAGCCTCGTGTCAGACTCGGTGCTCAGCGTGGAGTCTGTTTGGGATTCTCTCTCCCCCTGCCCCTCCTGCTCCTTCTGTCTCTCTCTTTCCCCTCTCTCTCTAAAATAAATAAAAACCTTTAAAAAACAACCATGAACAGAGAAAATAGGGCCATCGAAAAAGCCAGGGGTAACAGTGAAATTAGGAGATTATTAAAAACAAAATAAGAAAGAATTATAGTTTAAGAAATGTCATTTGAGAGCTACGACTTGATAAATGCTAAAAAAGCTTCATTGGTCTTAGCAACAACATGGATGTCAATGACGTTGGCAAAAATTAATGGAATAGCAGAATCTTTGGAAGAAAATGAATCTTGGCAGAAACAGATAAAATCTCCTGGGGAGACAAGACTTAATTTAAAGCTATTTCAATAATTTCAAAATGGAAAATCATTAATGTAACTAGAATTAATATGTCAGTAGGGGAAATCCATTCTAAGCATATAAGCTGACAATATAACCTTGTAGGTAAGGCACTGGGGTTCATTGCAAAACTCAGCTCTTCACACACTAGTCACCTGTGGTTACTTCCACACGTGTTTTTTGAGAGCTTCGGGTCTCTTGTTTAAAAAATAGGCATAATAATACTAGCAATCCATGGGTTTTGGGAAAATGAAGCCCCCAACATAAGGTCTAGGAGAAATTGGGCCCTGAGGAATGTGAATTGATACAAATTATTGAAGTACACGGGGTCTTGGACTGCTATCTGAATAAAGGCACTAAGAAAGCAGAAAGGAATTTGAAGGTTGCCTGGGACACGGGAAGCAGAATGGGTGAAAGAGATGAAGAATTAGAGAAATCACACTAGGAAGAAGGTTGGGTGACCCTCGATGACTGGGATGAAGATCTCAGGTTTTATTTAAAGAGGAAGTAAACACACACAGACTAGCAGGATGCAAAGTTCCTTCCACTGGTTATAAATCTTTTTGAAGGCAGAACATTTGAAGGATATAGCCACAAAACTGTCATCTTGATCGCCACCATCACCATCATTATCATTACAACTGATACTCTTTTTTTTTTTTTAGGTTTTATTTATTTATTTGAGAGAGAGAGAGAGAGAGAGAGAGATGGAGCATGAGAGGGGGAAAGGTCAGAGGGAGAAGCAGACTCACCGTGGAGCCGGGAGCCTGATGTGGGACTCGAACCCGGAATTCCAAGATCATGACCTGAGCCGAAGGCAGTCTCTTAACCATCTGAGCCACCCAGGTGCCCCACAACTGATATTCTTGACTGCTTCCCACATGCCAGGCAAAGAGCCAAGCCTTCCCATGCATGATCGCATGCAATCCTCAGCCCAATCCAGGGAAGCACCACAACTCTTATCCTCATTTTAATGATAAGCATATGGGCTTAGAGCAACACTCACTTCACTCAAGGGGCACAAAAATCAGTGAGGAGGGGACCTGGGATGAGGGAAGTGCTATCAGATGCTGCTTCAAGGAAGGGGTATTCAAAGAACATTGAGTTAAAAACCCATTGCACAAATTATATCACTAATTCTTCTAGTATTCCTAAAACCAAACTTATTTTATCTATCTGAAATCTAAAACAGAGGTGAAAAAAAATAAGCAAGGAATTAGGAAAAAATTAGTAGTAGAGCCAGACAATGGTTAACTCTTCTCTTCTGGGTGTTTTGTTGTTGTTGTTGTTTTAAAGATTTTATTTATTTATTTGACAGAGAGAGAGAGGAGGAAGCAGGCTCCCTGCTGAGCAGAGAGCCCGATGCAGGGCTTGATCCCAGGATCCTGAGATCATGACCTGAACCTAAGGCAGAGGCTTCAACCCACTGAGCCATACAGGTACCTTCTGGGTGTTTTTCTTAAAACAGATCTTTTTATTGCCCACATTTTGCTTTCAAGCCTTTAATCAAGGCTTGGCCTGTATGATACGAAAAGTGTTGTAATCTGATCTTTAACAATACAGACCGACTTCTGATTCTTTTTTTTTTTCTTTGTTTAACCCGGCATAGAACAATTCCATTATTCTTAATAAGGACACAGCTCTTTCTTTCCTTTTTTTTTTTTTTTTTTTTTTTTAATATTTTACTAACGTATTTGAGAGCAAGTGAGATAGAACCCGAGCGGGGCGAGGGCAAGGGGAGAAGCAGACTTCCCACCGAACAGGGAGCCTGGCATGGGTCTCGATCTCAGGAACCTGAGATCATGACCTGAGCCAAAGGCACCCACTTAACTGACTGATTAACCCAAATGCCCCATGACACAGATCTTTCTAATGTTCTCTTTCATGTTATCCTATGGTCTTTGCCATGAATAAAAGTGTTTTTTCCCTCCTACATCTCTCACATCCTTACTTACAATGCACTTGAATTTTACCCGATAGCCCCTTTATTTTTCCATTTTTTCTGGAGCCTATCATTCTATAATTCCATAATTTTCTTCTATAGCAAACCCAAGCCCCACGGTTGATCACTGCAGTACATTTCACCCAGTCTATAACGGCATCGTGCCCAGGCTTTGCCAACGTCTGTATGGTACACGTGACTTCTAGATCCGTAGGACTATTTGCCTTTTTACTCTTACAGTGGAACAGTCAAACTCCTAGATTAAAGAACAGAATTCAATGGATAAAGCCATGAATTCGTCATCTCTAATCCCAAGTGACCACATGGTGCCAGACATCCACTCTTCCTTGTCCTGCCACTTGGTTTTACTTTCCTCTGCTCAGTTACAGTTCCGAAATGACAACACTCCTCTCCACTCTTCAATCTCCATTTGATCTGGGGGCTTTGCTTCCGTGATAGTTCATCAAGGAGAGGATAAGCGGCATTAATTCAGCCATTGTTGCTTCTTTACTGTTTGTCCGAGGTGTTTTTTCTTCCTGTATAAGATCACAGCTTCCAGCATTACTCTTCATTCAATCCCCTCCTCTTTCATTTGGACTTTTGTTCTGTGAGATATGCCTTCTCCCTCCTGTAATGTTTTCTAATTATTATTATTATTTTTTATTTTTTAAAGTTTTTTTTTAGGTAATCTCTACACCCAGTGTGGGACTCGAACTCCCAATCCCGAGATCAGGAGCGGTATGCCCCACTGACTGAGACAACCAGGCACCCCTGTTATTTTTATTTTTAATCAACTGTGTTTTTAGGGTGATTTTAGATCTATAGAAAAATTATGAAGGTAGCTGAGAGATTTCCCATATACCATGTTACCTTTACCATTAATATTTTGTTTGTTTGTTTTTGTTTTTTTTTAATTTTTTTCATTTATTTATTTTCAGCATAACAGTATCATTATTTTTTCACCTCACCCAGTGCTCCATGCAATCCGTGCCCTCTCTAATACCCACCACCTGGTTCCCCGACCTCCCACCCCCCCACCACTTCAAATTTTATTATAATACATGGTACATTTTATCACATTTAATGAAGCTGTATTAATACATTGTCATTCGTTAAAATCCATGGTTTGTTCAGATTTCCCATCTTTTTCTAATGTTCTTTTTGTGTTCCACGGTCCCATCCAAGATATCACATGACATTTGGTTATCATTTGTCCGTACCTCCTTTGGTTGTGACGGCATCTCCTGCTTCCTCATCATGGTGTGAGTGTTATTTTTAGCACTGTTTTATATTCTGACACAATGAGATGTTCCAAGCTCATCTGGTATGTTTATCCTAGCATCTACCATTTGTCCAACAAGCCCTTGTTCCCTATATTGGAGAACGGAATTAGAAAACCAGATTTAGGCACTAGGTCCCCTTGTTGCTCCTACTATGTCATTACCTCTAGGCCCACTGAGCTATCAAAGCAAGGAAATATATGCATCTATGCTAACCTGTGTCTATACACATATCTCATATACATTTGCAGTTTTTTCTATATGTAACCGTCTGTATCTGTACTAAGCTAAGCATATATTCATGCTCGTGTCCATAATTCCAATCCAGCGTCATGTGGGTTATTCTCGACTTCTCTTGCTAATTTAAATGTTCCACTCCAACAATAAGAAATTGGCTTCCGGGACGCCTGGGTGGCTCAGTTGGTTAAAGCAGCTGCCTTCGGCTCAGGTCATGATCCCAGGGTCCTGGGATCGAGTCCCACATCGGGCTCCTTGCTCAGCAGGGAGCCTGCTTCTCCCTCTGCCTCTGCCTGCCATTCTGTCTGCCTGTGCTCGCTCTCCCCCCACCTCTGATAAATAAATAAAATCTTTAAAAAAAAAAAAGAAAGAAAGAAATTGGCTTCCACCACATACCATCCCTTTACTTGAGAGTTGTAGTGTAAATGTACAGTGGTTTCAGAATTGTCGGTTCATTGGGAAAGAAATTCATCAACTAGAGTACAGTTCTTATGTACAGTTCCTTTGCCTTAACTTTTTACAGACTCTACTCATTCCCAAAGTTACTTACGTCAGTACCTTCTCCTCTCCCTCTTCAGAGATACTGTTTCATATGCTTTTTATTTGTTTGTTTGTTTTTTACATTTCTAATGTGGTTGGAGTCATCATGACATTCCACATTTTATCATGACATTCCACATTTTATTCTGACCTTTTGAATGATTTTTTTCCCCTTTTAATTAGTGTACATTACGGTTCCTTCTTTTTGTGGTAAAGTTCTCTGAGTTTTGACAACTATGTTGTCATGTGTTGGCCATTTCAATATCACACACACAAGTCTCAGCACTTTAAAAGATCTCCTCTACTTTGCCAGTTCCTCCCAGAAGAGCCAGGAAACCTACTGGTTTCAGTTTCTGTATCATCTTTACTGTTTTGCTTTTTCCGGAATATCACATCAATAATATTACTCAGACTTCTCAAACTGGTTTCTTTCACTTAGCAATATGCATTGGCAGGTCATCCAATGTTCCACAGCTTGCTTATATAATCATGTGTTAAAAGATATTTTGGTTGCTGCTGGTTTTGATCAATTATGAATGAAGTTGCTACAAACATTTGCAGGCATGCTTTCGTGTGGACATAAGTTTTCAAATCAGTTGGTTAAATACTTAGGGGCAGGACTGCTGGATAAGAACATATTTAGCTTTGTTAAAAATTGTCATACTTTCTTTCAACATGGTTCTACCCCTTTGCATTCCCACAAGCAGTGCATGAAACTTTCTTTTCCTCTGTACCTAGCCAGCAATTGGTATTGACATTGTGGCAAGAGGAGTTAAGAGTTAGCTATTCTTTTTTTTTTTTTAATTTTTAATTTTTTATAAACATATAAAATATTTTTATCCCCCGGGGTACAGGTCTGTGAATCACCAGGTTCACATACTTCACAGCAAGAGTTAGCTATTCTAATGGGGATATAATGTTGTCTTTCTCAATGTCAAGTGATGTCATTTCTCAAATGGCAAATGAGAGTATCATTTCATATGCTTATGTACTGTCTGTATATCTTTTTTGGTGAAGTATTATCTGTTCAGATCTTTTTTGTTTGTTTTCTAGTTGTTGAGTTTTGTAAGTTCTTTGTTTATTTTGGATACAAGTCCTTCATCAGATATAAGTTTTCCTGAAGTTTCTAATTTAAAAGTTCAGTTTGCCAATTTTTTCCTTTCATGGGTTGCACTTTTTGTACCATATGTTAAAAACTCATCATCAAACCCAAAATCACACAGATTTTCTTCCATGATTTCTTATACAAGTTTTATAATTTTGCATTTTACATATAAGTCTGTAATATATTTTTATTTAAGTTTTGAAGAGATCTGTATCTAGGTTCCTTTATTTATATACGGACACCTAATTGTTCTAGCATCATTTGCTGAAAATACTATCCTTTCTCCTTTCTCTAGTGAATTTTTTTTACTCCTTTGTCAGAGATAATTTGACAATATTTATGTGTCTATTCTTTCACCAATACCAAACTTTCTTGATTAATGTTGGTTTATAGTAAGTCTTGAAGTTGGGTAGTGTGAGTCCTCCAACTTTAATTTCCTTCAGATTGTGTTGGCTATTCTGAGCTTTTTCCTCTTGATATAAACTTAAGAGTCAACGTTTTATATCTAAATAGGTTCCTAATATTTTTATTGGAATTGCATTGAATACATAGATCAAATTGGGAAGAATTGGCATCTTAAAAATATTGAGTCTTCCAACTCATGAACGTGGAATATCTTTCCATTTTTCTGGACCTTTCTCCCTTCTGTCATCAGTGTTTTATAATTTTTTCATATAGATCTTGTGTGTATTTTCTTAGATTTGTACCAAAGTATTCTACTCTTAGAGCTATTATAAATAATATATTTTAAAATTCCAGTTGTTTATTGCTGACATATAGAAAATCAATTACCCATGTATAATAACCTGTTATCCTGCGGCCTTCCTATATTCACGTACTAATTCCCAGAATCTTTTGTAGATTCTTGGAGATTTCTTTTATTTAGACAATCTTGCTGTCCATGAAGATAGTTTTATTTCTTCCTCTCCATTTTGTATACACTTTATTGTTTTTCTTATTGTACTGGCTAGGGCTTTCAGTACAATGTTCTTTAGGAATGGTGAGAGAGAACATCCTTGCCTTTTTCTTTACCTTAGGGGGAAAGCATCTCACCGTGAAGTAGTAGGTTAGCTACAGGTTTTTGATAGATGTCTTTTTGAAGCTGAGAAAGTTTCACTTTATTTCTAGTTTGCTGAGAGTTTATAATCATTAATATGTGCTGGATTTTTATCAAATGCTCTTTTACCAACAATTCATGTAATCATATGATTTTCCCTCTTCGGTCTGTTGATATGGTAGATTACATTGATCGATGTTCAAACGTTGAACCAATCTCATGTATCTGGAATAAATTCTAATTGATCACAGTATATGGTTTTTTTTACATTACTGACTTCAACTTGCTAATATTTTATTAAGGGTTTCCATCTATGCTCATGAGAGATATTAGTCTAGTTTCTTGGTTAGGTTGGCTGGAGGTATATTAAGGGTTTATCCGAATTTTTTAAAAAATCATATTTAAAAAATATTTTCAGGGAATCAGTTTCTGGTTTCTTTGGTTTTCTTTATTATTTTTCTGTTTTCAACTTCATGTATTTTTTCTCTAATTTTATCATATCCTTTCTTCTTGCTTTCAGCCTAAATGGCTCTTCTTCCTCTGGTTTTCTCAGGTAAGAGCTACAGTTATTGATTTTTTAAGACTTTATTTTCTTCTATAAATATTTAATGCCATAAGTCTTCCTATAAGCACTGCTATCACTGCTGCATTCACAAATATTGCTGTTTTGTATTTATTTTTATTTAGTTAAAATATTTTTAAATTTCTCTTGAGACTACTTCTTTGATCCATGAGTTATTTTGAAGTATGCTTTTAAAACTTTTAGATATTGAGGGGTTTCAGTCTTTCTGTTATTAATTTCTAGTTTAATTCCATTGTAGTATGAGAACATATTTTGTATAATCTTGCATTTTATTAATGTCGTTAAGGAGTACTATGCCCCAGAATATGGGCTATCTAGGTGAATGCTTCCCTGTGAGCTTGAGAGGAGTGTGTTTTATGCTGCTTTGGATGGAGGTATGTAAATGCCAGATCACGTGATTGATCATCTACATCTTCCCTTATTTTTCTGCCTGTCTGATCTGTAAGTTATTGAAGAAGGAGAGTTGGAGTCTCCAACTGTAAGAACGCCTTTATCTCTTTCCTCCAGTAGTTCTTGTTAGGCCTGTTCAGGTTTAAGATGCTATGTCTCCCTGGAAAATGGACACCTTAATTACCAAGTAATCTCTTTCTTTATCTCTGATATCTGAAATCTGCTTCGTTGGCAATTAGCATAACTACTCTAGCTTCCTTTTGATTGGTGTTGGCCTGATAGATCTTTCTAGTAGCCTTTACATTTAACCTAAATCTTTTTAAATTTAAAGTCACTGGGTCTTGACTTTTTTTTTTTTAATTTACTCTGGCCGTCTTTGTCCCATAATCTGTATATTTAGACCATTCACATCTAAAGTAGATATTAGTACATTTGGATGAATAACATATCATGTTCATATCTCTTTTCTACATGTTGTATTTGTTCTTTGTTTTTTTCTTTCTCTCTTTCTCAGTCTTCCCTGGTTTAACTGAGCATTTTATATGACCCCATCATATCTTCTTTCTTATGATATTAAATATACTTCTTGGAAGAGTTTAGTGATTGTCCTAGAGTTTACAGTTCAGTGTTTTATCTAATCAAAGTCCACCTTCAAATAGCACTACGCTACTTCATGTGTAGACAGTGACTTATCACAGACTCTGTCCCCTGTCCTATCCCTTTCAGTATCCGTTTCCCTTATCCATGTGCTATAATCACACAATACTTGTTACTATTATAACCTTAAGTAATTATCTTTCAGTTCAATTAAGAATTAAAAAGATGACGTTTTATTTTGTCTTCATTTATCCTTTCTCTCTGCTCTTCTTTTATTCATCTAGATCCTAGTTTCATACCTAAGTTACTCCCTTTTGCCCAAAGAACTTGACTTTGTGTTCAATATTATGCCTTCACAGAGCCTATTAGAGGAACTGGCATTTTGCTAGTGCCCAATAATTATTTCGCAACTATTGCACACATCTTTTAGGTGAGAAAAATGTGTCACCACATGATGTTATTATCTATTTACAACTACCTTTATCTCTCTACATCCAACAGACTCGATTTTCCACAAAATAAGACCATATTTCTGTATATCTAAGTCACAATATCAGGTACAGTGTCTGACACAGTTCTGTAAGTATCTGTTGAACTGAACGATTACTGTAATAGAAATACTAATACATTTATGCATGCAAACAACCTGCTTAATAGCATACACTTTTAATTATTATTTTGTGCATTGTAACTATTACATTAATATATCATTAATATCATTTTAATTTGCTGAATGGCCCTCATGGAAAATAAGAATTTGGGGTATTTGCCTCTAGTTGGGGCTTGGACTGGAGAGTAAGAGTAAGCATGACTAGTAATAATTCCTTACATTTGCCTATTAATTGTAATTTTGTGAATGGTTTATCACACATGGTCCGCTTAAGGTTCCACAGAAGCCACTTGCTTTTTCTTTCTCTCATAAGTATGTTTTATTACGGATTTAATTATTTTCCTCTATAAATTTCAGCATTTATTGCCACATGGGAGAAAAAAAATGAGAAATTAGTTGAGCTTATGCAGAAGTCTCATGATTTCATAGCAACTAGGGAACCCTTATTATAATAGGGGGGCACTCTTAGCCCCACATAACTATTCCTCCAAACATTAGAAATGATATGACTAATTAAAACTATATTAAAATATTTAAATTAAAAATTATAATTGAACTGCAAAAATTTTGATTAAAAAATTATTACCTGTTGCAGGGGAATGTTGCATGAGATTTGATATCTATCACCTGTCTCTTGGTTCTCCATGAAGTAAAAAGCATCATCCATGAACAAATTAAACAATGGTTTAAATAAGTGCCTACAAAGCTAGTATTACAATTTATTTTAATATATTTATCTATATATATCTATTTTATTTTTATACATTTTAATATAATTAACATATTTTATATAATAATATATATTATAGCAATTTCTAAATAATCACCATGACCTAGAAATAATAATTATCCTTTTAAGTTCCTCAGGAAAATTTATCTTCTTCAAAATGAACATTTGGTACTAAAGGACACCATGTTTTTGTTTTTTCTAATCTAGTAACTTAGGCATCATTGTAAGTCCAAAGCTTCTTGAAGGTTGAACATAGTGCTTCTTTGGATGGCAGGGTCATCCCTTGTGGTATCTTAGATCCAGCCAAACTTATGCTGAATTAATCATCTTCTTTCTGAAATACAAACAAGCAAGGAGATTTTTACTTTGTTATAGCCATGAAGCATATTAATGATGCTTCAGTATTGAAAATAGTGAACACTGATGATAACAGTCAAGAATAACCCAAAAATTAAAGGAAGATTTCAAATGGTAACTAATCCTATGGTCAATATCCTTCTAATATGTTAACTAGAAGAAGGAGAAAAAAAAATCTTGAGTAAACCCAAGAGATGATTGCAAATGAGGAGATTATATACTCAAGACTAGCAAGTTAAAAACAGAAAAATTGCAGATGGATCTTGAGAGTTTAAGATGTAAAAGAAAATCAAATGAATGAGATTTAATTTAGATAGACAAAATGCCTTTATTTAAGAAGAATAATGCCAACGGGATTTATAAATCAAGTGAATACCAATTAGAAGCCAAAATAGAAGAGAAAAATCAGAGCAAAGTAGGGTTTTAATGTCAAAGGATATAACGAAAGATTTATAATTTGGAAAAATTCCACTTTTTTTGAATAACAGAGTAGACAGTTTTCGAAACAGGCTTTTATTCTTTATGTAAAAGATAAAACATTAACATTTGAAAGGGGCACACTAACCTACTATACTCATCCAGGACCCAGAATAATTCAGTTTAGTTCAATAAATATGCATTAAGGGTTATTGAGTGCCAGGCATTGGGCTAGACACTAGGGGTTAAAGATTAATAAAATATGATCTCTACCCTTGATGACTTTAGAGTCTAGTTAGGAAAACTGAAAGGCAATCAGATAATCCCAATAGATTATTATAAATATTAATTATATTGCACACAGTAAGTGACATCAGAGTTCAGGGGTTGTAAAAAAGACGGGGCAACAATGATTATAAATGTTAGGTTGGTTCACCTGGATCAAATATACTACCTTAATATTTTCAAGTGTTCTCTTAATTCCAGGCTTTATGAAACAAAGATTTGTTGAGAAGAGTTATGAATAAGCAGCAAGCAAAAAACTACAAATGAAATGGAAACAAAGGTTAACCACTGAGATATTGTAACTAGGAACAGACAACAGACTTCATAAATTGTTTTCTCTTGTGTCAGTACAAAGTGTGTTTTAAATTGCTGGTCCCGTAAAGGTACGAAAGAGCAAATGAAGGAAATTCCTGAATTGCTTCCTTTAAGTGTGAATTTGGGACTTCTGCATAGACTAGGATGAAATAACTAAGCCCACATTTACTCCCAGCTGAGAACAACTTAAAAATGGAACGGACACATGAGATAACAATTTTCAAGGCACTGGATCTCGGGCAGTAAAGGACTATAATCCATGAGAGACTGGAAACAAGCAAAGTGAGCATCATAGCTGCTCCAGCTCACTGTTTTCATGGTTTCCTAGATGAGCAGGAAACCCAGGAGGATCCTGGTTGTCTCCTTGAGCTAGGGAGATATTAGGGCAGATTTCACAACGATTACTCTTCTCCTCCTGCCTGAACCACAAGCATAGATTGTCATTAAGAAAGCCTAGTGGGGTTCCTGGGATTCTAGAAACTCACAAAAATGAGGGTCTCCCCCCAAATCTAAAGCTTTCTCTCTCTCAAACTAATACACAGTTAGCCTCTAGCAGTTTGTCGAAATTATCATTTAATTGCTCCTATCATTATATGGTTTTGTAGCTTCTGCTGCCAACATACAGATCTCCACTGGGATGGATCTGAATTGACCTGACACTCTGGCTTTCCACAAAGCTGTTTGTCCAGAGACCTCAGTGCTCTGCTGGGTTTAAAAGGCATCCTTGATTTTCAGTTTCTTCAGCTTTTTCTTATGTTAAGTATGGGAGGGATACTCCCAAGCTCTCTAATTATCAGAGCTGATACCAGAAGTCAGAAATTAATGTAGTAAAAATAAAATTTATAAAATCATAAAAAATATGAAATATTTGGGGACAGATATGAAATATATAAACCATTATATACTAAAAACAATAAAACATTGCTGTATGCAATTTTAAAACCCTAAAATATCAGAAGAGACATATTTGGATGCCAGAAGATGCAATAGTTTAGATTTCACTTCTCAGCAAATTGATCCATAAATTCAATGCAATTACATTTAAAAAAAAAAAAAAGAAGTGTTTCTTTTCATAGAAATTGACAAGCTAATTTTGAAATTCACAGGGTAGTGTTCATAACTTAGAATGGCCAAAACAACTTTGAAAATGAGCAAAGTTGGAGGAATATTACTACTTAATTTCAAGATATATTTCCAAGCTACAGTAATCAAGAAATTGTGCTGCTGGTGTCGAGACAGAATGGGATGATCAGGGAACAGAATATGAGGTATGGCACAGAGCCTAGAAATAGGCCCATACATATGGAGACAACTGATTTTTGACAACTATGTAAAGGCAATTCAGTGAGGAAAGAATAGTCTCTCAATAAAAGTTTTAGAATAATTGAATATCTTTGTGCAAAATAAAACAAACAAATCCCCTTTAATCCATACTTTGAACCATGTATGAAAATTAACTCAAAATGGATGATAGATTTAAATTTAAAACCAAAAAGTAAAAACTGCTAGGAGACAAGATTTGTGACTTTAAGCTAAACGAAGGTATCTTAGATAAGACATAAAAACCTTAACTATTTTTGGATTTAGTTAGGAAAATTATCCCTGAACTTAGTGCCATCTGTGAAATTCCTTTCAAAATACCTTGTGAAGACCGTATTAATACATTGTATATGGTTACAAAGTAAAATGAAAGTAATCACTGGTTTTGAATGTTTCATAACTTATAAAAAGGCCATACCTAGATGTAAATATAAACTCAAACACAAAGAAGCATATCTCACAGAAAGACGCTCAATCAACTAGCTCAGATGGCCATTGGAAAACAAACTTAACATGATTTTAATATAACATGAATAATTGGTGTTTGTTTTACTTTTTATTTGAATGCTGTAACATTCAGATAGAGAGAGCAACATAGAAAGTAGCTTCTTTGCCTTAGGTGATATTCATATTTTTTTAGAAGTGTGATGTGCTGGTCTTTTGATGTGTCCACAGACTATATGCTATGATATTCTGGTTAATAAATCGAACGTTAATCTGGGTGTTGCTGTGAAAATATGTTATAACTGCAATTGATGTTTATTGACTTTAAGTGAGGCAGATTATTTTAAATAAGCTGGGTGGGACTGACTAAATCAGTTGAAAGCCCTAAGAGCTGTACTGAGGTTTCCCTGAAGAATAGATTTCACTTGTGGATCTCAGCTTTCAGCCCATACCTGGCTTCCAGCTCATCCTTCCTGACTACCTGTGCTGCGGGCTTTGGACGACTTACCTAGCCAGCCCCCGCAACAGCATAAACTAATTCCTTGCAATACCTTTTCTCTGAGGAAAAGAAGCCATGCTTTTTTTCTGTATTGTGGTAAAGGATTTATAATATAAAATATCATTTTAACTCTTTTTAGTATAAAATTCAGTGACATGAAGCCCATTCACAATGTTGTGTGACTGTCACCTCCATCCCTCTCCAGAACTTTCCTCATGCCAAACAGAAACTTTGTATCTGTTAAACACTAACTCCCCAGTAACCCCCATCCTCAGCCCCTGCTCACCTCTGTTCTACGTTCTTCTCTATGAAGCTTGGCCATTCTAGGTATCACATGTAAGTGTAATTGTGCGGTATGTGTCCTTTGGTGTCTTGCTTATTTCACTAAGCATAATGTGATAAATCTCTTAATATGTATTTCCTATTGGTTTCAGTTCTCAGGTAGAACCCTAACTGATACCTATAGAATACTCATAGGCTAATTTGTTCAAGACACAGCTTTCCCTGCCCAGACCAGCCCCTAACACTTTTTCTAGGCAGAATCAACAGCTGCCTCTTTTCCTCTCCATATTCCTTATCCATATCTTTTACAGCAGCTATTGGCTTGCATATCTCTCTTCCCTGTTTGATTGTGAGCTTTTTACTCTTAGTCACCGTTACTCTTCCAGCACCTAACAAATTCTCACAGAAAATTAACTAATTAATTAATGTAAATTTTTATATTAAGTAACTGACATCAATATCATCTCTCTCTCAGGAGGGATTTGACTTTTATTTTTCACAAAGACATGTCTTTGTATACAGCCTCCAAGATAATTGTTTGTTTCTATTTGGGACAATCATAATCTCGGTTTAAAAAGATCACTCAAAATTCAAATCATCTATGCGACTTGGCTACAGTTACTTAGCAATTCTGAGCCGAAGCACACAGTGTTCTCAAAACACCTGTGTTAGCATTCACTCCAAATATACACACAGCCCCACACATTGCCAAGGACTTGCTACAACATAGATTCTAGAACATTCCTGTACTGATTCCAGGTCACCATGTAATTCTTACTTTGTTAATGGTAAATTTTGCCTTTGAACTTTGCCACAACAACTCCATCTGAAGTCTTCAAAAACATTTAGACAGTAGTTTGGGAAAATGGAATAGCCCAGAGGCATTTTTGTACCACCCAATAAACAGACCTCTTTTTGGACTTTTTATGTAACATTTGGAAGAGGGCGAATAAGAAGCCACAAGGCAGGAGCTAACAACAGCTTTACTTGCTGGACTGCCCATCGGGAAATGTTCGTGCTCCTGGGTCCCACCCCAGAGGAAATAGTCCAGCTTGTTTATTGAATTAAACTAGGAAACCTTTGACATAGGGCCTAGACAGCCTTACTCATCAGGTTAATGTCTAGAGAAAACTAGAAGGAAAATTTTATCTGTACTTAATTTGCTTTTCTGTGCCTCTTCGTAAAAACAAATAATGAGGAAAATCTAAGTGTTTACCAAATGGCTTAATGACATTGCAAAAAAACACAAACAGTAATAGAAACCTTTTATACTTCATTTCCGTTTCTCTTTTGCCAAGACACAGTTCTTCCCACATGCGTTTGTGTGTATGTGTGTATGTGTGTGTGTGTGTGATTGCTGTGGTTTTACGGAATTGAGACACTTTTACAAATTCTCTGAAGTGAATGGCCACATGAAAATCAATAGGAATTTTTTACGTTGTACTTCAAGAAGTAAAAATCCAGCAGAGTATATTTCCTGCAGAGCTTATCTAAGAAAAGTCGGTCAGATCACCCTTTGTCATCAATGTCACATGTGAAAATCTCTACATTACTGGAACGGCCCTACCAGCTCTTAACAGAAAAAATATCCAGAGTCATAAGCACTGAGTATCTCAAAACGATGTCTACAAAGATTGTGTTACTTTTTATAATCAAATTTTGTCCTATTGCTGTTCAAAGTAATTTACAATTTTATTTATTTAAACTCACTCTAACTCACCATTAAAAAATGATGCTATTGTCCTTTTTTCCAGTCATAGTAATGACAGTTGTCCTATGGAGACTCACCTAGTTTTTATCCTTTCTTTCTTTCTCATTCTGTCTCTCTCTCTTTTTTATTTTTGTCTATGAAAATCTACAAATAACTCATGTTTACATTTTGGGTTTTTTGGGTTGTTGTTTTGATGATTATTTTTTGGAATCACAATAGGGATTTATTTTTGTTGATACCAGGAAAAGATTTATAGATATCTACAGTCTAAAGTTGATGATGTTTTAAATGACCAAGTCCTTATTCTCCTGAGTGCTGCATAATTCTTAAAATTTCCAGAGAGGCTAACTGTGCATCCTGAATGTCCCAACATTATGTTCTGATTTATGAAGCAGAAATGTAAAATTACATTCTTAATTTAAAGGGTTTGCATTGACAGCTTGTCAGTGTTTGAACCGAGAAAACGTAAAACTGTCCAGTGACCACACGCACCAACCCACCAAGAAGCCAGGATAAGTTGGCATCCTGTACCATTAGTGGACAGAGCCATTATGCTCTTTGGTGAACTGAAGAAAGGGATTAGTAAGGTCTCCGTCCTCGGGGACCTTATCAGTTCAAGTCAGAAGGCCATATATCAAAAGTGGAGGGTGCCCTCAAGTACTTCATTATCAAAGAATGACTTTGGAACACAGACTAAACTGACTTGCTACTGAATTCCTGTCTGTGACCTTCTGTTTAAATAGGTCTTGCTGGGATTGCAATGACAACAAACAGCAACAATTTGCCCTTTCTGATGCCATTTCTTTTTATTTTTTATTTTCCTCTTCTCCAGTCTTTCTTCCCTTGACCCAAGCGTTTATGCACATGCACGTGCGTGCGCACACACACGTGCGCACACACACACTTTTTTAAGCTCTTTCTCCCTCTCCTGTAGTCCTTGTGATAAACCCATACCAAGTATGTCCAGTGGACATAATAACACTTTACTGAACACTACAGATCCCTAACTGAAAATAGAGAGAATTTCACCCTTGACTCCTAAGAAGTTGACTCATAACTAGAGATTCCAGATAAAAATCACTAATGGGAGGTGAAGCAACAGGCTAGATTCCCAGCACCTGCCAACCTCATGCCAACGTGCCTTGTGGTCAAAGCACAGTGATGGACAAATAATCGTAAGAACCCCGTGGAGAGAAAGTCCCCTCTACTTGATAAGCTGTTATCCCCCTTCACGCATTACGTAACAGGCTTTGAACTTGATCTTGTGAATATGCCAAGAAGAAAAGCCCCGGACAAGCCTACCAACCCATTGTTTCACGTCAATTCGTCCTAAATTTCCAACTGATTGGTAAGTCCTTGCCGACTAGATGCCACAGCAAGTATTTCTGTGGGCCAGCAACTAACAATGTACTGAGCACACAGAAGGTATACAACATGCTGCAGTGAATGAAATTGAAATAACCGTGTCGTCTTCCAGTCATTTCACCTGTTATAACTCCGGCACAGTCATTTCTATGTCAAAATGTGTGTGCACACACATACACACACACGTCCACAGATGTGTTTAAAAAAATAAATTGCATGTATTTGAAAAAGGTAAAGGGATTGGGTATTTATAATGTGGATCATATATAATCTAGTTGGAGAAGACCCCATTGAAAATATGAGCTGTGAGCAATAGTTTAAAATGATGGATAGACCACAGTCTCCTAGAGAGGATGAGGGAAACAGTTCCAGGTACTTCTTCTTCATTTCCTGCTTTATCAGTGGAGTTTTTCAATCAACCTAATCTAGCAGAGCATTTCTCCTAGGCTACTGAGATATATTTGCAGGAAACAACTTTCCCCCACTTAAAGAAATAGGTTTAACTCCTTCATTCCTAACATTCTGAAATGCGAGGGGAAAGTGAGTTTTCCACAAGGTATTTAAAGGAGGAAAGAGAGATGAATCTATGTGGAAAATTCGATGAAGGAGTGGAAAATTGCATCTGCCATATAAGTCCTCTACATATGGATATATCCCTCCATGAAAAACTGGAAATTTCATTTACAAATGGTACCTGCAAAGTCAGCAGCAATTCTTTAACAGTGTCTTTCCTGTGTGCTGACATCATATTTTTTTACTCCAATAATAAGGGATAATTTGGACCCATTCACCTTTTCATTTAATGGTATTCCCCTCCATACTGCATTCCCCCACTGCTCTTCCCACACATGAGGGGACTGCATTACTTGTAGAATATGATGAATCATTTCAATGAGAAATATGTGGCATCTGGTGAAGGCCCTTTCTAGCATATAAATTAAGCTTGAATGACAGGTTGGTCCAAAATTGCTTCTGAAAGTGGACCCTGTGTGGCAGGTACAATCAAGTATTATCATTGTATCAGCAGGATCCTTTTCCGTGCTAGCTGACGTCTCTAACCTTTATTAGAAAGAAGTGGGTCACTCCTCTGCACCCTGAAAATAATTGATAGGATGAAAAGAGAGATCTGGGTGAGGAAAAGGGAGAGATGTATTTAACAACTAGGCAGGAGGGAGGAAGACTCAGAAACAGGAGTGCTGGTCACAGGAAATGATTCTACAACAAATACTTACAGGGCTGGGAAATCCTAACTCAAGAAAGAAGCAAAATAAAGTGTAACTATTCAGTCTTTTGAGACAACCCAGCATATATGTTTCCCAATTTAAAAAAAAAAAAAAAAATCCCACAGTGGAATGAAGATACTAGACAAAAGGTACTTTGCATCTCTGATTTGTGTGATGTTTTTTCTTGAGTTTCTTCCCTTCAGTTTCTGTCTCATGGAAAAGATTAGATTCTCAAGATTTCACTTTTGGAAATATCTTCACTTGGTTTCCTTCATTGTTTTTACACATTGGTTGGTGGCAGGAATAATGCCCCCTCCGTCAGGAAACTGAATGTGTTTCATGGAAAAGCTAGCAACGGAACAAAAACATCAAACAAGGGAAGATTCTCCAATATTCCACATGATGGCAGAAGATCTTTTCCTTATTAAGTAGTCAAAGCTTACAATTTTGTATTATTCTATTAAATCTAGCAAGATAAGTGATCTCTCATATTCTCTAAGCCATTTTGGAAGAATTTGTTCTCAGGACGAACCAGATGTGTTTTCCTGTGTGAAAAACAAACAACCTGAGGGGGAAAAAAAATACCAAAGCCATCTTCTTAAAGTTTTCCTAAATAATGTTGAGATTACAGAAAGTGTCTTTCAAAATCACATTTAAAATGGGATATTTTCATCTTCGGTCTCCCAATGTCAGGATCAGTTTTGTCTGTTTCTGTTGTTAATCACAGTAGACAAATCCTGCAAGTGTGCTTATGTAACAGGCTGCTCTGTAAACTCTCCCTTGCAGATGGAGAGCTTTGGTGCCGCATTTTTTTTTTTCAGAGAATCTTTCCCTGCTTTACGGTTCTTGTCCACTCAGAGCCTCAGGAAGGCAGTGGGCCTCTTGCCCTCAGACTGGATTTCTGGGCAGAACTAATCCGACAATTCCGTCAGCCCTATGAGAGAGCAATATGTCCTGTCTCACTGTGAGGATTTGGAACACATGCACTATAAAGTTGAATTTCTTTACAATTTATAAATTTGGCCCCCCATAGACCTTTGGACTACAAAGGTCATTTTCTTTGTAGTGACAAGGGTAGTGGGTCCAAAAAATGCACAATAGTTTCACCAATTCTCTACCTTCCTAAGCTTCTTAAATTCAAGTAATGGTCTGGTCTAATGGAGGCAAGCAATGTCTACTCTACAAAGGCAGATCATTGCAAAAGTAATGTGCACATTGTGACTTACCTAAGGATGATAGTCACAATATTTTAAAAGGAGCAAATCTTAGCCCTGCAATGATTTACACTAATGCCTTCACTTAGCTGTGGCAAGAAACCAGCCAGGAAAATAATACCTTCCTGTTCTAATATTGCCTTTAGTGTGTTTACAGTGTATTCATATGTCTACTGTAGCATTTGATTTTCAAGTATACTTGCATTATAGCTATTATCGTCATTTTATAAATTGTGTAACTGAGGATCAGAAGTGAACCTTTCCTAAAATTCTAAGGCTAGTATATGAAGGGTAGGAACTGAATTCAGAAATTCTGGCTCCTATGGAAGAGAGTAAAAATCCCGACTATCAATAGTAAGGTATCAGATGATGATTTTAATTTTCTAAGAACACGTGGTCAAGTTTATATTCAGGGGACCTCCCACTGGGGATCAAGTACTCTGCAGTCAACTTCCTCCTTTGTGGCAGTGCCCTCTCAGGATGATAAAATCCACATGTCTCTCCTGCCAGGGACATGGCAACCAGCAACCTTCCCCAAAGAATGGGTTCATCCTGAGTATCTCTCTCCTGCTGGCCCATACTCTCCTTCCCTTCCTTAAGATTGCAGGATGTTTATTACCTGGATTACGGTAATGCTAACATTGAGTGTATGCCTATGCCCAAGCTCACCAAATATTATGCATTAATTATGTGCAGTTTTTATAGACCAATTATAACCTTTGAAACTTTTAATTTAATTCTCCAATACTCATTAAAATAATAACTAGAAAAATATGAAAATAGAGACACATTAAGATATTGAGAACAAATACCATACAAAATTTGTGACAGAAGACCAGTCAAAATATGTAACTGCAAGGAGAGAGTTGTTCTCTGCTAGAGTACTTGTTTGACTTCTTAGAGGTGTTAGTCTTGCTGAAATGTCGATCTCTTTGTCAGTCTGAGTATTGGTCTTACTGAAATGACATGAACGCATAAAACCAATCTAGCGAGTCCTCCAGGAACTGCTCAGGGGCCCCAAATGACTGCAGAGGTGACCATTTCCAACACTTCAGAGTCAAAGGCAATTGATGGCGTGATCTTTTTTTTTTTTTTTTAAAGATTTTATTTATTTATTTGACAGAGAGAAATCACAAGTAGATGGAGAGGCAGGCAGAGAGAGAGAGGGAAGCAGGCTCCCTGCTGAGCAGAGAGCCCGATGAGGGACTCGATCCCAGGACCCTGGGATCATGATCTGAGCTGAAGGCAGCGGCTTAACCCACTGAGCCACCCAGGCGCCCTTGATGGCGTGATCTTAACTTCAGTGCACGTGAGAGAGAAAAAGCTCTGGGAAAAAAGACAATACTCAGTGACTAGATG
This sequence comes from Mustela lutreola, assembly GCF_030435805.1. Classification (NCBI taxonomy): domain Eukaryota; kingdom Metazoa; phylum Chordata; class Mammalia; order Carnivora; family Mustelidae; genus Mustela; species Mustela lutreola. The sequence continues at coordinate 8,617,780 of NC_081297.1, read as the reverse complement.
AGAACAAAGCTATGGATACTTATTAAATGACTATTTCCTAGTAGAAATCATCAGTTTATTTGGCTTTGGCTCAGCTGTTCTGTCGATCTATTTTGGCAATGTCTTAAGAAAGTACTAACATAATGAATGATATGGAGGTAGCACGATTAATATTAATGTCAATGTATCTGAATAATACTGAAATGTCAAAAAGGATACCTTTCCTGTGTGTTCCTAAAAGTGGCATAAATGTCAGGAGGATAATCCCACTTACTGGCTTTGTATTTATACATAAAAAGAGAAGTTTAGAATTCATAGAAGTAATTCGAACAAGCCCTTGCTCCCCAAATACTTTTCGGTTTTGTTGACTGAAGAAGTTCCTTCCTGTGATGCTTTTTATATACTCCTAGACCTTTCAAACCAGAGATCCTTTAAAGACCGTTCAATTAACAGACCAACCAGGATTTTCTGTTGAGGAAAATATAGGCAGAATCACGTGAGACTTGCTCAGCATCTTAGAGAATGTTAATGGCAGAAACAAGGCTAGAACTCAAGATTTTTCTGTCCACCACGGAACTGTTTTATTACTAGGTTATTTCGCAAACATTTCCAAGTTTCTAAACCTAGTGGGTGTTTGTCAGTATATCATATTGACATACAAGATTTATAGAACTCAGAGAATGTTATTCCTAATCAAGAAATTATTGCCAACAAAACAATTCACCATTAAACCACAGGTTTCTGTCTGCAACATTAAAATTTGAATATTCCTTTCAGACGCCAATTCTCAAGGAGAAATTTAAAAAAATAAAAGAAAATAGAAGGCAAGTAAGAAGGTAAGAGACAAAATATATCGTAATTTTTCTTTAATCCAGTGGTTGATGAGAAAAGTAAAATGGATGCATGGTAGCAATATGGGCGGCTGTCCTCCATCATTATCCCTGAGATCAGAGTTAGTGTTGAGGCCTGATGGCTTTGTACCTTATGGAAGTTTTGAGGTAGGTGATAAAGAGACCTCAAGGAAGACCCTACAGCTCATGTCTCACAGCAGTGAATACCTCCGACAGTCCTGCTCAGTTGTCGCATTTTACAGGTGAAGCAGGTCAATCAGAAGGTCTCCCAGGTATTTGGAGTTCAGTGGAAGGAAAGCTACATGCTTAATTGCACGGTACCATGGCCTGTTTCCTAAGCCAGTATGCATCAGTATAAGATTCCTTTCTGGGGGCACCTGGGTGGCTAGTCCATTCAGCATTGAACTCTTGATGTCAGCTCAGGTCTTGGTCTCAGTGTTGTGAGTTCAAGCCCCATGGGAGCCTACTTAAACAAGCACAAAGAGTCCTTTCTGATGGTGTCTTTGGGGGTTGATTTTAAGGATAATGACATAACTTTTTAAATAATTTTATTTTGAATCCATTGTCTCTTTCCTTAATTAAGATCAGAGATCTATACTAACATCCTGATTATAAAATGTTCCTTGCCAATCATCTTCCTCTTTGTCTCTCACACCATTCAAATGTTGCTTTGTCATATGAATTTATTATTAGGGTACAAAGTGCATTTAGGGGCAACTCTACAGTCACGTGATAAATTGTGTAATTTGGGACTATTTTTTAGCTTTGCTCCTTTTCTTTTAGCCCTGTTGATCAAAACAGCATATTCCAGATATTTTGGAGTTTGATGCATGTGATTAATAACTAGTTCTGGCTTTTTAAAAATTCTTAAATCTAATGTTTTTTAAATCCATAATTTCCTAAATAATAAAAAAGCACTTTTTTACTTAATTTTAAGTGGTTTTTAAACAGTGCTTTCAATAGGATTTATTTACCTTTCCAGAAGACTAGTCAATTTGAAATGGAATTTGATTTACAAAACTTTTATGCTTCATTTTGTGGCTCTTTGCATAAAGCAGAGTATAATTGTATCTTTTTTGACAGTAGTCACTTTTCTTTTTTTTTTTAAATCTTAGACTGTGGTTATAAATTTGGGTTGATATTTCATTATACTCTCTCTGTTGGCACCTAGATCCTTTTAATGTAATTCAGGAGATACTGATTTACTGTAGAAACAGTGAAAGTGGAAATAGAAAGTTATAGAAGGGAAGGGGAGGGAAAGGAAGGGAGAATTTTTTAAGATATGGAATTTTGGTTTTAGGTATACTTGGTGTATTGTCCCTAAACGTATTCTCTGCCAAATTTCTTTCAAGAAATTTGTCAATATTTTGGTGTTTCATTTAAAACTTAAAAAAAAAAAAAGCAGAAGTTTATTACCAGCAATGGAAGCAGAAAACTTCTTTTTTTAAATTTATTTTTTATTTATTTTCAGCATAACAGTATCATTATTTTTGCACCACACCCAGTGCTCCATGCACTCCGTGCCCTCTATAGTTTTAAACAGCATTTTGAGAATATATTTTTCCATGCCATACATCTGAACAAAAATCTTGTGCGTGATCATAAAGTTAATGATTTCCATAGACTCACAGGCTCTTGACCTGGAAGCGACCTTGTAACCATGTAGAACTCCTGTCTTTAATATCCATAGTGAGGAAAACATGACTAAAGATTCATGCATGTAAGTGGCTTTTACAGGCTCCCCAAATAGCTTTCAATTCTGATTCGGTTTATATGAATAAAGAGGTGTTCATGTCAACAAAGTATTAATTTTAGTAAAAGTCAATGTATATCTTCAGTACCAAACAGGCATCTGGCTTAACCCTCTTGATTTGCAGAACTGAACTATGTGTATGTTAAATAACTTGTCGAAAATCATATGGAATTAGAAAAAAAAAAAAGTTCTTTTGATTTCCATTTGGGTGCTTTTCCCCTTACTCTGTGTATAAATTTGAAATGGGTAAACAGGAGAAGAGGTTACAATGTGGATAGAAATGGATGGTTTTGATGGTTTTTGAGTTCTGCATCTCTGAATGTAGTGATTTCTTTCTTATTTCCCTAGCATATATTGTGTACTCCATTCATGAACCACCCATTTTTTCCTTGATTATCTTTTCATGTCTGTGTCCTGTCTTTCAAATTAGAATGTGAGTCTCTGGGTCTATGCACAGAACGATAAATCAACTTGAATTACCCCTATCACATAATACTTTGTACATAAAGATGCTTACAATGGGTTTTATTGATTAAGAAGTTGATAAAAAGTTGTCACATATGATATTGAATTTAGAATAAGATGTTCAGTCCTCAAAGTATTTAAATTTAGTACCCTTTAAAAATACTAAAAATGACTCTAAGGAATTAAATAGAAATCAAAAGTGATTCTGCTTAACAGTCATTTGCAAAAACAAAAACAAAAACCCAGCCAAACAAACAAAAATTCTTCCCTGTGGTTGAAATTAGTAACCTGTATATTTCTAAGTATTTTGGTTAACATTTTTCTGCGCTAGGAAACAATGGTTGCATGAGAAAGTAAATAGTATAAGGTAATTGCTGTTTAGAATTCTTAGAGAATAATCTTTCAACCGAAGGCTTTCCAAAGAATAATTTACCCATTGTAAACAATATTTAAGGACGTCAGTGAGATTAAAACATCTTGAAATACATCATACATTGCTGGATATTATCAGAGGAATTCTAAATGGAGTTTACCGTTCTCAATAAAAGGCCCAGTAATTATTATTTTTTTAAAATTATTTCTCTTCCCTTGAACTAAGATGGCAGCTATCACTTGTCGCTGTCAGTGTAACTACTCTTGGACACATATTCCCTCTCTTTAATTTCTTCACTCTAAGATGCAATTAGTTGGATAATCTGCTAGAATTGTGTGTAAAGTGTGTATAAATAGGTTCTGAAACCTGAGGGCTTTCTTTTAAATAGTAAATGAATTCTAATTCCCAGACTCTGAATTGGATGTGGCTACTTGGTGACCATTTTTAACTCGATTTACCATGCTGCTCTGTATTCCTGGCATAAGGGGTCAATGAATTACCAATTGTAGGGTAGCTGAACTGTACCCATCTAATTCCCAGTGTCTTAACTTAAGCCAATTCTACCTGGTAAAATATTTTGTCTCTCCTGTATTACAGAAGTCTTTGTTTTATGATGTATTTCTGATGCTGGTTATATCAGTTGATAGAGACTTGCTAATGTTGACTCCTGTTCCTTCCTGAGCGTGTCATCATGGATCTTCGCCAATAGCAAGAAATGTCAACAGCTCACCAGCCCCAGTTGTGAGCCTGTTTGCAAAACTGCCCCATCAGGGCTGTCCAGTCTCTGCTACCACACTTTTCTTCACCTCTTCCGGACTCTCCACATTCTCAGTTCCCTTCAGCCAAAGCCCTGCCTCCTTATTTTGTTACAGGTTGGTAGTACCATGACTGTCAGCTTGATCATTTCCCCAGTTCTGCTCTTAAAATAGTCTGTCAGTGAAGGGTTGATAGAATGGGTTTCTTTTTTCTTCCTTCTTTTTTTTCTTTCTTTTGGAGGTTTTATACAATTATAGTCAATATATTGCATATGGTTCAAGGTATGGATGAAAGTTCACATTTTGTACACATGAATATTCAGTTTTTCCAGTACCGTTTATTGACTGTCCTTCTTTTACTGAGTTGACTTTACACAATCATCAGACATTAGTTGTTCCTAAATAGGTGAGTCTGATTCTTGGCTTCCTAGTCTGTTCCTGAGATCTACCAGTCTGTCAAAATATCACGATCATGGTAGTCGGTTTTTAATGTATGTAACAGTATCCCCCAAGCCAAAGCAGTGATTCTGGTCTCACATAGATAACCCCAATAAACTTATTTTGAAGTGCTCCCCTTAGTCACTGGCCCCAGGAACTGGATTTTTTTTTTTTTTTAGATTTTATTTATTTATTTGACAGAGAGCGATTACAAGTAGATGGAGAGGCAGGCAGAGAGAGGGAGAAGCAGGCTCCCTGCTGAGCAGAGAGCCCGATGCGGGACTTGATCCCAGGACCCTGAGATCATGACCTGAGCCGAAGGCAGCAGCTTAACCCACTGAGCCACCCAGGCGCCACCAGGATCTGGATTTTTAAAATTCGTTCATGTATTAGATGTTTGATATTGCTGACTCTTAGGAATCCCCCTCAGAAAGCATCAGTGAATCTCTTTTGTCTTCATCTCTACCCTAGAAGCAAGTCTAGAAACCTGTGTCAAGAGAAGGAAGTGTGGGGATTTGGGCTTCAGGTAAATGCTTATGTTCTTTTAATTCCTTCTAAGTTCAGCACAAGGTAAAGATGAAAATTCAAGTACAATTGAGGAATAGGAAGGAAATTTGGGGCAACATCATTTAACAGGTAACAGACTAAAAGTGATGTTTAAAGTTGTGTCAGCTCTGGAAAATCATTCACAGCGAAGCTCTGAAAATCATATTTTCTCAAGAGGAGCCAGTTAGATTCCATACATTTTTTTTTAACAAATGCAACTTATTGCATATCTATTAATTAAGCATGCATATTATATATTCTTTACAAGTCATGCTCAAATCTTGTTAGTTAACAAATTATTATATACAAAGAAAACCTAGAGAAATTAGATTCAACTCTAAATATAAATTCAAGGTGTATGTAACAAATCATATACCAAAAATACATAGTCCCTTCACCCCAAATTCCAGCTCTTGTCTTCCATTTCTATTAAATTATTTCTCTTAAAACTTTCCGGTGTCTTGGGGAAAATGCTGTAGTTTAAATGGGCCAAATAAATATCGGCCCATGTTGCAATATCAAATCAGACAACATTAGTAACATAAAGATCATACAGAACAGTGTTCTTTACAATTAAAGCACGAGGAGTAAGACCATTAAGTGATTGACAAAGGATACATATAGCTAATAAGCTGCTGGGACTGGGAGCTCCACTTCTGCACCAATGCTGTTTTCTTTCCAGTTGAAGGCCACCAGTAAAGGTTCAAAACCAATGCATCAAAATGACCGTAGCTTATGCTTAGTCTTGCAGAGACCCATGAAAATCTATCCCCACCCTTCATTAGTTTAGCAGGAAATAAAAAGAGGTACACACATGAATGTAGACTATACTTGTAGGGAGAAAATAAAAGCAAGATCTCTTCTGGCTTAGCCAGCCAGTAAAAAAATCTCTCGGAAGGGGCGTCACTCAAGATAATCCCTGAAAGAGCGCACTGGGAAACTGAGGGTCGAAAAGGAAAAGGAACTGAGAAATATTTCTACTGGAGGAAAAAATGTATAAAAATAAGGAGGCAAGAAAGTCCAATGGCAAGCCCCCCCCCCCCCCTTTCTCCTCTGTCATACTGCCTCTTCTGGAAGATCTGTGCCACCAGCAACATCACACCTCTGGGAAGACAAGCGTTGTTCCATCAAAGGACTGCAGCTGATAGGGCAGGAGGCATTTCCTCAAGCTGAAATCCACGCCTCAAGAGACTGTCATCCTTCCCTGCACCATTCCGTTGCAATCCATCTGTGACCCAGAGGGGGGGAAAAATACAAACTTTGATTGCTGTGTTACCAGCATTCATGAGAAACAAGTTTTGTATACCATTCCAACACTTTACTTTTTATCCTTTTCTTTAAATAAAGATGGAGAAAGCTTTCAGTTAAAATAACCCAGATCCCAACCCTCATACCATTAACGTTATGGCCTGGCTACTTTCCAGCTTCTCCGTGATAGAAAAAAAAGCACCCTCCAATTTAATAACTAAATTAATTTTTTCCTCCCACAACAGCATGTGCAATTATTAAAGTCAGAAAGATCTTGGCAGCCTCTTGCACTGGTAAATAGAACGTTGCATTCCATCCTATGATTAATTAATGTTCCTGATTCAAGGAGATATGAAATCGCTTTACATTCCTTGTGTTATTGAATAACCTATCGTGCATTATTGCTCGGGCACTTTTTACATCCGTGCCGCTGCATCGCAAGTAGTAAGCCTCAAAGTCTAACTTTGTGCTGAAGCATTGTGGGGGTTATGGAAAACAGAACTCAAGGATGTGCATGGAGGGGGGGGGAAGAAAAGGAGTCGGAGATGAGAGAGGAAAAGGAGAAAGGAAGATTCGTATTAGCCGCTCACTCATGTGAGACAATGCAGTTTCCTTATTCACAAGTCAGGGATGATAAGAATAAACATAGTAAGAGACAAGAAACCCGCCTGTGTCCTCCTTGGAAGTTGTAACTGATTGACCCCTTTATCGACGGTCAGGAAATGGTTTGCCTTGGGTTTCAGACCACATAAAGCAGCGCTCCAAGTTCAGGCGAGTATAAATGACATGCTTTGGACGATCCAAAGGGAGACATTATGGAACACTGTGTATTTTTCTCTTGTTTCTAGCGTATTCTGCAGCCAATAAATAAGAGAGACGTTCTACTTTCTAACAAGTTGTCTCAGATATTGCAAAACAGACAGCAAAGTCAAATTTATCCCACAATTCCTACTCTGCTCTTTTTTCCTTGAAGTTGAGTATTGAATTAATATAGTTACACATTTTCTCCTAAAAGGAGCAAATCTTTTGTTCACAGGTAACTAACATAATAACCTATTCAAATAGAAAATCATCGCAATACCTGAGAAACCTATTTTCTACATCACTGAGTTGGGATTTCATCTCTTTGAAGGGACCTGTGGGGCTTTAAGGGTTTCAGGGTGCTCACAGGCACCTGGGGGTCCCCAGTGAAGGGCTCATCAGGTCCAAAAATTAATCTCATCCCATCAATGTCTCCCTGTAGACGGTTAATAGAGAAAGAAATGTGAGGAGAGTGACAAATATAATGCCACAAACAGCAACTGGAAAAAAAAAAAAAAAGAGAGAGAGAGAGATCCAGAAATTGCCAGGAAAGAGTAACCAACATGTGTAATGTTTAAGAAAGAAAATGTATTTGTCTATTTTAAAACCACTTTCCTAGTCTGTCTCCAACCTAATATACATCAGAGAATCATTTTAAGTTTGCTTTTTGGCCAAATAGAGATGCTTTCATACGGAAGGAAATACCCATATATAAGTAATACGAAAGAAAGAGACACTGACACTCTTGAATAATTCAGGAATCTGCTGAAAAGATTTTGAGAATCCTACTTCGACAAAACCTCAACATTTAGACGCTTAGTGTTGCTTTCCAGTTCAACTCGTAGAGTACTGATGAGGATTATTGAATTGAGCTAAGGTAATTGGTAACAGTCATGGAAGGGAAAAATGATTCTGGGTAAAAGAAAATGAGTTTCAGTGTTTCCCCTTCATTTCTTAGCTAAGTTATGCCTAGCAAAAGCACAGACTCTTGTAACCACATGGGCTTTGCTGAAATATTATGTTTCTCAATCCTCAGGTACACTCTGCTTTCCCCTTCTATTTCCTTGTAATCCTTATATATTTTGTTTGTCTTTCTCTCTAGGTGTGGAGCAGAGCTTGTGTCTATACCTTCTGAAATCTCTAATGTATTTTTCTCACTCAGGGAGTTTTAATTAAATATACAAGTCAAAATATAAGCCAGAAATTAGCATGTATTTTCTACTCTTTTTTTAAATTTCCACAGATTTCCGGATGTCAATCAAAACTGGAAATTCTGACAGCACTGTCTAGGGCTGGGTCAGGAATATGAGTTCTAATTTAAATTCAAACCCAGAATTGCCCATGAGGCATGGGCAGATCTTTAACCGTTCCTGACTCACTTTCTCCCTATTAAAGAAAGTAGTTCTTACTTCACAGAAACGCTGGAAAGGCAAACATGATGGTAGATGAGATTTGCTTATTCCTTGGAGAAATAAGGTGTTGTCAAAATTCAAGACATCACTATTATCCATGATCATGAAACAGTTATGACAGTAGAAAATACTATACTTCGATTTTTCTTCCATTGTCACCAAAAAGGCATTTAAACTGAGATTACAGACTGTCAAATAATTAAGACCCAAAATGTGGGAAAGTAACTCAGTCTAAATCCAGACCTGTGGTATCATCGGTACTTTTTCTCCTCTAGACAAATGCTTTCAATTTTAAATAGACAACGTCGGTATTAATGAAGTGCTTTGGATCATAACGTAACTTACTATGGATCAAAAGGGGCTCTGAAAATAAACCGTCATCACACGGAATCAGTCACATGATTCGTATGAAAACTTGGGTTCAGATATAATTCTCAGTCAACAAAAAAGTTCTGTGTTCACTAAGAAAATAATAATAATAAAAAAATAAAAGCCCACTGGGGAAAATTCTGTCAGCTTTAGTATGCAGAAAGCACACTCAGGAAGTAGCTTCACCTGCCAGTTGTGATTAATTTGCTATTTCTTACAACGTCTCACTTTGATTATTAATGATAATGATTTGATTTATGAGTTCTGTTCACTGAATATTCTCAATTTCCAAAGATGTACTCTTTTGGAAGAGAAAAAAAAAAAAAAAAAGGAGAGAGAAAGACCAAAAAAAAAAAAAAAAAAAAGGGGCTGTTGGGGAGATAGTTACTCAGGTAATGAAATGTGGCATCATTTACTTCTAGATGCTGGTTGAAATCTATCTCCCCATGTTTTCCTAAGGTGTCCAGGGAAACCTAAAGACTGGAGCACAGATATTGTATATAGTGAATGAGAAAGGGATATCATGATCCCACCTCTGCTCTGAGGTTTTGTCTCTTTCTGTGTTGTGGGAATGCAGAACATTCGGGACCAGGCTTCTGGATTTTAAGGCTTTTCTCTGTGCAGAATTATAACATGTAAACCCAGCGACATGAATTGCATATTAGCATATTGGCATTCATGCATATATTAAGAAGCTGAGATTTTTAAGACTGTATGAAAAGATGCTAGTTTTCAGAATAGAATTATAGAGAATTAAGGCAATTAGAACTCTGAGGGGCAAGACGCAGTTTTGTTAGAATATCATATTCTCTACCGGCTGACCTCGTTGATCATAGAAAAGAAAATTCAGTAGAAATTAATTTGGTGCCTTTCACAAATGCAAAAATAACTCAGAAATAATTGATTTTTAAAGGTTGAACATTACAAAGGCTCTCATCTTCCTTGAGAAATATCTTCTAGGAAAATAAGTGTAAGGAAGAAAAATAATGTAATCGTGCTTGCCCAGATCATACCCTCCACTGGGAGTCTGAGGGTCTGACAAGATCTCAGAGCCTATGGCACTAACTGAGTCAACTAGCCATCTGGGAGTCTGGGAGCCTCTGGCCCCACTTAGTTTCTTAGTACACGTATTAATAATAGCTCATCTTGTTATTAAGAGCTTCCCATAGACTATACACCATAGACACAGGATCTCATTTAGTCCTCGCAACGAAACGACGAGATGATATCTTTTCTCCCCATTCACAGATGAGGCAAGTGAGACTCAGAGCAAGGCAATCTGACCCCCACAGCACTAACATGGCGTCCTCCTGCCTCTTCTTCCTTTTTGCTGATGTGGCTACACTCCACACTCTAACAGCACACTCTCTCATTAATGAACACTTCCATCTCCTGCAGACCAGAGGGAACACCTGTAGCTGCGGATGAGCTCAGGATGAAGGTGGTAGCTCTGGGCAGTGGGTGGGAAACAACGAGGCGCTGAGACTCCAGGGTTTTGTGCCGAGTCCTTGGGGCTTCCTAAATCCCGGAAAAGGATCCCTCAGTGTCTAGAACTTTGGGGGAATGTCCTCCCTTACCCGCAGTTGGAAGTTCTGTACCAAGAGCCAGCTAAAGTATTTCTTTAACAAAGAAAACCCTAGGATACAACTGGTAGACCACTGGTTCTCACCCGAAATGTTGGTTTAAAGATTGGAGACCTGGACCAGTCTCTCAGTGACTCTGATTGATTAAACCTGAGGGTAAGTCCCTAAATGGACCTTTTAAATAAGTATCCAGTGAGTATCCTGCTTCTTTGGTAAGTGAAACAGAGAATGGGAAGACTATGCCGGAGCCGGGTCCCTCCTGGCAAGCTCTGCCCCACTTCTCTGAAGAAGGACAAGTCTAACAGGTACACCTTTCACTACTCTCAAAGGGCAGTCTCATCCACTCTCCTGGTCTCAAATGCCCATGGATGTCTTGGTGATTTCCCAATTTTTCTTTCCATCCTAGACTTCTTGCTCGGCCCTACACTCATCTGCCAAGTGGGCAAGCTCACTTGGGAATCCAAGTGAATATCCAACCTCACTTAGGTGTCCCTGGAATCTCACAGACCACATTTCCAAAGTCTTCTTAAGTCTTTTTTTCCCTAAGTCTTTTCTGCCTCCTATATTCCATTTGATCACACCTTAGTAAACCCCTTCCTATCTAAAATGTGAAAATCTTGGCATCCTTGCCACCGACACCATATTAGTCACATGTTATGTCAGTGTGAACTGTCTAAGAAGTTTCCTGATCTGTCTCGTGTTCTTCGTTCAGACAGTGATGTAGCTCAGGCCCTCATAAGCTTTGACCTGGAAGACAATGGCAAGCTCCTCACTGGTAATCCTCAGCCTTCATCCTTGTCACCCTCAAAACCATCCTCCTTAGTGTCTCCAAGGAGGGGACCTAATGTATGTATGGTGCAGCTCCCAGCTTTAAATCTTTCCAAGGCCTCCCAAGCTCTTAAGCATAAAATTTAATGCTGCTTTTCTCTTTGGTCTAATCTTACGACAATCCCTTCTCACACATTTTATGAAACAATTGAACACATGCATGTACTCTACTCTGTGCTTTCAGTGAAGTCATTTCCTCTGCCTAGATGCCCTTCCAACCTCTTACCCTCCCCAGAATTCTGCCTACCCATTGAATGCCCTTAATAACAGGTACCTTAGAGTAGCAGGGAGCAAATCATCCTTAGTTGGATTCAAATCATCCGGAGCTGGAATGCCAGTACTGCCTTTTCTAGTTGTGGGACTTTTGGTAATGCAGCTCATGTGTTATGAATGTGGAACATGACACGGTTGAAATATGGAACAGAGCATCTCTATCTCTACATAGCCGTGTCTCTTGGTGCCGCCATATCTATGTCTGTAATGTCAGTGAATTGAACTAGACTTAATGATTCTCTGAACTCTTGTGACGCACAGCCAATGAGTCCTTGGTCATTCCCTGGTCTGCTCGTGTTCAAATTTACCTTTTATGAGGCACTTTCATAACCATCCCCCATGTCCCTTATCATGACCCTGTTGAGTGCATAGATACATTTCCCACTTTTTTGAATGTTTTGCAGTTGGCTAACTAGTTTGAAGTGACAGGGCCAATAAATGAGATTGAGTCCATTTACAGACCTGCAGGAGATTGCAGTGTCTCTTCCACACTCTGCCTTCCACAGTCTACTTCCATGCCCTGCCACAGGGCTTTGCCATGGGCTCATTAGTCTGTGCAGAATTCATATGTTGAGTCTCAGTCTCTGAAACTAGAAGGAGACAAAATTTATGTATTATTTGTATTGATTTATTATTTATCTTTAGGTAATTTATTATCTATATATAAAGAGATGAAAAGTATATATTTTTATATATGTGTATGTGTGTGTATATATATATATATATTTAAAGTCACTTAAGCCAAAATAGATTTACTTTTTTTCTCAGATCAAAGACAAAAGTAGATGTGCAAATGCTGGTGTTCTTTCTGTGCTCTACTCTACAAGACAGAATTGTTTTTTTATGCTCTGCCACAGGCAGCATTGTAGATAGATTTGATAGATACCTTCAGGGAATATTTTCAAGGACTCCAGGACACCGCTATTTTCGACAGGTTCTGTATATTTACAGCAGATACACACATACATAGATCACCGTGGGTCGGAGGCTGTCCTTCAGATCAGGTGACCAGAAGTCCTAGGAGCATGCAGTCAAGTGCATGAAACACACAGGGTAGTTTTGCAGAGCCAGGCCTCAAGAAGGTCTGGAAAACTGGTCAGGATATAACAATCCTTTCAGCAGTTTGGTTGGATGGCTCCATTCTTCCCCATACCTCCTCTCTCTGCCTGCTTCAGAAACACAATTGTTGCTCTATCTGGAAGTACTGCCCTCCCATCAGAGCTCTCACACTAGGCACCACCTCAGAGGCTGATAAAGAAGGCAACTTCGGGGTCAGCGGCCAACCCTGGGCTGATAACGGCTGCCTGGTCACCAGACCGGTGTACACATCCAGTCACTCCATCCAGTTTGTTCTTCAAGGGGCCATGTGGGTGACAAGAGAGCTTCTAGTGTTCCTCTCCAATTAGAATTAGGTTCACTGAGGCATCACAGAAAAACCCAAAAGGATGGTTGCTCAAAGGTCTGAATTTTCTACTCCAGACCCCTTTGTTCCCAGCAGTAGGGGAGAGAAAGGGGTGTTCTTCAAACACATGACCTCACTCCTGAACCTTTGGCAGAGACATGCTTGGTGTCTTGCCCACTTCTGCTTATATCCCATAAGCGCATGGAGTCATCTTGTTGCAAAGGACACTGAGAAGCATGGTCTTTTGCCAAGCCAAAACTGAGGAGTCACCACCAAGGAAGAACGTTTAGTTCTGCAGAGAACTGGCCAACTCTGATATACCAGTATAGGCCCTGCTCTCCCCTCATTCACTTCCAGTTGGCTATTATATTTTTCACATAATCCAGAATAAAATATTGAAGAAAACAACTTTGAAAACTCAAATTTTACTTTTCAGAGGCATTGAACCAAATGAAATTCAAGCACATGAACCTTAACTCAACTCATCCGATTAGTTAGCCGTTCCTTTAGCTATCTTGAAACAGTAGGCCCCAAAATAAATTAAAAAGTAAGGGACCTCCAATATCTCACAACCAAGTGGAGGCCCAGAAAAGCAGGTTAACAACATCAGGGTGCCCAACAGTAGACAAACCCCAATTAGTCTCTGAGCCCTAAAATGAGGATAATTATGTTAACACCACTGGGTTTTTTGTTAAAATCAAAGTAGATAACACCTAATGTAGTGGAGCAGAAAGCACATTCTTCTATCTGAGTCTGAAACAAGGCCCAAGACCAACTCTAATGCAAATTGCAGATGAAACCAATTTTGCCATCAGAATTCTAATCGCTCATGCACCATTCCTTAGTCATGCCCCTCCCTTTATTTCTTTCTTAGGTCATAGATTCCAATGTCTCTGGCTGACAAAAAGCCCCTCCCAAGCTCCAGGGCAGAACCATAACTCTGGGCTTCAAATTGGCCATTCTCTCATTTCGGTACAGACAGCTTCAGATCTCATGTTTCAGGGAATTTCAGCATATTATCAAGATGCAGGAGGGATGGATGAATTACCTTACAGTAATTTGACCATTGCACATAAAATTTTTTTTTTCCTGTAGCAGGTGTATATATATTTTAACTTAAATCAATTTCTTTGAGTCAGAAGAAGGATATTTTAAGGTATACTTTCAGGTGTCAAGATAGAGGGAATATTTTTCTTTTCTGTTATATTTATTTATTTGTTTATTTAGGATTTTATTTATTTATTTGACAGACAGAGATCACAAGTAGGCAGAGAGGCGGGCAGAGAGAGAGAGAGAGAGAGAGAGGAGGAAGCAGACTCTCACTGAGCAGAGAGCCTGATGTGGAGCTCGATCCCAGGACCCTGAGATCATGACCTGTGCTGAAAGCAGAGGCTTAACCCTCTGAGCCACCCAGGCACGCCCTATTCATTTTTTTTTATTTTTAGATTTTATCTATTTATTTGAGAAAGAGAGTGAGAGAGAACACAAGCAGTGGGGAGGGGCGGAGGGAGAAGCAGACTCCCCACTGAGCAGGGATTCTAACCCTGGGGCTGAATCCCAAGACTCTGGGGTCATGACCTGAGCTGAAGGCAGAGGCTTAACCTACTGAGCCACCCAGGTGCCCCATGGGGGATGATTTTCAATATGAAACCTTTTCAACAGCCTTTAAATTTCCCCATAGAGATATAAATTTTTCTTTCAACTCTATTAAGGCATATATTTAATATATGAAAAGTTGTAAATGTTTAATGTATACATTTTGATGAGTTTGGACATATGCATGCATCTGTGATTCTCTGAGGCCATTAACACACAGAAAGTAGACATATCCATTACCTGCAAAACATGTCTTGTGTCCCTTTGCTTCTTTTAAAATTTTATTTATAGATTTTTTATTATTATTATTATTTTAAAAACTTTAAAAGTTACTATTTGCTTTCCTTCTCCTGAGCCCTCAACTGACTATTTAGGTATTCCTTTAAAAGAAAAAGGTTGCGCTGCCACCTTCCAGTGTAAGCTAGAGCCAGTGGGGCCTCCGGCCTAGCCCAGCTTTCGTT
Source organism: Mustela lutreola (assembly GCF_030435805.1). Lineage (NCBI taxonomy): Eukaryota > Metazoa > Chordata > Mammalia > Carnivora > Mustelidae > Mustela > Mustela lutreola. Next base: position 8,602,647 of record NC_081297.1, on the reverse strand, counting down.
ATGGCCCTCAGCGATACTGACGTGCAAAAGCAGATTAAGCATGTGATGGCTTTTATTGAACAAGAAGCCAATGAGAAAGCAGAGGAAATTGATGCGAAGGCTGAGGAAGAGTTCAACATTGAGAAAGGTCGTTTTGTACAAACCCAAAGACTGAAGATTATGGAATACTACGAGAAGAAAGAAAAGCAGATTGAGCAGCAGAAGAAAATTCAGATGTCTAATTTGATGAATCAAGCAAGGCTCAAAGTCTTCAGAGCAAGAGATGACCTTATTACAGACCTACTAAATGAAGCAAAACAGAGACTCAGCAAAGTGGTAAAAGATACAACCAGGTACCAAGTGCTGCTGGATGGACTGGTCCTCCAGGGTTTGTACCAATTGTTGGAGCCCCGAATGATTGTTTGTTGCAGGAAGCAGGATTTCCCTCTGGTAAAGGCTGCAGTGCAGAAAGCGATTCCAATGTATAAAATTGCCACCAAAAAAGATGTTGATGTCCAAATTGATCAGGAGGCCTACCTGCCTGAGGAAATAGCTGGTGGAGTTGAGATCTATAATGGGGATCGTAAAATAAAAGTTTCCAATACTCTAGAAAGCCGTCTGGATCTCATAGCCCAGCAGATGATGCCAGAAGTACGGGGCGCCTTATTTGGTGCAAATGCCAACAGGAAGTTTTTGGACTAAACCTTCGGGCAAGGTGAAGTTCATGCACTGCTTTCCTGTCATGTGGAAGTTTCTGATATTTGAAGAAACAAGGTATCTGTGTGGCTTCCTCTTCACTCTTCTAATAGTATGTATTTATCAGTGGATCCTCTCTGTAGCTAATGCCCTTGGCCTAATTGTTAATATGAGAAAGTTTCACTTACTATGATCAGGAAACCTCCTCCTTAGCTTTGACTTATATTTGCTTTTGTAGCATGAAGGTGAGGGTATCAGATGGTGGTTACTGGAGCTTCACCGGGTCTCTGCTCTTCTCTCGTCTTCTGCTATCAGTTCTCTAGCCTAGAGGGTGAAGTGTGTGGTGTTCTTTGACATTCAGTCTCTGCTCTTTAAGCTGCAGATGCGTGGGGAGCATGCATTCCTACCTGCAATAGTAGCTTCACTGTAAAACTGTTTGGGCCTAGAAGTGCTCCTCATCTGTAAATGGGATTTAAAATCTAAGCCATGAGTAGGTCTTATTTATTAAAACAAAATATTTACATGGAAAAAAAAAAAAGAAAAAAATCTGTTGGAAAGGCTATCAAGAGAAGGAAAACATAAAGACTGTTGGGTTCCTTTTACTTTCTAGTTTTTACATTTCCAGACATATGTAGAAATAATTTTGGCGAACTCCCAAATCATGCCAGTCAAAGGAAGACTATTATGCTTTGTAATTAAAAAAAAAAAAAAATGTTGCTCATATTCAAAGTTCCATTACCTCCGTTATATCATACTCTGAATCCTCTCATCACTCCCAATCCTGGGATCACTTAAGTCCATTTAACAGCTCAAGCTGCAAAAAATTAAAACTGTAGGAACATAATCTCAGGTATTGATGGAGGGTATTTCTGGGCTCAACTCTACAGTACCAAGTTGGGGAGGGAGGATCCAAACCTGCCCTTCTTCCTTAGGATGAAGTCTCTCCTGGATTTCATTACTACTCGATCAGCCATTTTAACATGACTTTTTATAAAATTAGATGAAAGTTCGTTAGAAGCATAATTTCACAGGCACTTAGGTTTGTTGCAAAAATGCTAAGAATGAGGCTGACGGAACAATGTTCCTTCCAATGTGAACTCCTGTGTTTTGGGGGGAGACCAGGAGCCCCCTCGCTCTTCTCGTCCGCCTCCATCCTGCACCCCGCTAGCCTCTCCGTGGCAAAGTCACACCAACTAGCAGGGGGTAGGAGGCACTGAAGACCGAGGAAAATCACGCATGAGTTGCTAAAAGAGAATGTTTATCACGGTTCTGTTCAATTCATGACATATCTATGAAAAACAATGAGTTTTAGTAAATTGGAACACAAAGTACATGGCAAACGACTTACCAGCTACTTTATAAAACATGGATTCTATTTCTTGTCCAATCATAAACTGAGGACAAAAAACACAAAGCATAATTTTTTTTTTTTCTATCTGTTGAAGTGAAATCAAAGGGAGTTTTTGAAGGCAAGTTCTCATTGCTGTTTACTGGGAACCAGACTCTCGTTATACTTAATGGATGTTCTATGCCAAGTTCCCCTGCCCCTCGGGGTGAAAATTTCCCCTAAAAAACCTGGAAGGAATTCAAGGCTGCTAAAGGCTAGAATAAAACTTCACTTAATGTGTATTGTACATTTTTATTACCCTGAGATGATATGTTATAATTACCTTCTTAAATCATGTGAGAAAAACTTAAACACATTATTAACAAATGATAATATTCCCAAATCAAACCAGTTTGGTGCCGGCCTCTCCAGAGAAAAGAATAGTGGATAGAAAACAGACCAACAAAGTGGTAAACATGATAAAGATGGGGACAAATATCAGGTGCCCTGATTCTACCAAAGACCGCAAGACTTAAGGGAGCTCTACAGGGCAAAGACAGAAATCGTTTTGAACTCTGCAAGAAATTATACTACGATTTTTGGATGCACCCTAAGAAATCAGCCAAAACAGAAAGATATGTTTTCTGGAGTAAAGTAAATAGAGGGAAAAATCTTCCAGGAGGAATACTTACATCAGCTTTTTAGAAAACAAGAACAGCCACTAACATAGTTCAAATGGGCAGAATCAATTTCTTGAGATGTTTGGAAATGAAAGAAATGCAGGTTCATTTACATCCTTTCCTTCACCTTCCCTGAGTTCAGCTACACTTACATATTAGAAATCACTCCAAGGAGGAATGGCCTTAAAAATTCTTATGTTCAGGGGTGCCTGGGTGGCTCAGTGGGTTAAAACCTCTGCCTTCGGCTCAGGTCAGGATCCCAGGGTCCTGGGATCGAGCCCTGCATCGGGCTGTCTGCTCTGTGGAGAGCCTGTTTCCTCCTCTCTCTCTGCCTGCCTCTCTGCCTACTTGCGAGCTCTGTCAAATAAATAAATAAAATCCTAAAAAAAAAAAAAAAAAAGAAAAAGGAATTCTTATGTTCAAATATGTGTTATAAGGTCTTTCAAAGAGAGGCAACTTTTGAAAATCGTCGAGCTAGAAATAAACTAAGCAGCCTGAAGTGCTTTGGTGCTGTCTCTTTTGGAGGAGGCTGGAAGGGCGATTGCTGTCTTCGTTCCTGGCATCCCACGGGCTGGTAGGTACCCACAGTACAGGAGCAGGCCGAGGCAGGTTCTCCCCAGGAGCCTTCACGGGGAGTTCTGGAAAGGGCTGGCATCCACCTGGAGGTGAAGGAACCGTAGGTGGAGGCTGGCTCCCCCATTGCTGGATTGAAGATCAAAACAGATTTTGTTTTGGCAAATGTCTTTTAAAAATCAAAACCTCAGAGCACTTAAAAATTACCTTTAGCGCATATCAGGGGAGACGGACTGGACATCCTTTTGCAGGAACTTGCAGTATTAAATTTTGGCGGGAAGACACTGGCATAGGTGATAATGCTAATTGGTTACCCAGAAACCTAGAGTGTAGGGGGAGATTTACATGAAGGCCAAAAGAAAAAAAGGGCTTGTACACTTCTGCCCTTGTTAAAGCTATGTTGGCTGTGTCTACACAAGTCTAGAGGCTGTTACACATATCTGAATATTAGAAATAGGAATAGAATACACCCGTCATCTCCACTTTTTTTTTTTTTTTTGAGTGCTTTGTTTCTCTTAGCTTTTAAAATCTGATATAATGAAAAGAACGCGGGAGCTAGGAACAATGACTGTTAAATGGGAATGACATCTCTCATGATGAAGTATAGTTTTTATTTTAAGTACAGTATACATATTGTATGTTTCCTAATGGTTTACATATAAAAGAGGTTGATATTACAATTTATGAATCCCTCGAAAAAACATGCATGAGAAAATTGGGTTTATAAATATTTCTGCCCTATTTCAGGAGATAATAGAAAATATTCCCGCTTCCTAATCTTTTCCTTTATTCTTTGAAACTTGTGATCAATTCAAGTTGGTCAGAATTAGCCCCTAAGGTCATCAAAAGAGATAATATCTGATGCATACCTCTTCAGGAAAGTCAGTACTTTAATCTCTCAGAAATAGGCAATAAAATATGCTATTATCATAAACTCACATCTAAACTGTCAATATTTCAGAGGCTTGGGCAATCATCTGGACAGCCTAGAAAGTCGATTTAGACAATTCTACAATCACATTTTGTACTGAATTTATTAGATGGCTCTGCTTTGCCAACATAGACATGATCCAAGTTCATCTAAAAGTTCTCGAGGGAGAATTAAATACGTAAAGCCAGCCCCAAACTGTGACCATCAGGAACTTGCATAAATTCACTGCAAATAAATTATTTAAAAAATCTCATTTTTAGGTTGATGGTCCTAGAAAACTTGACCTGGGAAATGGTATTACCTTCTCAACCTTCAGGTGGCCAAAATTTTAGTCAATATCTTTCAAAGTCATGAAGCAATAATAAAAGTGAAAATAAGAGAACAGGATTCTAGTTTGAGTTCTTCCTCAGGGGAGATATGTAAATGCAAAACGTCAGGTCACCAGTTCTTAGATAAAGTGATAAATCAAACACATGTGGAAATCCTTCCCTCTGTTCCAATCACATGAAAATGTATACAGTTTTATGAAGTTATACTAATATGAATAAATATAAATATATATGCACACATATTTAAAACAAATACTTTGGTTTGAAAGCAGGAAAGGACATAGATCAGTAAATACAGCCTCGAGTTCTGTGGCCCCACAGAGTGGTTGAGATAATGGGGTGGAAGTTTTTGAAACTGTACCTGTGGATTCAAAATGAGATATAGTGGGGCACCTGGGTGGCTCAGTGGGTTAAGCCTCTGCCTTCGGCTCACGTCATGATCTCAGGTTCCTGGGACTGAGCCCCGCATTGGACTCTCTGCTCAGCAGGGAGTCTGCTTCCTCCTCTCTCTCTCTCTGTACTTGTGATCTCTGTCTGTCAAATGAATAAATAAAATCTTTAAAAAAAAAAGAGAGATATAGTATTGAACAACATGAATCTGGAATCTAACAACTCGCTGTTATTGTTTGCAGACTGAAATTCAGAATATCCCCAAGCAACGTTCCTAGATCACGGTCAATGCAAAGAGCCCACCACTGACCATGAGTAGAAATAGAGCCCAAATCACTTCAAAGCCAGGAATATGTGTCACTATAGTGTGAGGGACTGAGTTCTATTCTATTTAGTTCGTCAACTTCTTCTTGTTATAGTACCATGACTCTATGTTGAAATAGAACATTAAAACCTAGTTTGAGGCCTGTGAACTTTGCAGGTGTTAGAGAAAACGATGAAACTACTCCCAAAGCAAGGATGTGTAAATTGTGTCTAAAGGAAAATAATTGCCATGGAAATTGAGCTCACAAAGAGCCATTAGAAAACATACGGGAGCTTTTGGGTTCCTGGAGCCAAGTTCGATGTGTGTGGAAGGCCAGGGATTCCCCAACCAAGAAGTGATGTCCTGGATATCTACTGGGTGTCCTACAGTTCAACTTAATTTTGATACTATCTAACCCCAAGAGAGCATCAGATCCCACAGATTAAAGCGCTCAGTCCCACGAGACTGCCCCTTCCCACATTCAGATGCCAAGCAGCACAGGCCTGGGTTACCTAAACTTCCGATTGACTATAAATTAGTTTCCCACAACCTGCTCCTTTCTTGGGTTCACTTAATTTGCTAGAGCATCTCACAGAACTCAGAGAAACGTTTTACATATTAGATAACCAGTTTATTGTGAAAGGATTATAACTCAGGAACAGCCAGATGGAAGAACCAGTTATGGAGAAGGGTACAGAGCTTCCAGTTCCTCTCCAGGCTCACTACTCTCTCCAGATCCCCACGTGTTCAACAGTCCTAAAGCCCTCCAAACCCTTCCTTACATAGGCATTACTGATTAAATCATTGGCCATTGGTGATTGAATTCCATCTACCAGTCACTCTCCCTTGACCAGAGGTGGAGTTGGGGAGGGGATTATGGACTAAAAGTTCCAACCTTCTAGACACAGCTTTGGTTCTCCTGACAACCAGCCCCACCCTTAGGCAGGATCCAACGGTCACCTCATTAACACAACAATAGACCCATTTGTTGTTTGCTTCATTTGGGAAATTTCTAGGGTTTCAAGGGCTCCCTGTCAAGGACAATGAAAAAGACAAGTATGTATTTGTTATAAATCACAATATCACAGAAAACTTCTAGCATTTTGGATTTTCTTAATCTATCACTCTCTGAGAAAGATCTATAAAAATATCTTACTGTGACTATTTTTTAAATTTCTCCTTTTAATTCCTCCCATTTTTACTTCATGTATATTGATACTTTGTTACTAGACTCCTGAGATTTTTGAATTATTTTGTTATTAAAATGATATTCCTTTGCTAGTTAATAATTACTCAAATTATGCTTTGCTAGTTAATAATTACTCAGATTATGCTTTTAACAAAAACTACTTCATTCATTATTACAAATGCATCACTTTTCTTTGGGTTTTATCTTTATTAATCTCTTTACCTTTGCCTGTTCAACTTCCCTTTATTAGAACAGTATTTCTACAGATCATTCAACCAAACTTTGCTTTTTAATCCAGTGTAATAATTTTTGTCTCTCCACTGGAGAATTTAGTCTAATGTTTATATGGATATCTATTACTAACATATATTACTAAGTCTATCATAATTTGTATTTTCAACCAGTCTGGTTGTTTTTTTCCTCCAGCTTCCCATCTGTTGGATTAATATTTTTTTCTTCATTTTATTTTCTTTCCTTTTTAGAAATACTTGAGCTGTGTCACTTTGTTTCTTGTTGATGATTATTCTTTGTACTTTATTGTGAAAATATATTAAAGATCTAGTTAATTCACCCATCTCTCTGATGGTTAATTTTATTGTATCTACCTGGCTGGCTAAGGTAAGGGATGCCCAAATAACTGGTAAAACATTATTTATGGCAGTGTTTGTGTGGTGCTTCTGGAAAAGGTTAGCATTTGAATCAGTAGACTGAGGGAAAAAGATCTGCCTTCACCAACATGGGTGGGCGTCATCTACTCTATTAAGAGCCCTAATAGGAAAAATTTTTAAAATGGAGGAAGGGAAATTTCCTCTCTCTTTGAGCTGGGCATGCGTCTTCTCCTGTCCTGGGTTATTGAAGCTACTGGTTCTCAGGACTTCGGACTGGAAGTGATTGCACTCTCAGCTTTTCTGGGTCTCCAGCTTTCAGAGGGCATATGCAGGGCCTCTTTGCTCCATAATCATGATGAGACAACTTCCATAATAAATCTCCTTTTATCTATCTATCTCCTACTGGTACTGTTTCTCTAGAGAACCCCGATTCATTCACTATCTGTCCCTTTTCTCGTATGTGAAATTAGGAAGTTCTAAAAATCCCCTTCATCTATAGAGCTCCTCTTTTTCAATGAGTGGGAGAGAAAGAGTTTAGATCAGTGGTCTTTTTTTTTTTTTTTTTAAGGTTTTACTTATTTATTTGACAGAGAGGAATCATAAGTAGATGGAGAGGCAGGTAGAGAGAGAGAGAGAGGGAAGCAGGCTCCCTGCTGAGCAGAGAGCCCGATGCGGGACTTGATCCCAGGACCCTGAGATCATGACCTGAGCCGAAGGCAGCGGCTTAACCCACTGAGCCACCCAGGCGCCCCTAGATCAGTGGTCTTAAAGTAGCTTTATCCAGTCCAGAGTTTTTTGAGTCTCATAATTTCCTTGAGCACTTCAGGAGATAGACAGACCAGAGAATGGACCATGGCCCTTCCTCTGCTTCTAGAACAGTTACATATTCAGTCTTTATTAGTGGGCTTCTATGTTAGAGTTCGCTTAGAGAGATTCTTCAAAAACTAAACAAAGCAGAGGCGCCTGGGTGGCTCAGTGGGTTAAGCCTCTGCCTTTGTCTCAGGTCATGACCTGAGGGTCCTAGGATCAAACCCCACATTGGGCTCTCTGCTCATCAGGGAGCCTGCTTCCCCCTCTCTCTCTGCCTGCCTCTCTGCCTACTTGTGATCTCTCTCTCTCAAATAAATAAATAAAATCTTCAAAAAATCTTAAAAAAGCAAATAAAAGAAACCATGTGAAATTCGAAATCCATTAAATAGATAATTAGAAAAAAGATCCATTAGGAAAATTAAAATAATTCACTGATTGTTGATTAACTGTACTCAAGATGGTCCAACATTTAAGATCTACAGTATTCTACAGAGATTTGCAGACATCTCTGACTTTTCATAATTTTTGCTATTTTTCTCAATGGAAGTATGTAAAGTGTGCTTTGGTGTTTTGTTTGTTAGGGCTGGGTAAAATGTTGAGTAAAGCATTTAAAAAAAAAAAAAAAAGGTGGTGGGGGAGCCAGAATCTTCAACAGCAATTTTCATAAATAAGCAATTACAGGACATTTTCTTTTAGAACTACAAAGAAAGAATGGTATTTATTGGGATAAAAGAAAACTCAGAAAATATGTGTTAGACGTTTCCAAAGATCTGAAAATTTATATTTAGAAGGAATTAATTAGTGTGGCATCAGAAAATAATACTAAAACAAATGAATAGCCTACTCTAGGTTATGAAGAGGAGGAACATTCTAGCAGTCACCACTGTTCAAAAATTTAATAGGTTCTCATTTATAGTAGTTTTATTCCTCACTAGAGGCATTGAGCATCAGAATTGCTGGAATCCTCTGGACAGGACACCCATCATCAGGGATAGACTAGAGTAGATGGAGTGAAAAATCACCTCCAATTCTGCAATGCTGGATATTAAAATTAAATGTCTGGAGACCATATGTATTGTATGAATTCAGTTTATAAATTTAAGTCATTTTCAGAATGAGGCACAAACCTGATAAGCTCTGCTCTTCAAGATTCACCCATAACTTTACCCACTCCAGAGGAGCTCTTAAAGCTTCAGGGCAGCTAAAACCAAATTTTATTAAGCTTTCTTCTGGGATTCTAAGAATGGCAAGTCACACAAAATCAGGTTACGGCACATACTCAAATTTAATTCCACCTCTTGACTCATGCCACTTTAGTGTTGTTAACATACTGACCAATTTATTTTTTAGTAACCAGCTGTATTGCTGACACAGTAATAAGCAATACGGAAAGTTCCAATTTAATAACTAAAATCCTTTTGATTTAACTGCATGGAATAGGGAGGAAAACAAATTTGGAAAGTAAAATAATTATTATTTATGGCTTATGTGTTGAAAACAGCCCATAGCTGTAGACAGGATTAAGTAATTAAGATTTGGAAGGGCAGCTGCAAAGATATTTTAAATATATCATAATTCAAGAATCCTTACATTATAATTGAATGTTTGGTATAACAATCTGAAATTATTTTCATGTCTGGGTTAAGAACGTGCAATAAAACGTTTAATTAGCAAAAATGCAGTGGATAAGAAGATAAGAAACCAACTTTGGGGGAAATATAATCATGTCTTATAAATGCATATTTAAGACATCATCAAGAATAGTAATTAAATTAAGGATACTCAAAACACATTGTTATAGAAATATATTAATATGATAATAATTTAATTTCAGTTATTTTGAAACATTATATCCAGGGATCTTAATGTATTTTCCTATTGCCAATTAGCTCATAATAAAGCATTTCCTTTTATTTCTGTTATGAACCTGCTAAATTGAGTCAAAGAGGAGGAAACTGTCATCTATTTCACAGAACAGTGGTTAAAATAGGAACAGTTACATAACAACACTAGCATGTGACATGAAGTATATACATAGATAGCTTTGATGAGTTCCCCCAATACCAAATGAGATGACGCATAAAAAACCAGAAAGCTATCTTGAGGCACCGATATGGGTATTTCTCACTGCAAGTTCAATTAATTATCTAAGTGACTTACTCTTGCATTGTCAGGTAACTGGTACATTCCAACTCAGAGCTTTGTAAAATTACAAATCACACTAAAAACTTATAATTTCAAATGTCAAGGGTTTACTGCATTTTCCTCAGGTGTAAATTTTAAACTTAAAACTGTTTTCCTCAGGTGTAAATTTTAAACTTAAAACTGTTTTCCAAACAAGTCCAATCATACTATTGCTTATGGTGCTCCTCAGGAAGGCTAAGTATATCAAATTCAATTATTGATCTTTATTGAAAGTTTACTTTAGTCAGGATCTCTACTTAGAGCTTTATGGTTGTCCGCTTTGTTTAATCTGGGAAATAGTTCGGTAGATTAGGTTCTCTTGCTTTCCCTGTATCCAGAAGATTGCAATTCTTAGTAACTAGTCCAACTTTATTTAGTGGGTGAGTATTAGATCGGGCAGTCAATGGCTTGAGGGGACCAAAAGGACATTTTTGAATTCTAAAAGTGTGCTTTTCATTTGAAATGTTAAATGTTGAGAGAATCAGATTATAGAGTTTATATCATAAACCAAAATGTGAATGCACAAGGGAAAATGAGTAACTTTCCCACTGAGAGAGGATGTAATATTGTCTGGACGGTGGGAAAGAGACTAGAGAAATCTCAGATTGGAGAAAAGAGAGTGAAGGCTAGTAGAGGACATCTCTCCTCTGCCGTGAATGAGGATCTGGAAGTTTCACATGCATCTCCAAAGAGGTGGCCAAGAGCGCCATCCAACTGAAAGAGGCTTCAAGATTATAAAAAAGTGCACACATAACTAGTGCACACATATAAATCACACAGTGTGGAGAACACAGGACAACTGGGAACATCAGAGCTGGATGCAGAGCAGAGCGACAATCAATCCAAGGCCTGGACATCAAACCAAACAATCACCAACTCCTGTTGCCAGGAGAGCACCTTCCTCTCTTCCTTTCCAGAGGTAACCAAGAAGAGTCAGAAATTAGGGAATTTAGCAGGGGGAGGGATGCGTCCTCATGTGATTAGTTCCTCACAGGATAAATATTTAAATACAAGGTGACTGAATTCCTACCATGAAGAGTGTTATGTTTCTGTTTCTGAGTGGAAATGAAGTTCTGTAAAAGGAAACATCTGTGGCCTAAAACCACATATACTCATTAAAAAAAAGAAGAAGAAGAAGAAGAAGAAGAAGAAGAAGAAAGACCTAAGTTTATCTCTTTCCTTCTTATCAAAATTCTTACTATTTTCTATTATGTTTTCCCTGTACACAATTTTATTTTCAACAGTGGATCTTCTTACTCTGCTGTTGGATCTTCTACATTCTGTCTCATCCACCATAAATTAGCATTTACAAGGACAGAAAACTATCTACTTACTATTTTCTCTGGCCCTGTGTCATGGACATTATGAGCAGAGGCCCCATATTCCCCATATAAATGGGAGATTTAGAGTTTCTGAAACATTATTCAATATCTTCTTTCTTATGTATAGAAGGAAGAAAAAAATATTTTTAAAGTCTCTTATTATTAAAAAAAATCAGAAAATATCAGAATCTATTTATGAAACAGATACAGATCTATAAACAATGACCTCTAAAACATGTCCCTTCAGACTGGGGATAGGGTCCAGTATTAAAATAAACTTAATGAAATAGTCTTTGCAAAGACCAGGAAGTCACAGGACTCATATAGGCATCTTAATGTCTCAGAACGAACTGCAACTGATTATCTCGCGTAGACATGGGTTGTGAGATTGGAAATCACACAGATACTGCCTGATTGATTAGGAGGATTTAAACCAAAAAGACTGAAAAGAAAAGAAAAAAAAAAAAGATGAGAACCAGATACTAGTAAGAATATCAACCAGAAGATAGGATTCTAATTCTAACCATATTAGAAAAATACCTCGGGGAAAGTATGGAAAGAATACCTGGTCCAGGGCTGAATACCTAGTCCAGGGCTCAGGGCTCTCACTATTTAACACAGAAACTGTGAATACAGGAGAACTAAGCTTGAGCTTTTATCTGTGGAACCTATAAAACTTAAATTGTGTTGTTAGACAGTAGACACCATCAATATCCTGTAGAGTAGTTAGAAGGAAGTTCCCCAAAGGCAATAGAAAATGATGGGAAGGGTATAAAGAAAGACAGACCTGGATACCAGCTATAAAGTCCTTTGGAAATGGGAAGGGAATTAAGGAAAGACCATGTGTGCACTTGGGGAGAGAAGAAGCATATAAAAACCATGTGAGCAGTCTAAAGGATGATCCCCAGAGGAGATAAGACAGGATTCTGGAATTAGGTATATGGCTAGCTAACAATGCCTAGGCCTAGTCTTCATTCACCATTTATCCCAGAATCTTACAGAAATAATTTTCCTAAAGGTGAAAATGAGATCATGTCATAGCTTGTTTCCTACTTGGAAATACCATGAAGTTTCTAGGAAGGAGACACCAAAGAATATAAGAAAGAAGAATTAGAGATAATATTTGAAAATATTACCCCACTTTACCTGATAATCCTAAATCTAATTTAGCTTGAAATTCCATAATTAGATATTTAAAAAAACAAACAAACTTCTAAATACATGTATAGGAGATGCTACTATTTCTGAGTATCTTTAGCTCTTACTAAATTTTTATATATGCATCATCTGATTTTCACCAGTGGTCTACAAATTAAATAGGACAGTGTTAAAAGCTCCAGTGCATAGCTGAGAATGTAAGACCAGGCATTTTAAGTTACCATCTCAAGGTTACACAGCTAGAAATGGACAGATCTGAGACCAGACACCATTTCCATACTTTAAATCTGTTTTTTCATACTATGTTTCACTGACTTAAGACAGTTCTGTGACTTTAGGTTGTTCCTATTCTGAAGGCAGGGAGCTCTCTGGATAGAGAATTTGATTCCTCATAGTGCTCCAGAAAAGAGAGAGACCGTTTGAAGGTCAACTCAAGACACTCAATGGTTGACACCAACATCTGTTTATCCAACTGTGGGTCTGTATTTCCTTAGATATTTGGATTACCAGCCATAGAAAATAAAACTAAGATGATATCCAGGGATGAAGACAAAGCTCTGAATGAGTGGGTTCTGCCACTTTAAGATTAACAGGGTCTACTTTGAGAGTAGTGCGGATCTTGTGAATCTCAACAAACTTCAGATAAAAGAGCCTGTTGCCCCTTGGGCAGAGCCACTGGTTTACTTTGGAGCTATCCAAGGTGCTCATCTGAGACCACAGCTCAGCTGACCAAGCCTGCCTTGGAAATTTCCGGGTCCTGCTTGGTCCTTCTAATGAAGCAAATGGATTTTGATTTTTCTTTTTGGTAGAATCATGATATATTATTTCACACTTGGTTGAATTACAAAATGTCCAACTCTCATAAAGAACATAGCATCCCAGGACCCCTGGGTGGTTCTGTTGGTTAAGAGTCCCAACTCTCGATTTCAGCTCAGGTTGTGAATGGAGCTTGTGTGGGTCTCCATGCTTAGTGCAGAATCTGCTTGTCCCTTTACCTCTGCTTTTCCCCAGCCCACCCCCTTCCCCTGCTGAGCTAGCTCTCTCTCTCAAATAAATAAATAAAATCTTTGAGAAAAAGAATATATCATCCCTACTTTCAGAAGCAATCACTGGGAACACTAGAAAGATTCCACAAAAAACCTTTGAACAAATATCAGTGAGTGACTGACTGAGTAACCTTTGAACAAATATTAGTGAGTGACTGAGTGATTAGTGAGTGATTGTGGTTTACACAAACTCAATATTTAAGTGCATCGAGAGTCACTCTTCAGCTAAAATGTTGTTTCATATTCCTGTGTTTTTAAGGCCTGGCATTATGAAGAGAATGAAGCTAAGAATATTCTTGATATTTTTATTTATTTATTTTACAATAATCTATGGTAACCAAAATAGTAAGCATACACGTAACTCGAAAAAAAAAAAAAATCAACCCTATGATATTTTCTTTCCTCTTTCCTTTATTGGAAAGAAAAAGTTCTGGTTATAACCGACTAAACTGATCTCATGACCCACAGTGTGGAAAAAAAAAAGGAGAGAGAGAGAAAAAGAAACTATCATGGACTATTAATGACCAAGCTCCTAGGTTATATCTCTTCTCCACATCTTACTCATCATAACTTTCTCCGTTGTCCTGCCCTGTTCATGTGTTCAGTTCTGCTTCCCTCGTCACATCTTTTGAAACAATGCTCACTCTGATTTGGCCTCTCATGTAGGTCCTCCACTAACCTAACACCACTTCCTTCCATGCAAAGGCTGATAATGAGTTTAGAGCACCCACAGGGGAAAAGAACAAAGATCTAAATTAGGGGCGCCCCTCAAAAAAAAAAAAAAAAAAAGATGAAAGAAAACCAAAGGCACCAAACCCAGCTAACCACTTGCAACATTTTGCTCCTTTTCTCCTTGATGTTCTCCTCCTTCACCTTGAGCAAGATGGGAGCAAACTTACCGTAAACCATTCTGTTGCCTATGACTACCCTTTACCTACTGAGAATCTTGCAAATGCCTCCTACCTAATGTAAACTTCACAATAACCGTAAGGTCTATCTCCTCCTCTTCATTTCTGTAGATGTGGGTACTCGGCATCCAGGAGGTTAAATAACTTTCCGGTGATGAAACAGGCAGGATGTTGTGGAAGCTGTTAACCTGGATATTAACGGACAAATAGGGATTGTTTAGAAGTTCATTACATAACGCACTGTTCCCGGGCATGAGCAATCCAGAGAGAACATTAAAAACTACCAAGTAAACAATAAGGAAGCATCCATCATTACTTTAAAAAGCTATTAGACCCTTAAGCCTTGTTCTATTGCACAGTTTCATCACTGCATGACATTATTTTAACAACTCGAGGTACAAGATAAATAATCTTGAATAATCTCCTAATGAGCACATGTCTATTTCAACTATGGTACAGGGATTTGAAGTAATGACTGTTTATTTTGAGCATAGCAATGACCAACTTAAACTTAATTTTAGTTATTCTTGATAAGAGGAACTGATCAGGAGGTGAGAAATACCCAGTTTTACACCCTGCCTGTTGGTCTTCCTCCAAGATTTCAGAAATGCTGATGGATATTTAAACAATTGAAAATATGGGCAAAAACATCCAGAACGAGAAAGGAATCCAAGGTGATGGAAGGACTATGAAGGAATATTAAGGCAAGACAGAACGATGTATTCTAGGTGGATCTGTAGATGAGATATTTTTTAAAATAACCAAACAATAAAATATAGGATTAACAGTAATTATGGGAGCAGCTCAGTCAAAGTCACGCACCCAGACCTTTTCCATGGGGAAGCACTTTCTGGATGTGGTGACTTTTGAGGAAACCCAGCGAGTCCCTCCAATGACAAATGAAAGTCTAGAAACAGGGACCATGAGAAGAGGTTCATAGTTAGAGCTGTTTGGGCAAATGAAACGAAAGCAAATGGTTGCTGAGAAAGGTTTCAGGTCAGTTCGTGTGTATTGTCAGGAGGAGGCTGGCGATTTTTCATTTGCACTTTTACAAATGCCTTAATTGCCTTAAGATCATTTCCATTAGACCCATGTAAAGAACATCATGCAGTAGCCTGAGTGTCAGCAGTGACCACATTTCAGGGCTCTTGAACCCTGAAACTCCCAGTTAGTGTATAAATGTAAATAGAACCAACGGGAAGTAGGAGATATAACCGATGTCCTTGGTGACATTTTCTTCTGGTGGCCGGGGGCAAAACAGTGCAATCCCCTTTATTTTCTAGCATTTGAAATTTCTAGAATTATATTTCCACATGATGGAAAGTCCCCACGCGGTTATGATTATGACTTATAATTTCTGATGTAATTTGTCTTTAGCTGTATATGTTTCATGCCTGATGCAGTGACCTAAGATGGGTAAAATATCTTCGGGAATGTAGAAGCTCACCTGAATTTCAGAAACATGGTTTCAAAACCTCCAAAGTACTCGAGGCTGTGCCTTGAACCTGTTCCCACAGAAAAATTCAGTTACCTACCTTTGTGTATGTGTTTCACTGAGACAAAACAAACAAACAAACAACAACAACAAAAGAAACCAAAATAAAAAAATGACAAAAACTCAAAAATCAAACCAAAACAAGACAGAGGGACTGAAGAAAGGCTATATTGAGACTATGGATAAACCGACCCCCAGAAATAATGATCACTAAAGAAATTATGTAAATGATTCAGTTTTCAAACTCTCTAACATTATTTTCACACACCAAAAAAGATAATGTTGGCAAACTGATTTTCTGACCATGCCGTTTAATACATTTTCTAGTTCAGATGTTTTCTGGCTTTGCTTCAAGGGAACGTCTGTTTTAACTCATTGGACTGAGACAGTCTGCCCAGCATGACAACACCTCCCAAATAGTGTTAAAAAGAGAGAGAGAAAGATCATGATATGATTTTCCAATTTTCAGATTATTTTTTCCCCTATATTGTTCTTCAGCTTTCGGGAGTATTTATATACCAGACTCTCATATAAATGAATATAAATGAATCTGTCTTTTTTTTTTTAAGGTTTTTATTATTTATTTGACAGAGAGAGATCACAAGTAGGCAGAGAGGCAGGCAGAGAGAGAGGAGGAAGCAGGCTCCCCCCTGAGCAGAGAGCCGGATGCGGGGCTCGATCCCAGGACCCTGAGATCATGACCTGAGCCGAAGGCAGAGGCCTTAACCCACTGAGCCACCCAGGTGCCCCTAAATGAATCTGTCTTAATGAAGTTACACATTTAGTTATTTTTAAATTAATTGTGTCAATATTTCAGTCTCCTCTCCCCAAAGCACCAGGGCCTAGAAAACACGCTCTGGGTGAGAGGTAGAGGAGGAAGTAAAATTGCAAAATTCAGCTCTTTCCATGGTCTTTTATCTTTTAAGTCTAAATGCCTTAGTAAAAATTTTGAGATACTAAGAAGCAAATATTTCACAGTATTTCTAATACTACATTTATCGATGAGCTAACACATGGATCAGAGCAGAAATTAGATTAAATAATGCTTTTTTCCATCCAAAATACTGAAAATCTTAGGTTGGAATTTTTTTTTTTAAGATTTCGAAGTTAATCACACAAAAAAAGACAAAAATGAGTAGTGATGCAGATTCACCCAAAAAAAGGTTTTCATTGAAGTCCTTATCTCGATTAAGTTTACGAAATGTATTATTTAGGCAGAAAACTCGAGAGGGGCTAACATAGGAAGGGAAATCAAGCCACCTAGGAGTTTAGAATGAACATTTATTTGTACAGATTAAAAGTTCTTGGGGTGCCTAACTGGTTCAGTGGGTTCAAGCCTCTGCCTTCAGCTCAGGTCATGATCCCAGGGTCCTGGGATCGAGCCCCGCATTGGGCCCCCTGCTCAGCGAGGAGCCTGCTTCCCCCTCCCTCTCTGCCTGCCTCTCTTCCTAATTGTGATTTCCGTCTGTCAAATAAATAAAATCTTCAAAATAAAATAAAATAAAAGTTCTTAAGTAATGATTTTTTCTGTACCTATTTTCTTTTCAAGAAACTTCTTTTTAACATAGAAATTTATCTTCTCTGAATCCTTAACCCATGATTTCTCATCACTTTCATATGAAGACAAAAACTGAAAAAATGCTAATAGTTAGGGGGAATCATAAGGCAGCCTGTGGCAAGACACAGTCCTCCAGGGCTCCTGATGCCCCTGTAGGGAGGAAGATACATGGATCAACACCAGGGCACACCTGCACACAGGTAAGTCATGGCACATCGTTGGAAAGACCCCCCACTTACACCATCTTAGTAAAGAAAATCATTCTCTTATTGATACTAGCGATTGCTGGAATGATTGTGTTTAGTACCTGCCTTACGTGCATGACTTCAACCCATCCTTTCGCCAAACTTGCGAGATGGGTTGTACTGTTAAACCCGTCTTTCGGCGCTAGAATTCCACCACGGGTCTCTTACCTTTAGCTCCTAAAGCACTGTGCTTTGTTACATCTCTTTGAGACAGAAACCTAAACAAACATTTAAAAATAATATAAACGGTGCAAGGTAAATAATTTGATAAACTAGTGTTTAAAACATGAGAAATAGATGGGATTAATGAAAGATCATTAATTAATAGATTTAAAAAAAAGAGGCCAGTGAAAATCTATGAGTATTTTATCGGAGGAGGACATGTAATAAGTAGTTCTCATTTCACATTCTCTAATACTAAAATTATTTAAATGTCTTTCTGAAAAAGACCCCTTACATTTTCAATTGATACAGTTATCCAAGTAGTATTTTCTAGGAATGTCAACCCAAATAGAAGAGAGTATAAGCACCCTAACCCCTTTTCAAAACCAAAATAACTTTAAAATAAAATAAATATAAAACGTGCATCTATATTTTAAAGGCCTGGGTCACATATGATTTTAGTAAGAAATTCTATGTCATCAGGGTTTCTAAATGCATTACCAAATATGTATGAGATTTTAGATAATTTTTGGTTCACAGTACAATTCTTTGAAATTACCCCACAAATTGGTTGTACCTCTTATTTATATTTTATCAAACCCATCTTTCTGACGTAGGCATTTCTTTTCTTGGGATTCTTACAGAGATAGTAATCATGCACAGAGTAGGCTCTAGCCTTTGGTGGTTTTAATCTCAGTGTAACATCTTTGTGTTTAGTACATTTCTTTTCTTTCATCTGATCATGTACATGCTAAGATGTCAAAACTGAAGTCTTCAGACACATCAGTCTTAGGTTCTAGCCGGTATGTCAAATCCTTCAAGGTTTTTAGCATTCGATTTTAACCAGAAAATGTTAAAATGATAAAATAATATATCAAATCTCAATGAGTTAACTTGTAGTCAGGTCCATGGCAAAATATCCTTTCTAAAAATGATAGTATTGTCTACGGAGAGGCAGGAAAGAGACAGGAATTTTTTGACAGATTGTCCTGTAAACTTAAAGTACCCATCATACTTCATTTCAGATGCTGTCCCAGTACCACATTTCTTGGTTGTTGGGCTCTCTCAAGAAGGATTTTGGATTAATAAGCCCATAAGCCATGGAATCTACTTAGAGTACAGTCTTCTGGAAAAGCGGTCTGGTTTATGTATGTGTGAGTGAGGCTAACTCTCATCTTGTATTTGCTCTCTTGGCAACGTATTTCCCTTGAGAACAAGCAAAGTTTTCCCATCTTGATGAGAATTTCACTTAGCTTAAAAATACCAGTCAAGGCAACAGATGCATTTACAGAACTAAAACTTCAGAGGTTGCTTAAAGACAGCGACTGTAATTCATGGGAGATTCACCTCTTTGAAGAGACTCATAACAGAGCGCCAGACCTTCTTAACAGACAGCTCATTACTACAGACTCTCCATGCAAATTGTAAACTTACTATAGGCCCTCAGGGGAGGGTTTTTCTGTTTTCTGTCTCTGGTACTAACCTAGTCTAACTTGCTATATAACTGCCCTCTTGCCAGTAATGTTAATGATGGTGATTATTAGTAATAACTCTGAGTAATGAGGTTTTCTTCCTTGTACTCAAAATAATTGCTCCATGTAAATCCACAGCAATTTTTACGGTACGTTAAAGATTAGTAACATTAGAAACTTGGCAAATCTTACTTATAGAGGCATTTTACCTAATGATCTAATCCATCAGTTCCCAGGGTTTAACAATCTTGAGACTCACTTAGTATTGAAGGATCTCCCTTCTTTTCACAGTGGCACTAAGAAACAATGTAGGCACTATACTACATTTTTTGGAGCTTTGTAAAAGAGTAAAAAAAAAAAAAAAAAAAAAAAGCTCTGGTTTAAGCAAGAAAGTCTGTGAGTGTAGGGATATGGACAGTTTGCTGGAGATTTGTCCCATAGAGTGAGGGACAGCTTAGACTAAAGAAAAAGAAGTTTCTTATCGTTTGATTTCTAAAGCAATTCAAGAGTAATTTTTAGCCATGAGGAACTTGCAGTCTATTTATCAGTCATGTGAGCTAGAGTATGAAAGTGTCAACAAGGAGTTAGAAATCCTAGCTATGCTCTTGCTTTTCTCAATTTCATCACTTCTGTTTCTCAGAACCTCCAAAAGGAAGAGCACCTAAAGGGACAAAGTTACTCGCTCATTGATACTGGTCTTTTTATCCAATTTTTCTCACTTGACAGTTAATTCATCCTGAGGAAGATAGAGGACTACTGATTTCAATGAAGAGGGAAAAGAAGAAGGGGTTGTACAATTGGGTTCACTTGTCTTTCTTCTGTATTATGCTCTTTGCAAATAAGGACCACACTGACCAGAGATAAGAAGTCAAGTTTGCGTCCTTCTAGGTTTCTTCTTTGTCCAAAGGGAAATTTCCATCATTGTCATTCTCTCTAGAGCCTTAGGTCAATCAGCACTTTTTAAAACCTGGGAAGGTAGAGTGGATAATCATTCATGAGTTTTCTATCTCATTAAGGCATTCTCAGAACAAACAAGACTCTAAAGAGAGATCAGTAATCTATTGTTAATTCTACATCAGTTGTATATGGATTTTTAACATATACTGAGGCTTATTTCTAGGTGTTTATACTTGTTTTTCTATTCTTACTACAACATTATCTCATTTTTTTCATTATAGTATTAACAAGTCTTGATATTAGGAGAGAAAAGCATCCTTAATTTTTATTCTCCTTGGAGGGTGTCCTAGCCATTTACCATATGAGTTCAGTCACCTCATTAAAGGTCATGGAAACTTCTGGTCGGTGGTTTTACTTGACTTGTAGATAAATTTGTGCAGATTAATTTTTATGATTTAGAGATTTCTCATTAGTGAACATGATATGTATTTATTTATTTCCAGTATATATTTAATGCAAAAAAACCACTTTGATTTGCTTGAAATAGTCTAATATTGTTTTATTGTCTTATGTATTTCTCATCTTATTTTTTTAAATTCCCTATATTCTGCATTCTTTCTATTCAATCAGGTGAGTTTCTCTAACTGAACATACTCATTTTCAATCTTTTAGATCTACTTAAGTTTATATAACTACCTTTAAAAGGACAGATACCTTTAACTTCATGTAAGTTCTGTTAAATAGTGCTTCCTCATTTAATGAAAACTATTTTATAAATTCCATTAAGATTTTCCTTTAAAATCATGGGTTATGTAGGAATGCATTATTTAGCCCCCAAATCTCTAAGGTTGTTTTATTGTTGTTGTTAATTTCACATTTATTTTCATTATAATCCAGTAGAGTCAGTTCTTGCTGTAAGAATATATGTGTTCTTATATCTTTCTAGACCAGCTACCCCACATACTCTGCATATGGAGCAACAGTGTTTTTCAGCTTTCATTAAGCAAAGAAAGCTACCTTAGCACCTTGCTTTAAACCAAAAAAACTAGCTTATGTCGTCTTTCTCCTACAGAGACCTCTTAGTTTTTATCATAGAGATCTCTTAGTTTTTATCATCCCGTGGGAGTGGTGTTTAAAAGCAGCACAGTGTACCAGAACAATACAAACCAATTTGGTAAGCCTTGGCCTCAGCCCCACTCATCATTTTGTATTTTAGTTCCACTTATGGTCTGCAGAAATGGTTAACTTTTTAGTCACCTGGCTATAACATTTATCATTTCTTTCTTTAAAAAAAAAAAATACTGTAGCGGACATCACTATGTATTGGGAGTATAACTAGGTACATCAATTTGTGAACATAGCCTGTTGCCTAGCAACCATAGGTATTAGTCATTGCTGCACCAACCATCTGAGGTAGATGCTGTTATCCCTTTGGGTAGAGAAACAATGTCACAGAAGTTGAGAAACCTGCCAATCAGACTTAATTAAACCCATTAAAGAGAAGATGCACTCACTCACAAAAACACTTTCACAGAAATGTTTGAAAAAATGTTCGAGGGGCCCCTGGGTGGCTCAGTGGGTTAAAGCCTCTGCCTTAGGCTCAGGCCTTGATCTCAGGGTCCTGCTCTGCTCAGCAGGGAGCCTGCTTCCTCCTCTCTCTCTGACTGCCTCTCTGCCTACTTGTGATCTCTGTCTGTCAAATAAATAAATAAAATCTTTTAAAAAATGTTTGATTTTGACAGTTTAAAAAACAGTCCTTTTTTAAAAAAAATTACTTTTTGCAAGTCTGAAACTCTAACTTGGCAGAACCAGTGAAATACCAAGATTAAAAGCCTTCTGAACCTTTTCTTAGGCTTGCGTAAACATTCACAAAGATACATAGTACCAATTGGTACTATGTAAAGATACTTAGTACCAATTGGGGGGGTTATGTTTATTTTTTTGAAGGTTGATTTATTAATTTGAGAGAGAGAGAGCACGAATGGGAGGGACAGAGGAGGAGGGAGAGAGAATTTGCGGCAGACTCCATGCTGAGTGTGGAGCCTGGAGTCAGCCATGGGGTTCAATCCCATGACCCTGAAATCATGACCTAAGCCCAAAACAAGATGCCTAACCGTCCATGCCACCCAGACGCCACTGTAATGCTAATTTTTAAAAGTGGATTTTAATTTATGTAATGTACTACAACTTGTTTTTCTTAATATGTTATGAATATTCTTTGGGGTACATCAATCTAACTCACTTCTTTTTAATAGCTAGATGACATTTCATGGAATGGATATAGAAAATGTTATAAATCATTTTGTTGATGGATATGTGGGATTTTATGAAGTTTTAGGAAATTATATTTAATATTAAATTCTTCCAATAAAATCTATGTAGCCAACTCATTACCTCTAACTTGATCCTCGGTTGTTTTCTTTACAATTTTATGCCGTTTCTAGTCTTCTTTATAGTGCATATCTTCAAGAGAGATCAAGGGAAATAATGAAAACATCATGCCTCAAAATAATTTATGATTTTTTTTCTCTAAATCTTTCTACCTAGAATTGAAAAAGTTTCCTGAATTATAATATCTGAAAGAATGGCTTTTTAATTGTATTATGAGTGGTATTTCAGTACAGGGGAGTTTTCTAGGAATGATTTTTTTTTTTTTGTGACTTGTCAAATTTGACCAATTCTAAATTCATTAGGAAATGCTGTAAGGGTCTCTGGGTCATGCAGTCCAAATTCCCATTTCATTTCACAAGGCAATATATGCTTAGGAGACAGGGTAGCAGAAGATTCCAACTGCTGATCTAAAGAGAGGGGAAATTATCTCACATGAACATACAATTAAAAACATCCTTCTGAAGCCTAAATGTGGTTAAAAACTGATTAACTGAAAAATAATGTCTTAGATATGAATTCCTTGTGCTCTTGACCTTCATTACTTAACGTTACCATTTTCTTACTCCCTTAGTAAGAGTCACCGAAATTACTGTTTCTAGAAGCATGTACAGAAAATGATTTCAGATTTGAAAAATAATTTTATACAACCATGGCGTTATTTCGTGAGCAGCCTCCCTAAGTTTTATATGTGACTGTCAGCTCACAAATACAATGTTAGCCATAAAACAGAAGGGTGCCAGAGTGAGAAAATAAATGCTAGATCTCCAGCTTCACTGATGCAAGCAATAAGATACATCATTAATGCTGAATTTAAAAAGCAATAATATAAAATCAGAGAAGGTATCAATCTTTTAATTTAGTTGAGCTATAATTATATAATGAGAACATTGGCTCTTTTGAAACAATTTGAAAACAGTGCTGGGCTCTCTGTCGCTTGGACCAATGGATCTATTCATTCCAAGACTTGATTTCCTGTTCAGTTTAGCATACCATTAGTTGAAGGTAATTGTTGAGAGGATACTCTGTTACAAAAGCTACAGAACTCTCAATCATTTCAGTGCGGGATAGGTGCCCTGAATAAAGGATCCGATTTCCCTAGTGTCCCTCATTATGTTTGTCTCTTCACACAATTGTGTGATTGTATACTGCTAAATAGTTATTTGGTGGTAATGGTGCATTTCAAATTGGTGACTCAAATAACAAGAATGGAGGAAAAAAGAGGAGAGAGTATGATCTTTGCCGAGCTATACACCTGCAAGTTTCAACTGAGTCATCTGGGAACAGAATCCCATCGTAATAACTTCAAGACCTTTTGCAATGACTGAGTGAAACAATTCTGTGAGGAAAATATTTGAAAAAATATTTAGATACTATAATACCTAAACTCTATTTACCTAGACTACAGTTGCTGTCTTCCTAGCTATGCAACTTTGTTTCTTACTACTTTTCTACACATTCAGTTCTTTGAATTGTGGAAGCAAGCAAGAGCCTCATCAGCCTTTTTTTTTCCCCCCAAAGAAGGAATGTGATCTCCTGGATTGACACGCCTTAAATTGTGTCTTCCAGTTTAAATATAAAGGAAAGGACATTTTCCCACAACAATGTTCAACAGTTTCATAAATCTTGCCCCTTTCTGTGTATGAGCTCCAACACATTATTGGGATGTAGCACTAGGAAATATATGCCTCTTACATTTGCTCCTTTTTTTAAAAAGTTACCCTGCATTTAATTACGTAGATTGTTCTATAATTAGCAGACATTATGCAATTTGGTAAGTACCATGAATTAAATATTGCCATTAACAAGTGGGTCTTGAGTATTGAAATATTTTTCATACCCTTTGGTGAAATTTTATCTGAACTCTGTATGAATGAATACCTAGGAGGAAAGCAAGTAGAGCTAAAAGCATTAAATATGTAGTTTATAGAGTCCCCTTGCAACCAAAGGATTGAGAACAGAACATGTTTCCTTTAGCCCTCCAATATTGTGAAAATACCAATAGCAATACAAGATCCAGGGAAGAAAAGGTGAAACTTTAAAAATGGTTCAGACTGGTTGTTGAATGACAGAAATAAACACCCTGTTTGAGAATGGAAGGGTAATTACAAAACAAAAACAAAAACAAAAAAAACACCTCTTCCTTTGCAGAAAGCAAGACGTGGATGTGATTTCATCAAATAGAGTTGATTGGTGCATTATCTTTGACCAGCATCATGATAAATGTGTCCGTCAATCATATCTCCAACCCCCTAAGTCTCAGCTGATGCTCAATTCAGTTCAACTTAATAGCATTCACCTGTCTGACCGAGTAGTGGCGTTGGCTCCACCAGCTTTAACGGTAGGAACCGTTTTGTAAGGTATCAAATAGTCTATACCTGTTAATATGTGAACATGGCACTCCAATTATTCATTTGATTTAACCTATTCCCATTTAAATCGAAGGTTGAAATGCCTTTCTGTGTATTAACAAGCTGCTGTGCAAAAAAAGAATTGCCAAAATGCAGAGTTTTTATTTCCTCTCCTTGGTCTGTCTGCGAAGATATGACAGTGAGTCACGCATAGGAAGCTTATTTATACCTGCATGTTCCACAGAGTTTCCCAAAATGTACTCATCTGCAAATGTTTTCCCCAGCGTTGCAAACAATTAACTTGGCCAGAACAATGGTGCATCTGTGTCCTAAAGTTCAGTCGCCCGAAGAAATAATAATGTTATAAACTGCCCATCGATGAACTTATTTACTGAAAATTAAGAAACTTAGTAAAAAGTATCATGGTGTTCAAGAGCAGTTGGGAGAGAAAAAATTTACATGAAATCCAGATTGAAGTCCGATTTTTCTACCCGAACATATGGTTTTTTTTCACCAGCAAATGCAAGCATTCAAACTGAAATAGAAAAAGGGTAGAGAAGTTCATGTAAAATACGGCAGGGAGTCAGCCTACCGTCTCTCAGGTGAGCTGCCGTGTGCCGTAATTCTCTAGGGTCAAGCATCTGTGAGTAAGAATTGCATCAAAATAGCTAAGTGAAGAGTTGATGGTTAGTTAAAGAGAGTAAAGGGGAAAAGGTGTACTCTGGAGATGTGCTCTGGATATCACAAAACTGTAGACATTCCTAAAGTATAAGATAGAACACACTAAGACAACCAGAAATTATAAATAGGATGTTGGGAGTGATGAGGTCCTACATCTACTCCTAGGTCACCTTGGGAAAATGGCAATTTAGAGTCCAGGGACTGGACTAGGTGACCTTTAATACCCCCAAATCATTAAGATGATCATTTCGTAAATCACCAGAGCAAGATACTAAAAAATATCAGATTATATGAATAGCCAGACTACCTTTTAAAAAATTACTCAATTAAAGAAATTACTATTCATTGAATATTTTATCCACTTACCCATTACAAAGAATGCAGCTAGTTGTTAATATTCTTTCCATTGGGGGGAAAAAAAAGCTGCAAATAAGCTGATTTAGTTTATGCTTGGACTTAGTTTTATGTATAACCTATAGTCTTTTAAATAAGAGAGAGACAGAAAAAGGGAGAGAGGGAAAGAGACAGAGAGAGAGAGAGGTCCCGAAGAAGAGAAATCCAAGACACTGACCCTCTTTAGGTATCATTATGTCATGTAAGTTCCGGACAAATTTATAACATAGAGCACAAGAAACACACACAAAGACTGATCATCTTTTCAGAAAAGGCAATTTTTACGACCCATCTTCCTTACAAGGAGAGATTGCCTGTTGCCAGTGCCAGCTAAGACCATAGAGTTAAATGAACAAAAGTGACTCCAATGCAATTTTTGAAATTGCTTTAAGGACATGGCAATATTTCATCAATTTGAAAGCATTTTCTTTCCTGAATTAGGGGATGACAACAAGGTAATTTTCTGTAAAAATGGTACATACCATTTGGACTCATACTACTGAAAAGTGCTCAGGGTCCCCATTATTCTGTATTACAGGTCCCAAGTGAAACAGCTTCCAAGGTGGGCTCTGTGCTTTTTAAAAGGAATGTTTAGACAAAACGGCCTTTAGGTAATTGTGTTTAAATAAGAATCAAATTTGTTCCTAAGAGGATGGCATACCTTTTTCAGAATTCAAGGGAAAGCCAACGGTGGATTGGGTTTAAGAAGCAGAATTAGAGAATCTTTCACTCAGCCCTGTGATCTGACGGTTCTAGGATTTGTTTCATTCTTGCAACTATGAGCCATTCAGTAGAGTGGAGCTCCAGTAGAAACATCAATGTTCCCGCCGTCACCCAACTGCCATAGGAGATCCTTAGTGGAACTCCTTAAAGTGACAAAAGGCTTTTTCCATCTTTAAGCAGACAGCCCTAAAGGAAGAGGAGTTTTCTTCTTCCAGCAATATAATCTACATGTGCTGAAAAGCCTGGGGTATATTTAGGCCACTGGCCAAAGGACTATCATTAGCTCTCATTTACTTATTTTCAGTGGGCCATTTGGAATTAATCCAAACAAACACTGAAAAAGTTATAGAAACATAAAAATTGTATTTCTGGTATTTTTTTTAAATCTTCCAGCTCACAGAGAAGAAATTCATATTTAAGAATATTGTGCACAATACCCCAGAATAATAAATCAGTATTCTCTCCCAAACTCCAGCAGAAACTAAATTAAAATGTTGAATACCTTTATCCAAAATAAATGGTAGCAACCCAGTACCTTTCAGAAATGTTTACAGCTGACCTTCCTTTTGGACTCTTTAGTGATTGATTTGAGATTCAACAGTAGGTAAACACTGGGCTATTAGCAGACCTGGTCTGCATTTAGACACGCACCAGCATCTGCAAAGCTTGAGCTAGAGGGATATAGTGTCTTTAAAAGTTACCCAGCATCCTCATGAAGTTGAAGAAAAAATTCACTCAAAAGGATTTAGTGGTGAGGGCCAGGGTCTACGAAAGAGGCTTTTCTAAGGAGATGCCTCAACACTGTTGATAAACTAGAGGCACATTTCTAGACCTTTGAAACACAACACACTTGCAGTAAGTTGACAGCGAGTTGCTACATAGTCATCGCTATAACCAGAAAGATAGAAATTACAAGTATTTTTGTGAATTCACTGCTTTCCTTGGTAGAACACTCCGATCACCATGACCACATGATGTTTGAGGTGAGGTCTCTGCGGTTCGATTTCTGCTGGATGGAATGTCTTTCCCCTGACCCTGCTGCAGAATTATAATCATTATAGTCCTCTTCACAGCAATAGATGCACACGTCACTTGTCTGTAGCATTTTATAGCTTATTTAATCCTCAGAATTGTTCTGGGAGCAAAACAGGCAAGGCAGAGTGGAAAAAAAGAAAAGGTTGAAGTGAAATGCATAAGGCCTGGGTTTGAATCCATGACTATCTTTGTAAATTTGGGGAAATTACCTAGCCTTTATAAGCCTCCATATCCTACTATTTCCACTGTAATAAATACTATTCACCTTGGAGAGTTGCTATGGCCATTGGTATGTAGGAAACAGAAATCTCTAATTATTCATGTTTTATGGATGACGAAGTTCAAATTGAGAAAAGTTATGTGACTTGTGTAAGGTCACACAACCAAGTGACAGAACTAAATAATGAAGAGTGAGGAATCCAAGAATTCCACCTTTTGTGTTCATGTCGACTCTTGTTAGAGCTCTCAGACCCAAAGAACATTTGCTCTGACACCTCTGAGAGTAAGAATTCGTCTTCCAACCTCCAGTAGCCTCTCCTTTCTTCTAATGCCCAGAGTACAATCTGTGTACCTTTGGGGGACATCCTACTGCATGCATGATATGTGAGAGGTGAGCTGATAAATATTCATACAGGTAGATAGATGGACGGATGTAGAGACAGTGTGAGAGAGACTTCGCTTCCTTCAGTACACAGTAGATCCCTCAAAGACAAGGAACTATACTTATGTTTATAATGTATCAGCTCAATATTTTTGTGATGCTTTCTTTCTGAGAAGCCTTTATAGCTATAGAGGGCAATCTAAAATTGTATTTTGACATACATTTCTTTCTCATTTTTAAGGTGAGAATGGTAGAGATATGGTCAACAGGTGACATAGAATTGTCTATTCAGTATTGCCGAGGAAATAGAAATCGTAGAGCATCTCACCATGAATTGTGATGACTCGGGTCCCCCAACATAGAGGGTCCTCCTCCAAGTGGCTGGTGTATCTTTCCATAATAATGCCCACCAAACAGAATGAATAATGGCCTCTGAAAGGAAAAGCACTCACACTCATGATAAACCTTTTACTGTCATGTCTTTGGATTGAGTTAAACTCTTCAGGCCCAGGGACCAGTATTAACCCTAAGTATGATGTTGAGCCTGAACATATTATCAAACTCTTCTTAATGTTTTAGATTTGGCAACAGCTTTTGGTTCCCATAAAGTTCAAAATTGGACTTATCGTAGGTTTTTTTTTTTGTTTTTTTTTTTTTTTGCATGAGTCAAAATTGAAAGGAGTTTCATAGACATCTGGTCCACATGTAAATCATTCAGAGTAAACTTTACAGATTATTCTACAAGGTTTCTTCACAGTCATCTTAACTGCCTATGCCACCTTATCACTGAAGCCAGGTAGTTATATTTCGGGGCCTAAGGAAAGATTATTCTTTATTCTGTGTTTTCCCCAATTCAAGTTCTGCTTGAATTTTCAAAACAGCTAATTGGTCTTCTCCTCACTAATTACTAAAAAAATGAAGATAATTACTAAAACAACCTTAAGCTGGTATATTTTAACAAGTTAGATGTTGTTCCACATTCAGTATAATTACCCCAATTTTTATTGGATTGCAGCAAATATATCTGCACCCTGTTTACGCTCCCCTGGAATCATTTCTAAGCCTAAAAGAATTTAAGCTAAGCTGTACTTGTGTTCAATATCTGCATCCAAGTTCGATATCATTCAGAAGGGGGAAGCTTTTCCTGTTTGCTAGGTTTTTTGGGGGATAGGGATCATGTTGAGATTCTCATTGCTTTTGTTCTGCTATAAATTTTTTTTAAAATATTTTATTTATTTATTTGACAGAGAGAAATCACAAGTAGATGGAGAGGCAGGCAAAGAGAGAGAGAGGGAAGCAGGCTCTCTGCTGAGCAGGGAGCCCGATGCGGGACTCGATCCCAGGACTCTGAGATCATGACCTGAGCCGAAGGCAGCGGCTTAACCCACTGAGCCACCCAGGCGCCCTGTTCTGCTATAAATTTTACTTTCCTAATATACTAATCAGATTTCCATTAAAAAATAATCCCTCTAACCCATTTCTAATAAGTCCTTTTTCTATGGATTAATGACATCCATGTGGCCACATCAACATAAAAGTTGGGAAACGTGTTGGGTTTATATCTTCAACTGTAGAAGGATGGAAAAAATCGAGTACCCATTCACATGAAAATGCACTCATTACATGATGCATGTAATAGAGATAGATCGGAAGATATCCCCTCTACGCTGCAGGGAGCTTTAAATGACAGAAAAATGGCGACATGGCCTCAACCATGCTTCGCTGTCCTGGATCCAACATAAACCAAAGCATTTAACTAGCTCATCAGAATTGGGTATATCTGAATATACCCTCCATGCCCAGCACAATGGCAGAGCGTGAATAGATCATGGTGAAAAGAGGGAGTATAGGGATAGCCGAACTGGGGTCTGATAGGCAAAATATAGAGAAAGCTGAACGATTGTTATTTTACGTTGTTGAGGACTTGACACTCTTAGAGAATGGCCGTACACGTGTACGTGCAGGAGAAATCGGAATCCCACTCTTACTCAAGCAAAGCAAAATGTTTGAAAGTTTTGGTGATTCTCAACAGTATGGAGTTTAAGGCTCTTTTGAAACCTCTTAGATCCTTAATAAAAATTTAAACCCTACGTATAAAAGGCACACAATTTAGAGGAAACTGAAAATTTCTTGACGAGGCTAGGCTTCATTTGGCATTTGATTAGTCATGCCAGGATAAAACTACCTTGATACGGGGAGGGATCTTAGTTTTCACAAAGACTGTTTATTTCTTGTATTTTTTCCTCTTTTATTCTATCAATCCATAAGATGCTAAATAGCTATCTTTTTCACCAAGCATAGGGGTTTTGCCTTGTCTTTAACTTATCTGCGGCTCCCTTATTCCAATATTGAGATGGGCTTCTGGGCTGTCATTATTGTTCCCACAGTATGTTCGTCTCATGCTCCTTTCCATGTCTTTGCTCCTGGTGAGTGTCTACATAAAACAGTCTCCTCTTCACTAGGGCCGCCGTGAAATCGCCCCCTCTATCCCTTAGCACAACACAGAATTCATCATTCTACTCTTTCATGTGCTTATTCTTTAGTCTTCTTGACTACTTCATGTGTTTCCTTGGTCCCAACAACTACATCGTAAGAACTTGCAAATGGAGACCTTGTCCCTCAGATGTGTCTAACACATGCTAACCATGTAATATATGTCTGATACACAGAGTATTTCATGCCTCAGCAGGGGATTCAACCAGAACAATAGGAGAGTTATTACTTCATCTCCAGGGTACCAAGCACAACACCCTGTTTCACTTAGAAACGGCGCCGTGCAAAACCACATAAATCCATAATTTTGTATCTCACGTGTGTATTTACATGAAAACATTTTTACATATGTAAAAAGAGGGAAGACATACTGGAGTTTGTTTACGTGAAATTAGAGGTGTGGGAACAATATTTGCTCTAATTTTCCAGACTGTTTGCTTTGTGCTTAAGGCCATTTCTACCCAGCTTTTAAAAACAAGGCATTCTATTTCTGTTAGTGACAACAGGTCCAAACACAGCAAGAAGGGAAAAAACCACTATGTAACTCATATTAATGAATCAATTAGTATGTGTATGATGGATGCAGTCTCAATTTCACAGGCAGCTACTTGTCCCATCCAGAGTCCTATCAGTCTGCTACCATCCATCATGAGTCAACAGTAAAAACAGGGAAAGGAATATTCTAGACCATCAGTCAATTCAGCTACTGCGGTTTCACATCTGTCTGGTTTATTTTGTAGTAGTTGGTACTCATGTCCCTCTGTTGCTGTCTGACATTAGATTGGGTCTAGCTGGAACAGAAATGTAGTAACGACCCTGCAAATCCCACACCCCAGTATGTGGCTGGGTGTGAGCAGACGTGAAGAAGGCTAACGTTGGCGCCCACCTCAATAAACCTTTAGTAGGTAAACTGCTTTATTCACAATGCTTTGGGTTGTGTTGGGTGTCTGTTCTGTTTTCCAAAAATGTGTGTGAATATGCGTGGGACATAAATTCACATTGGCAATAATAGGAATCCACAGTGCAGCAAAATGTATCATGATTTCCATTCATTTTGGGAAGAATTTCTAACCACAAGGAAAAAGTATATCAGAAAGGACAAGTAAGCAGACTTCGTTTTGAAGCCTGTTTCTCAACTCTCAGAACATCCTACCACAATGTTCCTTATGTGGCAACCGAACTATTCTTTTCTCTCACTCTCTGGTGACCTCCCTAGGTTGCCCCACCTTTCCAACACCACCACCTTCCCATTTCCAATCTCCTAAACATGATAAACTTCCTGTTGGTGAAACTTGTGGTTCTGCAACTATCAAAACCCAGACATTTTCAGAAAATTCAGAAGACCCAATAGTTGTGACCTTTCCCTTGCATACTGAAATCCTCTGTTTCAATTAAAGCCTCAACCCTGGGGTACCTGGGTGGCTCAGTCGGTTAAGCATCTGCCTTCAGCTCACGTCATGATCCCAGGGTCCTGGGGTTGAGCTAAGTCAGCTCCCTGCTCAGTGGGGAGACTCCTTCTCCCTCTCTGTTGCTCCCCCTGCTTGTGCTCTCTCTCTGTCAAATAAATAAAATCTTAAAAAAAAAAAAAAAAAAGGCCAGGACACCTGAGTGGCTCAGTCAGTTAAGTGTCTGCCTTTGGCTTAGGTCATGATCCTAGGGTCCTGGGATCGAGTACCACATCGAGCTCCCTACTCAGCAAGGAGTCTACTTCTCCCTCTTCCTCTGCCACTCTCCCTGCATGTTCTCCCTGTATATCTCAAATAAATAAATAAGATCTTTAAAAAAAAAAGTCTCAACCTTGCCCTCACTCTTCACATCATAATTGCTTAGTTTAAAACTTGATGGTATACATTACGATGTCATCCAGTTGACTGCTTTCTTCTGTAGTGTCTACCCTGCTGGCAATCCCGTCCAATTTTATTTTCATTTCAGATTTTTTAATTTTTCATCGTAGGTGTTAAATATGCATCTTTTTATATCTTCTTTTCTTTTCATTGTAGTCTTTCCTTCCTCTACCTTCCTGAACATGTGAAGTACATTTATAATTGCTGTTTTCACATCTTGGTCTATGATTGTCATCTCTTTTATTTTTGGCTCTGTTTCTATTCATTGTTTTTTCCTCTTTGTTATGGGTTATGTTTTCTACTTTTATCTAGGCTTGTTAATTTTTGATTGGGTTATAGAAATTATGAGTTTTACATTGTTGGATGCAGGTTTTTCTTTTCAATTATTTCTGGGCTTCTCGCTGTGTGTGGTTAAGTTATGTGGAATCAGTTTGATTCTTTCCAAGATCACCTTTAAACTGTGCTAAGGCTTGTCCAGTACAACCTTTAGTCTGGGGCTCATGTGGCACCTCTCCTAAGGCAGGACTTTTCTGAGGACACTGGACAATCTTCTCATCCCATCTGGCAGGAATAGAAAATATTACCAGCTCTGTCTCACGTGATTGTCTCAATGATTTCTTGCCAGCGATTGTTTCCCTCACATG
Source organism: Mustela lutreola (assembly GCF_030435805.1). Taxonomy (NCBI): domain Eukaryota; kingdom Metazoa; phylum Chordata; class Mammalia; order Carnivora; family Mustelidae; genus Mustela; species Mustela lutreola. Next base: position 8,569,231 of record NC_081297.1, on the reverse strand, counting down.
TGTGGAGATGAACCCAGAGCCAAAGACTCAAGAGACACTCTCTGCAGATTTCTAAAGCTTACTCTCCTTTTTCAAGCATCTGCCTTCTCTCTGGTACTATGTCCTCCAAATTCTCCCCACAATTCTGAACTTGATCTCCTCAACTCACTGCGATTACTAGATGCTCTTTGGGTTTCCCCTCTCTGAAACTCTCACCCTGTTGTGAGTTGAAGCCCTTGTAGGACTCATCTTGTTCATTTTTTCCTTCTTCGGGGAATCAGTGTTCTGTGCTGCTTGTTTTCCAATAAATGAAACTCACTGTTCACATATTCTGCCTGGTTTTCTGCTTATGTAATGCATGAGGGTAAATTCAAGTCCCGTGATCTGATTATAGAACCAAGTGCTCATTGTACGCACCAGTGTTCATAAATTCAAGGCACATACTAAAAAACCTACAGAGGCCAGGCAAGTAACCCAAATGACTTAAGGGGTGTCAGCAGAAAAGAGCAGGGCTTTGGCCAATAATTTGTACTCCAGATACAAAGTATGGGGCAAAAATTATGTCTTGCGAGGGAGTGGGTCACCATATTGTGCACCTTCAGTTCTGTGCACCTTCTTTCCATTTCTCCTTTGAGTGCAAATCAAAGCTATTAGAAACTCCTCTCTGCAAACCACTCATAGGATATGCATGTTTATAGTGTGCCTTTAATTCAGCACATTAACTTTTAAGGATGTTTGCATTTTCTACCTCAACTATAATTATGTAGTCTTTCTTTCCAGAAAAATTGAGAATTTCAGCCAAAATTCGAAAGAGGTCTTTATGGGAAATGGCTTATGAGAATGGAATGGGGCATGAGAAGAAAGCCGAGTTGAAAAATGGACAAAACCCCAGTACAAACTCTGAAACATCACTCTTATTTTATCCTGAACAGTAGAATCAAGAGTACAATGGCTCAGGGCTAAACATCATAACCTGAGCAGTGATCGTTGTAATTATTTTTCAGAAGATCACTGCAGTCTTCCAGCTAAATGGCACATCTAATCAAGTTTCAAGAACTAAAATATAAATGTGCATTCACGGGTTCTAAATACATGTTTATAGTTATTCATACGTTTGTTTAAAATCCACTGCATACAAGATACTTTCTGTAACTTGTCAAATGGTGATATAAAAATCCTGTATCTTGAAAAAAGTAGCAATTAAAAAAGAAAAAACACACACACATGCACACAAGGAAGTGGGTAGCTGTTGTTCACATAAGCATCCTTAAAATTTGGTCTAATATTTTTATCTCTACTTAACACGCATATAGTAGCGAAACCACAGAGTGATGATCTGAGTACATATTATCTAGCCGCCTATTCCTGCCTCAAAATACAACCAGAGCAACAATAAAGCCAGGACCGAATGTAGGAACTCATGCTTCATGGAGTGACCAACTTCTGAAGGAAGAAAAAGACACGCAGTAAAATCGTCTGAGGAACATACCCAGAACGATAGATTTCATCAATCAAATTCTGTGAACTGGAAAGGTATTTTTTACATCTCAGGAACTTTGTGGGGGATTTTGAGGAAACAGTACTGTCCAGTTTCCCCACCACCACCCTGGAAAATGAAAAACTCGATGTTTGCATACTTCAACCTAAAAGAATAAATTGGTGAGAGAAATGCAGTTCTCAAATAAGAACACCTGGGGGAACATGTAATCCAACAGATAAATGATCAGTAACCACTGAACTCTCACTATGAGAACCTATTTGTCTAATAAGTGCTATATGTCCCATTGTTCCCACATAAAGGTTGCTAGATGCAAATGCAAAAAAAAAAAAATCATTCATTTCAATAGCTCTATGCAAATAATTTTTTAAAACCACCAAGTGAAAATGAAGCCTAAGCCTTCTCAGACATAAAACAAATTTAATTGTAGACCAATAGTCATTATTTTAATCCAGTCAAGACCTTCCCCAGGGCTAATCTTAGGAGAAGCTGAGAGTACTTAGTGTGATTTAAGAGCAACCAAATACCACCAACCATTCTGACAAATTCTTAACAAGTCCGTCATATAATTTCCTACAATCCACCAATTGGAAAATCATGTTAATTAGCTAGTGTGATGTGTATTTTAAAGATGAGGTCTTTATTGAAAGTGTTAAAGGCTGGAGAATGAAGCAGGGCTTACGATGAATTATTTTAATTAGATTTTAGAGATATCCCCCTTTCTCTCTCATTTATTCCGTAATGAAGCCCTGTTGGTCACTTTGTGAATTCTTTCTTTCTTTTTTCTTTTTCTTTTTTGGCTCCATTCCCATCCCAAACACTCTCGTGTAGACTTTCATCATTTCTCATCTAGATTACTACAACAATTTGCTAAAGCCGTACTGCACCCCATCCTGCTTTGTCCTAGCACTGTAGTATAATATGATGTTTCCTCACTTAAAATCTTTTAATGACTGCCTAATACAAATGGATAAAGGGCAGATGTTTAATGAAGATTCTAAGACCCTTAATATCAGGTGTCTGACTACATTTCTCAACTCATCTCTCACCACTAGCCAAATGCTCCAGCCAAAACCCAGCGAACTAGAATCCCAGGAAGAGCTCCTGTCAGCAGATCTCCCTCGCTACATATGTGCCATTTCCTTACGAAAAACTCTCCGTCCGTCTAGCTCCCTGCATACCACACTTGACCTCTGGCCATCAAGTCCATTGACGGAGTAGTTAACTCCTACTTACCTTTCAGGACCCATCCTGGATCTAACCTCTCTGGATCCTCCCTGGTAATGTCCCAGGGCACCCCAATGCTGTGGAAAACTGTCTTCCTACACCCATAGCCTTTGGCACATAATCCCATAATAGTAAACATAATAATTGTGTCTCACAGTAGAACCCTAGCGTTGTATATGCTTTTTGAGGGGTAGGATTGCGTATTTATCTTTATCTTTCCTAAGGACTCACATTGTGCCTTTTGCTTGATAAATTTCTTGACTGGATGAATGCAATGTCGGGGGTAGTAATTCCGACAATTAGAAAATGCAACACTTTTAGAGACTACTGTGTGCCAAGTACTTTGGTAAATTATATTAGTTTTATCTTACCACAAGCTTTTCTATAGATTCACTCATTCATTCATTCATTCATTCTTCAAATAGCTCCTGAGAACTTATTGTGCATCAGGCAAAAGCTGGGGGTTCAGTAATGTATCCAAGAGGGTCTGGCGGGAAATTGAATGTAAATTCAAATGAGGTTATCTGGAGAGAATTTAATATACATAGTAATCTACCAAAGTGTGAGCAATGTGGAGGTGCAAATAGTAGAGCCTTCCTATCCCTCCACCTCTGTAAAGGATCCTCTTGTTGATAGATTCCACGTGAATTGCCCAGATTTGGGTGTGCCATCTGTTTCTTACTGAGACTAACTGATGCAAGCCTAGATCCAGAATTCGATCACTTCCTCCCTTCTCCGAGACCAGCTCCCTCATCCTGACCATGGGCATCCTTCACTTCAGCTATGGCTACTCTCCCCTCTCCCTGCTTCTGTTTTTAAAGATTTATTTATTTGTGGCAGGGGACAGGGGCAACGGAAGAGAAGCCCAAGCAGACTCCATGCTGAGGGAGAAGCCCGTGGTGCGAGTGGATCTCATGACCCTGAGATGGTGATCTGAACAGAAACCTAGAGTCTGACACTTAACCGACTGAGCTACCCAGGTGCCCCATCGTCTCCCTGTTCCCTTCCTTCTCCACTCAGTTACCCACAGAGTCCCAGGGAGGCGTGTTTCAAACGCTGATCAGATCATGCCACTTTTTCTGATTAAAAGTCCTTAGGCCGTCACCATCCCATTCAGAGCACATTTCAAATGACTCCAGTGACCTGACAAGGCTGGGCCCGCGTCTTTCTCTCTCCCTTTGTCTCTGTCCCTCTCTATCCTTGTCTTCCTGGTGTTGGTGTGAAAATGCTCAGGCCTCTGCCGCTCCCAGGCTTTTCATGGGAGGACTCCCCCACAGATTGTCATACAATTTGTTACCTCCATCCCTTGGGGTCTCTGCTCTGGTGTCACCTCTTCAGTCAGACCTTCTCCCACCACGCCCCAGAGTACCTGCTCTGTTCACCCTTTTCTTTTTCCTTCACTTGTTGAGCTACTTATTTCACTCTATTATTTATTATCATTTGTGGTACTTAACTGCTGTCTTTATAATGTATTTTTTCCTTTGTTTGCATTGATTTCTAGTCTCTCTGATCGGAACACCATCTCCCAGGAGAGTAGGGTCTATATCAGAACTATTCACAGCTGTCACCAAAGTAACAAAGCTCTTGGCACATAGTAGGCATCCTGTTTGAAATACTGTTACAGAAGAGCATTTATGAATATCATTACTAAGGTAATACAGGATGCCAAGTATGAGACTTAACATAATAGATATTCAATAAAATGATAACTTTTATTTTTATTATCATTACTATTATGTACAAAACTAAGATAAAAGCAAAATAATGTCCCAGAACATACTCTTCTTTGGTTCATATATATATATATATATATATATATATATATATATGAATAAGATTTAATATAAATCCCAAATTCTTATTTTGAAACCATACCTAAGATTTAAAATAAATTCTACCAATTATAACTGAAAATCAACAGTATTTCAGTATTTTTATTGATATATCTGTGTACATATGCACATACATATATTCTCACAACATCTGAAATTTAGTAGATGCTCAATAAATTGCAGTCATTTCTTCAGATGAATTTAGGTAATATTAGCATTATGACAGTAAATATAAATATTACCAGTGCAAATTTTATGAGTTAATGAAAAAGCTAAGTGCTACCATTAACTGAATATTTACCACATTTTTATTCCTAGGAATAATGAAATGTTAACCATTTTAAAATGCTAATAATAATAGTTTCACTTTTATTTATTTATTAACCTTTTGGGTAAAGCACAAAGAATAGTGGCATGGCATTCCTATTTAATTCTTATGGACTCAATAAAGTTTAAGGTTAAAACAACATATCTGAATTTTTTAACAGGTTCCATTTGCGAGGTTTGGGATGATTTGACCTGCTTATAATAGATATGGAATCTTATTTACTGAAACAAAACATATGTGTTGTGTTTGAAGACTGTAGTTGGGCTTATACCTGCTAACAATTAACAGTAAATAATAAAATACTTAATCAGGGGTCCCTGGGTGGCTCAGTCGGTTGAGTATCTGCCTACAGCTCAGGTCATGGTCCTGGGGTCCTGGACCGAGCCCCAAGTTGGGCTCCCTGCTCAGAGGGTATCTGCTTCTCCCTCTCCCTTTGTCCCTCCTCACCCACTTGTGCTCCCTCTCTCAATAAATAAAATCTTTTAAAAATTAAAAAAAAACTAACCATAAATTAAATGGGTTCATAATTTCAAGTCTTTGTACAACTTATATAAGAACTATTTTCTCTCATGTGTTCCAGTTAAATATGATCATTCACTCATTCATAACCATAAGCACATCAAGTGATAAATCTACCCCTCTTAAAACAACATTTTCTTCTCAAAAAATTTGAAATGTAAAAAATGATCTTTTCTTTTTTCCAGACAATTTAAACAAGGCAATACATTAAAAAATCAATCTCAGTCAATTTGCAGCATATGTCCTAGGAAGAGTTAGGTAGGAATATAAATCAAATAAATATAAGTCAATTAAATTCAATATTATTAAAAGGGGACTACAAATAGAACTGCTATACTCAGCTGCTAAGGAAATCTCTCTAAATGCAATGGATATTTTTATAGCCAAAAAAGATCCATTTTCCCTAATAGAGAAGGGAATCCTTCTATCTCAGTGTACACTTTCACCATCCCATGCCTGTATTTTTGTCAATGGTCATTTAATTTTATACTACTATTGTTGAAAAATTGTTGGTAGTACACTGCAGATTTTCCCATCTGCCTTTAGAAATGCTCCAGAATATCTTTCAAAGATTGATAAATTATTCATTTCCTGAAGTTGTGCATCAGAGCTTTGTGGTCCGTAAATCGTCTGTAATAAATTATGCAAGGTGCACCTTACAGACACAGGGTCTGAAAGAGACCCCGCGTGTGCTACATTCCTCCCTCAGAAGAGGTGGTTTCATTCACTGGCATGTTTCAACATCCTTCCAGGTGATTGCAGAACTTTACACAATCTAGAAATTTACTTTGCATCCAAATCGATGCAATTTCATTGCGCCAAAAAAATTGTCTCCCAGTTTCTCTTTGGAAAAAGCCGGTGTATAGAAGGCATTTGGCTTTGTATGATTTTCTGACCAGGTCCCAGGTCTACCACTTATTTACCCATTTGATGGCAGAGTTTTACCCTTAGTTGGTCATTGTTTTCATGTAAATTGAAAAATTCTTTTTCTGATATGACATTACAGGTTATCTTTAGATTTCATTTGACTGTAACTATACCATGATCTTCAGGAGCATTTCAACAGAATTCAGTATTCTTCTGGAATACTCCATCTGAGCGCCAGCCCCACCTCCTTTCCTGTCCCCAAAGCTGGAAAGGTTTTCCAGCTGGAGACTCCTTGACATCTGTCTGGGCTAACTTTCAACAGTGGAAATATATACGTAATAGCAATGAAACTTCAACTGTCAACCACCAAATTTAAGTATATTAAAAGCTGTCTTCTGGCTACATTTCATTGCACTATAGATACCCAATGATTTCAGGAAAACAACCAGTTTCTCGAATAGTGTAAGAAACACTAGGGTATGGTGGTGGGAACAACTGGGCTCCTCATTTTGGCACCGAATAAAACATAAACTCACAAACCTGCTGTAAAGCAAAACCTGACCTTCACTTTACATCCGTGCTTAATTCCTGCATTTGAGTCAACGTGAGCTGTACCCTTCATTCCTCTGGATTGCAAGAAGGAAAATCAGCCTGGCTGTGTTCAAATTTCCTACAGCACATCATTCATTTAACCTATGTCCCAGAAATTCTGATCTTCAGTATGTGCCCAAACAAGAAGAGTATTTGCAAGGATACTCTGAGTAACAGCCCAAAATAAGGGGAAAAAAAAAAAAAGTCGAATGTCTTTCACTAGTAAAATGAATAAATAAGCTGTGGTATGTTCATACATGGAATATTATCTAGCAGTGAGAATTAACATGATCATATGGGTTAATTGCAATATTAAGCAAAAGAAACCAGACACAAGATTTACATACTATGTAACTCATTTATATCTGAAGTTCAGACACAAATATACAGTATTAAAAATCAGATCATGACTATCCTGTGAAGGGAACAGTGACTGGGAAGGAGAAGGAGTCTTCTGGAATTGAGTAAATTCTATATCTTCATCTGGGCGCACATCACACAATTTGGTCACATTATGAAAATTCACAGCACTGTGCCCTGATGATTTGTCTCCTTTTCTGAATGTATGTCCCACTTCAATAACAGGTAGTAAAAACAAAACCTCAGAAAAGATCCAAATGCAAGCAAAATATACCAGCCAGAAGAATAAAGGTTTCGCCAAGTTCTCAGCTCACTGGCCATGCAGAAAATAAAACTCCATGAATTCTCAGAAAAATACCATGTCTACCCTTTATGTCACCAGTTTAAAACTGCCCAAAGAGATTGATCTCATCTGAGGTTCCACACATTTTATTCAAAACAGATTTGAGTTCTGATTTAGTTCTGTCTGTTCCCATGGTGCTTGGTGAGTGGGCTTCAGAATTTGAGTATTGTGCAGACTGTCATCTCCAGATGGACCAAGGTTGCTCTGAGGAAGCATCACCAACCCAGCTTCTACATGCTGTGATTGGCTGTTGTACCCTCATAACTCAAACCAGGGGAAAAAAAAAGAAAAGAAAGGAACCAAAAAGTCTAGACTTCTACCCAACGCTTCCTTCACTAAAGGTCACTTTGCGCTGTTGATGAGATCTGTACCATGATGGAGATGCCCCATCACGGAGGGATTTCCCACTCCTGTGATCTTTGCAGACCTCATCATTCGTTGTCAGTGGTGTTATCATCCTACACCTCGTCAGACTTATTCACACCAATCAGTAACTGTGAAAATTACGTGGCCACCAAAATGCGGAGTCATTGTTCCGATGGGTCTGCTGCATGGGGTTTTGATCGCCGCCCCCCCCAACAGTTCTGAAGCAGCAGACCCGGTGATGGTCTCCTTCTGATTGAATTAGTGCCCCACAGAAGTCTGATCCTTTCATCTTCCATCCACTGTCTACCCTCCACTCGCAGGAGGATTTCAATTTAGAAGTGATCAAGAAAGCAACATCTAGTTTCAGGGAATAATTGTCTCTTTTGATGTGATCTGCTTTACATAAAAATGAATAAAGATGCACATTTATGGAGAAGCACTTGCCGTTTGAAAGTGTTTTACAATCAGCAAGCCATTTTTCTCTGAGCTTCTACGGAAGGAAAATCAATCTTCCTCCAACACCACCCCCCCTTCCCCTACCCCCAAATTTTTTGGGTGTAAAAGACTAAATCCAAATGACCCAGACAAAACTTGAATAGCAAGTCACTGACAGGGCTGCCTAGAACCAGGGGCCAGTTTTATCGAGGTCTTTGAGTTGAGGGGGTTTTTGTCTTATGATCTAACTTAGAAAGACGGTATAATACAGCACAGTGTGGTAAAATATGTCCCCCTCTCCTTATGATTTCTTTGGCATACTAAGTCTATTTGCATCAACCCATAAACACTTTCTCTCTAGTCATTGTGGGGGCAGACACCAGACTTCTTCCAAAATTTAGTACATCTTGCTTCATCAGGCTGTACGTGCTGAAAGATACTAAAAGACATATATTCATCTTTTCAACTTCTTTGCCATTTCCCCATACCAAGGAGATCGGGAGCAGGAAAAAGCTTGATGTATCAAATAGAGAAATGCTTTGCACACTGAAAGGGCTCCACTCTACATATCATTCTTTATCAAATGGAAAATCTACACAGTCAAATAGAGGAAGATACGTTTTGGAAAGTTTATTAAATAGAACAAGGGGTGCCTGGGTGGTTCAGTTGGTTAAAGGTTAAGCATATGACTCTTGATGTCAGCACAGGTCATGATCTCAGGGTTCTGAGATCCAGCCCTGCCTCACCTCTGTGCTCAGCGGGGTGTCTGCTTCTCTCCCTGTCCCTTGACCCCATCCTCCTATCTCTCTCAAATAAATAGATAAATAAGCCCTAAAAAAAAAAAAAAAAAAAGCCAACAAAAAAGAGCAAGCACCCAGATCTTCTAATGCTGGTGTTTCTGCTCAATGCACTCACCTTCTTCAACTTTTTTATGTGATGTTGGAGTTGAGATCAATATGCAATGAATTTTTATTATTTTGAAAAATAGAAAACAATGGTAGTCATTCCTGGTTAAGCCCAGAACTGAAAATAGATACATAGCATTGAAGACAAAAGCAACAACAACAACAACAACAAACTCTTCTAACTTTCATTGGCACCTTTTCTACTAGGGTTCCAGCTGATGTTGAAAATGACATAAGAGGTCAAAGCCCTCCAACATCTTCCCTGTCTCTGCAGGCAGCTCTGCCTTCTGTTTCAGGTCTGTCTTTCAGCCCTTGAAGGTCACAGCATAATGTCTTGAAAACTAAAACTGAAAAAAAAATCCAGATGTGTGGAAATAAAAATGAATGACTCTTAGGCCCCATAAACAGAAAATCTTGGCATCCTTTCAATATTGGGGGTTGACTACTAATTTCTATCATCTTTTAATTGGATATTTCTTTTCTTAATTTGGGAAAGATACCTGCCACATATTAGAATTATGTTCCTCAGAACACTTGGTCAATGGTTTCTGTGTTCAAAATAGTTTGGGAGACGCTGAAGTGTATGTAGTTATCTCGGGTGTTATGGGTACAACTGCAATAAAGACCAAGACATCATGCTCGAAAGGTGCCTCTTTAACTTTCTTTTAACCCGGCCTCTTTCCAATATGTCCAATTACAAAACCTATTTCTTAAGAAACCTAAATAAGAAGTGATGTTCTTCAGAATACTCTTTGGGTCCTTGGGCTTGGGCCTTAGCCCATGGGAAAACAAACAGGAAGTAAGAGAATGAGGGGAACCTGTGGCCAGTGTAGTTTTGCTCTGTTGTAACTGTAATTTGGGCCTTGGTTCTGGTAACTACAGTTCCTGCAGGGCAGTCCATTCTCCACAGAGCTATTTTCAAGGAGCTCTGGTAACTGTTTCCTCCCGTTGCTCCTCTAAGCCTTGGGTGGTAATACTTTTCCTTGTTACCAGTCACAGGGAGCTCAACATCTTTTCTTTTTTAATTTTTAATTTTTTTTCAGTGTTTCAAGATTCATTGTTTATGCACCACACCCAGTACCCCATGCAATACGGGCCCACCTTAGTACCCACCACCAGACTCTCCCAACCCCCCACCTTCTCCCCTCCAAAACCTTCAGTTTGTTTGTCAGAGTCCAGAGTCTCTCATGGTTTGTCTCCCCCTCCGATTTCCCCTATTTCACTTCTCCTCTCCTTCTCCCAGTGTCCTCTGTGTTATTCCTTATGTTCCACAAGTAAGTGAAACCATATGATAATTGACTCTCTCTGCTTGACTGATTTCATTCAGCATAATCTCTTCCAGTCCCGTCCATGTTGATACAAAAGTTGGGTATTCGTCATTTCTGATGGAGGCATAATACTCCATAGTGTATATGGACCATATCTTCTTTATCCATTCGTCTGTTGAAGGACATCTTGGCTCTTTCCACAGTTTGGTGACTGTGGCCATTGCTGCTATGAACATTGGGGTACAGATGGCCCTTCTTTTCACTGCATCTGTATCTTCGGGCAGTTGCGGGGCCATGGGGAAGCTCTATTCTCTTAAACCTGCTGCTCATCAATATAAATAGTCCTTCAGGTCTCTGTGGTGGAACGACCCAAGTGGGCTTCTATTTATTGACACAGACTGGTATCATACACATGTCTTATTCATTGGAACCCTGTTTCTAGAGCAGTACTTAGCATATAATACATATGCTTCCAAACAACAGAAAAAAATGCTGAATTAAATAAGAATGATTTCTTTTACTGTTGTTACTAAATAAATTAAACGAAATAACAAAAATTAAGGAGCCAAATAACAAAGCTCAAAACTTTGGGAGCATTTGCAACACACACACGCGTGCACACACACACACACATGTATACATTCTTCATGATTCTTTGTGTTTAGACATGAGAAGTTTTATAAAGAAGAGTTTCATTAAGCCTGTGAAGATGGTTAAAAAATTACTGGGACGCCTGGGTGGCTCAGTTGGTTAAGCAGCTGCCTTCGGCTCAGGTCATGATCCCAGCGTCCTGGGATCGAGTCCCACATCGGGCTCCTTGCTTGGCAGGGAGCCTGCTTCTCTCTCTGCCTCTGCCTGCCATTCTGTCTGCCTGTGCTCGCTCTCTCCCCCCCCTCTCTGATAAATAAATAAAATCTTTAAAAAAATTACTATCACTGTTTTTATCTCTAAATCGTGCCATGCATCAACATGTAAACTAATCAATACTTAAAATAGGAAAGATATTATAGTCACAAGCCAGAACCTAAAACAAGTTCCTTGAAGTTTCCTATTCATCAAGCATCTAAGAGAAATTAGTTTAGCAGAATTTAGCACATTTATTGTTGTCTTAACTTAGAGACTGTTTACTCTTGTGATTCTCAACACCATAACTTCAGTACCCTTTTTATAATAGATGCCTTACCATTTTTCTTTACTAAATGTAATTTATATATAATATACTCACATACCAATTTCAAAAATCTATATAATAAGCTGACTATAACATTAAAGTTACGTAAAGAAAAATAATGTTTAATAAAATGTGTTTCAACATATAAATGCTAGAACATGACTCCGCCATAGAGGACATACAAAGTTCTTGGATCTTTATGTAGAATCCTATGCAAAACTCATGCAGGTGTGCTATAATAGAACTCAAATGCAGAAGTGTCATTGCTTTTAGTAATATGATTTTCTTATCTGGGAAACAGGTCATCTTGTTAATAGCATTAGCCTTATTACTTTGCCTTTGTGTGCTTTGTCCTTCAAAGTGGGAATTTGAAATGTTCACCTTAGAAGACATAGTACTTGTTAAGGATCCACTGTTTTATATCTATTGCTGTGTAACAAGTTACCCCAGTGGGAGAAGGAGAGTGGAAGATACAGGCTTTCAGTTATGGAATGAGTAAGTCATGGGAATAAAAGGCACAGCATAAGAAACAAATGCGATGATATTGTCCTAGTGATATATGGGGATACATGGTAACTACCCTTATACTGAGCACAGCATAGTGTATAAACTTGTCAAATCACTATGCTGTATACCTGAAATTAATGTAGCGTGTGTGTCAACTATACTCAAAGTTAAAATAATAGCCAAAAGTTAGTAAAAATGAAAATGAAAAACAATGACTCTCAAACCTAGTGGCTTAAAACAACAATCTTGATTTTCAGAATGAGAGCTCATACAATCCTCTCCACAGAAAGCAATGCTAAATTGGACAAAATGATCAAAAACCACTCTACCAGTCCTTAGGAAAGTAACCAAAGATACACAACAAACTGAGAAGTATTTGTTCAAGAAAAACTACTAAATTTCAAGTAAAACTAGTGAGTATCTTTAAGGCCAATTTAGTCCTTTCCCTCAGTTGGGTCAACATGTTAGATCTCCTGGGGTGAGACAAGTCCTGGGAACCATGAGCTTTGCTGCTGAAGGAGGCCAACTGGATTCGGAGCAGATCCAGTGCCCCCGGGCATTGTCAGAGAGAGTAATGATCTTGGTAGCAGATGAGTGAGGAATGTTAGAGTCTCAGCAAGTGTGAGGTTGAGACCTGGTTGGGGAAACTGTCAGACTGACAGGAGACCTAGGAATTTAACAGTGAAAGCTGGATAATAAAACAACAACAAAGGGCCTCGATAAACTCCCACATATTCCTGGTGGTCTGGAAGCCTGCACACATGCATCAGTACGTGTGCACACTAAGGAGAGACTGGAGAGGCTCCTAGACATCCCCATGAATCAAGCAGAGAGAAGGAAATAATGAAGACTAAAGTAAAAAGAAATAAGTTGAAAGAAGAACAATGGAGATAATCAAAGAAACCAGAAGTTAATATTTTTTAAAGATGAGCCAAATTGACAAAGGTTCAGCTTGACAAACCAGGCACAAAGGAAGAAGACTCAAAGAAACAAAATCAGGAATGAAAGAGAAGAAACCTGGACGAACACTACAGAAATTAAAAGGTTTATAATATAACACTATGAACAACTGTGTATCAACAAATGTATTGATTAAGGTGAAATGAGTAAATTCCTAGAAAAATAAAAATTAATAAAAGTGACTCAAGAGGAAATAGATCATCTGAATAAACCAATAAGGGGTGAAAAAGTTAAATTAGAATGGAACACCCACCCACAAGATAAGCCCAGGCCTGGATGACGTCATTGGTGAATTCTACTTAAAGAATTTTGTTCAATATAAAGAACAATATTGATATCTCAGAAACCCTTTCAGAAAAGTGGGATATGTTCGATCAGTTCCCAACTCATTCTATTTGGTGTTACCCTAAAGCCAAATAGAGACACACAAAAAGTGAAGATTATAGAACAATAATCCCTTATGAATACAGACATAAAAAATTGTCAACAAAATATTACCTAATGGAACATATATAAAGCAATATATAAAAAGCACTACAATATATAAACAGGTAGGATTTATCCCAGGAATGCATGCTGATTTAACATGCAAAATTTAAATTAGCATAAATTACAACATTGATAGAATATAAGACAGAAATCACACAGTCATCTCAAAAGACCATGAAAAATTATTTGAAAGATTGCAACACCAGTTCCTGGGAGAAAAAATGACAACACCCGTATCTAAAAATCTGGGGACATAAAGAAATTTATTCAGTCTCCTAAAAGGAATATATGGAAAACCTACAGCTAACATCATACTTAATAGTGTGTTAGAGATTTCTAAAGAAACAGAACCAACAGGACACACATACACACACACACACACATACAGATTCAGATTTAAGATTGACTTGCCCTACAGATTTTCACTTGCCCTACAGATGGGCAGATATCTGCCAACAACTGCCTAAGAGACAGACCCCAGGCAATTACCACTCACTATGTTATGAGTAAATAAAATGTTTTCTTTTAAAACCTCTCTAAAAAAGAGCTTTACTGTGGTATAATTTCTTTGCCATATTCATCCCTTTAAAGTATACTATTCAACACATTTTAGTAATCTGCAAGTGAAAATCTGTAGGGAGAGTCAGTAGGCTAGAAACTTAGACAGGATTTCTGTTATCAGCTTAAGGAACAATTCATTCTTTGGGCCACCTCAGTCTTGGCTCCTAAGGATTGGATGAGGACTGGTCCAATATTCCCTGCTACAGCATAAATGGACCCCAAAATATTCTTTTAAGTAAAATAAGCCATAGACAAAAGACTGTACGTTGTATGATTTCATTAATATGAAAGGTACAGAAAATGTAAATCTATAGAGACAGAAAATAGATTATTGGTTGCCTTTGGCTGAAGGTGAGAGCAAGCTTTTACTGAAATTTGCCTGAGGGATCTTTATGAGGTGATTCTAAGATGGGATTTTGGTGATGGTTGCACAATTCTCAGTTTACTAAAATATGTTGAATTGTATCCTTTAAAGGGATGTATATGGCAAAGATATTATGCCACAGTAAAGCTCTTTTTTAGAGGGGTTTTAAAAGAAAACATCTTATTTACTCATAACATAGTGAGTGGTAATTGCCAGGGGTCTGTCTTTTCAGGCAGTTGTAGTCACTTTTGAGCAAATTGGCAGCCTTTACTGAAAGAATAGTTAAACCCCAATTTAGAAAACAAATGAGCACATCTGAAGCAGAAGCAGAGTGACTCCCTCGAAATTCCTGCTGAGGGGGTCTCTCAGAGAATCCTCCTGATCATGCTCAGAGTAGTCAACAACAGTAACTACCTGCTTACATATTCATCATTTCTTTTCCTTAAACTGCAACAGTGTTGGTTCTTTAAATGCTCCTATCAAGCTTCCTTAGGTGGTGGAAAAGATGCAATTAAACATGTGTTTTCTGAGAAGAATGCCCTGAAGTTTAAGCAATGCACACATTTCATAATGGAAATTTTCCATCTGAGAACTGAAGGTGTGGTACTCAAGGGTGTGGTCAGGCATTGTGGGAGTAAGTCTGAGTCTCCAAAGTCTTGAGCTTCAAAGTTCTAGGACTGCTACCGGTTCACACCCCTCTCTCCACCTGATCATAAAACATTCCCTCAGATGACAGAAAGAATCAGAGCAATGATTCTGTGCTTTCTAAGTACGGTTTTCAACCTTAACTAATGTTTTACAGTTTTGGTTAAGATTGAAGTTACTCTCGCCCTTAATGTAGTGGGGTCCCATAACCAGATAGTGTCTTCTTACAGGTTAGTAGGGAGTCTGTGTCCTAGGAGAGGAGTCATTTGGTGATGAAGAGTAGGTGCCCCCATAAAAATACGCTCCCAGTAACACAATTTACATTAAAAAGGAATGGATGGGGCACCTGGGTGGCTCAGTCAGTTAAGCCTCTGCCTTTGGGCTCCGGTCATGATCCCAAGGTCCTAAGATGAAGTTCTCCATTGGGGAGCCTGCTTCTCCCTTTACTGATCCCCCTGCTTGTGCTCTCTTTTTCTCTCTTTCTGTTAAATAAATTAATAAAATATTAAAATAACAACAACAACAAAAAAAGGAATGGACAGCCAGTGATTATTTGATACTTCCTATGTACCAGGCACTTTGCTATTTGCTACCTGCGTTGTCCTCTTCAGTATGTGCAACATCTCCTTAAGGTCTTTCTACTCCCATTTTACAGATTAATTAGTAGAGTCCTTAGCAGACCAAGTTGTGAAATGCCCCATATAACATAGAGTGTTGAGCTGAGATCTGAGGCCAGTGTATTTAGAATTTAACTCTGAGATGAAAAGCATGTTGCTACTCTTAGACAAGCTGAGAATCCCCAAATCCCCCTGCACTATTTTCTCACCTTGACCATCCATTTGCTCACTCCTTTCCTTCATCTTTGGAAGAATTCTTGATGGGAGGTCATGATAAAAGTGAGTACAACTAGACTCCAGAGGTAAGATGTAGAAAGGAATCCCTAAAATCCCTAAGAGAAACTTCCTGGAGTTATATAAAGCAGCTATAATTCTCTGAAAAATTCTAGCTCTATATATGTTTAATAATAAAGGTCATCTACAGAATTTTTCTAAGATTTTTGAGATTGGGGTGGTCATCCTCTTCACCTCTGAGTACTTTTTCACTGAAATCTGTGCTACAAACCTTCCTATAAAAACAGTCTCTTTGGTATCATCAACTGTATAACTGAGTATGGAAATATATCTCACAGTTAAAAAAAAAAAAACAAAAAACAACATATAATCCGTGTACTTCCCAGACGAGCTCTAAGCTCAGTAAGGCTGTCAAAGAACTTGTCTCCCCATGACCTTAGGTACCCATATAGTATTTATGAAATCACAATGAGTATAATGATAATATAAAACTTCAACCACATCAGACCAAATGCTTGATCTCTGGAAGAGATATGGACAGGGATGCATTTTAAGAGGCTTATTTTCTTAGGACACGTAGGCTTCAAGTAAGGGTGTGTAGGGTGGGCTTTTCCCTGGAATAACAAAGATCAAACAGCTCCTGCTTTTTTACCTGGCACTTTACAGGTGTGCCTTACCACGTCCACACCACTCTGCAGCATTCTTTAAAGGTATCATCACAGTCAACAAGACAGTATTTTACTCACTCCCAAGCCTATATACTGCTGAAGATTTACTGCCAACTTGATTTATGGACTTCCTTTGCTCCATTCTGATATCAGTAGAATGCATGACCCTATTTTCTTTCCATTCAAACTTTTCTTGAACATGGAAGTAAACTGTGTGAGATAAAAACCTATGTGATACTCTCTTTGAATTGAAAGGTAGGTTAACAGAACTGGCGAGAGAGGGTCGACGCATGAAAAACTGCAGTTCTAAGAGGGAAAGAATTCTACCCTGAGCTGTCTCACTGGCTAGTTGGATTACCTTGGAAAAGTCACTGAACTTTGGGAGTCCTCAGGTTTCTAATGGTAACACTAGAAGAATGCTTCCTGTGGGGCACCTGGGTGGCCCAGTGGGTTAAGCCTCTGCCTTCGGCTTAGGTCCTGATCCCAGGACCCTGGAATCAAGCCCCGCATCGGACTCTTTGCTCAGCGGGGAGCCTACTTCCCCCTGCCCCCCGCCTGCTACTCTGCCTACTTTTGATCTCTTTCCCTCTGCCAAATAAATAAATAAAATCATTAAAAAAAAAAAAAAAGAATGCTTCCTGCCTGGCCATTTCTACGTGTAGTTGATAATATATGCCAAAGTGCTTTGAGAAGAATACAACATTATACAAAAATATAGTAAGCCTTGGAGTATTTTAGTGACCTTGTCAAAGACTATAGACAAAGTTGTCAAACCGGTTTCCTCTTCTTACCTTCTTACTTTCCATCTTGCTGCATACAGGAAGGCAGAGACAGTCCTGAATGATATGCATCTTTGCTTCCCTTTCTTGACTGTGCCCCACATCCTATAAACACCCCCCCCCACTCCATGGTTACCTGTTTTAGCCGTGACTGCACAGGTATTCTATTTTAAAGATCACTGACATCGAAATAAAAACTCCCTGTAAACTGGAAACTATAATTTGAGGTCTCTGAGACACGGGTTCTCAAAGAGCTAGCCATTATTATAAAGTCGTATGTTATTTTATATGTTTAATTCATTCTTATATATAAGCATTATATAGAACTTTTTTATATATTTTAAAAATTACTTAATTGGTAACACACTCTGCAAATCATTCTGCATTTTTTACTGCCTAAATTTTGTTTCCCCAAGTTTATCTATGTTGGGGTACGAACTCTGGCTTCATAATTTTAACTGATACACAATTGTATGATGATGCCAATTTTTAAAATTCATTTCCCTTCTTATTGTGATTTTAATATTATAAACAATGTTGCAATAAGCACCATTGTTTATGTGTCCTTTACATTAGGGTGAGAGATTCTCAGCTAAGTTTCATCATCAGGGTCAATTTGCAGAGTTAACGGCACTAAATATTAATAAATTGTTCTGAAATGGGACATCATCTTCCCCTTTCACAGAACTGTCTCTGTTTCCCATGTCCACCCAAAACTTGATATTTTTATACCTTACTTTTCTCTTTCTCTTTACTGAAATATATGCTATGTACAACAGGATGCATAAAACATACATGGAATTTTATTTTTTTTTTCATTTTTCAAACTTTTATTTAAATTCTACTTAGTTAACATATAGTGTGATATTGTTTTCAGGAGTAGAATTGAGTGGTTAGTCACTTACATATAACACCTAGTGCTCACCAGCAGTGCCTCCTAAATCTCCATCACCCATTTAGCCCATCCCCAGCCTGCCTCCCTCCAACAACCCTGTCTGTTTTCTAGCATTAAGAGTCTCTTATTGTTTGCTTCCTTCTCTCTTTTTTTCCACTTTCTCTATGTTCATGTTTTATTTCTTAAATTCAACATATGTCACTTATCTTTTTCTGATTGATTTATTTCACTTTGCATGATATACTCTAGCCCTATCCACATCGCTGCAAATGGTAGGACGTCATTCTTTTTGATGATGGAATAATAGTCCTGTGTGTGTGTGTGTGTGTGTGTATGTGTGCGCATGTATGTAATATATATGTATATAGGCACCATATATATATAGTCCATTCATCAGCCAATGGACAATTGGGCTCTTTCCATAGTTTGGCTATTGTTGCTAATGCTGCTATAACCATTGAGATGCATGTATTTTTGTACCCTTTGGGTAAACACCTAGTAGTGCAGTTCTGGGTTGTAGGTTGTATTTTAACTTTTGGAGGAACCTCCATACTGTTTTCCAGAGTGGCTGCACCAGTTTGCATTCCCACCAACAGTGTAAGAGGGTTCCCCTTTCCACATTCTTGCCAACATCTGTTGCTTCCTGGGCTATTTTAGCCATTCTGGCAGGTTTGAAGTGGTATCTCATCATGCTTTTGATTTGTATTTCCCTGATGATTAGTGATGTCAAACATCTTTTCATGTGCTTGTTAGCCATCTGTATGTCTTCTTTGGAAAAATATCTATTCATGTCTTCTGCCCATTTCTTAACTACATTCTTTGTTTTGGGGGTGTTGAGCTAGATAAGTCCTTATAGATTTTCGATACTAGCCCTTTGTCAGATATGTCATTTGCAAATATCTTCTCTGGTTCTATAGACTGCCTTTTAAGTTTTATTGATTGTTTCCTTCATTGTGCAGAAGCTTTTTATCTAGATGAAGTCCCAGTAGTTCATGTTTGCTTTTTTCCCCTTGCTCCTGGTGACATGTGTAGTAAGAAGTTGTTATGGTTGAGGTCAAAGAGGTTTCTGCCTGTGTTCTCTAGGATTTTGATGTTTTCCTCTCTCACTCTTAGATCTTTCATCCATTTTGGAATTTATTTTTATGTATGATCTTAGAAGGTGGTTCCAGTTCTATTCTTCTGCATGTTGCTGTCACATATATGCAATTTTAAATAATAAAAATAATATTAGTGGTATTAATTATTATTAATTAATTGTTAAATTGTTTTATTATTAAATTATTGTTTATATTATTATAAATTGTTGTTAAATTAATTAATAATAATAGTAGTAGTGGTAGTAACATGAAATGAACATTTATATGCCCATACACCAGTTAAGGAACTGAACTTCACATTTCTTTCTCTTTCCCACTCTTCTGCACTATTATGCAATTTGACTTAATCAATCACATTTTTTATAACTTCACCATATATTTAAAAACGAATAAACAATACATTGTTTCATTCGTTTGCTTTTGAACTGCATATAAATAGTACATTACAGTTTGCATTATTTTATACATGGCTCCTTTAGCTCAACATTGTATTTTAAGTTTATCCATGTTGTTGAGTATAGCTCTAGGTTATTTCCTTCCACTGCTCTATGATATTTCACTCATAAATAGTATGAACCACTCTACTGCTCATTGATTCTGGCTTAGGTCTAGTTTTTTATATTCATGATTTTTGCTCAATTTTTTCTTTTAATTTGTCATTATCATAATGATCCTGAGGAATTCTTCACATTATGAAAGATAGCCTCTGAAGAGGGCTACCACCAGTGCTATCCTTACCTATTTCAAATGCGTTGCATGCTTCAAGAGGTGGTCTGTCTTCCCTCTCCTAGAATCTAGGCTGGTCTCATGACTTACTTTGATCAGTAGCATGCAATGGATATATAACTGTGCCAGTCCCAGGTCTAGGTTTTAAGAAGCCTAGCAGCTTCCGGTTTCGATTTTGATTTCATTTCTTTCTTAGTCTTGAAAGATAGTTTAGCTGGGTATAGAAATCTAAGCTTAAAGTTTATTTTCTTTCAGGTTTTTGAGGATACTATTTCACTATCTTTTGGCTTTATTGTTACTATGAGAAGTAAGCTGTTCCTCTAACTACCAGTCCTTAATGAAATCCCTTTCCTAGCCCCCATCCTAGATGCAATTTCACTATGCTATGTCTGGGTGAGAATTTCTTATATTTATTTCATTTTATGTCTTTGCCAAGTATGAATTTATTTATATAACTATTTATATGTGCATGTATATATGCATGCATGTATGTTTTGGGATTTTCTTGATTTCTTTAAAGTGTCACTCCTTCCTCTCTTCATTTATGGAAGATTCTTAACATTATCTAAGAAAAAAAATCATCTTCCTTAATCTCTCTCTGCTCTCTTTCTAGGGCTCCAATTAAGTATATTGTAGAAATTTTCTCCTTATCATTCATGTCTCATAATCTCTCTCTATTTTTTTTTTTTTTTTGTCTCTCCATGCTACATTCAAATAACATTTTCTTAACATAACTTTGGCTATGTTTAACAGGGCACTAATCTCATCCATTGAGTTTTTAATTTCAGTTATTAAATTTTTATTTATAGAAAATTGATTTGGTTCTTTTTCAAGTACATTGTCTCTTTATAGGTGCTTGTTACATAGATATTTTCAGTGCTTTTTTAAAAAAGATTTTATTTATTTATTTGACAGAAATCACAAGTAGGCACAGCAGCAGGCAGAGAGAGAGAGAGGAGGAAGCAAAGTCCCTCCTGAGCAGAGAGCCTGATGTGGGGCTCAATCCCAGGACCCTGGGATCATGACCTGAGCCAAAGGCAGTGGCTTTAACCCACTGAGCCACCCACGTGCCCCTTCAGTGTTGTCTTAAGAGTTTTTGTAGACATAGTAAGGATAGTTGTTTTGCAATCTTTATTTGATATTTCCAACATCTGATGTTTTTACAGGTCCATTTAGGCTCTCTGTCTTATTTTTGTTTTCTTAACCTGATGATTCATTGCCATGGTTTCAAATGTCCTTGTATACTTATTTATTGATTGTGTACTGTCATCATTCTGGAAAAATTATTTGTGAGGTCTCTATGAAGCCTGTAGTGACAGTAAATGCTTTCTTCCATTGATGGCTTGCATTTTCTTTGGTCAGTCACCTAGGAAATTTACCAATCAGGGAACAATTTTATTTATTTATTTACTTATTTAATATATATAAATATAAAATCTAATTATATATATATATATATATATAGAGAGAGAGAGAGAGCAGGCATGAGCAGGGTTGGAAGTGAGCAAAGGGGGAGGGAGAGAGAGCATCTTAAGGGGGCTCCAAGTTGAGCACAGAGCCCAGTAGAGGGCTAGATCTCATGACTCTGAGATCATGATCTGAGCTGAAATCAAGAGTCAGTCACTTAACCAACTGAACCACCCAGACACCCCAACCAATCAGGGAACAATCTAAGCTAAATTTATAGTTGAATTTTTTTTGGCCTCTCAGGTGATGTAAATTTGGATTGAAAATGCACACAAGGATTAGGAAGCATTTTTTTTTCAAAGATTTTATTTATTTATTTGACAGAGAGAGATCACAAGTAGACAGAGAGGCAGGCAGAGAGAGAGAGGGAAGCAGGCTCCCTGCTGAGCAGAGAGCCCGATGCGGGACTCGATCCCAGGACCCTGAGATCATGACCTGAGCCGAAGGCAGCGGCTTAACCCACTGAGCCACCAGGTGCCCCGGAAGCATTGTTTTTTTTTTTTTTTCCTTCTATTATGGTCTATGAAAAAATGACTTTCTTTGTGATCCAGAGATTAGAAGATTTATTTCTGACTCATCCTTTCTCTAAAATTATGGCTACATAGAGATTTCCAATAATATAACAAGAATCTCCTGTTAGTTCTGGGCTTTAACTTATTCATTCCACACACATAAGATCCATCTGAAATGAAGTCCATCTTTTCTGAAGTTATCAAATGATTTAAAGGATGAGGCAACTTGAGCTCTCTGCTTACATTTCTGGTTTCCCCTAGATTTTGATACCATTATTTCTTACTACATAGACTTTAAGGTTTACCAAATATTTTAATTACCATTTGAAATTATTTTCAGTGACAGGGTTGGTCCAAATAACTTAGTCTGCCATATTTTAGGAAACAGAAATCCATTCATTAATTTTAAAAATTTCATTTAATATATTTTAATATCCATATGTTCAATTTGATATCTTTTCAGATCTGTTTGGAAAAGGTTTAGGTCTCTTATTTATGATGTTTTATTTTCAAACCTTTCATTTATTTCTTTATTAAGCTAAAAAATATTTTATATTCTAAATGCTATCATTTGAATGTCTGAAATATTTGCAGATCTTATAGATAAGAATTGTTGTTCCTATTGACACAAAAACTTATTTTCATGTGTACTTAATAATTTTTTCAATAGGAGCTAATTTCCTTGGAATTTTATCAGAAGTAATTTGGGCCTAGTTTAAAATATATTTCACTGGAGAGACTTGTGTTTACTTCTTCCAGCCCTTTGGGATGCTTCCAACCCAGCATGACTAAATTGAATTTTCAGCTTGCTATTTTGTGGGCCATGCAAATAGTGTGAATTTCACCCACAGCTATGAGATGGGCTTATAACTGGCAAATTTCAGGGGAGGATTTTTTCTGCTCTTGTCTGGGCAGTGGTTAATCCACATAACTCTTCCTTAATGGGTGCATTTTTCTTGTTTACCCTACGAGCTTGTCACACATTATAGGTTCCTACTTAACGGAGGGACCTCTGATTTCAATTCTCACTTTTTTCGGAACTCAAGCTTTCTCTCCTGTTCTCCCTTAAAACTCAGCCCAAAGCCCACCAGAAGTTGGCCCATCTTTGAAGCCAAACCCAACTCAACACTACTTTAACGTCAGAGAACAGTACTTTCTCTTTTTATCTATGATTATCTCTTTTCCTTCCCTCTTCCTCATTCATGCTATGAAAAAAGATGCTTCATAGATTTTATCTTTCATTTTTAGATGTGTTATGTTAGGAGATATTTCTCAACACATCAGGGGGTTGTATTTTGGAAAACAGAACTCATCATACCTTCCTGACCTCCCTGTCCAGTTCCTTCCTTACTCTGCCTGTTCTTCCTCAGTGCTCCTTTTTATATTCCATTCATCAGGCTTACATAGAGTCTGTACTCAAGATATGTTTGATGAAGGAAATTATTGCTGAATAGTAAAAGAAAATGTGTAATTCTGTTTTCGAAATGGTTAATACTTTATCAGCAAAAGATTAATATGTGAAAAATAAGTTCCTTAACTAGTTTTTAATTTTTAATTTTATATATGTTATTTCATTTGCAAAACAAGTAACTCAATTGTTTTATGAATTATACAAAATAATCTATTATTTTATGTGTGTTAACATGAAGTTGCATAGGACCTTAAAATTTAACTTGTAAAAACTGCAAGTATATATCTCAGTTCCTTAATTTATTATAATCTTACCAGTCTTCCCTTTACCAACGTAGTTATTAGATAGTATTGGAGATTTAAGCAAGAGCTGCTTCCAAAATCTAAATGATTTTGTGGCGGGGGAGGGGAATGAATGGTAGAAGACTTGGCATGATCCACTGACTTAACCCTATTAATCTCAGGTTAAAACCAAAATTTGCTATCTGAAATAGCCTTCAAATATTAATAGACATGTAACTTATGCTCAGCCAAGTCCATGCATTGCCAGTATTATTTTACTAAGGCCAAAGTATGCATGGTGATTCTTCAATAAGATAATTACATCTCAGACAAAATTCTAAGTGGGTAATGGGTTTTTTAAAGTTTTTTGGTTTTTTGTTTGTTTGTTTGGTTGGTTGGTTTTTTTGCTCAGAAACATGAAAGAACCATGATCAATGCCTTCAACTCCCAGGAGTAAGTGAGAAATAACAGAATACCCACCTTGGAAAATTGGGTGAACTGTGTAATACACAAGACATTATGGAATCATTACAGAGGTTCATGAGGGAACTATTCACAGAAAATTATGAAGATCTGAAGCAAGGGCCTTGAGAATTACTGTCACAGATACCCTTTCTAAGGTTATCAAAACTCTAAACCAGCATATCTTAATTCAGTACTCACAATTTATATTTACACAAAATAGGGATCCTTTTTCAAGTAATTAGAACTTGAGAATAAAACTTTCAATGTATTTGTTTGAAAGGACAAGTGAAGCGGAATTATGTTATAATAGAAGTTTCCAAATGGAAATTAGATGTGCCAGGGTGACTGTAGCTAATTACTACGTTTCCCTACTCTTAGTTGGGACATGGGTGCTGCCTGGCTAGCCATTTTCTAAAATAAGAAACATATGACTCTTTCAAGAGCCTAGCAATCATCTGAGTATGAATTCAGAGCTAAGCAGAACATTCCAAGTTCTTACAATTTGCATTAGTGGGGACAGTACTTGATGATAGGAATTAGCTCAAGATCTGGTTTATTGTTTCATTAAACCTGAATCTTTCAGACAGATGTGTTTGGCTCTCTGTATTTTAAAAAAAAGAGAGAGAGAGAGAGAACTTCTACACCATCGTGTCTCCTTCAGAAGAAAAAAAAGTCTTATAAAAACAAGGATATTTTAAGACAGCGGTACTTGACTTTTCCTGCCTAAGTGAGAATTTCCTGTCGAGAGAGTTGACAAAGTGGGTTAGAGACAGCTTTCCTGTAATTAATTTTCTTTGTGTGTGAATTTAATACTGATGCAAAGGTGTTGCTCATTTGACAACTCCAAGGTTTAATGTCTAACCATCCAACGGGAAAGAAAGAACACGACTACCCAGAATTCCTCATTAATTAGCTTCAATCCTCACTCCATGATACTCATCCACTCATCTAAAACTGCTAATTGATATCAATTGAATGATTTTCAGAATGTATTCAATACCTCGGAAGAATGTAACTCATTTTACATTGCTTGTTGAACATCTCCGCAACAAGAAACGTTCTTATGTATGACTCCGGGCCAGATCTGAACTTCTAGTGAAAGAGAATGGTAGCCTGTGTAACACAGAAAGTTATGAACTTGAAATAACAAGGACTAGATTATTGTCCTACCTGATTGTGGATAAAATAAATAACCTGAGGGCTTTAAAAGTCTTAATCTCTTCAATGACCAAATATAGATGAAGTCAAAGTCTTTCCTAGTGCCAAGAAAGAAAGAAAAAAAGAAAGAGTGATTTCCAAGGCACCAAACTCTAAGGTTTGAGGTGATAGTCTAAGATGGAAAGCTATGTATTTTTCTTGTGTTAAATAGCTCTCCACTTCAGTTTTTAAGAGTTGAAGAGAAAATAAAAACTTTGAAATACCTACATTTATTTACTCCTTCTACTCAATCCTTGGCTTGGCTTTTACAGTGAAATGGACTGAGATATTTGAGGATATAAAGGGTTTTGGATGAGTGAACATTGAGTGACTGAAGCTCTCAGGAAAGAATTTAAAAGATCTTGAAGCCATGCAGCCATGTTATATAAACATTATTTTGAACCCGACCATCCTCTCCATACAACTGGCACCACGATTGCATTAAGTGAAATTTTATCCCAAGATTGGGAAGGTGTTGTGAGCCTGTTCGTCTGTTCTTCTGTTCTTTCTCAAAAACCTTAAGGGAAAAATCAAGGGACTGTAGACAATTGTGTCGCATGTTAAGAAAAG
Source organism: Mustela lutreola (assembly GCF_030435805.1). NCBI lineage: Eukaryota > Metazoa > Chordata > Mammalia > Carnivora > Mustelidae > Mustela > Mustela lutreola. The sequence continues at coordinate 8,543,097 of NC_081297.1, read as the reverse complement.
CCTAACGAGACTGAGAAGACTTTAATTTCAGTCAGCTCTATGAGAACTGCCACCCTAGCCTCAAAGTGATTCCTAAGGAAAACACCACAGTTATGTTCATTTTTCCAGACGCTCATCCCTTAGACTCCAGGGAAATTTATTCTTCTTTAATTTTTCCCTTCCTTTTTAAAGAAAAGATGGTAGGTAAAAGGAAGGAGGCATCGTCACATCTCTTTCTAACTTCTGAAATCCCAAAGACTATTTCTCTGCCAGTCCTATTATGGTCATCATGAAAATGCATTTACTTATCTTTTATGCATGCCTCCCCTGCCCCACCAGCTAAAATAAAGTTTGTATTTATTTTTCTGGAAATATCCAAAGTGGCCCTGGCTAAGCTTCAAATCTATTTTTCTATATGCTGTGGCTTTAAATTTTGCTGTCTGTACTTGGCAAAAAGAGATAACTCGAGTAAGCTCAACAATAAGTGAACTTGAAAAAAATGCAAGGGCAACTGACTGTCTAAAAGTCAAATTATGATTTTTATTCGATGAATTGTAAAGCCCTTTGATGGTGCTCATCAGGCTTACGGTACTTCCATTTCTCATAGTTTGAAATAATTGCTCTGAATCAGTTGTTTTTACCCCAGCCTTAACCAAGAAAAGGACATTATTTCCATATGCATGATGGGCCATACAGAATGTAAGAGCTCACCCTTTCATTTAAAGTATTTCCAAAACATTATTGTTTCATACTTGTTTCCCTGACTCAACAGTTCTTGGGCGGAGAAGTAGACATGTCTTCTCCTATGTTTTAATGACATGATTTGCTGTGAATATTCATGGTTAAACACATCTGCCCAGAAAAGGCCTCAGAAAGTCATCCACTCCATTTGCCATCTTTGCCACACAGTCATTTAAACTACCTTGGAAAAATGTGCTTAGATCATCTTTTCTTTAAGGAGTTTAGCTGCTTCTCTGAGCATTGGTCCAATCTCTCCCTCAGATCATTTTCCTACATCCAACTTAAATTCTTCCTGCCATCTTTATATTCATTTCTTCTTATATAAAAGAAAGTCATTCAGGTTTTTATTCTTATGCTTTTTAAAAACAAAGTAGCCATATGTATTATGAGAGTGGGCTTCTCGCTGGCTCTGTGAAATCTTATTTTAGTAGAGGTGATGGGAAACACATCATGGAAAGTGCATGGTGTGACCGTCACTGTCATGTCATGAATTTCATATACTGGTGAAGGACTAGAAGAGATTGGGACAGCAAGGACATAGTTTGTGTGTTGGCATAGTGAGAGAATAATGAGTTATATTTCTTCTGTCTTTTCAAGTCATTGCTAAATTTATACAGTAAATTAACAGCGAGAAAGAACGCCTTTTAAAATTTATCTGAAGGGGCGTGCCTGGGTGGCTCAGTGGGTTAAAGACTCTACCTTCGGCTCAGGTCATGATCCCAGGGTCCTGGGATGGAGCCCCGCATCGGGCTCTCTGCTCAGCAGGGAGCCTGCTTCTTCTTCCCTCTCTGCCTGCCTCTCTGCCTACTTGTGATCTCTGTCTGTCAAATAAATAAATAAATTTTTTAAAAAATTAGGCATGAGTCAGTTGTGATTAGCCCCACTTAAAATTATGTTAAATCTAAGAAAGTTTTCAGAGTCACAAGACTGAATAAGTATAAGTACAGGGTGCTTGGGCTCCCACACACTTTGACGATTGATTTGGTTTTTTTCTCTAGGGCTTCACATGTAAAGTTTTTCCTTTTTGGAATAAAACATCGACCCCTGAAATTAAAAACACTCATGTATGTTCTGAACTAACTGTACTGTTAGAGTACAGACTTGGTTCTTCAGCCTTGGTTATTACGTTGTCCCTTTTCGGTGTATAAGTTAGGAAAATACTGTTTCAATTCGTGCATCTTCCTTGTTCATGTCATCCTGACAAGGCTGAGGGTTTAAGGGAATCGTGAAACAAAAACTGAAACAGCAGTGCCTGCAGCAGTAGAAAACTCTGGGAAGTTGCTTTGACTCTAGCTGAAATGACTTCTGTGTGTGAGAGGCAGTGGAGAGGTCTGTGCGAGTCACCAGGCTGAGGGGAAAAAGCAATTGTTGACAACTTCATCAAGCAAATTGCTGACTTTATGGCACCCAACCCAGGCTTCATTAGAAGAACCAAACTGACTAGAAAAGGAACTTTGGGGTGCTGGGTAGCTTAGTGGGTTCAGCCTCTGCCTTTGGCTCGGATCATGATCTTAGGGTCCTGGGATTGAGACCTGCATCGGGATCTCTGCTCAGCGGGGAGCCTATTTCTTCCTCTCTCTCTGCCTGTCTCTCTGCCTACTTGTGATCTCTGTCTGTCAAATAAATAAATAATCTTTAAAAAAAAAAAAAGGGAAGTCAAACTGACAGTCTATGTAACAGGGAGTTAGCTATCAATGTATAACATTATGAAAAAAAAATTATTTGAAGACATCTCCTGAGGACAGAAAAGTTTGCAAATTATTTCCTCTTTTTACTCTTAAAAATTGGGGGTGAGGGGAGCACCTTGATGGCTCAATGGGTTAAAGCCTCTGCCTTTGGCTCAGGTCATGATCCCAGGGTCCTGAGATGGAGCCCTGCATCGGGCTCTCTGCTCAGCGGCTTCCCCCTCTCTCTCTGCCTGCCTCTCTGCCTACTTGCGATCTCTCTCTGTCAAATAAATAAATAAAATCTTAAAAAAAAAAAAAAAAAAGGAAAGGAACTTTGACATAAATACTGTCAGAACATGTATGCCAATATGCTTTGCTCGTGGGCTTCCAAGCAAATGACCAACCTGATCAGCCCTTTTGGGTCTGAAGTAATACGGGGATCCAACATGTCTCTGGTATTTAAAGCTTGCATCTTGCAACTCAAGGAACAAAGCTAGTGCATGGCTCCAAATGCCCCCTCACACATTCTCTGCTCCAAAATAAGTCTCTAGTTTGGAAGTAGAGACAAACAGCTGTATTGTCTGTTTGCACTCGGGCTCAGCCCACACTCATTTTATGATGTAGGACAGGGTTCCTATGAGCCTCTGGCACCGAGACTCCTGGACATTGTCACCATCACCTCTACCCCAAAAATGTGCGTCTGTGCCCAATTTTTGTTCGCAGGATCCTCTGACCCACAGAAGCTAAATGATTGCTGTCTCAGCCTATAGAGAAGCATGTTTGTACCACCCTACTCTCCAGAAAGGTTTATCAGTCAGGAGTAGACAGACACACAGCTCTTCTCCTGTCCCTGTCTGGTTTCTGGTGTGTCGGACGTCTGGCTCCCCAGCCTCAGTTTTGTGCTGCATCTGATGCTTGCCCCCCCACCAGAGGTCTTCTTGCAGCTGAATCTGATTTCTGAAATTAAGCTTAAAATTTTCTCTCCCTCTCAGTTCTGATTTCACTCGATACTGGCATCCAGCTTCCACAGCTGACCCGTGGTCACACATGGCCCCGTTAAGCATGCTTCCCTCAGCGAGGGTGCCTCTCTCTTATTTATTTATTTATTTTTTTGGCTTTTTGTGCTTAAAAGTCCTAGGAGGGCTTTATGGAGTAGCTTTTTCTGAAAATCCACGGGTGAGAGAGAAAGTTTGACTGTAAGTTAGCCATCAGTCTGACTTTTTTCATTCCACCGTGGCTGAAAATGTAAGGGCACCTTCATTATTAGTTTGGGGGAAGAAGAGTTTCAATCCAGTCAATGTTAAGCAGCTAGTGTTCTGGAAAATGAACCTTAGGAAACTTTTCTCACCATCGTGAGCTGAGCCAACCTGATACGCTGTGGGAAAGGACAGCATATTACTCTGGGTAAATGAGAAGCACCCAGAAAATAAAATTGTTAGGTTTTGCTTGGAATTGAAAATTGTTGAAGGTTGAAGACTTTAATGTAGGGAGTTTATCAACAGCAGCAGAATCAGTGGTTTTATCAGACCAGCAGTAAGGTCTGCAAAAAGGCACTTCCTGCTGATGAAATTATATAGCTAGAGATTTGGGTCCAGATTTTATACTCAGGAAGCCCTTAAAAACTTGTTTGCTGCTGTCATGCTGGGGGAATTAATAGATGAGACATTAACCACTAAAAGTTTTGAGGGAACCCCCCTCAATATAACATTTACTAAAAGAATACAGCGTCCCTCAATTTCATAATAAAATATGGAACACCTCATTTTCTACGAAGCCCATTTGCAACAGTTTTACACGAAGGAGATGCCTAGGAAATGTGTGAACCAGGCCTTCGTATTAAACTTGATTTATTACCTGTAAAAGGAAAAGAGAATAAGTCAAACTCAGGTTGCAAAAAATTATTCCTGTTACGTGTATTTAGTGTTCATTAACATAGCATAGAACCATGTAGTCTTCCATACCGATACACTGTTGGAATTGTTTCGTGTTTGTCAAAGGGAACAAGTGAGAGATCACGTAGAGATTTAAATCTTACCCTTCAGAAGATTGATTTGGTTATTTACTTTTTTTTGTTGTTGTTGACTCTCATGAAAGTATTTACTACACCATCATCAAATATTTATTGAGAAATCGCTGCATATTGAAATTGGGGGGGGGGAGTAGGAAGAGATTGGTAAGAGTACACACTTTCACCTGTAATCATCTGAGGACCTAATGCATAATATGGTGACTATAGTTGATAACACAGGAAAAAAGACAAAATTCTATCAGGTGGGAAAAAATAAAATGATCAGACTTGTTTTAAAGGATGCATTAAGTTCAGTGGTCTGTTCTCGTGCATATTGGACATCTGTGCTACATATTAAGCATTTGAGAAATTATGGAGTTGAGCACATTTCTCTTTATTCAGTTAATACCAGAACTGAGTCCTAGCCCTTAAAAGTGTCAGAATATTCTAGAAGAGACAGAGTTATGAGACAATAAGCACAAGATTGTGTGATACATGTATATTACAAATATACCTGAAATGTTAAGGCATTTCAGAGGAGATTCTCAGAGGAGGACACTTCACTCAGCCAAAGAACTTCCCCAAAGGTGATGATTCTTCAGATAGATCTTAAAGAAATCACAATGGAAATAAGTTTATCCCAGCCAAATGGAAGACACAGAGACCAGGACATCCAAGACGACAAACCAGAGGGGTTGAACTAGACAATTGGTACAAATCCAGTGAGAAATTCGGTTAGAATGGTGTGCAGACACCAGAATATTAAAAACTTCTTGTGAATCTAAACTTTAAGTTCAAATCAGTTAGGAAAAATAAAGGGCACAAGACAAAGGCACAAGAATTTACTAGAAATTTTGGCTGAAAACAGTACGGATGACAAACAGAAGGAAGCTAAACGGGACTAGGAAAGTAGATAAAATGAGATACTCAGAAGAATTGGGTAACTTTTACCCATTTACTCTTAATACCGTGTAATACCTACATGACAAGAAAATTCATGAGCCAGAATCTAACTTTAACTGTGTGCGGGTTTGCTGGCTTGGGTAGCTGGTGGAGACTGACTGTGTATGTAACTTACCCCAAAGACCTGATGACTATCCTCATGTTTCTGCCATGAATTGCTAAATATATTTATTTCACATGCAAAAAAAATCATTAAAAAATCACCATTTATCTTTAGAAACTAATAACTGAATGAACAATACTTCATCCTTATGAAAATATTCCTTTTGGCAAGATGACTTTGCAAAGTTTACTTCCAGGAACATCCATTGACCTACCTTCAGATGTTCTACAAACGTTAAGTCATTCATTGCAGGAGTGTTTCTATGATTACTGAAGGTAGTGAGATGATCTCTAATAGAACTACAGTCAGGCATATCTCTAATGTCATTCTACAGAGAATTATCAATTTAACTTTACACCGTCGAGTCAGACAAACAGGTTAAAAATTTTTCTATGTTTTTCTATGCGTTAGCTGTATAATCTTGGGCCAGTTATTTAAACTCTCAATGCCTTAGTTTCCTTAACACTAAAACTGAAGCAAGAAATGACCAGTAGATTTTATGTAAGGAGTCACTAAGATACCCCGTGTCAGATACTGAGCAAAGTACCCAATAAATACTGAGTAAGCACCCAATAATAAGTCTTAATTTTTATCAGCACTGGAGGATTGAACTTAGCTTAGAAAATTTTCATTAAAAATGGGGAGGCGGGGAAGCTGTGTTTTTACAGCAAGGAATTGACCAAGCATTACAGCCCACTGAGAAATACTGACTTAGAGAAAAATTAGAAATCTTACCTAAGATTAGCTTCACACGTTTTACCATTGAAGAAATTACCTCATTGTAGAAAAAGCGATGACAGTCAAATCCCTAAAGATACAAATACCCAAATTTGCATTATTCATGAAATGTTAAGATCACAACTATTAATCAAGGAGTATGAACATCTTCTTCAATATCACTAAGAAATACTAAGAATATTACAATTCAATATGAGAAAGACAAAAATAAATCAAAAGAAAAATAGAAATAATTCTCCAGTGCTAGAGTTGAGCTCCTCGACAGAAATCATTTAAGGAATTTAATTCTGCCCTCAGTTATTTTTTTTAAACATTTCCATACCTAGGATATTTCAATTAGTATTTAATGAAAATGTATATAAGCCATGAGTTCATGATACAGTTCATACCAAATAGCTTGTATTTTCACCATTTAAATGTGAGGAATTCCTGTAAACATTCACAACAGTACAAAAATGTATTTATTTACTTCCTGTTTAATTACAAAAAGTGTCAGGCAAACATGGTAGCATACATCTAATCAACATAAACAATTTTTAGGAGAAAAAGATTGCCGTTTTCAAACATTTAAACCTTTTTACACCTTGGTCTTAGATTTCTAAATTATAATTATTGCATCATATATAGTACATGGACCTAATTTTTATATCTGTTTTGTGTTTCCCAGGCAAGACATACAAATAAATAGCAGTGGCCTTCTCAGAAGCAAAGGGCAGCCTCTTTAACAAAGTTCCAGACTTGGAAGAAAAGCTCCCCAACATGAAATTTAATATAATAGGGAATTGCATTTTAATAAATGCACAGAGCGGTTTCCTGCAGAAGCAGATTTATTTGTGTACCTGCTCAGGATCACTTATTTACGATAGTTTACAGTACATTTGCCAAAAGCTACATCATAGTAATGCGATTCTACTTCACACTTGTATGCAAGTTTTCAAAGTGATATTCGAACAGGGTTGTTATTCGCATCCCACATACACACTACGTGACGCCTACCCACAAAAATAAACACGACTGACTTTCCCTGAGTTGCAAACTTCTCCAAGCTGCCCAGAGAATGCGGACCTGTTCACTCCTGTTGCCCAAGAGAAGGAACACAGCAGTTATGCTGTGTCTGAGACCATCTGAGAGTCAAGTTAATGGGATTTTTTTGCAGGCACGCATCCAGAATCATTCGGAAGCTGCCATTCTCCACTTTTGCAACCGCAACTTCCAATGCAGGTACTGTCTTATGGCTCTTCCCAATCTCTCCTGAATCTTGAAGATGCCTTTTGTTATCTCTAAGGTGTTGTTGCTTATTGCATAAAGCACTTTCGCTGGAGGCACCTGGGTGGCTCAGTGGGTTAAGTGTCGGAATCTTGATTTCAGCTCAGGTCATGATCTCAGGGTCCTGAGGTCAAGGCTGGCATCGGGCTCTGCACTCACCAGGGGGTCTACTTGACAGCTTGAGATTCTTTTCCTCTACCTCGAATTCCCCCTACGTGTGTGCACTCTCTGTCAAGTAAATTAATAAATCTTAAAAAAAAAAAAAAAAAAAACACTTCCTCTTGAATATAAAAATTCACTTGTGCAAAGAAGGAGTTCTGGGCAATCTGTCCATCAGGAGTCAGGTGGAGAGCAGGAGCCCCGCTTCACAGAGTCTGCTGGAACACAGATGAGTCTGGACACTTTCCAAGCCCATATGCATATGTGGGAAGAAGCCCGCTCCTGGTGTTCAGAGCAACCGGCATTTTGAGGACGGCTGAAGGTTTTGAAATATGTTTGCATTTTCAAGTTGTGGGAACCACCTCCTCACTTACTTACAGTCTGTAGAGAAGTGAAACCTGGTATTACCACTTTTACCAAGTGGCTCTCCCTAGGTGCTCAGACCAAGTCTATGTCAAAATCAAGCTGGGTTCATAGTAGCTTCAGTGGTTGGGTGCTGAACGGATCCGACTGTGAAAGTAGGAGAAATCTATCATGGACTTCATTAATGAAGACTGCAGCAAAACAGCAACTAATTCTTAGTTTAACTTTCAAAATTTAAAAACAAATTTCATAAGCAAACAGGCAATGTTATTATTTTTTTTTCCTGAGGTCAGAAATTAATATTTTGGAGAGAATTTTCACTACCGTGACTACCATGGAAGGTGGGGTGGGAGAAGCATTTTTATGTTTTGGAAAGAGCGTGGTATTTTTTATTTGTGACCACACCTTCTGTCTCATTTGCACATCGTGGGCTTCTGTTTCCTAGCTATTTATCCCACATAACATTACGTAGTGGATATATGCAAAAATCACAAATTCTCCTTTAAACAGATAGAATCTTTTTTTTTTTTTTTTACTTAGATTATGAGAAATTCTGAATATGTTAAAATGGACATAAAAATTTTCATAGCTAAAGAAGACCTATTTTCCATGGTATGTACCTTTTGGTTGCAATGTTACAAGCTGGGAAAGGTAGACACAATTCTTACTCTTAAATACTAATCATGTTTTCCTGTGACTTATGCTGTCTTGTGAAATAGACATGCTACTGACGACAAAAATCCCATAACCCTTGTCAGAGCTACCATTTTCACAAAGCACAAAGGAGAGATGGGTAAAAAGGAAATTACCATGTAGTGACCCAAAAAATAGATTTTTCCCCCCTCCTGGAAACAGCTGATTTTAGAGCTATCCAGTTTCCTGTTCTGGAGTTGATGAGGTCACTATCACCTCACCAGCAAAGGAAGTTAAATTCCTTTCAATGGTTTTGTTGCTTTGGATGCTATCCAGTGGAGCAAGAAGCACATTAAAGTTGATTCCTGACAGATAAGGAAAGGACAACTTTGTAAAGACTCGGACTTAAAAACACATTTATTTACAGACACACTTTGTCAAGTATTTGGGGTCAAAAATCCATGTTTATTCACTTCGCACCTTTGGTGTAATATGGTTAACTACTATACACATTTTGCGATTTGTAAGGTTAAACCAAATTGTATCCCTTTTTATTTGGTATATTTGTTCTTTTGCAAGGTCCAGTTTCCTATTTCTAAAAAACAAGAGATTTATTTTACTACTTTTGGACTTCTCTCTGAACATGTGTTTTGGTCAAGCTCTAACAAAATTTTTTTTTCTTAAAATACATTTTTTTCCAAATACAAAAAAGCTTCTAATGAATTTCTGTCTATTAGAAGCAAGATCATTGAAAATGTAGTTTAATTTAGAAACATAGTATAATAACAAAACAAAACAGCATACCCCAGAAAATTACAACTACCTAAATTATTTTTAATATATATGCATACTATATCTATAATAATTGGATTATAAGTTTTATGTTGTTAGTTTTTTGATACATTGATTATAAAGTTAGTGGCGTTTACTGAGAGGTTAGAAAAATGGACAATTGCAAATATTTACTGTTTTACACCATTTTTACCAGTCCTCCTCTGTCAGTGGTTTGAGAATTTACTAGCAAAGTACAACAAGTTTAGAACATTGAGTATCACTTTGTACTCATCCGCACCATAATTTTCATTTCAATTCATGAAACCTTATTTTATTTTATTTTTTTTAAAGATTTTATTTATTTATTTGACAGAGAACACAAGTAGGCAGAAAGGCAGGCAGAGAGAGAGGAGGAAGCAGGCTCCCTGCTGAGCAGAGAGCCCGATGCGGGACTCGATCCCAGGACCCTGAGATCATGACCTGAGCCGAAGGCAGCGGCTTAACCCACTGAGCCACCCAGGCGCCCTCATGAAACCTTATTTTAATTCTACAGCTGTGAGACTGTGCTGATTTGCAAACTTGGTTTAAGAAGTTTAGCTAACTGAACGTAATAAAAAAAAAAAAAAGGAGTTTTAGGAATATAAACATCATTAGTTATTGCATTGTAAGTAGAAGACAATTTAATAAAATAAGATTAAATACTCTTTAATAAAAAATGATGAAAGTGAAACTATGTGAGAACAGCAGCATTTCTGGAAGTTTGACCTTAACTATAAGCTTTCTGTGCCTCTCTTTCCTACCAACCATACCATTAGAAATAAGACAACACTGAAATAACACCAGTATTATTAACTGTTCAATAGAGCACCTCCGTTAGGTGCTCTAAACCTATTTCCTAGTTCAAAGGGAAAGCCACTACCTTGCACATACATATTATTTGGTTCCAAAGTGTTAGGAGGACAGAGAACAGCCACAGGGCTTGTCTAAACTGATTCACAGCCCTGAGAAGAATCCACCTGATAGATTGAGGTTGGAACGTCTGGAAAAGTAAAACACCAAGTAAAAGGAGCAATTGCTTGGTCGTATTTTTACCCTAACTTAATGGAGGTACTGACAGCCAGCCCCGTGGAGGTCCTTCTTCAATTCTGGACTTTTCCATTTACATGGTTGATTTTGATTTCTGATAAGCCAAATTTAGGCTAAAGTGCTTCCTTTATTGAAATAGGTTGTTTGTTCGTTTGTTTCTTTTGATCCAGTCTTAGGATTTACAGTTATGTGACAACAAAAGGGATACAGGAGCCCTAGAACAAGTTCAGGTCGACATTTATCCACTGTGTTCTCTATGTAAGTGTTGTAATGTGTGTTCTAGATATCATTAATTTTTAATTTAATTGTGAAATAATAAATAATTCACATTATGGCCCCTGCAAATATGTGAAGGACAGTGTCAGTCTACACTATGGTCTTCTTTCTTTTACGCTATGTATGAAAATTTGAATGTGTGCAGTTTACAGTATATGTTTCATGACTTATCAGATCCTTAGATCAATTACAACAAAACCTCATCTCTCTTCTTATTCCCGGAGATTTGCTTATGAGCAAACTGAGGTAAGGAAGCCAGTCTTTCAGGTTCATAAAGCTTCATCAAAGTGAGTGTTCTGTGTAGTTTCTTGCCAGATGATCACAGCTTTTTTTTTTTTTTCTTTTAACCTCTGTAGAAATTTAACAGTTACGACATTTCCTTTAGAGACTTTATTTTCTTAAATTGAGAATTTGAGGGATTTTTTTTTTTTTTAACAGAGCAGTGCCTAAAGCAAAAACATCGAGGAAGCATTTCATAACATAAAAGTACACACAAGCATTATTTTGTTAACACTTTAGATTGTAGCTACATCTTTGAGGTATGGTCTGTGTAAGAGCCCGTGACTCCAGTAGGACAAGATGTTAGCTTCATCAAAATAAATAAAAATCAATAGATATTTTAATATATATTTGAATACTTTCATGAATTTCTAAAAGTGCATGGAATTTTTGCACTGGAAACAATATATTAATTCAGATTTCTTAAATGCTTCCTGTTACAACAAATCCTATCTGATTTATATGACAGGATAAGCTCTTTCTCTCTAATATAATTTTGGAAACATTTTGTGTTATATAACCATGCACTGCTCTCATTTAAATGGATAACAAGCTTACCTTTGTGAAAATGAGAACACCAACAGTAGGTCTCCATCTCTCCAAATAGAAATCCCACTAGACCTTAAGGACCACTTCATTTACTAACCCAACACATGCTACTCTTCCATTTTCTGTGTGAGAGAAGTAGGCGGCCCATCTCCCCAGCACCCAAAGGGCACCACAAGAAATCTGCAACAAGTGTATGTGGCACTAGGCTTCTGAAAACCTGACTCTGCTTTATAAACCTCGATTATGAGCAGGAAGACTCATCTAAGTCTTGCTCTATGTGATAGTATGACCTTGGGCATGTCATCATTCTCCTCTGAGTCCAAATTTCCTCACATTATGAATAATCCAGTTGGATGGAAATCCGGAGTGTCGGACTGGTGACTGGTGGACTGAACCAAGCAACAAAGAAGCTCTCTGTGGGTGAGTCTAAAGCGTGTTCACCGGGCTTGAACTCCTACTGAGCCCTCCTAGTTTCTCACTTGACACCTACATGTGCACAATTCCCAGCCAGTCTAACATTGCCTTTGTGATCCCTGTATCAGAATGATGTTTCTGGATAGCCCCAGCCCTAACACTCCAAGATTTTTTAGAGCATCGACCTAATTTCCAAACTAGAGTCTTATCCTATGTGATTATGTGAGAAAGAGCTTCTATATAGACTGAACACACAAACTTAGCTCACTTCAAAAATTCATTTCCAATATTAGGGAAGCAAAGAACTCTGTATCCAATTAAATAAAAGAAACTATACAAAAGATGGAAATCATTGTTAATCTACAATTGCTAAAAAGCTGGACTTTCTGTGGTGGTCAATCTGTTCATTAGTTTGAGAAACAGAAAACATTTGCAAATATTAACGAATATATCCGATTTTAAGGAAAAACAAACCTACAGTAAACTTAGCTCAAAGCAGAATGTTGCAGAAAAGTATAACAATGACTGATTTCAGCCTCTGAAGAGGGGAGAGACAAGTTTTTGACCACAGTTTGTAATGCATTGGGTCTCATTTCAGAAAAATTGTCTTTCAATGAACACTTCATTATGAAAAGAAGTTGAAGAAGTCAGTTATATTATGGAAGAAAGCAAAATAAAATCCCTCATGTTAATTTTAGAGCAATTGGTAGAGGTGACTGATAGGTTATACTGGTTTTAAAAGTGATATAATTTATCTTCAGTGAATGTTGACAAAACAGCTTCAAAATCACATCAAATGAAGGCATGTCATGCAGGCATTAGCTAGGAATTTCCTGACTTTGGCCCCTGGATGACCTCATACTTAAATGGTTAAAACAAACTGGAAAGAACTTAAATCTTACGTGTGTATGGTGCCATTCCCACTGTATTTATTTACTTTTTCATTAGCTCGGATAAATAAAATAAAAATCAGTTATTATATGGAGGGGCAATTGCAATACTTTGAAATGTTACATTGAAAAAAATCAGATACTCTTTTCAGAGTTTATTCTTTTTTTATATGCTATTTTTGTCCATTTAAAGTGTGACAGATTTGTCTGATAAAGACAGAGCCACAGTTTTAAAAATATCATAAATGGGCTTTTTCCTAAATCCAGAAGAACATTGGCTGTTGAACGTATCATAAGAGAGTTCCTTATCCTCATGTTTAAGAATTATTTAAAATTAGAGAAAAAATCTAGAGAAAATATACATTTTTTTCATTTGCTTTTATAAGAATGGTCATGGTAATGTAATTCTTAGTCATCAACAGTTCGTCACAGCTTGGAAAACACAAAAGCAGGTATTACTTGATGTATCTGGTCTATGAAAAATGAAAAAAAAAAAAAACCCTTCCATATAATAGCATCTATTGCATCTGAAGGTTTATAAATCTCTTGGCAACATTCTCACCCATTTAGAATGACAATACAAACAATATTAGCATTCAATAGAAAAAAAAAATCCAACATTCTATTTACTAGTCCTTAATGAAATATTCATTGAATTTCACATAGAAAAACGAGAATATGATCTTTCAACAACTTCATCTGAAACCATTTGAAAAGGCTGCTGAGAACCTCTTTTCTTGAAAGCATATTTATATAATTCTAAATTCCCTTGAGCCTTATTTAAAAAAAGATCAGATTCATCTTACCGAAGAGGAACTCTTCCAAGTCTTAGGAAAGTCAAGTTTACATCATTGCAACCTGCAAGGTACCTTTCTTCGTTCCTTTTACATTTCAAACCTGCTCAATCTCAAAGGAAAAAAAAAAAAGAAAGAAAGAAAGCACATCTTGTTTATACCTTCCTGCTGTTTTCAATTTCAGTGTAACTAGTCACCAAAAAAAAAATAAATAAATAAAAATAAATAAATAAAAATCATCATTTTTAGCGTTAGCATTTATGGTTAAGGACCTAAGGCCATCCGTCCGCATACATTGACATTCGGAAGGCCCACGGCCAATCTTTAATACATGAACAGTAACATCAGGACTAAGTCTAAAGTACTAAACAGATGAAGCCCAAGATACCAGTTGCCTTAGTTTCAAAGCAGCCACAATTTGTTTATAAATCATTTTCAGAGAACCCTGCCGGTTCCCACCAGCTAAAGAGGAACCCCGGGCATGTCACCATGCGCGGATCAGAGCCATAGTGAAATCACAAAGGGGCTCGATTCAAATCTGGGCTACTGTCACGGCAAAATACACTTAAGCCTCTACTTCTGCCTTTTGTCGGATGCTCTATGTGGAAAAAGGAGTTCACAAATTTTAAAGATAGAACAACTTTCAATTTTCATATTTGATACATAAGAAAGAGAATCGAGCACTTGGTTTCTTGAGTTTCTAGGGTGAATAAAAGGGGAATTGGACAAAATCTTATCGACTCAGTATCTGTGGAACAACACTTTATATGTGACTGTCAGATGTATAAGCTCATGTGAATTTCCGAGCTGTTCTCAGAGGTGGGCATAGCTCTTAGTTCCAATCTGGACCAAAAATCTGAGACAGGCGGTGGATTCTCCTAGGGCCATAGAACAGAGGTTAGCTCAAGCCAAACCAGATATTTGGGTACTAAGCTCTTTCCAAAACACAACACTGGCTTTCTGTAATAAATGGCCTGCCCTGATTAATTCGAAGAATCCGAGGTCCTGTCAATCAAATACTAGAATATTGAAAATTCCGTTTTCACTAATTACTTATATGTTGTATAAATGAACTTACCTCTGTCCATTCTCCATTTTCTTGACTGAGCAGAACCCTGTATCTTCCATTCATTTTTTATATTCTTGAGATTTCTCTGTATGTATTTTATGTATATATTCATATCTATTCTCCTATGTCAGTGATTTCAAAGGGGGTACCATAGAGCTCTCTTCATTTCCAGTGTAACTACTCACGCACACAAAAATATATTTTTTAGAATTACTTCAGGGACCACCGTGGATGGTCAGCGATGGGGGACTGATGCGGGGAGACTGAACATCCCAACTTTTCTTTTACATGTTGAGATGCATACATACTATATCATACTACATTGAAAGAAGGATCTATGAAAAAAAAGCAGGAGAAAGAGAAAGAGGAAAGGGGGAAGGGGTAGGAGGAGAAGAAGGGGGAGGAGATAATGTTGACAGTAGGGCAGGAACAAGGAACGGAAGGAAGAGCAGGAGGGAGAGAGAGAGGGAAGAAAGCTAAAAGAAACAAAAACAAACAAACAAAAAACACTGTCCTAGACCATGAGAGTGTTAATATTAATGAGAAATTTCAATCTGGGATCAGGGCGCATTAATCCTGAGGTCTTCACGAAATGACACTTACTGAGTCAGAAAATGGAATAAAATGGTCATAGTGCCGGACCCTGTCCTATGCAGCTCTGATGATGTCCTGTCTGACACTTTAGGAATGTACCTAAGCTCTGAATATCTTTTTTTTTTTTTTTTTGACACAAGAAAGAATGTGTGTGTACATGCACCAGTGGAAGTGGGGGGTAGGGAGGAAGGAAGGGGTCGTTGGAAAGGAGCAGAGGGGAAGGGAGAGGGACAAGCCCACTCGGGGCTTGATCTCATGACCTTGAGATCATGACCTGAGCCAAAATCAAGAGTTGGATGCTTAACAGACAGAGCCACCCAGGTGCACCCTCCCCCCTTTTCCCTGAATATCTTAAAGGTACACCAAGTAAGCTTTTCTTCCTCAGGTGACCAGGATTTACCAAAGGAAAATTCTGTACCGGACTTCGAAGACTGGCCAACTTCCTGGAAGCCCTCCAAAGCTTTCTATAATGCAAATGCTAACATAACAAATCTTTCCCATACCTGTCTCTGGCATGCTTCGAGAAACTCCGAAGAAGGCTCATTTTTAAAATATAATCTTCCACCAGTGGTAGCTAAAAGAGTGGTTCTCAACCATGGGCAATTATTTTGCCATTCTTCACCTGCCCAGGGACATTAACAATGTCTGAAGATGAGGATCTAATGGGTAGAGGCCAGAAAAACCGCCGATAAATATCCTACTTGCACAAAAAAGTCCTCCCAAACAAAGAATGATCCCAGCATGAGTATCAATAGTGCTAAGATCGAGAAGCTCTAAGAGCACAGAACTATGAATCTCAGTACTTAAGTCACTTCTTAGAGTCTTTCTCCCACATCTGAACTTTGCATTAAATTTATAAAAGATTTCCGCTGTGGTTATTATTGGTTGTAGATGGGACGTGGTGAGGCAGAATAAATTAAGAAATTATGCAATTAGGGTGAAAAGTACAGAAACAGAATGACCTTGGTCCAGAGGGCTCCAGTATTGTCAGCCATTTTGCAGGCCATTTGAGACACCTCCCTATGCCATGTTACTGGTTTTGCACATTTTCTAACTTTAGTTGAATTGAAAGAATTTCTTTTGACATTCTCTGGCATTCTTTTTTTTTTTTTTTTTTTAATGTTTCTGAGATTGTCCCATGTGGCTAAATTGATCTAGCATTTCTAATTTCATCAATACGTTGTAACCCATTGTATGAATATCCTTCAGTCTATTTTTCTATACTACTGCTGTGGATATTTGAGTTTTTTCCAGTTTTCTACTGTCAAAAAGTTCTGCTATAAATTTTGTTGTTGGCTTTTAGTGCCCTTAGGAAAAAATCAGGTTATATTGAACTTTATCAATAATGCCAAAAGAGTTTTCAAAATAAATGTGTCAATTTACATGCCCACCAATAGGTCAAGCTTTCTAGTGATCCATGCCTTCACCAGAATTTGATATTGTCTCATTTTTAATTTTTTTTAAATTTAAAGGAACTGATTTGGTTTTAACTATCATCGCTTTGATTAGTAACTAGAATAAGCTTTACTCCTTATATTCATTAGCCATCCTTGATATGGGCTGGTTTTTGTTTTTGTTTTTGTTTTGTTTTTTTGATTCATATATTTGCTCTTGTCCTCCTGGATTTTCATGTTTCCATCAGGAATCTTTTTATTTTTCTGAAGAAATATAGAGATACAGACTCAGACACAGGGAGAGACATAGTACAGATTTACTGGAAAGGATTTCTTTGATTTGCTTGTCCATTTCTGAATATGTACATTGTGTACAGAATTCTATGTTAGAAGTTATTAATTTCATCATTTAAAGTATTTATTCCATTTTCTTCTGGCTTTGGGCATTTTTTTTTAAGATTTTATTTATTTATCTGGCAGACAGAGATAACAAGTAGGCAGAGAGGCAGGCAGAGAGAGGGGGAAGCAGGCTCCCTGCTGAGCAGGGAACCCGATGTGGGGCTTGAGCCCAGGACCCTGAGATCATGACCTGAGCGGAAAGCAGAGGCTTAACCCACTGAGCCACCCAGGCACCTTCTGGCTTTGGGCATTTAAATTGAAATGTCAGCTATCAGTAGAAGTAATCCTCTCAGAAAGTCCTAGGTCGTCTTCTTTATGCTTTAAAGGTTTTTCTCTTTGTGTTTGGTTTTTGCAGCTTAGTTATCAATAAAATAAATACTTGGGAATATTATATCTTGACTCAGGAAAAGGTATGTCACTGGGCATAAACAGAGATACTTCATAATGATAACTATATTGTCTGCTACTAATACAGTGATTCCAGATTTTGTATGATTTGTTTTGGCATGTTGTATCTTTTTTTTCCCCTCCCATTTGCTCTTACTGTATTTAATTTTAATTTAATTTTATTTTAAAGATTTTTAACATTTATTTTAGAGAGGAAGTGTGGCAGAGAAAGGCAGAGGAAGAGAGAAACTCAAGCAGACTCTGCAGTGAGTGCAAACCCACCACAGGGCTCCATCTCACCACCCTGAGATCAGATCAGAGTGGAAACCAAGACTTAGAGAGTCTTGACTGACTGCACCACCCAGGCACCCTGTTTTTATTTTTATTTAAAGTTTTTTTCCTGCAGGAAGGATATGATTGAATTTTGCTTTTTTATCCAATCTGATATTCTCTGTCCCATATTTGGAGAGTCTAGGTCATTTTTTGGTAATGTGATTATGGAAATGTTTGGCTTGGAGGCTCTGTTTTTCTGTTTTCTATTTGTGTCAACTATTCTTCCCTCCTTCCCTGCCTTTCAAATTGAGAACTTCTTAGTATTTCATTTTATCTACTATGGTGGA
Organism: Mustela lutreola; assembly: GCF_030435805.1. Classification (NCBI taxonomy): domain Eukaryota; kingdom Metazoa; phylum Chordata; class Mammalia; order Carnivora; family Mustelidae; genus Mustela; species Mustela lutreola. The sequence goes on along the minus strand of NC_081297.1, from coordinate 8,524,952 downwards.
ATGAACAAAGTTACTCCAAAGATATCCACATCTTAATCCCCAGGACCCATTAATGGGCCCAAGTGACATAGTAAAAAGGACTTTGCAGGTGTGAGTAATTTAAGGGAATTAAGGTGGGGAGATGTTGGGGATTGTCCAGGTGGGTCCAATATAGTCCCAAGGTATCTTAGTATCTTAATGAATTAATTAAGAGAGGGATGCCAGTAGTAGTAGATGTGATGGTAGAAGCAAGAGGTTGGAGGAATGAGAGGAAGGCATCCAAGCCAAGGGGAGCAGTCGGTCACCAGAAGCTGAAAAGGCAAGGAAACAGATTTTTCCCTAGGAACCTCTCAGATTAACCATATTTTTGACTTTATCTCAGAAATACTCATTTTGAGCTTCAGGGCCCCTGAAGAACTAAAAGGGTTTATATTGGTTTAAATCACTACGTCTGTAGTCACGTGTCACAGGAGCAATAGGAAAAAAATACAGATTTGGGTAGTGGAAGTGAGACAGTGCCATGACATGTACCTAAACATTTGGAAGTGTCTCTGGACTTGGATAATGGGCAAAGGTGGAAGGAATTTGGAGGCATGTGATATAGAGGAAGAAACCTAGACTGACTTGAACAGACTATCAGTAGAAATATGGATGTTCGGGGCACCTGGGTGGCTCAGTCGGTTAAGCTCGGCCTTTGGCTGTGGTCATAATCCCAGGGTTCTGGTATTGAGCCCCAGGTGGGGTTCCTTGCTCCACAGGGAGCTTGCTTCTTCCTCTCTCTCCCTCTGCCTGCCACTCCCCACTGCTAGTGTTCTCTGGCTCTTGCGTGCCTTCTCTCTGGCAAATAAATAAATAAAATCTTAAATATATATATATTATATATAATTTAAATATATATTTTTATTAAAATATTTTTATTTATTATTATATTATTATAATAAAATATTTATTAAAATATTTTATTTTAATATATATATATATATATATATATATATATATATATATAATTTAGCTGAAGATATTTCCAAGCATAATGTTGAAGGTGTAGACTGTTTTTTTCTTGCTGCCTAAAGCAAAACATGAGAGGAAAGGAAAGAAAAAGTTGGAGGGAAGAACCTTTAAGCAAAAAGAAGCCAGGATTTGATGTTTTGGGCAATTCTCAGTCTTCCAGTACATAAAAGATTCTAAATTAGGAGATTTACTATTTAAAAAAAAAATGCCTGCTCCAAAGAGAAAACCAAGAGTCTTTATGAATAACTTTTGCTAGTGCCTTGAAACGATCCAAAGGTCAGAACATTCAGTCGCACAAAGGCTTGAGATGTAAGAGATGAAGCCTCTCTGAGAGATCCCCTCAGCCGTCTCAGCAGAAGCAAGAACTAGAGCTGGGATTACCCGGGAGAGATCGGTGGGGCCCCTGCCCATTGAGCCCGAGGAATTCCTATGACACCCGCACGGGAGATCCACAAGGTTTGGCGAATGGATGTCAGTGGACACCCTGCCAGCATATATTGAGAAAGACAGAAAGAAGGCAAAATGACAGAGAAAGATGAGACTCCCTCAATTCTGCAGGCAGGAAACAAGCTAATAAAACTACCCAGCGTCTGAGCATGCTCTACCTTCCCTTCGAAAGAGAAGGATGACTCCAAGGGCGGAGCTGTGGGCCCCGAGGGCAGATCCCCAGACTACAGCAGGTAATTCCCAGGCCTTGAAATCTGATGGGGTTTTCCAGTTGGATTTCAAAATTGCTTGAGATCAGTGACTCCCTTTCTGCCCTAATTTGCTCCCTTTTCTGAGAAGGTCTGTAACTCACCCTGTGTCTAGCCCAGCACTGTATTTGGGGGGCCGTCAGCTTATTTCTAGTGTCACAGGTGGAGAGAAGCTTCGAGCCCTGAAAGGATTACACCCAAAGTGTTAACCATCGCTAATCTAGATGGTTCAGATGATGAGATTTGGGACTTTTGAGCTGAGGAGACACAGGTGAGATTTGAGGCTTGAGTTAATACTGCCGTAGGTTGAGAATTTGGGGGACGTTGAATTAGGTGGTTGCATTTTGTTCGTGGGATGGCTTGAATGTGGAGGAGCGTAGGAAGTGTGGACTCTGGTGAGCTAACCAGCATAATGTACTAGAGCAGGGAAAATCGTAAATGAAGGTTTCTACCCATTGGATTACTGACTAGAAATAACTCTTCATTTTAGGGTTTTAGGAGTTGTTGTCAAATTTACAATATGTATCTTTCAAAAATATGTTGTTCCCTCACATCAAACATAAGAACCTCAAAACAGTATACTTCACTTCCTCCTGCTGGTCCTTGACCTTCTGTTGTATTATATTTTACTTGGAAATGTTATAGATCCCATAATAAATATTATGGTTTTTCTTTAAATAGTCAAGTATCTTTTAAACAAATTTTGAAAATGAGAAGTGCATTATATATGTGTCATGTGCATACCATTTCCATGTTATTTATCTCTTTGTATAGATACATGTTACCACATAGTATCCTTTTTTTTTTCTCTGCCTAAAGAACTTGCTGGAACATTTCTTACAATGCAGAAACACTAGTGTCCAATTCTATCAACCTTATGGTTTTTTTTTTTTTTGAAAATGGTTTTGTTGCATCTTTATTTAGAAATTTGTTTTTGATCAATAATTCTTGATCAACAGTTTCTTTCAATTGTTTTCGGCATTTTCAAGAAGTTGTCCCAATGCTTTCTTGTTCATGGATTTCAGGCAAGAAAGCTGCAGTCATTTTATCTGGGTTCCTCTGAGTGTAACATGGCCATGTAGACATCTTTATCCTCAATCAGCATCTTTACCCTCCTTCCAAAATTTTAAATACCTGCACTTAGTCCAGTGCCCAGCATTCCTTATGAATATGATAGAGCTCTTGTGTATTTTAATACTGTTAAATACATGTATTTACTGTTTAATACATGTATACAATACTGTTTAATACATGTATTGCTTTTACTCCTCATGCCTTTAGTACTGTTGTTTTATGAAATCAGTATTTATCTACACTTACATGGACATTTCTCATTTTATTTGCATTTTATTCTTTCTTGCACCACAGACCTTCCATTTGGGATCATTTTCCTTCTGTTAGAGATATATGGGAATTGACTCTGGTGAGGTTTGTTTGTGGCAATCTCTCTCACTTTTTATTTTTTTTAAAGTTTTAGTTGGTCCTTTTTCTTGGAATATATTCCCAATTTTCAGTTATTAACTCTCAGAACATTGAGCATCAAATTTGCCTTCTTCTGTCTTTATTTCTTTTGAGAACTCACTTGTTACAGCAATGGTCATTTCTCTAAAGCAGGTCTATCATTTGTCCCTGGCTGCTTTTAAGATTTTTTTTTCCTATGTCTTGGGTGTCTGGAATTTTACTTCGATGCACCTGGCTGTGTTTTTATTCTTGAATCTGACTTTGGATTCAATGGTATCTTTGTCCCTAGTGCTCTAGTAAAAGAGTCTGAGCACGGGACACACCTATATTAAAGAGTCATGCTTTATTGGAGAAACAGTCCCCCAGAGTAGAAGGAGTAAGGGAAAAACCAGGTGAGACCAGGAAGGGTGGGAAACAGTGCAAGGTGACGCATCCCTATTCCGGAGAAGAATTCATAGGGCATCGCAGTGTGAGACAGTCAGCCTCACACACTGCCAGGTGTGTCTGCTGAGCTCCTCGGGACATCTCCAGAACAGCTATTTTTTTTTTTCCCCCCCAAACAGTGCCTCAGAGAGTCCGGTGGAGGGAAGAGGAGACAAAGCATAATTGTCAAGATTGCTCCGGTTCTTATATCTGATTAGTCTGAGTTTGTAGGTTAAACCATCTGGCACCTTTGGTAATAGCTCAAAAAGCCAGCTCCTGGGGCTTCTGTTGGGGGGGGGGGGGTTTGGGGGGGGCACCTCCCTCTGTTAAGTCTCTGACTCTTGATTTCAGTTCAGGCCGTGATCTCAGAGTTGTGAGATCGAGCCCTGCGTGGGGCCTCTTACTGGGCATGGCGCCTGCTTGAGATTCTCTCCCTCTTCTCTGCCCCTCCCCCCACCTCTCTGTCTGTCTGTCTCTGTCTCTCTCTCTCTCTCTAAAAAAACAAAAGTCCTGCTCTCTCATTCTGTAGAATAGCAGTTCATACAAGTCAAAAGTGGCAGAGAGGAGAGTCTTTAAAATCAGTCTGGTTGGACAGTGTCTACCAAACATGAGGGGCTTATCACCTCCAGCAAGCAGCCAGGAATGCAGGCGGTACCTCCCTCAGTCTCCCCAGTCTCCATCTGCTGTCCACGTGGCTGAGCAGAGCAGAGACAGGGCCCAAGGGGACAGATAAGGCTGCGAGTATCCGGGGAAACACATAAGGTGTTTCCAATATTACGGGACTTCTGCTGTAGGTGGTGTCAGTCCTTAATTCTAGAAGTTTCTCAACTATTATGACTTCGAATATTGCCCCTGTCTCATTTATCTCTTTCTCTCTTCCCCTTCTGGAATGTCAATAAAAAGTTATTATTTTCCTCTTTGCTCAGTGCTGCCTTCTGGATAATTTCCCTTCATTCCGACTTCCTGTTCACGGTTTTCCTCTTTACCAAAATAAATTTCTATCAAACTCAACAAATATTTTTGTTGAGTTTTTTATACTAATTATTATATTTTTTTATTATTATTATATTTTTTTAATTTCTTGAAGTCCCACTGGGTTCTTTCTAAGATTTGCTTGGTCATTATTCATACTTCTGATTTTTACTAAAGCTAATTGGTACTAATATAGCCAATCCCCTTTTGATTTTTTAATTACATTATATGCATTTATTTAATATTAGGAATTCTCATATTCTGACATCTTTCTGTAGATAATTTTTCTCTTTGTTTTATTGTTGCCTCTCACTTATGGCGCATTGGTGGGGGGTAGAGGGAGATCATAATTTTTGCCTGAAATCTCGTGTTTTTAGAATTTATAAATTCTTTGAGGCTTGAGATGAATTTATGTGTTTTTATACAGAGGATTGTACTTACTTCTCAAAGGAACCTGGGACAGTCCAAACCCAAGACTTTGAGGTCCTTTTTTTCTTAGGGGTTTTTGGACCAACAAACATACAGATTTGTGTTGTAAACCTGTAATGTAGGTGATGTCTCGCAGTCATAAATTCTTAGGATTTTTTTTTTTTTTCTTCTAGCCCAAGTTTTGATCCTGTGCTCTTCATTTCAGAACTATGGGTGGAAGGAGTGTTAGGTTTATTTCCAGCTTATTAAATTGAGAGTATATACTTTGCCGACTTTAGGAGGATTCTTTTCAACTTTCCCCCATTGTAAGGCCCCAAGTTTTGTCTGATATCCCTCAAGCCAACAAATAACCATAAAAACTAAAATTTCAGTTTACCTGTGCCCTCAAGATATAAGCCATCTCCTCTGTTTATCTTTTGACTGGAGCGTTCTGTACTTTCTTGTCAAATGATTGAGACACTTCAGAAAATTCTTTTAATTTTTCTTCAGCATGTTTAACTGTTTTCAGCCAGAAAGCAAACAAGTCAGGGCTCCTAGAATGTTTCATCCTGGGAACTGGAAATATGTATATATATATATAGAGAGAGAGAGAGAGAGAGGTTAGACCATTTCAAGCGTGAGAGTAAGGATATCTCTTAGATTCTCCAAGAGGAATTTCTAATCCAGTGTTTCTACCCCTTAGGTCATCATGGAATTTAGAAAACATTTTTTTTTTTCTTTCTTAACTCGATATAGAACAATGAGGCTCGAAAAGGGCAAGTTACTTTTTTAAAGGTGAATAAAAAGAACATGTTGGAAAAAGCCAAGGTGGTAAAATGGAAAATCCCAGGGTAACCTCCGGACACACGCATACCCACCCAATGAGAAACAATTGTTCACCTGCAAATTACATTTTCTCGACTTGCTTAATGATTTCCTATGAACGAACCACCACAGCCTAGTTTTGCAAGGGTACAATGGACTCCCGCATTGCATCCAAGTGAGTCATTCCTGCGCAATGCAGGCAAAGGGTTTGAAGTTAAAACACCATGACCATCAACAGCTCAAAACGAGTTTAATTACAAGAATCTGTTTACCCTAAAGATTCTGCCCCAATGTCCGTAAAGTAGATGAAGTTCTTTTCTCTCTATGTATCTATACCTAGAAAAGCTGGCACTGTCTGAGTGGTATTTTACAACCCGTGCTTATCAAAGAAGATATTGCAAAATTACCCTAATACAACCTATTAAATCTTAGTGAGCTCTGTGTTTTGTATAATACTTCAGGAAAATGTAAACCCACAACAAGTCATAATGTGTAAAATGCCATTTAAATGATTTTATTGTCTGTAGTAATGTAACTTATGCCTAAATATACTGTGCCTCAGTGGATAATGAAGTTCCCCCATATAATTAGATTATTTCATGGAAACAATAAAAATCAACAAATTTCATGGCTACAATAAAATCATTGCAGAGAATTAGGTCTTGGACACTACCCATGTTAATAGGCATTAATGCTTTTAGCTCAGTTGACATTGACCGGTGTGTCAAGTCTACACAGAGCTCACTTTGCTTGCTAAATTTATATTTTGGGGAAACCATCCCAAACCCTTCAGAATGTGCCCCAATTTTGCCATCTTTGTGGTTGAGTGGTTTTATTTGGTGCTCATAAAATACTAGTTATTTTGATCAGAATTTTTATTTCAAATGACAACACAGAAAATATTGCCAAACTTGCAATTAAATTGAAATGAAACATAGTATTGGAACTGAAGGGGAAAAAAAATGAGTGGATTCAGATTCCTCATTTTACCGAGAAGTTCATAAAAGTCCACAGTTTGAAAGTTAGTAAGGGCAAGAATTAGAACCCAAGACTTTTTGGTTCTCAGAGCTCACTATTCCGTAAACCACATCATGTCATCCCCCTTTGAGAATCACATTGTCTAAACCTACTGTTAATTTCACCTGGGCTTATGAATGAAAATTTTTCCATAGAGATACAAAGTTTAAGCCTAAAAGTGAGGCATGATTATCAGAGCTCTTTGCCTTAAGCTTCACTTGAATTCTGGACAGCCTGAGGACTTGAAGCATTCACCTTAAATATCTACTTCGTATTATTGCTGAAACAAACTGCTACAGGCTTTGGGTACTTATAGGCAGCAAATGGCGAGTGGAGAATGAATTCAGTCCGCCTTCATCGCTTCGAATGTCGACCAAAACCCCCCTTACATATGTTTTTACATGAATCAAACAGAAAGACAGCACTAACCCTTATCTAGAAGCCACGCTGGGAAAATTACAATTTTTATGAAAATACATGGAGTCAAAGAATATCAAAAGGACTTTGAGATGATCTAGCAAACTTAACTTGCTTCGTTTTATGGAGGAGGAGACAAAGGGGCAAAAAGGTTAAGGCTGTTGCCCAGAGACATGCAGTTAGTTACTACCGGTGCTGCAGTTAAAGGTCACATCCCTCTCTGGCCACCAGTTGTTCATTCTTTTGTTTTCAGAGACAGTGAAGGCATCCAGTCATGTGATTCTACATCCCCTGCAGTCATTCTTTGGAATGCTGTGTGTCCTTTCTGCCTTCAGTGATGAGGTGATTGTCCTGTTTTTCCATTCCAGTACCTAGTTGACGTGAGTGTTATGCTTAAGACCTCTGACGCTTTCTTATTTCTTTTCCTTTTCTAGTGCCAATATCTATAAGCAAAGAGTTACATTTGTAACATTTCAACACCGAGGAGTACTCTTCAATCTGCATATCCCCCAGAAAAGAAGCTCAAGCAGTGCTCCTTCCACTTATGAACATGAAATAAAACACATCCAGAGGGGCTGCTCAGTCTGTTAATCTGCCTTCAGCTCAGGTCATGATCCCAGGGTCCTGGGATGGAGCCCTGCATCAGGCTCTCTGCTCAGTGGGGAGCCTGCTTCTCCCTCCCCCTGCAGCTCCCCCTGCTTGTGCTCTCTCTCTCTGTGTCAAATGAGTAAATAAAATCTTTAAAAAAGAAAACACACACACACACATCCAGAAATTTTCTTTATATTCATGTAAAAATGCTTGCAAAGTGTTTTCCCCTTCTTACCGTGTCTGTCCTACTTGATTTTAAATTTTTCACTCAACTGAGCAAATTCCCATATTCTTAGATTCAGCTTGCGCTGAAGTTCTTCATTGCCCGGTCAAAACACAATGCTAGTTGATTTTACACTTTGTTTTTGAATACATTGAACTACAAAACAGGAGACTATCTTTAAATTTCCTTATGAGTAATGATTTGAAAAATTAACAAAATTTAAATGTACACTGACAATTAAGTAGTCACATTCTTATAACCACAGCTGTTATGTTAGTTGTCTTTTCTCCAACTTCCTTTCTTAAACATTACAGAAAGTCAGTAAAGGTTTCTTTAAGTATAATTGGATATATAATATTATATTGTATGCGATCACTCAGAAACATATCTAGGAAGGAAAGTTGCATAAAACAATTTAGACTCAATGAATACAAAGTCAGGATAACTAGAAAAAACGAAAGCATTGCAATGAAAGAAAGATCATGGGATTTTAAGGCAAAAACCACTATTTGATCCTAGAATTCTGATTCTGGAAGCAATAGTTCAGGGGCTGATATGAGTTTCCCAAGGGCTGTTAAACCCAGACAATGAATTTATCTTTCTAAATTTTCTACTTTTCACTTTTAGAATTTTTATTTCATTTTTTAGATAGTTTTTATGTTTCTATGAGAGCCCACATCTGTTCATCCATTGGGATCATTTTTTTTCCCTTTAATTCCTTAAAAGTCCTTTATGCTAAACCTCCTGTCTTGGTCTTCTCGTCTATTTCTTTTGACTCTTTTTTCTCTGGGATATAGATTGTATTTTCCTGATTCTCTGTATGTCTAATAATTTTAATTTTATGCTGGAAATTGTAGATGATACTTTTTAGGAAGTCTGAATTGTAGGGATTCTGTGCATTCCTCAGGAAAGTATTGATTGTTGATCTAGCAGGCAATAAAAACCTCTGGCTGATCACCATGTTCTTGTGGAATAACGCCTTCACCTCTGCTCTTATGGCTCTGCATGGTTTTGCACATCTTCTAATGTGAGTCCTGAGACAGTCTGAATTCTCAAGACATGGTTCTTTTGGAATTTCAGTGCTTCCTGAGATATTTGCCAATCCATTCTAACTTGGCAGGACTCAGATTCTAAGATCGTTCTCCCCTTTGATGGGCAAGACCTTAAATCTCTTGAGTTCTTTCAGTCTTCCCCACTGGTGTCCTTCATTGGCATGCTTACATTCCGTCACAAATACACAGTGCTGACCAAAGATTTGCTGAGGATCTTAATGCAGATTTTGGAGATCCTGTCCTCTGTGTTTCTCTTCTATTTAGATTTTCTCCCTTTAGAAATTTATAGATGGCTTGCACTCTACCCTCTAGACACCTCACATCAATAAGACTGCACTTGCTGATTGAGTTCTAGGTGGTGCAGCTTAAGGATTGGAGAACGTCTTCAAGAGAAAAGCTCTATAAATATGTTCTATGCCATGGCTTTACTCTTTCAAGAGTTGAATCTCCTCCAGTTTCCACCTGCTTTGGGTCTCTTTCTGTACCTTCAAATGGTTATTTTTTTCTCTTTCTTTCTTTCTTTTTTTTTTTTTTTTTTTAGATAAATTGCTAGATAAATTACTTCTTTGCAATAGTTTACACCATTACCTTTTCTGGACTTCTCTTCAATAAGAAATAAACTTTAATGTGTTTTAATCTGCTATCTTTGAGTCTCTGTTACTTTGGAGTCAAGCCTAACCATAACAGACACAGCTAGGGTCAGAACACCCACCCAGGAAATGGAGTATCAGTCTCATCATGAATTTGAGATGATAAGAAGTGGAGTGGGTTCCATGGGAAAACAGGTGCTTCAGATGCCTGTTGCTAGAACTGCAAAAAGCAAACAACAGACAGAGAAAAGAAAAAGGCAATTTTGCCAGCTTTGGCAGCAAAGGTTCTATAAAATCATCCCATGAATTTGAAACAGAAAAAAATCTAAATGGGACACTAGAGAAAGCTCCTCTTTTTTACACATTCGATGCTCACAAAATCTAAATTAAAAAGATTTTCAAAACATTAAATATGCTGTTCCAAATTTATATGACCTATTCGGACTATCTGTGCCACCTAATTGTTGGCTGGAAAAACAAGCTCACTATCCATCCACACTATTCAAATGCAAGATGACTTTTCAGTTATATTTCCTTTTTTCCTTCTAGATTGGATTGATGTTTGTTTTCACTTCCTGTTAGTGGAATGACGACACACAGTGACTTGTTCTCAACTTCCTGTGCAGATCCACGATAGACACTCATCCACAGACTACCCTTCCGTAGGATTCCCACCTAAGACCAGAAACAGAAGCCCAGGCATAGAAAATGACCAAAAACCACTGACTGGTACTACATTTCTGACACAAGGATATAGCACTCTCAAAACTTTCACCCCTTAATTACCTTCCACTTCTGGCCAGATGTCAAAAGATAAGGGAATAGGCGGCAACTGCAGTGAACTGGATGTTGTTGTCATGGATGGAAACTACAGGTGGTGAGAGAGAACACGATGTAGTCTTTCCTTCTCAATTGCTTTTCTAAACTGTTACTAAGTCAGAAGTAGTTTGAGCTGATTCTATGCAATCAAATCTTCTTTTCTGAATAGGTTCAGTCCCTGTTACGCATTTGGGAAAGCTCTCTTTATCGAATTGGAATCTCTTCATGGAAGAACAATGTTATTTGTTGTTGTTGTTGTTGTTGCTACCTGTCTCCAAGAAAATGAGAGAGGAGGGAATGCATTTTCTATTACACAATATTTCCCTAGCTTAATTTCTTATATATCTTATTGCTCCATGGTCCTCTGACCTTCTACCACTATTCCCACTTTGGACTAAGGAAAACTACTAACCAGGTTGTGTACTGGGGAATGTCTATTGACATCTTGCTACCTACCTATAAGAGTTGCCTTGTAGCCAGAACATTCCTCTCTCTTTCTCTTTCTCTCTCTCCTTCCATACATCCACTCCACATGCATACGCACTCCACACACACACACAAACACACACACACACACAAAACCAGGAGGCTTTTTAAATTTTTTATTTCTGTCAATAGAATTGGAAAACAAAGTCCTTGGTTTATCAGGCTGTATAAAATATTTCCAAAACCACTATAACGTGTCCATGTTATCATCCACTCCATCATTCTTCTCCCTGCCCACACTTTCTGCAGCCTGGCAGGTTATCACCTCGGCATGTTCTATGCTTCAGATTCACTTACCTCTGAATCATAAGCAAAGTTGGCAATAACCTGGCAGGCCAGTCCTTCAATCCATATGCAAGAGTTAATTGCTCTCCCGCTCCTTGATGTACTGCCACAATTCCCTGCTTCACTGAAAAGCCTTTGACATCAACGTACTGCTCTTGGAAGGATTACAACTTGTATATCTGGATGGCTCTAGTGAGGGTGCATCACAACACCAGGTATGAAAGCAAAATTGCTTTCCCTGCAGGTTGTCAACGCCGTACTTCTCCCTTCTCACGTTGGGTGTGTTACAATCTAAGGAGCGTGGTTGTCTCTCAAATGTGGATCTTCACTTAGACTTTCAAAGCAAGTTTTTAATCCTGGAGAATAAACGTCTTATACGTCTTCTGCGACTTGCTGAGGGGCTATGATCTAAATTTATACATGGAGGCTATCAACTCCCTAACAGTAAGATATGATCTTTGAAACATTTTGACTATTTAGGATATAATCTTTGAAAAAAAAAAAAAAATGGAAGTCATCTGAGAGGGAGCTGGACAGAGTCTGAAGAGTTTATTTTCTGTTGCATGCGGACATCAAACTGGCCAACTTAGGGTCTTTCAGAAATATGTCAAGGGTGAATAAGAAATATAAGAAAATAAAAAAATTTTAAAAAAGAAATATAAGAACATAGAAAAATGTCTTCAATGGTTAAAGCATCTGTCTCTGCAGGTTTAAGGGAATTTAAATTATTTTTAAGTTAAAGGCCTTTTTCTGGAATTGGACTTGTTTTCTGGAACAATTCCCTTCTTAAATCTTCTTAACCATTTACCTGAAAACCAGTAATAATTGTCACATTGTCTTTCTTCAAACGTGAGCACCTCAAGTGCCCTTCAACCAAATGAAAACAACAGGCCCATTGGGATGACAATGGGAGCCACACGGTGGCCTTTGTGGTTGACATTCAGACATGTGCTTAGCGCATTATTTCTCAGACTGGGTTATTTGAAACACCTATGTTAGAATCCCCCAAGATCTTTCTTTTTCAGTGAATTACTGGGGTATTTTTCAGAGCGACTGAATCAGAATTTTTGAGTTAGGAGCTCTGAAATAACCAGATAATTCCTATGAAACACCAAACTTTGAGAGTCAGGTCAAGAAACATGACAACAAGGGAGGCCTACTGATGAAAACTATGTATATAAAGTGGAAGCAAAGTGAAAGTTAGCTGGGCTTTTCCAGGTAAAGGTATGTATAATATAAATTGACTGCAATACATTTCTAAGCTACCCAAGTTCTTCTGTCTCTCTCTGGAATGCTTGTTAAATGCATAAGGAAAGTAAAGAAATAAAACGGGCAAACTGAAGCACACTATAGCCTTGTGTTCTCATGTTCAAAGTTAGTGATTAGTGACTGCTTGTTTTTTATTTCCTCAAGACCACAGAGAACGGAAGTGGGAGTGAGCCTGAAAATATCAATATTCTTTGGGATTTTATACTTCTTTTCATCTTCAAAGTGCCTTACAAAATTCTCTAATTAGGCTCACACGCTCTGGCTCCTAGTTGTATCTCTAATCGTAAGACAGCATACCTGCTCTTCCTTGCTTAGCTCTGAGCAACATGCCATTCTTAATCATTACTAAATTAAAGAAAAAAGTGTTTGTAATAATTTCTACTTAATTAAAACAAATCTGGACATTTCTTTAAATGCAAGTCCAATTGCGTGGGCCCTAATCTATATTAGCAAAGTTTGGCCATTATTTATTCAGAGCAAAGATAAGTTTTAATTGTAAAATTATCTGTAATTAAATGTAATGGTTAAAATGGTTGCATTTCTGACCAACCTAGAAAATTATTTGAAAGGATTTCATTCTATTCCCTTGAAAATTTGTAGTTTTACACATTCTTACTATTTTAATAATCACTTTTGAGCAGACCATGCTTTTTAATAAACTTTCAGGTATCTGTGAGAGAAGTTAGTCTATAAACTGAGAAATTAACATGAAAATTAGGAAATCTTGGGGTGCCTGGGTGGCTCAGGTGGTTGAGCATCTGCCTTCTGCTCAGATCATGATCCAGGAGCTCTGGGATCAGGCCCCACATCAGGATCCCTGCTCAGCAGAGAGCCTACTTCTCCCTCTGCCCCTCACCCTGCTCATGCTCTCTCTCTGTCTCTCTCTCACACTTGCTCTCAAATAAATAAAATTTTAAAAAAAAAGAAAAGAAAAAGAAAATTAGGAAATCTGTATTTTATTTTCATTTCTGGCACTGGCTAGTTATATGACTTCAGGCAAGTCACTTACTGTTTCTGGATCTTGGTTTCCTCCTTTGTAAATTAGAGAAGTGTCTTCCAGCTCTGTGACCCTATAAGTAATCATGTGCCTCTCAGAGTGTCATGCATGTATAGCTGTGCAAGAAGATGCTCTAGCATGTTCTATTAACAGTAGATGTATGTAGGCTCGTGTTCAGAAGAAGCTACCTGGTCACTGGGCATGTCATCCCTCAGTCATCACACGGCCAATTACCGAGTGATAGAACAGGTCAGAAATCGAAGCATCTGAACATAAGTCTTTACATGTCTTGGGTTTGCACCCATGCTGTGTGGAGCCAAAGTATGGAGTCCCCTAAAAAAGGTCTCCTGAGTCACTGGAAGGACTGTCCACCTCTCACCGAAGCCTTCTTCAGAATGAGAGTTTCTTTCTTTCGTTATGCCTGATATGGAAAAGTATAAAAATAAATTGCCATTTTTAAGGTCTGTTGGCAACTCACACCTTTGAGTGAAGGGGATGTCCTGTCCTTTTCTGAGAACATCCGCTGAGACAGGGAGGAAGGGAAGGGTGTTAGGAAAGGGCCATGATCTCCATCAAACTGGAAGAACCAAGAATGTGAATGGTGAGAAGATCAGAGGCAGAAAAACACACTTCATACATCATCACTCAGAAAACAGAAAGGCCTGCTGGTGCGCCCGCCCACACGGCACAGCAAACAGCAGCTCTGGCCTGGTCATGAGGACCTGTCATTGTAAACAGGATTCCCTGTGTTTGCAGTCTCCTGGAGGCATATTCCTTCCAGGTCTACACTGCATACCAGAAACAACAACAACCACCACAACCACAACTAAAAGGGAAAATGTATGCCAATAAGTCAGAGTTCCCCAGGAGCTCTGTGACTGTGTGAGTGTGGGCACGTGTGCTGACGTGTACGACAAGGAGGGGGAGGCAGAACGCACAGTCCTAGAACATTCTCATTTCAGAGTGACCTGATTACTGAGTGGAAAGAAAAAGAATACAAGGATTGAATCTTCCTCTTACTAAACCTACAACGTAATTCTTGAATAGATCATTGTGTTTGTGGTAGATGCCGGGAGCTCTCCCTTTGATAGGTATCCCGTGGGTATCTTGGGTCGGAGATGGTCCAAAGAAATAGTGGTAGTCCATTTGGAAGGAAAATAAGAATCCAAAATATTCTGGTTTGTGGTTAGGCTCATAGTGGAATCTTTGGAGCAGGGAAGTCCCTGTGATGGAACCACGTCTTAGTAAGTCAGCTGAAGTGTTGCACTTGTCTTTCAGGAGAAGATTCGTGTAGGAATTCGTGCTGGTGCTCTGGCCAAATGCTTCTCCACAGCAGTTCTATCATCGTGAAACCCAGTCTGAGCAACAGTAACTTAGGGTAACCATGTCATATTCAAAAAAGAAAGACCCAGGATGCCCACCCTAACTCGAACTTAAAAGATAAAGAACAAACATATATTTAGTATAAGTTATGTCTCATACAATATTTGGGCCATACTTCCACTTGGTTTATCTGAAACTAGCATTTAGTTGAGTGTCTTGAATTTCATCTTGCAACTTGAGGTGGTTTTCAGCAGAAATGTTTTGCACTGCTCTTGACGGCTTGAATTGAAATAAGAAGAGGCACTTTGTTCCTATGACACTTTTTCACATCATCTTGAGACCAACACATTCCCGTAGGTTTGCAGTGAAAGTCCTGAGTGAGTGACCATGCGTGAACATGGCCTCTGACTATTTCTAAACAAGGGGGTGGTGCTTGCAAATTACAGAAAAGTTGCTTCATCCCCATAGCATCAGGACCAAATCCAGATTAAATAAGTGGAACTGAATGATTCACTGGCACTTGGTTAATCACTGTGTGAGTCTAATTGTGTAACACCTTCTCTGTGTTTTTCATTCCTGCCCATCTTAAGGAAACATAATGCTTTGTTTCCCCTGACTGACGTGCTCTCTGCTGCAAGTCTGCTGCAAACCCAAGCACAGCACAGCATAGGCTTCTCTCAGGGGCCCTGAGAACCCCATCTGGAGCCCTGAGAGCCGCTAGGGGCTAGTCACCTAAATTCCAGTTGACCCTCGAACAGTCTGAGTTTGACGTGCACAGGTCAGCTTATACCCAGGGATTCTTTTTTTAAAGATTTTATTTATTTATTTGACGGACAGATCACAGGCAGGCAGAGAGACAGACAGAGAGAGAGGAAGAAGCAGGCTCCCCGCTGAGCAGAGAACCCGACTTGGGTCTTGATCCCAGAACCCGACTTGGGGCTCGATCCCAGGACCCTGGGATCAGGACCCAAGCTGAAGGCAGAGGCCTTAACCCACTGAGCCACCCAGGCGCCCCACACCCAGGAATCCTCTACAGTACAGTTCTATGAATGTACTTTCTCTTCCTCACGGTCTTCTTCATAACACCTAGTTTATATACTATATAAAGTGGATACACATATGAACTCAGGCCGGGTGGAAAGCCCAGCTCTGCTCCTCGGACAGTGGTGTCATATAAGGAAAATCACCACATCTTCCCCTAGAACCAAAAAAGATATTGCGAGTACCCTATGGCCACAGACTGCCAGGAACAACACTACAGTTTGTTGTAGCAAACATACAGACCATGAGGAACAACAGGGTGTCTGAGTGAGAGGACGCTGAGAAGGACCTAATATAGAATCTGGTTATTGGTTGGGTGATTGAGGCAAGACCGGAGGAGAAGGCGTGTGGTCTAGACTGGGTGTTGGGGACGATAAACCAGCAAACAAATAAGTATAAATGTTTGTCATTCGGTTTAATTTGCACAGCCTCATGTGGTCTGTTTTTTGGAAGTGTTGTGCAGTTGGAAACCAGAAGCTGTTGGAGTGCTGGTAAGGAAAATAATTCTCATATAGTTGCTCTGGAGAAAATCAGGCAGAGAGATGGGCAAGCTGCCAAAATATAGGTCTTTCAGATAAATGCTATGAAGTACAGATGATCCTCTTAAGTTTATCCGACTTCGTCTGAACGATCCAAGTCTAGAAATCAGTTAGCAAATCTACCACAGTAATTTCTCCGTCGAGAGTTCCAGTATCTCCCTGCTGAGTCTTTCTCACAGTATCTTACTCCTTTTACTTCCTTGTGGTCCCATAAAATGGAAATCACAATAGTGCGGTTAATATACGCTTAATGGAAGCAAACCTCAGAAAGAGTTTGCCATGTTAATTAGAATGTGATTTAAAGTCTCCCCGATACCTGAACTGTGCTCTATTCAGAGGAGTTGGTTTCCGATTAGGGGAAGATGCCTCTGCTTTAAATTTTTGGATCAATCTCAGTAAGAAATTTTTTTTTTAATTTTTTATTTTTTGTAAACATATATTTTTATCCCCAGGGGTACAGGTCTGTGGATCACCAGGTGTACACACTTCACAGCACTCACCAAAGCACACACCCTCCCCAATGTCCATAATCCCACCCCCTTCTCCCAACCCCCCTCCCCCCAGCAACCCTCAGTTTGTTTTGTGAGATTAAGTGCTCCATATCACTCGGCATCAGGGAAATACAAATCAAAACCACAATGAGATATCACCTCACACCAGTCAGAATTGCTAAAATCTCAGTAAGAAATTTAAGCAAGGAATCAGGTATCTAATTGGAAAGCCATTATAAATACATATTTTGTAATTAAGGAATTAATACTCTATAGAATTTAAATGTTAGCTTCTTCATGATCATTGAATCCAAGACCCTCTCTTCACAATTGAGAATATAGAATCTTAACAGAGTCTGTTTTGGGACACCTGGGTGGCTCAGTTAAGTGTCTGCCTTTGGCTCAGGTTATGATCCCAAGGTCCTGGGATCCAGCCCCATGTCGGGCTTCTTGCTTTCCACCCTGCTCAAGCTCTCTCTCCTTCTCTCTCAAGTAAATAAAATCTTTTTTAAAAAGAAGGGGGGGGCTGTTTATGATGATTTATTTGATTATAACATTTTGTATTTTTGTAACATTTATTTAGTCTAAATTTGTAAATATTCAATCCAACCTAGTAAAGATGGCTTCAGTGACAGTCTTGATCATTTGCTTATCAAACATACAATTATAATATAAATCATATTTATTGTCTGCTTACTAGGTGCTAAGTGCTATATTAAGCATTTTATATAAATTATCACATTTAATCACAATAGTAGCTCCATGATGGAGGTAATATTATTTTTCAGGTATTATGTAGATGAGGAAGCTGGATTTAGCAAGTTTAAGGAACTTGCCCAGGGTCACACGTAGCTTGTAAAATTCTCACTTGCTTCAATTATTCTGGGGCCTGAGCTATCGAAGGGAAAATTCTATCACTGTGAGAATCTCAATTCCTGAGGCTGCATCCACATGAAGAATTTAAGTAGCCCTGAATTATTTCCTCTGGCACTTTTCTCACCATCTTAGTTCAGTTCAACACAAACGCTTGGCCAAGTTCTTCCTGTGAGCTCCGTACCAAGTGATTGGGAGGAGGCGTCACCCTGAGAAGTGCAACTGGGTAGCCCATCCCAGGTTCTCAGTGCACCGCTCGAAGCTAAGGCAGGAAGAGGGCTGTGATGGGTTCTCCTTCAGAGGGTCTGGTATCTCAACCACAGGGGGAAATAATCCAAGCCAGCAGGGCACTCTACCCTCCCCACACACGTCATCCGGAGACATGTAGACTAAATGCTATTTGACCATATGACAGAAGGGAGACCAGAATGAGCTCGTAGCCGGAGCTAAATGCAATGGTAAAAATATTTCAAGAAGTTCTCTGGCTACTTCACAAAATAACCATCGTGTTTAGTTATTTTTTGGAGTTGTCCATCAGTATTCCCCCCACTTTGGGCACAAGGAACATTGGAACGTCATTTCATTCCCTGATGAAATAAGGATTAAGACTTTGTGTTCCTGGACAGTCATTTGTTCATCCATCCATTCTTCCTTCCTTCCTTCCTTCCTTTTCTCAAAACTATTTCTAAACTCCATTTTCCACTCACTAAAGTCTGTCCTGCTGTTTTCCCTATAGTTCATCTGGAATAACGTGATAAACCCCTTTTTAGTCCCACATAATTTCTAAATAAATGGTCAACTGTAGACATCAACAGCAGAACTGTATTTTTCCCCCCTAAGCTGTTTGTCCCTCATTTATTTAAAAATTGTGAAGTTCAGAATAGGAGCAAGTTCAGTTACAGAAAAGCGTCTAGATTACATTCGGATAGAGTCCCCATTTACCCTAAAGAATTTAATTTCTGAGTACAAGGGATGAATGGAAAAAAATCACTATTTACTCAATGTTGACAGTAACAATGAGTACCATTAATCATCTATCTACCCTATACCAGAAATTAAGATACTTTGCTTATCTCATAATTCCTTACAACATCTCTATAAAGTAAATATTACTCTCATTTAGAGATGGGAAACTAAAGCCCAGAGATGATACACAAAGTGAATGACAAAGGTTATTAACAATAACAAGTCAGATTACATCCCAATAGTACTTTAATGACCTTTTTTTTTTTTTTTTTAAATAAAGAGAGAGGGCTTGAGAGCAGAGGAAGTGGAAGAGGGAGTGGGGAAAGAGAATCTCAAGCAGACTCTGCACTGACCCCACACAGGGCTCAATCTCACGACCCTGAGATCATGACCTGAGCCGAAATCAAGAATCAGATGCTTAACTGCAGGAACCCCCCTTAACAAACATACTTGGTAATGTAAATCATAGACACCCCCATTGTTTCTAAGCCCTAATAAAAAATAAACACCATACAACTGGCCACAGAGAACACTATTCGTAGAATGTAAGCTAAATCATTAATTTAACTGTACATATCTTTTGGTTATAATAAATAGTTATTGCTCTAAAAACAATCGCAGATGCCCAGGTCCTGCAGGGGGCAGTTTTCTTGCCACTTGTCATTTCTGCTGCTGCCAGGTTGCCAGGCAGAAGTGTCTCTTAAAAGTCTGACTCTGGGGGGCGCCTGGGTGGCTCAGTGGGTTAAGCCGCTGCCTTCGACTCAGGTCATGATCTCAGGGTCCTGGGATCGAGCCCCACATTGGGCTCTCTGCTCAGTGGGGAGCCTGCTTCCCCCTCTCTCTGCTTGCCTCTCTGCCTACTTGTGATCTCTCTCTGTCAAATAAATAAATTAAAAAAAAAAAAAAACAACTCTGACTTTGGGATAAGTTCCTCCCCTTCGACTCCTATGCATCACGTCTCTATAGTAAGTAAGACACTGCAAAAGGCAGATACGAAAACTAGCTTCAATGGAAGCCATTTGGGTAGCTTGTAAAATTCACAGTTAAATAAATATATATTATATTTATATATAATTAATATTATTATAAATCATTATAGTATATATTAATATAAATTTATATATTTATATAATATATTAGATATGTCACATCATCATACTACTAATAATCTTATTATGATGATTATAATCATAATTAATTATATAATCAATATATTAATATATATTATGTGATTAATAATTGTATGGTTATTACAATGATTAATCATATATTTTTAATATAATGATATATAATATGTGTGTGTATAGCGTAGGCTATCACAGGAAGCAGAATCCATGTCAGTCACTTCTGAAATAAATTTAGATTTAGTGTATGTCACCCCCCCTCATTTACTTCTTTTTATCCTTACTCTCCCTTTGTCAACTGGCTTCTTAAGTTCCCCTCCAAATCCAGCCCAGAGTCCCCTCTCTAGCTCTCCTGGGCAGTGAAGAAGAAAGATTTTTCCTGCCTAGTTTCCTTAGGGCTTAGGACTCCTCAAGTGAAGAATGGAAAAGAGTCTCACCTCTTCCGGGCCCCTGGCACCTGAGGAATCTTGCTCGCTCAGAAATATTTGTTGGTTCTTCCATTCACTAGCAGTTACTAGTACTCTGCCTGCTCTGGACTTAGTTCATTCGGTTTTTAAAACCTTTCACTGATTTGTTTTCTTTTCTTCTTGAGCGTGTCACACTCCTGCCCCAGATGCTGAATTAAACCTGTCCTAACCCTGAAGAAAATGGGTCTTATTTTACCTACCATACCTCCCCACGAGTCATGCTATGCCCACAACCAACTGACATTTAAAACGTGCGTGCGCGCGCACACACACACACACACACACATACACACACATACACACACACACACACACCTGTCTATTGAATATCCAGGAGACAAGAGCTATAGTTGTTAACTATAGCATAAAATTCATGGTACACACAGATTTATTTATTTGTGTTACTGTGGAGCATTTTCTCACATAGAACATGAGACTTCTTTAATACACTATAATGCTTCAAGAATAAATATTCATTCCCAGGAAAATACATTTCTTGAGGGATATATTTGAATAATTAATAATAGATCACTGGAAATCTGTAAAAGCTGGAAAATGACTCAGAATAGTAACAGGAACCCACCCAAATTGTCCCGTTTCCTTCTTTTCAAACCTCTGTATGTGTCTCAAGTTAATCCCACTAAGTGAATTTTTTATTTTTAATGAAAAGCCATGTGATGATAACGTATGACCGAATGATTAAAATAAAGCGTCTTTCCTTTCTTCCTTCCTTCTCTCTCTCCCTTCTTTCTTTTTTCCTTCTTCATTTGTAGTATTGAAAATTCACAGTAGAAGGTGTTTTAAAGTTTACCAGAAGACTTGAACTGGTCATTCTAATCATCCACTTAATTCCTTTGAATTCATAAAAAATAATCATAGGCATTAACTGTACTCATTTGGGTAGCCGTTGAAAAAGTAATTCTGGGATAACTAAAGCTGTGTCTTTGGATTCCACTTTAAACAGAGACTTTTCCTTCTTCAGGTTGCCTTCTTGATAAGTCAATGCGGGCTGTCACATACTCAGCTCCATTGATTGTGATGATAGTCAAAATTAAGAAATTTGCTATCGCTCATTTTGCTTTTTCTGCAATGCAGTCGTCTCTGAAGAATAAAGATAAGCAAATCAGCTTTACCACTGAGATTGTCAGAATGTGTGTCTGTGGAACATAAAGTCATATCATTCATGCTATAATAAAACCCTCATACTTTGATGTGACTCCAAAGCCAAAATGAGGCTGCCCTCAGACAGCAAAATTCTCTAGGGGCTCATCTGTGGGAAAGTGAGGTCAACCTTTGACCCCGATGTTGCCTCTAAATAACAATAACCAAAATGTAACTTATTACACATCCTCAAGTGTGGAGATAAAACATCGGTAGAAATGTCAAATAGGTATGTGGGAAACTAAACACAGGTCTACCAATTTGTAGAAACTGAAAATTATCTCTAATTCCCAGTATTTAAAGCACATTGCTCTGAAACTGTAATTGGCTTTGCGATTTTGCAACTTCGAACTTTATTGCTCTGCTTACCATTCAGGTAAAAATATCTGTCTCTTTTTAAACTCGCAGTTAGCTTCTCCCAAGAACAAATATCCCTCCTTTGACCAATCGAATATTAACATAAATATTTGACACGATTTGACTGAAATCATGCTGCATGGAAAGTTCCTGAAACACTCTCAAATGTGTCAAAAATAAAAATAGTATGGATTTGGAGGATCACCATTTAAATATTTTCTAATAGGCTGCAAACCAACCTTTTCATTTTTCACCATGCTGGCTTCCTCAAGAGTGTAAGTGTCTTGTAAGTCACCTGCGAAACAGTAAAATGGCGATCATAATCTGTCCACTCCTGAGTGTGTTTACAATCATACTCACATGCTCTCAAAATAGGGACTCCTTAGTTTAAACTCATTACTTATGCAGATATTTACTTTTTAAAAAATGGTAAAAACTTAAGACATAATAGTAAAACACAAAAATTAAACAACAAAACAAAAATGTCAACACAATCAAGAAACAAAAACACCCCAAAACCTTATCTTTTATTTTTAACAATTATTCTTGAAGAGTTTTAAAATTTGAACGCCACTGAAACAGGGGCACTGGTCAGGTCCAATATAATAATTTCCAAAAAGGTGTTTAATGGATCTCTCAAGGGACACTTCCCAAATCCTAAACATAACCATAAACAAGGATGATCTCATTAATGGGTCATGACTAATGTTTTAAGCCAAGCGAACTATTTCTAGTGTTCATCACGACTCTGAGAAGTGATGGGATTTTTCTCCCTTTTGTAGACAAGGGAACCAAGACCCACTAAATTTAAATGTCTTGTTCAAAATCATACAGTTAGTCAAGGGGAGACCATAGATCTGAAGCCTGCTCAGCGTAGCTACAAAACTGTTCACACATTCCATGCTGTTCCTGGTGGTCCTCAGGCAGAGCATTCCCGGTCATCACTGATCAATAATGATTATCTGCAAGTGAGCAAGCTAGGAAAAGGGAAATTTCTGGCTGGTTTGTTTGGTTGCTACCATCTTAATTTCCTTCTTTTCCCAAGACCATATTATTTCCTAACAAAACGGGAAAAAAAATATAATCTATTTTGTGAGTTCATCCTCTGTTTGGTTAATAAAATGCATAACTTGAACTAATGAATCTATCCCTTTAGGCATGTCAAAACTCTATATATGAAAAGTATAAAATGCACAAAGAGCCCATTTTTGTCATCTTTTAAAATAATCAAAACTTGCCTCACTACTTAGAATTTAAACTTCATTTTCAGTCATTGGTTGATAGAGTCTTTATGTCAATTAGATACAGATGCTAACCTCTGGCTCTGCTGGAATCTTTTGACATCACAAGTTCTGTGTCTCTCAAAAGGATAATCAGCACCCTCATCCAAACCATAAGGGAAGCTTCGAATTTTGATTATTAAGTTCCTTTTGCTACACGAGATGAGACACACCGCTGGAGAAAAGGAGAATAGAAGTATGCTCTTTCCAAGAAAGGACAATGAACTTATTTCCACAAATAACAAGAGTGGGTTAGACACTAAATTCCTGCCATGGTCACCATCTTGGCAATCCTCCAAATTTGCAGGGTAATACAGATTTTTGTTAAATGAAACTCCTGATCAATAAAGATTTAAGACTTGCTTCAGATATTCCGTTTCCAACAAACTCAAATACACATCCACGTGTTGCCTTTTGTCTTAAGAATCATGAAGACATAAATTATAAGGATGTAATATGGGGAAATTTTGATCTAGGTTCTCTATTCCTGGCAGAATCAATACATAATTGTTGGGTGGATGTTCGATGACAAAGTTGTTCCAGCTCATGCTTTGGTGATAGAAAAATAGTGATTATCACAGCCCTGGGTAATAGTAAGAAAGAAAATGAAGACACCTAGTTACTTCTGTCCCCGCTGTCTTCTTTGGTGAGGAACACTGTTGCCTATCCTACAGTTTAAAGAACAAGACTAAATAGTGACACTCCAGCCAAATTCAAGCTCTCCCAGGTGTTTTAACTGGCTAACCTAATGTCATGTAAAATTTTGAATTTCCTGCCAATATTTTTCAAGGAAGAGCATCTTACGCAAAAATCTATATTCTAATTCTTTTGAAAAATAAAACATCTGTATACTGTCACCAGAAATTCTTCTTGGATTCATTCATTTATACAAATGTTGAAATGTACCCAGCATTCTTGGAAGAGATGAGTAAAATAATTAAGAAAGACCAAAAGATAAGTTTTTTTTTTTTTCTAATTTCTAATATTCTTTTTTTCTAATTTCTTTTTTTGTGCTTTCTTTTTCTTTCTAATTTGAGATTGGGGGAAAGACGGGTAGGGGAAGTTGAAAGCAAGGCAGGAAAAGAGGTACCAGCAAGTGTAGCTTGATTGCTCTCCTCTTAATAAGATCGTATTTTGAAGCAATTATACACATTACATTTTATTTTTATTTATTTTTAGAGATTTTATTTCTTTATTTGACACAGAGAGAGAGAGCACAAGCAGCGGGAGTAGGAGAGAGAGAAGCAAGGCTTTTTTCCACTGAGCAGGGAGCCTGGTGTGGGGCTAGATCCCAGGACCCTGAGATCACGCCCTGAGCTGAAGACAAACGCTTAACCAACGGAGACAACCAAGCACCCCCATTATATTTGATATGTAAGCCTAGTGATATTCCAATGTATCCATTAGATAGAAAATTCCTTTCCTTCTAGAGATTCTCACATGGAGAGAATGCAAGCTTTCTTCCCAATTAGAAAATAATCTTTCCATGAATCTACCACTATGTTTTGCCATATAAATGCTCAAAACCAACAACAAGAAAATTAATGCCGAAAGGGATAAAGAAGTGTTTTGGGTTGTGCAGAAGATTGTGTGTGTACCTGTGTCAAACTGTTTTCACTACTTAATGGTGCTTTAACTTCTAGGAAACCGATGCCATTGGTTAAAGGTCCTGTAATAAATCATCTCTGTGAAATCAAAGTAGGATGGCAGCTAAAGCAAAATTTTCTAGTTTGTTCGATGATGGCAATCGTACCCATGTCATAAATCCTGTGGTGCTCTGGGGAAAAAGACTGAGTATTAAGGTAGATAAAAATCAATATAAATTGATTACTTATGTTTAAGTGAGAATAATTATCAAAAACTAAGTTATTAAAAATAGAGTTTCAAGGACAGGAAAATCTATCTGCTGGTACTTGTCCCAGGGTCCCAAGTTCAAGTTCCCCTGGCCTTTAATTGAGTGGTGGTTTACCTGTGGTTCATGGACCCCTAGACATTCACAGAAGAGCTTTAGGAGGTCAGACCATGAAGCCCTAAAATTTAAAACAAAACTTGGTAGGTATGCGGTTTTGATTTTTTTTTTTTTTAGGAAGAGGACCTATAATTTTAATCCATTGCACAAACCCCATTATAATTCACTCATAAACATCCACAGGAAAATAGCAACTATAATTTGGGTCATTTATTTAATAAGGTTAACCAACGAGTCAGTTATAACTTGGATCACTGTTCACTTATGTCCAAGGGCCAAATGACAGCCAACACGGAATCTGGCTGCTGCGAGAGCTGGCCAGGCTCCAGCGGCAGCTCTGCGCCTCCGCTCAGCTCCCTACCTGTGGCGTTGAGTTTATAGCTGTGATATCAAGGGACCTCGCATTTCATTCCTGTGACCTCGCATTTCAGCACTGGGGTTGTCGGACGCCAAGACTCGATCTGGTTTTCCTTCCAGCAGTCTGAGGGACATCAGAACGGAAAAGGTGTCAGTGGAGGGACGATTGTTGAGGAGAAAGAGAAGGAGAGGGCTCTTGTGGGTTTTTTTCACGTGTTATAAACGTTTGGTGAGAGTTGAATTATGGAAAAAATTTCTGCAATAACAAGGGCATTTTATACAGCAGCAAACTTCCCTTGACGAATTCATAGTCTTAAAAAATCTGATGAATTATATATAGTAGTTCAGGGAAGAAAACTTTAATGACTCAGAGAAAACAAGACCCTTTCCCTTGTACCGTGTAAAAGTACATTTGGGTGGATTCTAAACTCTCTACTGTTAAAATGATCGCATATCCTGTGGTTTTCTTTTTCTTTTCGAGGCAAGGAATGGAAGGGGGGGGGGGATTTAACATGGAGGCTTTTCCTTCAAATTGTCAGTTGGTAAATATAATTTCTCTGTATTTGTGCTTCACTGATCGGAAAGGCTGGTCGTTAATGGCCTTTTATTACGAACTTCCTTTAGTACGCAGCCCAGCAATTAGGCATGGGCACGCTCCGTGACCCCTGGCTGCCTCGCCACCGGCTTTGATCAGAACTTTGCTCAGCGACACACATCTAATAACCAGGAGTGGCATGAACTGAACCATCAACACCTTGATTGATTCCTCAGCCCACATCCTCGGCCAAATAAGGGTGTAATTAGCCATGATGCCAGCTGCCCATATGACCCGACCTTGTGTTCAGATTGGGACAAAAACAAAACAAAACAGAGCAAAAAAGCAAAAAAGCTTATGTCTCGGTACAAACAAAATCATGAAGACAGCACAGCAGGAATTTCAGCCTCTGGGACAAGCTGGCAGCAAAGTAATGTGGCCATCAGTTTCGTTGCTCCACGTTGCCTTCTGGGAAGTGTTATAAACTTCGTGCAGTAGAACTAAAAGGAGAAAGGACACTTCAGAATGAATGGGGAAAATGACAAGCCAGCTTCTTCTCGAGGAGCATTCCAAGCTGTAGAATCCAAAATTATGAACATTAAATCGGGCATAGCTCTTAACGTAGAAAAGAACTGAGAAATGATCACCCAACTTTCTCTCTGTGTGTGTGTATGTGTGTGTGTGTGTGTGTTTGTTTGTTTTAATCTTCACTGATGAATTCAAGAAATTGAAATGGCTGGCAAACCCCGAGGGCAGCATAAAACAAAGCAACTAAAATTCCCATAACCGAAAGTTCTCCATCAGTGATCTCAGGCAGTCATGCTTCCTGAATCACCTGGGGATCTTGTTAAAAACGCAGATTCTGATTTGGTGGGTCTAAGGGGGGACCGGAGTTTCAGCATTTCTAACAGCGCTCCGCCCTGAGGGGAAGCCAGTGCCGCTGGTCCCTGGAACCCCACTTTGAGAAGCAAAGTGCTGGGTAACTCAGAGAGTCACTCTTTTTAGCCAGATTAATTCTCAGCATCATCTGTTGTTCACTTCATTTTGCATTTAAAGATGTTTGGATGGTCCAGCTGCCTCCCTGCCTCACAGGATTCGAAGTATCACGAGGCATTTAGAATGAGCTCTGAAGATCATGAAGTCCTCTTCCGCAGAGACACTACAACTTCTTGACAGGGGGTGCTGGGGGGCTCAGTGGGTTAAAGCCTCTGCCTTCAGCTCAGGTCGTGATCCCAGGGTCCTGGGATGGAGCCCCGCATCGGGCTCTCTGCTCAGCGGGGAGCCTGCTTCCCTTCCTCTCTCTCTGCCTGCCTCTCTGCCTACTTGTGATCTCTGTCTGTCAAAAACACAAATAAAATATTTAAAAAAAAAAAAACATCCTGACATAACTGATATTTTTTTTTTTTTAATTATTGTGGAAAATGTGGAATGTATAAAAACAGTAATCAGGAAAACAAAAATCACCCATAATCTTGTTTTTCAGAGATGACGTTGTAACATATTGATATATATTTCTCATTAGAATCAAATGTACTTATGGGGCACTGGCTTGGCTCAAGGGGTTGAGCGACTGACTCTTGATTTCAGCTCAGGTCATTAGCTCAGGGTTGTGAGATTAAGCTTTCTGGGGACTCTGCACTCAACACAGTCTGCTTCTCCCTCTCCCTCTCCTTCTGCCCCTACTGCGCCCTCTTGCTCTCTCAAATAAATAATAAATAAATAAATAATAAATAAATAAAATCTTGGGAAAAAAATAAATAAAATCTTGGGGGAAAAAAAAAGAACTAAAGGTACTTACATGAGATTTAGTATCCTGGTACTTGGGAGGTACTATAATTTATGGAATGGTTTCCTTTCATACAATAGTTATGTTGCTTCCAAAATTTTCTTACTTAAAATATCACAGAAATAGGGTAATAAAATTTTTAAAATACTTTTTTCAGGGCATCTGGGTGGCTTAGTCGGTTAGACATGTGCGTTCAGCTCATGTCATGATCCCAGGGTCCTGGAATCGAGTCCTGCTTCACGCTCTCTGCTCAGCAGGGAGCCTGCTTCTCTCTCTCTCTCCTCCTGCCCCTCTACCCCACTCCTGCTCTCACTCTCTCTCTCTTTCTCATGTCCACTCTCTCTCAAATTAATAATATTTTAAAAAAAACACGTGTCGCTATTATAACTTATTTTCTCCAGGTCTTTTATTTTTTAAAGATTTTATTTGAGAGAGACAGAGACAGAGATAGTGAGAGAGAACCACGAGTGGGTGGTGGGGGAGAGAAGCAGGCTTCCTGCTAAGCAGAGAGCCCGAAGCGGGGCTCAATCCCCTACAGGTCTTTTAATGGGGAATGTTGGTCTTCACCCACAAGAAGGTCCTCTGGTGCCCTTTGTTTTCTGCTAAGAGAATGTTTTCTAGAAGCCAAACCCACTGCTTAACTCTTCTGGTAGTTCAGTTAAATAAAAACCTCATAACCATTTTCCCACCTACAGTAACCTAGGCACCATCTCAACTGAAAACCACTAATAGTGCTTCCATCTCTTCTCCCTTGTTATTGTTTCCATTCTGTTTCCTTTAGCTATTAGTTTCCTCTAATTTACATTTCAAAAACACCCCATTCTCAATTTAAACACATGGTACTGCATTATTGAATTTGGTTTTTTTGTTTGTTTGTTTTTTGTTTTGGGGGGGGTTTTTTTAGGATAAAATTAGGATAACGAAAGTGTAAATTTTATCACTTACGCTTCCTGTGGAGCCGGGAACTATCATGTAATTGAGATTATCGTCTCTCCCCTCTCCTCCTCCCCAAACACACATAGCCTTGCCTTCTCACCTCCTCTGACCTAGAGGAGGGCTAACAGTAATTTTCCCGTAGATACAAACTAAAATGGCCCGATTATATGAATAGGAACTGCAGTCGGCCCTTGAACAACATGGGGACTAGGAGTGCCCACCCCTGTATGGTTGAATATCCACATGTAATCTTTGACTCGCCCAAAACGTAATTTACTGAAAACCTACTATGGATTGGAAACCTTACTGATCACCTAAACAACTGGTGAACACATATTTTTTGTGTTATGTGTATTATAAACTGTATTCTTACACTATGAAGGAAGTTAGAGTAAAGGTCATCAAGAAAATTATAAGGAAGAGAACATACATTTACAGTACTGTATTTATTTTAAAAATCCTAGTATATGTGGACCTGGACAGTTCAAACCCATGTCGTTCAAGGATCAACTGTACATCAACATAGCTGATATTAGACAGGATTCTGTTGGCCTCAGATGATTAAAATATGGTTCAAACTAGCTTTAAAAGGAGTGGGGGTAGAATTTATTGACTCCCATGACTCGGATAATAATGTGTATATATCCCTCTGAGCAACATGACTTTCATTTAGATCAAATAACTATTTTTCTGAATTAATTTTGCTTATTTTGAATTCCACGTTTCCTTGTATACATCCAAATATGAAAACTGCTAGTATTTTGGCTCTTTGCAAAGGGAAAAAACTAAAAAGATATCTGAAAAAGTTAAACAACAAAAGTTTTATGTCAATGTCATGTGTTTTAAATAAAAGTTATTTCCAAAAGTATTTTACATTTTCCTTCCACTTATAGATGGAAGTTTATTTCATTTATGGCACAAAATCAGATATTATTATAAATGATATCCTAAATTCAGTTGAAAATTTCAACACTAAAGATCAGCATTCAACACTAACGGTGATTATAATATAAATACAGATTTGGACAGAACACAGAATCATGGTAACAGTAATGCCCTCACTAATAAGAAATCTGTAGACCAATGATACCTATCAAATGAAATGTAAGCTGTTTTTCTTAAAATGTACAAGTACTTTGTCGCATAGCATTTCTTTTTCCAACGAAGCCAATGTTGAACAGAAACACACATACACACAATTTAGGATGGATGTGAACCTTTAATCTTTTTTGTTGTTTAATTCCATTCTCTAAGTCAACGTAAGTGTTCGACAATTACATTGAACTTTTTGTAAACGAGTCACCTAAATTTTGGTTGTATTTTGTTCAAAATCAGTCGGAAAATCTTTAAGTAGTAGAGTGACAAAACAATTCGCCTCCTTAAGATTTTAGGGAACTACAATTATTGATAACAACATTTGTAAACAGGAGGAGATGATTAAGTGATTTGATGATGTGGGAACTAAATTGTGTGCTATTTACCTTTGAAGTTTTAGGATGGTGCTTTATAATGCCTCAAAGTGAAGATGATATCTTCAGGTGATTTTCCTTTTTTGTACTGAAGAAATATATACTTTACACCAGGATAGAATGAAATCGAGAAATCCTAGTATTGTATAACATCTGATTTTGTGAATCATTCAAATGTAAATAAGGACAACTTATTTGATGGGTTTTGGTTTATAAAAATCTTACTTGTAAGTGTGGTGTTTGTGTGTGTTAGAGAGAAGGAGAGAGAGAAAGAGAAACCTTCTATTTCTTCAAAGACACACAAAATGTTAGCCATCGCTGTCTCCGGGTAGGTGACAGAGGAGTCTGAGAAGTAAGGAACGTAATTTTCATTTCGCATCTTTACTATTCGAAAATTTTATCTTCAGCGCATCTTGTTTTTATAATGATAAAAATTTTTGTGAGTCTAAAGGCATGGATGAATATAATATGTTGAAAAACATTATTCTACCAACCTTCATAGGTATTAGATGGAACTTCGGAAATCTTTAAAAATCCAAGTTCATTATTCTAACGGTGACAATTTTGAGAACTATACCTGGCCAGAGAAAGAGATGTCCAGACATGGTCCACGTTTTAGGTATTGTCCGGGCCACCATCCTGTAATAGAGACAAACACATCTTGTTCGGAAGGCTGGGATATTCGCTGATAATTTATCTTGTTTCCATGTCATCCGGACCCAGTCACAAAATCCAAGTTCTTTTCCATTGAAAGAAAGGAAACGTATTAATCTTGGAAGTAGGTAATTGACTATTTTAAGGCTGGAGAATTAATAGATGTTACCTTCATATATTTTACCACCCGTGTAATCTCAAAGGAAAGAATGAGCCGAGTACTTACATTTGTTGAACTTACCTTGGCAGCCAAGAGCCCTTTTTTCTGGCAATGATCATGTACTTAGCTGATAAAGGAAAAAATATGTTTGGGAGACCACATGTGAGCATTAGGAGCCATTATTTTCCTTGTAATCTTCTTGGCCCCAAAGAAACTGCTAGTTGCCATGCAAACGGCAACCCAAGCAATGCTTTTCTACAAGATATTTTGGATCTATCAATAGATACAGATGTAAATAAAGATACTTTGCCACAGAGGCATTTGATACTAAGTAAACAGAATATTCAACAGACAAGGGCCTGATTTTTTTTTTTTTAAATCCTCACCCCAGATGTTTTAGCATTATGGCACAGCCATAATTTCTTTCAGAATACAAATAGTTTTGTATCTGCAAGGGCATAATTCTAGATAAAGTGGCCTCAGAAGAAAGTGAGAGTTAATTTCATCTATCCGTCCACCCAATTTGAAGAGAATGTATTGTTTTCCCAGCTTTAAGAGGTATCAGGTCTCTCTTGTGACACCATCCCAAACCATTTTAGTCAGAAACAGGTGAAGCAGAGAATGTTATAAAATCGCCATACTGGATGAATTTCGTGACCCATTGACAACCATGACACAATCCAAAACTATTTTACAAAACATTTACATTTCTCAAGAATGAGTTTCATGAGGTCAGGAGGTTTCTACTGGGAAACTTGCTGAGACTCGGTCATGAACTTTGAATAATGTCAAGAGCTTGACCTCCAAATGTGGTTACCAGGTCAACATTCTGACGTGCTCTCATTTGCTTTGTCGCTAGGAAAAGGAACAAATAAGGTAAAATGTAATGACAACTACACTCAATGCAGTCATCCATGTGAAATAAAACAAGATCATATGCCAAATTATTTTATCCTTTAGCGTGTCTGGACCCAAGTAAGCTATAGTTCCTTTTTCCCTTTTGAAGTCTAAATTGGACATTTGGCTAAGTACAGACATTTCTCTATTCTCAAGAACAGGTGTCCCCAAATGCAGTGAAATATTTTTCTCGTTTTATCACAGTTCTCTAGGACAGGGAATATACGTGACCAAGAGAAGAATCAGCTTACAACTTATGTGTCCTCCAAGGGGGAGTTCACAGCTGCTTCTGCTGAGCTGTGGGAGGGGTGCATATGGAGGAGAGGGGAATGGAGTACAGAGCTAACGTGTCGCCAGAAGGGATAGGACTTAGGATGGCGGTGTAAGCAAAATTCTAAGACGGCCTTTAAGATTTCTGCCCCTGATATACACACCCTATAAATCTCCTCCCCTGGAACATGGGCAGGACCTGTGAATATGATGAAAGATAATTCCTGCATTAGAACATCCAGAGAAACACAACCAAAAGGGTAGATTATAGATAAGTAACTAATGTAGATATAGATATAGATGGTTGGAGTTGGCTCACGTGGTTATGGAGGAGGCTGAGAAGCCCCCCAACCTGCCATCTATACACTGGAAAACGAGGAAAGCCAGGATCATTCAGTCTGAGGCTGAAAGCCTGAGAACCAAGGGTGCTGATGATCTAAGTCCTGGAGTCCAAAGGGCCTGAGAGCCAGGAGCTCTGAGGTCCAGGGCAGAAGATGGACATCCCAGCTCCGGAAAGAGAGAATTTCACCTTTCCTTGCCTTTTTGTTCTATTTAAGCTCTCAGTGGATTGGATGATGCCCATTCACATTGATGAAGGCTGATCTTTAGTTAGCCTACCAATGTCAATATTAATCTCTTCCAGAAACACTCCCAAGGTCACATCCAGACATAGTGTTTCACCAGCTATCTGGGCATTCTTTGGCCCAAACTGACACATAAAATTAACCATCATAACTTTCACAATTAGTATGTTTATATAACAAAGGGAAAGGGCCTTCTCAGGTATAATTAAAGTCCCTGAACAGCTGAGTTTGTGTTCATCAAAAGGGAGATTATCCTGGGTGGGCCTGACCTAATCAGGGGAGCTGTTTAAGAGAGCATCTAAAGGGCAGAGATAGAAGGAGTCAGAGAGATAGGAAGCAGCCAAGATCTGAAGAAGCAAGCTGCCGTGTTGTGGAGCGGGGTACACGGCTGGGGTGATGGGTAAACTCTAATTTCTCAGCGTCTCAGTCTTACAGTCACAAGGAATTGAATTTTGCCAGTAGTCACTGGGCAAAGCAGAGGACTCCAAGCTCCGCAGACTCCATGGCCCAGGCTGTTACCTTGATTTCGTCCTTGTAGGATACTGTGGAAAGGATCCAGCTAAGCTGAATCCAGACTCCTAGCCAAAGGAAACAAGGAAATCATACATTTCTGTTGTTTCAAGCTGCTACATTTGTGGTGCTTTGTTATGCAGCCGTGGAAATGCAGCCGTGGAAAACAACTCCAGAGGGAATGCAGGACAAGGGGTGCAGGCTAAAAGTTGATCAGTCTGGGACCTGAGCCCTCCTATCTGCATCCTTCCCTGCCTTTCCCCCCAGAGCCATTATGTTCCTTATTGAGGAGAAGGCAGGATCTACTCTACCCATTTGTATGACAATAAATTCTGGGAGCTAAGAGTTTGAAATATGAACCAGTGTATTTCTGGTCTCCCCTTTCTAGTCAAGGCCTCCTAGATGCTCTGTCTCAGGGAAGGGCAGAAGAAGCGTCAATTCTCAGTTCGTGTCACACTGGACATCCAAAAACTTACGGCAGGACCGACGGTTTGAGAGTAAATATTTTGGATTAAAAAATCCTGAATTTTATTTTATTGTAAAAGCTGAACTTTATGCTCTAAGTAATAGATGTGGGAACAGTCCTTGATGGCAGAAGAGCCAGTTTTTCTGCCCTGGCCATGATAATTTTTCCCTGCTCTGAGGAGATATATAATCAGCAAGGACCTGTCTGGTGAAGTGCCTGAGAAAGTTCTGAGGTCCAGGGCAGAAGATGGACATCTCCTGCCCCCTCCCCCAGTGAGTTCTCAACCCAAGAGAGGCAGACAGTAGGCTTCCCAAGAGGTTTGGGAAGAGCTGAAATCCAGCTTTGCTTCAATTCTAGGAGGGTTTTTGAAGGAAGAAGGTGTGGAGGGGAGAATGTTTCGCAGAGTTTCTCCCCATCTGCATGGTATGGCCACAGAACAG
Organism: Mustela lutreola; assembly: GCF_030435805.1. Classification (NCBI taxonomy): domain Eukaryota; kingdom Metazoa; phylum Chordata; class Mammalia; order Carnivora; family Mustelidae; genus Mustela; species Mustela lutreola. The sequence goes on along the minus strand of NC_081297.1, from coordinate 8,490,777 downwards.
AAACAAGATGGTGTCTGTGAGGCTACAGACAGAGAGAGAAGCTCTATGTTATGGTGGAGAGCTTCCAAGTTTCTTACAAAGAAAGAAAGATGGGACTGGTTGCATTCAAAGGATTTATGCACCCTTTGCACCAGGTGACCCCCAATGCCCCTTCCAGATCTAATTTTATTTTAATTAAAGTATAATTAACATACAATGTTATATTAGGTTCTGGTGTACACATATTGATTCAACAATTCCATACTTGACTCAGCGCTCACCACAATGACTGTTGTCACTGTCACCATACGAGGTTATTGCAATATTATGGACTATATTCCCTTTGCTGTACTTTTCATCTCCATGACATATTAACTTTATAACTGAAAGTTTGTCCCTATGAATTCCCTCACCCCACCCACCTTCGCTCTGGCAACTAGCAGTTTGCCGTCTGTATTTAGCATCTGCTTTTTGTTGTTTCTTTGTTCGTTTGTTTTGTTTTTTAAATTCCACATATGAGTGAAATCGTATGGCATCTGTCTTTCTCTGACTGACTCATTTCACTTAGCATTTTACCCTCTAGCTCAATCCATGTTGTTGCAAATGGCAAGATATAATTCTTTCTGATGGCTGAGTAATATTCCATTGTGTATATATACCACATCTTCTTTATCCATTCATCTGTGGATGGACGCTTGCACTGCTCCCTTATCCTGGTTATTTAAATAATTTTGCTATAAACACAAGAGTGCATATATCATTTTGAATTAGTGTTTTTGTTTTCTGTGGGTAAATACCTAGGAGTAGGATTAGTGGGTCACATGGTACAGTATGGTACTGGCACAAAAACAGCCAGATGGGTGGGACAGAAGAGAGAACCCAGACATAAACCCATGCTTATATGGTCAGTCAATCTATAACAAAGGAGGAAAGAATACGCAATGGGGCAAAGACTGTCTCTTCAATAAATAATGCTGGGAAAACTGGACAATTCCAGATCTCATTCTCCATGACTTTACAACAGATGCCCTCAGCAAGGTCTAGGAATGAAACCAAAAGGTAAAGTTGGGTAACTGGGACAAATGCTAGCTCTTCTTCTCCATTTATATGGCACATTATCACCTGCCATGGCTCTTAGCTCTTCATTTCCTTCCCTAAACACCCAGTAGAAATTTGAGACAGGATAGACTTCCTTCTTCACATGCCTTATATTTGATTTTCCTTTGTATCATCATCCAGTATATTGTGACTCTCCTCTGCTGGCAGTTGGGCCCTCACTTCGTTCCTTCCACACCTGACTTCTAGGAAATCTACCAACTCCCCATCCCTTTGGCAGTGCAGTGAGCCACATAAAGATAACCTGCAGGCACAGGGTACCTTCCCATTTCGATAGAAATTTCTAGAGCGCTCAGTGCTGGAGTTAAGGATTAGTCCTCTGTGGCAGAAGACCAGGAATGCAGATCCACTCAAACTTGTTAAAACAGTGGCCTAAATCCCAAAAGAGACAGTTGGTCTTTTGTGAAGCAATTTGCAAGTATCGCATTGCACCATTAAAACTTCCTGTGCTCTGTTATTATGTGATTAGCAGAGTCAACAGCTCTTGGATTTTTACCTCACTCACATTCTTCTAGGAAACCCAAATCAGGCTTTGCGTGTAGTTCTGGAATATAACAGTGCCCACTATCTACCAGTTAGTAACCTCCTCAGCGTGGGGCTCCATGGTGCTCGGGTACAGAACACGACCACGTAGATTACATACCTGCCTTCACAGCACCCTGGAATATGTTCATGCAATAGATAATGTTACTGTGAGTGACAGATATTAACTATATGCTACAATAAAGGGGTACTATAAAAATGTGCAAAGTTAGATATTTCCCTGGCTCTATTTTTCTTTTCATGTACAGAATGGAATGCTCTACTATTTTGGACTGCACTTAGGAAGTGAGTGTTTAACAAGCTAGAGAGATGCTCTTCCAGATTTGCGCAGTGCAGTGCAGATAGAGAGAGGAAGATACGCATATTGATAGCGCCCTCTTTGCCGTTCAACAACATGTTGAAAACATCTTCAGTGTATATACTATTATCAAACATTTATTTCCATATAAACCATACCTACCAAGCATGATCTTCAACTTTTCTAAACCTTCTTAGCTCTTTTTTTATACTGCTTTTATGACCCTAAGAAATTCCATCTGGTAGCAGGGATACTTCCTTTACCTGACTTACAGCAACTTGAGTGCAATGACACTGAACTTATGATTTATTGCATATCACTATGCAATGCCTAGCAAGGATATATTTGCTATATATTTCTGGATCAATAAATATATTTTTTAAAGATTTTATTTATTTATTTGACAGAGAGAGAGAGAGGGAGAGCAAGCACAGGCAGACAGAGTGGCAGGCAGAGTCAGAGGGAGAAGCAGGCTCCCCGCCGAGCAAGGAGCCCGATATGGGACTCGATCCCAGGACGCTGGGATCATGACCCGAGCCGAAGGCAGCTGCCTAACCAACTGAGCCACCCAGGCGTCCCCAATAAATATTTTTGAATGATTGGGTGAGTGACTGAGTGAGTGAATCAATGAACTTAAATATAAATTGGAACTACCCAGTGGGCTTTACGGTGGCTGTCACTCTTCTTCACGAAATGTGTCTTTGGCCGGCCCCTATACCTGAATGTCCCATGTCTAGCACTGATAGCAAATCCATGAAGGAAGCTGAAAACAGATGTTTTCAGATCACTATTTAGTAAGGTTGGATGCGTGCAAGGCCCATCTCTGCCTTACTCTGCATTTTATATCAATGACCCCTTTCAGCATGAAAGAATGGCATTACATCATCAAGGTGCTGGTAAAACAAACCGCAGGGCTCCTGGGTGGCTCAGTGGGTTAAGCATCTGCCTTCGGGTCAGGTCACGAACCCAAGATCCTGGGATTGAGTCCCGCATCAGGCTCCCTGCTCAGTGCAAAACAAAACAAAACAAAAACAAAACAAAACAAAACAAAACACCCAACTCCAAGGTGTATGCTTAAAGTCTTAGTGGAAGCCAGGAAGTATCATTGAACTTAAGTCAAAAGCAGCAAGTGGGTAGCAATTTGTGACAGGGCACAGCAAACCTGAACTTAACTACTGACGTCTTCCCCAGCCAGCTCTTGCAAAGCTGTTCATTCCCAACGTAGATCATCAATGCAAATCCAGGTGCCATCCTCTTCAAAGCTAGACCTGCCTCTTCCTGGTGTGTCTCTTGCGTGTTTGGCTTAGGTTCCTATGTCTACAGAGAAGGGCGAGATCGGGTGATGATTTTTTTGCTTTTGTATGTATTGAGGTAGTTGGTCGAGGAAACTCTTTCGAGTGCCTTCTCTGTGACAGACATATGTGCCAGGTGCTGAGAAAACAGCAAACACACATATGCCTTCTTCTGGGGTCACTCATGGGGCTGAATACACTGCACATCTACTAGCACTCACAGGTCTTCTTTAAAAATTGAAAATATTAGGGGCTCCTGGGTGGCTCAGCTGGTTGAGCATCTGACTCTTGATTTTGGCCTCAGGTTGTGATCTCAGGGTGGTGAGTTCAAACCCTGTGTTGGGCTCCGTGCTGAGCTCAACACGGGGTTTGATTCTCTCTTCCTCTCCCTCTGCCTCTCTCTCCACCCCCTTTAAAGAAAGAAAGAAAAGAAAATTTTATTTCTGACCCAAAAGGTGAATGACAACATTGTCATTACAACAGAGGATCTAAAAGTTTTGGATAGAGTCTGGAAATGACAAATTTAAAAGGACTCCATTCTCTGGTACTGTCTGATGCTTGTAGTTGAAACAGCTCTTGCAAATCTGGTTTTACCTTTAAAAATTAATTAAAGTACAAGCATAGGAAGAAACTCAGAAGTAGTGAGATCCTCAGATAATGTGGAAGACTTGGGTGGTTTTTTTTTTTTTTTTTTCTTTTGAATGTACTAAGTGACATTAGGACACAAAGGGGTGTTTTTAGTAATGAAGAAAAAAAGCTTTTATCTATCTTTTATCTATCAATTGACAGGAAGCCTTTTTCAATCTCAGTCTGTGATTCAGGAACACATTACACCCTAATTTTTGATACAGAATATTTTTCAATGAGTTACACTCGTGGGATAGAACTTTTAGGAAATTATCGTATTTCTTCTCCTTGTGATTGGTGTTTTTTAAATTTATTCTTGTCCCTCTTCGTCCTCACTCTTCTCCCCTATCTTCTTTGTCTCTGGTTAGAAATAACCTTCAGTCCTTCTGTAGAGCTTCAACCAAATCACCAGATCTCATCATGGAGGTGACATGTGGGAAATGTGCATGTGTCTGGTAGGGAAGAGGCACCTGTCATTGCTTCCAACACGTGACTGTCTAGAACTGAGTCTCACGGCCTCATGGGAAGGAAGGGAGCCTGGGAGACATATCCTAGCTTCCATATGCTTGGTACCTCTGTTTCACCAGAGAATATGATGAAATGGATTTTGGTAGACACCTCAGCTGCCACACTCAGGATATTTATGATATCTTACCCAGAAAGGCAGATCAGAAGATAAAAAACAGATGGAAAATATGTTTTAGATGATACATAATAAATAGATTTCACATGACAACTCTATTTCATTAACCTACTGGAAACTGTAGTCTTACATGGAATTAGGATGAAATATGGACCCAGAACCAAATTATCAAAGAATTAATGTACCCCATGTTAATTTCTTCCCTTCGACGTTGGTGATGAAAAACCTTGAACGTTTCTTCCATACCAATAGCCATGTGATTTAAAGGAACGTAATCTCCAAAAGTCAAATCTTTTCTGTCCTTCAATGCAGATTTTTATTCTCGTGACTAATACTACATCACTGAACTCAGGAATCCTGGGAAAGGACTCAACTTCTTTGATTGTTATAACTTCCTCCTTTAGGCCACCTTCATCAAATATACAAAGTGCTCTGTGCACAGAGAAATGATGCTGTCATTGTCACCGCCCTGTACATCAATTTTGTTTTCCAGATAAGCGCTGTATGAACCTACCGGAAAAGGGCAGTTTTTTCAATGACAACGTGTGACAGAAGCCAAAAGGTTTTAAAGCAAACATACAAACGTGTCATCTCATAGTCCATCAACCAGCCCTTGTCACACTGATAAACCTTTTATCTCTCTTTCCCAGATTTTAATCAGTAGCTTGGTTTGCATGTTCTCCTATCACTGCAGCAAACCAACCTAAAGGGGATTCTTTATGCCCTGAGAAATCAACTCATTTGGGCCTAAATGAAACATTTCACTGTCTTGTTTTATCTCCCTCTCTATTCAGATTAACATAATAGCTTTTAATTGGATTGTATTTGTGATTAGAGTCAGCAAAGGTGGCATTCTCTCGGAGGAAATTGACCGCGAGGCAAACTGCTAAGACTCCGTCTGGGGGAGATGTTCATAGCTTTTGCCCTGGAAATGAGGCTGCAGGAAACACAGCCTCAAGAGTCACCTGAGGACTCCCTTTCCCTAAGCAGTGCAGGTGGGCATAAAGGCCTCCAGGCTCAACTATCTGAAATGTTAGAGGAGTACTCAAATACATCTTCTCAAAAAGAGCATATTTACAGAAGGACACCATAAATGGGTGATGCCCCAAGTAGAAGCTACAGATCAAAGGACTGCCAGGGAGACACACAGATGCATACTAAATGCATCAATGTATCAAAAAGTGATACAAATGAAGTTACAACCGAGTACATAGACGTGTCATTTATTTCATCACCAAAAGTCTATTATTTTTAATATATAAGTTCCAAGAAATGAATAAAAACATACAAATGGCGCATGTGTATAAATCATATAAGAAGGAATTCACTAAAGAAGTACAGATGTCCAGGGTCACCTGGGCGGCTCAGTCAGTTAAGCATCTACCTTTAGCTCAGGTCATGATCCCAGGGTCCTGGGGTGGAGCCTCACATCAAGATCCTGCTCAGCGGAGAGCCTGCTTCTCCCTCTCCCTCTGCGCTCTCTCTCTCTCTCTCTCACTGTCACTCAAGTAACTAAAGTCTTTTTTTAAAAAAAGAAAGTACAAATGTCCAATAAGCACATGAAAAAATTATTCTCCAGGACTGGAAGACGTTTCAATTAAAATAACATTTCTTACCTTGCAAATAAATAAATAAGTTGCTTAATGTTTCCAGAGAACAAAGTGTGAATACTTTCAACCTTCAGCATACTTACAGAAATTCTGGCAATTAGACCAGAAAAATGAAATGAAAGGAACACAGATTGGAAAGGAAGAAGTCAAACAGTTTGCACATTTCTGTATATACTTATGTATGTAGAAAATTCTAAAGAATCCACCCAAAACTATTAAAGCTAATAAACCAGTTCAGCAAGGAGCAATGCAAGATCCATATACAAAAAACAGTGGTGTTTCTATACACTATCAAGGAACTATCTGAGAACAAAATTAAGAAAACAGCTCAATTTATAATAGCAACAAAGAGAATTTAATCCTTGGAAGTTGTTTTACTAAAAGTAATGCAAGATTTGTACATTGTAAACTATAAAATAGTGCTGAAAGAAATTTAAAAAGACCTATATAAGTGGAAAGACAGCCTGTTTCCATGGATTTGAAAACGTGCTATTGTCGAGACAACCGTGCTCCTCCAAACGGATCTACCAATTCAGTGGAGTCTGTCAAAATGTGAACTTTTTGCAGAAATTGACATGCTGATTTTAAAATGCACGTGGAAACTCAAGGAACCCAGGTGCTGAAAATAAATACATAAATAACTGAGAAGGAAGAACATGATGGAGAACTCACCCTTCCTTATTCCACAATTTAGCAGAGTGCTAAGATTTTCAAGACAGTGTGGTACTGGTATAAAAGAGAAGCACGTAGCTCAGTGAGGTAGAACTAAGAGTCCAGAAATAAACCCTTACACTGATACCCAGTTTCCATTTGACGAGAAAATTTGCAGACAAAACCAGATAGTATATCAAATAGTATATAAAAGTACTATTTCTAGGTTAGGCCCAAACGCCAGTGCAAACTCCCCCTCCCTTTTATCTAAGGAACAACCTCAAAATCCATCTCAAAAATCAACTCATGAATATTGGCTTACCGATTGGTCTACCAACCCGAGCATAATATCAGAGACCCTCAGAATAACCCCTGTTGATGATCATCACAAAAGGAAAAAACAGGAACATCCAAAGTACTTCCTGTCCCACTGATAGGTTAAAAGCCAAAATGTAACAAATTTAGGAGTCCAGTAGTTTTCAAAAGTAATTATGACAACTCAGTTCAAAGCTTTGTTTTTATTTATTTATTTTTAAAGAGTTTATTTATTTGACAGATCACAAGTAGGCAGAGAGGCAGACAGAGAGAGAGAGGAAAGCAGGCTCCCCGCTGAGCAGAGAGCCCGATGCGGGGCTCCATCCCAGGACCCTGGGACATGACCTGAGCTGAAGGCAGAGGCTTAACTCATTGAACCACCCAGGCGCCCCACTTTGCTTTTATTTTTTAAGTGTACTCCCGTATTTATTTAACCCAAATGCACAGGTAGGACCTACCATCTCAGATGCTGTGCTAGACACTGGGAATGTGAAGAGTCCTACTCATGGACCATCTCCAACAAGCACAAAGTGTAGTCAAGTCCCAGAGAATTCATTCAATTACGTACATGCTGACTTCCACCTAGATTAAGAACGGGGCATTGTGCTTATTTTTTAGGATATGAAAACATTTAGGATAGAGTCCCTGCTCTGTAAGAGTGGATAAAAAGATGGGAAGAAAGATTAAGTAGATATGTAGATGATAGATAGATAGATGGATGATAGATAGGCGATAGAAATAGATATGTCCAAATATGAACAATATAATTGTACGAATGCAATATAAACATCCTTCCGGATTTAGTAGAGTTACAAAGGATGTCACGGTCAATTCTATGGAGCAAGAAAAGGTTCAAGGAGTTTGAACTTAATCCCATAGGCAATGGTAAGTCTCCAAACCAGAAAGGGCAGTTGCATTTTGCTCTGGCCTGTGGTCCAGAGACAATAAATACCATCGACTTGATGTCACTACAAGTACAAGCGACATTATTTCTACCTTGTAAAAAATAACAGCAGCTATTAGAAAGACTTTTCCTAAGCTTTATTTGCAGTTGTAAACTAAACAGATACTATAAAAAATGGCCTCTTAAAATGTTAATTTTATGAATGTTTACAATAATCAAAGTCGAAAGGATTAACAAGCCTAAGAGGAAGGTGATGGGGACTGAATGGAAAATTAATTCAGTGTCTCATAAAGTATGAACAAATCCTGTGTATTTACAAAATAATAACAATAGCAAAGCCCGTGAATACAAGATACTTGTGTTTTTATTATTACATTTTTCAAAAAAAATTATAAGTTTGGAAGTGTACTATAAAAAGCCAAGAGTCAGACTATGAGTCAGTGTCTCTGACTTCGCCAAAGCCAAATGGGAGTTTTCCACGGAGGGTCTCCTCCTTCTGCTTCCTCACCAAACGCTCTGTCAGTTTCCCTGTGAGTTTCTCCATGTGGGACAATATCCCTGATATTTCAAAAGAATGCCATTTCGAGTTTGTTTTTAACAGAGCCTAGTCTCTCTATACATGATATGCAATTTGAGTATTACCTCAAAAAATCATAATTTGTGATTCTCGGGTTTTCTGTTCCGCCACACTGAATTTCCAGAAGTCCTTTTTTTTTTTTTTTTTAATTTAAAGATTAAAGATTAAAGATTTTATTTATTTATATGACAGAGAAAGAGAGAGAAAGAGAGAGAGTGCATGCAAGGAGAGCGGAAGAGGGAGAAGCAGACTCCCAGATGAGCAGGGCATCCAATGCGGTACTCGATTCTGGGACCCCGAGAGCATGACCTGAGCCGAAGGCAGTCGCTTAACCGACTGAGCCACCCAGGGGCTCTCCAGAAGTCCTTCTTCTTTTTTTTTTTTTTTAAAGATTTTATTTATTTATCCGACAGACAGAGATCACAAGTAGGCAGAGAGGCAGGCAGAGAGAGAGGAGGAAGCAGGCTCCTAGCCGAGCAGAGAGCCTGATGCGGGGCTCGATCCCAGGACCCTGAGATCATGACCTGAGCCGAAGGCAGCGGCTTAACCCACTGAGCCACCCAGGCGCCCCTCCAGAAGTCCTTCTGATAAATACTGCGCAGGCGTGTTCAGAAACCCTAGCAATGGCTGTGGAATTACCAAGCATCACAGATCTATTCCCCAAGGATGCCATGCCCCGTCAACCAAACAAAGGTAGGTTCAGCATCCACATGAGCAAATGTGTTCAAAAGGTAAAAAAATGGCAGCAGAGTCTGATGGGGATGATGGGATTTTCTTAATATTCTAAAGAAGACATCCCATTTCCCACAAACTGAATGATATGATTAAGGAAACAAGAACATGCTTTCTGAGACCCACAACCCAAGGGCCCAGCTCTGTTGAGAAGAGGCTGCCATTATGGAGATGGACGAAAGTGTTGCCATCTTTCCAAGTGTCAGTTACTAACTGGGCACTCAGGTAAGCGTTTCACCATACAGTATGTTCTCCGTCATGTTATCTGCACGCTTCTGGAATGACAGTGACTACAGAGTGCAGGATAGTGATGCGGGCCTCTTACCGTTGCTGTTTAGGAAGGAAAGACACGGAAAAGTCTCTGATAAATTCAGCACGCGAGTCCTCTCCTGGATGGGTTTAGTTCCACATCCAAGAGCCAAAAAAGAAAAAAACCAAAAAGCCAAAAAACCAAAAAAAAAAAAAACCCAGCAAGCTTAAATTCATCCTGCTGCTCTGTTTTCCCTTCCTGCAGTGGTCACTCTGTTCCCAGCAAACTTGTGTTTGCCTTTGGGATGCTATTTTTCCTAAAAGAAGGAAAAAAGAGAAAGAAGTGGAATAGAGAAAGCGTACGTATTGCGAGAAGGGTGACTCACTCCTAATGGTGCCTCTCAGAGACACCCACTTGGGTTTCCCTCCCGCAGGTGGTCAGCAGCTCGTAAACCTCCCAACCTACGTGTCTTAGAGGTTTCAGCAGTTGCTCTATCACATGAAGCCTGGACACATGGATACCCCTTCTGTTCACGAATTTTTCACTGGAAAATAATTACTAGCAACTAATAGGAAAAATTAGGCCTCCAGAAGCTATCTCCAGGTCAACTTTTTTGTTCTGGTTGTAAACCAAAATATAAAAGATGTAAAATTTAAGGTTTGACCTCTAAATATCATCAGATGGATCCTAAATTTTAAAAATTCAATTTTTCTACCCTTGTTTTCTCTAATTTTTGATGTTGAAGTTTTTTTGTAGCCTTCCCTGAAATTATATTTTTTGTGGTTAAAATATGGCTTTTGAAGACATCAAAGCCACCACGTGTTTTATTTTGTCAAAAACAAAACAAAACAAAAAACAAAAACAAAAACAAAAAAACCTTCCACTTCCTAAATATCACTGACAAATAATGGGGCCAAGAAAATTGTAGCTCGTTTCCCTTTAAGGCTATGTGGCTTTCCAGGTCACATTTTGGGCTTCTGGAACTAGTATGTGGAACTAAAATGTGACAGGGATCCAGGCTAAGTGAGCTTTGAAAGGGGACCTCGCTCTTTTTCTTTTTCTTTTCTTTTTTTTTTTTTTAGATTTTTATTTATTTATTTGAGATAGTGCAAAACCGAAAAAGATCACAGAGGGAGAGGCAGACTCCCAGCCAAGCTGAGCGCCCGATGTGGGGCTCAGTCCCAGGACCCCAGGATCATAACCTGAGGCGAAGGCAGATGCTTAACTGACTGAGCCCCCCACACCCCCCAGAGACCTGGTTCTTGAGTGATAGTCCACTTTGACAGCAAATGCAAATAGCAGAAAGGAAGATTTTCGTGTGTAATCAATCTTTCCCCAATGTTTCATTGAAAGGGATCCTGGCAAACAGGTTTAAGGAATAAATATCACCAGGATACCAAGTGAGTAAACATGCAACTACCCATGGTTTAAAAAGGAAAGGCAGGTGAATTGCCAAGAAGACGTCTTCCCCCAGTGGAAAAGTGGTGTTGAGTCTACGTCGAACTTTGGGTCCCGGGAGGTGCTTTGATTTGAGATGTCCCTCAGAAATGCTTGAGGACTGAACTGAAAACACTACCCTGTTTTTGTCTGTTTTCATCGTTCTGACTACAGACTACTTCTGGGGCACTAAAGGAAGCCCAGGGTAGTGCTAATGGTGGGAGCGCACACCCAGCGGGATGGACGGAAACACCAGCCCTGGTTCTATCATCCTCTTTCTGTCCGTTTATTTGATCCGACAGGACAGTCAAGATTGGCCCCACAGGTCACGTGTCCAGCTCGCTGAGTGGAGCAATCCTCTCCAAAACGATGTCTATGTCCTTCCAGACAAGAACAAGATGATAACAGAATCAGTATTTATTGAGCATTAATATATGCTGGGCTGTGTATTAAGCACTTTACATACATTTTCTCGCGTCATCCTTACAATACTCACAAGAGGGAGGTATCATGAATCCCACCGACAGGTGAGGAAACTGAGGGGCAAGTCACCGAGCCATCAGGTATCAGAGCCTTATGGAGTGCGTTCTCAGGCACTGCAGTTCCTGTGTTCAGGGACTCTGCCCTCTAGTTGAAAAAAATAAGGCACTGCCACCGGAAATGCTGGCCAAAAACACCTCCCAAACACACACACACACACACACACACACAGAAAAAATATAGCACAACTAAATAATATATTGGAAGGGGAATGTAGAGTTACTATTACTAAGAGTTTTGAGGAATGCGAGAAGGGAAATTTTTAAAAATCATGGAGGACATGTTATAAAGGGGAGTAGGGATCGAATTGCTTGCCGTCTGGCAGGTCGACTTGGAAGGCCAGGAGGGTGCCCAGTGTTGGACAGAGGATCTTGAAGTCGTGTCTCTATCCCATGTGTATATTGCCATGGACTCAGCAGCCTTGGTAACAGTAAGTCATTGTCCACAGGGTCTCATGAGGGTGTGAAACGCAGGTCTCCCGATGCAGTCTCATCAAAGTTTATTAACTTTGACCCTGTGATTTCATTTCTAGAAATCTGCACCAAAGAAATAAGAAGAGATTCAGAAATATATATATCAATCAATATAATTATATATTATATATTATATGTATATTCTTATAATATAATTTTAATATAATTTAGAATATAATTTAATATAATATAATTTAATTATATATACATATAATTGTATATACATATATACATATATAGAATTTATACATATATGTACATAATTTAGAATTTAGAATATAATTATATGTACATAATTATATATATAATATATTGTATAAATTATATATAATATATGTATCACATATTATATATACTTATATATTATATATTATATTTAAAATATAATTATATATAATATCTTTATAAATAAAATATATATTTGGGGCGCCTGGCTGGCTCAGTGGGTTAAGCCGCTGCTTTCGGCTCAGGTCATGATCTCAGGGTCCTGGGATCGAGTCCCACATCGGGCTCTCTGCTCAGCAGGGAGCCTGCTTCCTCCTCTCTCTCTCTCTCTGCCTGCCTCTCTGTCTACTTGTGATCTCCCTCTGTCAAATAAATAAATAAATAAATAATCTTTATAAATAAATAAATAAATAAATAAAATATATATTTTATTTATCTAAAATTATATAATTTATATATAATTATAATTATATATAATTAGTTATATTTAATAATATATATTATATAAGCATATAATATATCATATAAATAACATCATTAATTAATATAATATAATTAATTAACATATATATTAATTCATTCAAAACTTGTTTATCGAGCACCGCTGAGTACCAGCTGGCGTGCTCCATCCTGCCATGCGGCAGGAAACCACACCAGGAAGCCACTCTTTAGAGCTTCCAAGACTGTTCACTGAAGCATCACTTACAATAACAAAACACTGGTTCCAAACTAAGTGTCCAACAACAGGGGGTTGTTTAAATAAACCATGTTATGTCTATAGGACTAAACACTAAGCAGCTATGAAAAATCATGTCTTCAAGTACATTTAAGAGCATCAGGAGATGTCCCCAGTAACGCCTAACAAACAAATAAACAAAATCTTTCCCTCTGGGACTCAGTAGCTGGGCCAAGTCAAATTTTAGGCTTCTCTAATTACAGTGGGAATGCAAATCTAAGAGATTCGGGCAAAGGAAGTTTTCCAGTGGGTTCTGCTGGCATTATGATCGCAGCTATCAAAATACGTTGGACAGCCCTCCAATTTCAAATACATGTTTGTTGCTATTGCTAAATGCGTCTACTCATTTCCTGGGGGCAGCATGACATTTAATTTTTATTTTCTTATTTATACGTCTCGGTTTTCCAAAAACGTGCTATTTTTTAGGACTAAAAAAAAATTTTTTTTGAGTTGCAAGAACAGAGATGACCACGGAGTAGTATATAGCATTGTGGCCTCATTATATTGCCTGCCTGAAACGAACAGAATGTTAACTTCAATTTTAAAAAAGATGAAGGAACAAGATTACAAGAGTCAAGGCCGTCTCCCCCACATCATTCGTTGTCCTTCTTTCGACTGGCATCAGGATAACTGACTGTGGTATTTCCTTACTTTGGAGATCTCTCCCGAGTGTCTTCAGAGCTACGGTTCCTGTTGGTGGAATTAAAGCCCGTACTGGAATTAAAACAGAGCAGAATTATTTTCAATGGGAAGATCTAGTTCATTCCTTTTCTTGTTCAGTTGGTCTCATCTTCAGAAACTGGAAGGGCAGGTTCTGCGGGATTCAGACCAGCAGGGTTTTACGGCTCCGGTGTGTCCATCGTGTCTGGGCACTTCCAGCTGGAGAGACAGACAGCCCTTCGGTGAATTTACAAGGTGGAGATTGCAAGAACCTTGCAAAGTTCAGGAAACAACAAGTCGCAGAAGAAATAAAGACTCAGGGTGCAGGCTTTCTAAACCCTCCTCTGAAAAACAAAGTGACTAATAGTGAAGATATGTCCATAAACGCACTCTACACATAGTAGGCGTTTAATAGACGTCAGTTTCAGTTCTCCTTCCTTATCTGCTTTAATCATATCTTAAGACAACACACATTCACAAACTTTTATCGCTGAGTCATATTGTCAGAGAGGTGGAAGGTAGGTTTGCATGGCCATGTGATAAATAATATTGTTGGGGAAAGTTTAGGCCAGGAAAGACTGAGATTTTTTTTTTCTTTCTAATGACCTCATAGTCAACACAGTTGAAATATATGACATGGTTGGAAAGAGATGATAATTGATAAGAGTTGGTACTTAGGGTTGACAAGTGATTTTTTTTTTTTTCCATTAAAAGAAGAAAATCCAAGCTAGGAATGTATGGGGATAGGCATGGGGACTTCACTAAAACTAGGGTTAAAAGTCTTGCTTCAAAAGGAAATTCATTATGCCTGGTTCTCCTTTTCATATTCAAACATGGGAGCCAGGATTGAAATCCGGGATTTTTCGGATGTCTGCATTTTAAAAGATTTTGTTTATGTTAAGGCTTAGGTCACTTTAATAGGTATGTTTTAAGGAAAACATTACCTTTGTGTGACCTCTGGGATTTGAAGGTGAAAACTCAGTCACTGGAAAAAAAAGCATCCTAGTTGTCATGGGTGAAATCTCTGACTTTAAAGACAATTGTGTTCATCCTGAGACTGTCGTCCTACAGCAATAAAAAAACAGTTGAGACACAGCTGGGCCAGACTAGTTCTGATGGAACATGATTCTTAACTAAAGAAACACACGCTTGTTTAAAAAAAAAAATGTTAAAGGAAAACAAATAAACTAATGGAATTTTATAGAAGCAGCAAAATATTTTCAGGGAACCTGAAGGCTCAGGAAGCGGATTCTAAACACATGCCTCGCCCCCCCTTCTTAAATTGTTATTATAAGCTAAGCATTTTATCTCCAGAGGGAAGAATAAATTTGTGCTGGTTATCATATATCAGAATTACACAGGACATCATCTGTTAATGATCATTTATTCCCAGCTACTTGAAGAATAATACCCAGTAATTATAGCAAATGTAAGTCAAATAGTAAGAGCATACTTTACATAGTATAGTAATTATAAGTTATGTCCATGCATCTGGGACAAGGGTCTTTTATGCTCGGTGTTAAATCTGAGCCGCAATTTATTCATAATACCATGGCTGGGATTGAAGAAAAAAAAGCTTGCTTGTCGAAAGGAAACTTGTCTTCCTTTTACATTTCCAATAAGTCATTTGAAGAAAGCTGCTCTCTGCATGCCTTGCTAAACCCAATTACCACCAAGACATCATAAACAAATATTCATTGCATTTATAGCTGGCTCTTTATTTCACCATGCAAAATGTATTGTTAAAATTTAAACCATTTAAAGGAAGGGAGCACCCCGATTTCTGCATTCATTTAAAGTTTAATTGAAAAAAAAAAAACGCTCGAGCATGTGTTGCAATATTTTCTTCTTTAGACACTGCTGCTAAATGAACAATCATAAAACACTCTCAAATCTGGCAAAAGTCATAAAAATCAGGGCATCTTTGGCTTTGATATTTGGTAACCCTGGAACCTGTCCGTTCACTTAAGTGAAAAGAGACTATATAAAAGTTTAATAAAATCTTAGGATAAAAGGGAACCATTAAAAATAATAATCGCTTGATTCATTAAAAAGAAAAAAAAATAAAAAGAGTCTTCGAGGCCCTTCAAAATTTGGCCCCTGCCGGTCTCCTCAGCCTAGCCAGTAATTCCTCCAGGGACAGCTCCGGCCACACCGAAAGGTTTTTTCCCTCCAGGCCTTCTGCCCTGCAACAAAATGGCTCTTTTGAAACAGAAACCTACCACGCAGGTTTTAGCTTAAATCCTCCACCTTATTCCTCCTCCAAGAAGCCTTCCGTGCTTCCCTCCCTGGTCATCTTGGGTTACTCCTGCCGATGTCCTCTATTAACATCCTTCACTTTTCTCTGATTGACATCTGTATCGTATTTTGTCCCAACGGCTTGTTTCCTTCTCTGCTCATCTCTTCTCTCGGAGGGTGGGTGGGAGCATCCTTCCAGCTCCACATCAAAAGTCAGGTGCCTACCCCGGTGACTGGCACAGAGTGTGACCACCCCCCCCCCCCGACATTTGTTTTGCTAATGAACAACCCCAGGCCAGGCTTCTCCTCTCCCTGTCCAGAGAAAAGCTTTGGAGATGGGGTGGGGAGGACAAGTTTGCTGGCACGGGCCAAAGAATATCAGAAAGCATCCTCGGGAAAAGTCTACCTCGGCATGATTACGTTTGATCGTTTAATGGGTAAGCCAGTTTCTCTCTTCGACCTTCTCTCCATGCTCTATCCCTTTCTTTGCCTGATTTTCTGCATTACAGCTTCTCAGAGCCTTTTTCTGTCCACTAGTGTTTATGATTAAATTCCGTGAAGGATATCTACCATGCTTCCTTGCTCATGGAATCTTCTGTTGCGAGAACATCCACCAAGATAGGACATATACGGTGCCCGGCGAATGTAACTGGAGATGGGTCCTGAGTAAGCCTTAGAGCTCCATCTACAAAATGGGAATAAGAATGGCCTTGCAATGATGTACTAGGAACGAGAAATATGTTATCATGAGTCAGAGCATCTACTCATCTCACCGATCTGTCACATAAGGACTCGGCTGACACCACACAGAGGGAAGGTATTTCTTGACTGAAGAAAGGAAAAAGATCCCCATAGAAACGTTGCTCTCTACCATTAATTTTGATTCTTCTGGACTCCCGTGTGTTTGACATCCAATAGTACTTTTAATCATGTGCATCATATATCTGTGTTGGGTATTTAAGTAAACAATCTGCAAATGAATGCATACACCAATTCAAGGTGATGATCTTCAATACTTTAGGTCTCTTTCATTGTCTTTAAGACCAAACTTCAAAACAGAAAGTGTAACCAAATGCAGAATGCACTTGGGAAGCCTTCCACACACACCCCTTCCCAGTTTAATGCTCACTGCACTGATGTGACCTACACAGTACAGTTCAGGGTGACATTCTGTTGATTCGTTTCTTTCTTTCTTTCTTTTTTTTTTTTTTTTTAAGATTTTGTTTATTTATTTGACAGAGATCACAAGTAGGCAGAGAGGCAGGCACAGAGAGAGGAAGGGAAGCAGGCTCCCCGCTGAGCAGAGAGCCCGATGCAGGACTCGATCCCAGGACTCTGAGATCATGACCTGAGTCGAAGGCAGAGGCTTAATCCACTGAGCCACCCGTGTGCCCTGTTGCTTCGTTCCTTTGTGTTTCATCAATTTGTCTTTTTAGAATAACTTTGATTTTAAGACAACTGAACAAGTATCACTGTGAGTAGCCAATTTCTAGCATTTGGGGCCAAAGAGAGAGAAGAGAGGGCCAGGTGAGCAATGCTGTTATATCCAGAAATAAAAGGAATAACAACTATAAAACCAAGTAATCCTATAGAATCAAATGCCATCCTCATAGTTTAAGCTGATATGATGACTTTGTATTTCACAGTATTTCTGTTATCCGTGGTATGTGAGGAGACTGGCAAAGACCACTGGGAATTTTTTAACCAAAGAATTAGTAGTATTGCCTGAATGGCAAGGACACAATAACTTCGATAATTGAAGGGAACTGTATTCAAACTGAAATTTAATAAAATTGATCTGA
Source organism: Mustela lutreola (assembly GCF_030435805.1). NCBI lineage: Eukaryota > Metazoa > Chordata > Mammalia > Carnivora > Mustelidae > Mustela > Mustela lutreola. The sequence goes on along the minus strand of NC_081297.1, from coordinate 8,473,129 downwards.
AAAAAAAAAGAAAAAGAAAAAGGACAGGGGGTTGTCATGAACGTCATACACTTGAATGACCAAAATCAATGAACTGAAACGACATTACATTCAGTCAGAAGGTAGAGCCAATGCTTTTTATATGGTTAGTTCTAAATTTAGCCTATACTTGGCACCAAAACATCCGTTTAACCAGGGAAGATTCTAGTATAGCTACCCAAGCCAGCACTATTGTGAGTAGCCAACTTCTAGCATTCTAGGAAGCCCAAGATTATTAATATAATCCCAAGTCACAGACCCTGCTCACACTAAAAGGGGGAGAATGATATGAGCACAGAAACACAGAACCATGGTTGTGGGGGCCCCATAACACCTATCCGGCAGAGCCACTAACCACCTGTGAACTGTACACCATCGCGCTACTACCGCTCGCAAAGAATGGTACCAGTTGGGAAAACCCAAAGGAAAGATTCAGATGGGCCTATCTAATGTCGGAAGCCCATCACTGGACCCATCAACTGCAGCCAAAGATGTACAGCTTCCGAGTTACTCAGTAAGACAGGGAGGGAAAGCAGTGGATCCCAAGAAATAGGGGATAAGGGTACAGGTCTCCAAATCCTAGTTATTCCAAACTGCTTTAGAAAATCTGACCCATGATATTGCTTTGTATGTCTTTCGGCCTGGAAGTCTGGCTTTCCTCACAATTTTAGTCAGATTGGGGGAGGAAATAAAAAAATACCCTGTGGGGTCTCTGGGTGGCTCAGTCGGTTAACTGTCTGCCTTTAGCTCAGATCATGATCTCAAGGTCCTAAGATCAAGCCCTGTTTTGGGTTCTCTGCTCAGGGGGGGACCCTGTTTTTCCTTCTGTGTCTGCCTCTCTCTGCTCCTTCTGCTTCTCCCCTCTGCTCGTGTGTGCTCTCTCTTTCTCTCAAATAAATAAATAGAATCTTCTTTAAAAATTAAAAACAAAAAAAAAGAAACATCCTTTTACAAACAAAGACAGCCAGATGTATCATAGTTTTTAGCCTTAAGATATGGTGGTAAACATTTTAAATGTAACAGCATCTGCGATAATCCTTCTGTAGCCAAATAAAATACTTTAGAGGGGAAACTCAGGGTATGTTCATTTTACTATTTTCAATAGCTCAACAATATTCACTCTCTTCTTAACAACCTTTTAAGGCTTATCCATATTACAATGAAATCATGCTGCAGAGGTAAAAAAAAAAAAAACTAGAATTATAAAAACACTGCTTAATTTTTTCATATTTTCAACCATGTCAGATGCAAAGTGCAAGATTAAAATTCAGAATTTTTTTTTATAACATATTTGACCTCCCTGGCCTAACTGAGCCTACATAGAAGTAGATAAATCATACTGTAAATTTCACAAATGGGGTCAAGAGAAAGTACTTACAAATATAATTAAGATAGAAACACACCATTTTGAAACCAGTCTAGAACTTCTCTCTGTACTTGCAAACAATACCACAATCTTGACCCCTTAATGATTTTTAGTTCATCGTATTTATTTTTAGAAATCCAAAGCTATAGAAGTCTCTCTTCCTAATCTCAATATTTTCAATTCCCACATCTAACACATGAAAACCACTAAAACACAATCTCACTGAGCTTTTAATGACAGGAAATGTTCCCACCACAGCATATTCAAAAATTAAAAAGGCATTGGATCATTTGATCAAGAAGCACAAAATATATAGAATATATATAGTATCAAATAAGAACAGTAAAGAATGTCCAGAAATGCCGTTTTGTTTGTTTGGGATGTTAAACCATAAAAGTAAATTGCCAAATAAGAACAGAAACATAAATTAGCTCAAGAGACAGCTAAGACATCTTTATGGAAAGGGAAAATTGATGGATCCAGCCTCGGAGCCTGAAGGTGGAGTTAAAGGGCACGAGCTTGTCTTCTATCAAGCAATCCTTGAAGCCAATGAAGAGTAACGTCTCTAAAAAATGTCACTTTCCAGGAGATCCCTTTTTATATGCATTTGCCAAGCAGAGGGGAAGTGGAAGGGCAGCCCTTTATTGGGGTATCTAGTCTATCAGAGAGAAGGAGACATCTTAGAGCTGGGATCCCAAATATCACCATGATGGACACAAGCCCTAAGGTTTCCATGTTGACAGGGTCCTACAGTGAACACTGGGTTTGGGTAAGGATTTGTTTGTTTTTTTTTGTTTTTGTTTTTTGTGGGCTTTTTGGTTTGTTTTTGTTTTTGTTTTTGTTTTGGAGGGGTAGGGAGCTGTGATCCTAAAAACAAACCATGTTCTGAATATGGCTACTCCCAGGAACATTTATCTTTATTGATTTAAGCAGATCCTAAACATCTTTATGACACATACAGGCATAAATTCTGAGATTATGGAGGTAGAAGGCAGTTTAAAAAACAGTACTTTGGGGGAAAAAAGCAAAGGATCCTCTAATTGGTGTGTTGTGAACATGCAGTTTTTTGCCCACTTCATGAAGGTCGTGTCGTCACAGAGAGATCTTGAGAAACTTGGGATGCTTGGCAACTTCAAACCCTTCCCCACCCCAGGTCTCCCAAATGCTATGGAGTGATTATGATCACCTTTTAAAACAAGAATGAGGGGCACCTGGGTGGCTCAGTGGGTTAAAGCCTCTGCCTTCTGCTCGGGTTGTGATCCCAGGGTCCTGGGATGGAGCCCCACATCAGGCTCTCTGCTCAGTGTGGAGCCTGCTTCCTCCTCTCCCTCTCTCTGCCCGCCTCTCTGCCTACTTGTGATTTCTATCTGTCAAATAAATAAATAAAATCTTAAAAAAAAGAAAAACCAAGAATACATGATGCTCTACTGTTTCACAAATGAGATGCATACACACTAGGATGGTTGATGTCGGTGGTAACTACTCCCAACTCCTGACTAAGGAGCGCGTGAGAAAGTGTGGATGGACGCCAACCCATTACCGAAATCTGGTGGGCAAATAACCCTGCTGTCAGTCTTTTTCTTTTCCCTCTGTAAAATGAATCTGAAGATAGTACCTACCAGCTATGGGTATTATTTGAAATAATATGTATAATGTGCCTAACCCATAGGAAAACTCAAGGGGATTGTTATGATTATTACTGTGCCCAGATATTATTTGACTAGAAATGTTTCATTGTCTCATCTCATCCCCCCAGAGCAACCCATTATCTTCACAGACCTCGGAGACAGACTTGGCAAGGATCAGGCATGGGCAAAAGTTTCCATGGATGACAATGGAGGAACCAAAATTTAAACGCCAGTCTATTCATCTTCAGCCTGTTGTCTCCCCCTCAGTAGGGTTGGAAGAGGACTACAGCTCCGTTGTTTTCCTGAAGACAAAAACAGGGTATTCCAACAAAAGGAGGCAAGGAATCCCCCGGGACTCTCCTGATAGGCTGTCTTAAAGCTAAGTCTGATGGTTCCTCTAGCAGAGAAGATGGTGACCAGTGAAAGAACTTCCTTTCTAGCCTCTTTAACATGACCTGCTTTTTTCCAAGGAAATTTAATTATGCATCTGCTCATTCATTCATTCAACAACGCTCAGGAATCTATTCTATACTCAACCTGGACTCCATTCCATGTCGGTGCCGCCGAATGGAAGAGGGTGACATGTATATTAACGAAAGGCATCAATGCAAAATTGATGTGAGAGACAGAGAATCTTTGAAAGAACTAATTAAATCAAGTTAGGAAGCAGAGTAGCAGTTCAATTAGAGAGATGGGTGCCATTGGATGAATTCTTTGGACAAGTCAGTCTGTGGATGAATTCAAGACCCATAAGGGAAATCATGATAGAAATTCAAACTGAGTTTCTCAGCCGGGGTCATCAGTGAGTGTATTGATGTTAGAAATGCAAAGAAAAAAGTGATGGGTTATTTAAGGAAATCTCTCCTACTTAAAGTCTAACGGAATGCTGGTTTACTAGTCAATAAATTGGCAAGACCATACCCTTAAAAATGGGTGTAATTGCTCTTCTAGATGGTAAAAGATCAATTATAATTACAGAATCAGAACTCTGTTCCTAAAATCTTAAATATATATGCATCCTTTGTATTTCTCTAGCTCATGAATAATATTTATTCTAGCTGTTGGGCAATCTTCAGTGTGGCTACTGAATTATACTGATTTAAAATCGTTAGCTCTATTTTGATGAAGCTCATTTTCCCATACATATTCATTGTGACCAGTTGCACAAGAGTCATCCATCAGTCATGATAATAAACTATAAGGCTATACCGGAAAATCTGGCTCTCCCCTTTACCTTTTCATTTTCCAGCAGCTCTGTTTGCTGCAAACTCTCAACTAATTCTTCAAGCCATGATATCTGTGGGTTTTCCACTGAGTTGTAACTGCAGAACGTGACGCAGACTGGGGACTGCCAACTGCTTCAAAGCTAGGAAGAGGAAACTTCCACCACATGGTTCCCTTCTCCTGGAATCGGCTTGCGTCCTAGATCTGTCTGCTTTGGGGTTTCTTCCAATGCCCTCACATAGTTATTTTTTTTACTGCTTTATCCAGAGTACAGAGTTATCAGCAAAAAGGTTAATCCAATTGGAGCTTGCTTGACTATACACAAAAGCAGAACTCCAGGCTTGAGGGTCATAAAGTCAAAATTGCACTTCTTAGTATCATTTTTCAAGAAGCACTTTGAGACGATCAAGGTGAGGTCTCCTTCAATATCTTCTTTTTTTATTGAAATAGAAAATTCTTCATCTCCTACAGAAAATTTCCATAGAAAGTTCACAGATCATCAACACGAGAGAGTCACTTTGCAATTTCAGAACAATTTGTTTTAAAAACCCAATTCCTAACAACTTCAGGTGGCAATTGTTTTGGCTAATGTAGGCATTATGAGAGAGTCTTAAGCCACATCTGTTACAAACATCTTGCGAAGGTAAACCAGAATTCAGGGAGTTCCAATCATCTCATTTGCCCAATATGCTTACCAGTGAAGGTAAAGAAGTCGACTATATGAAATACCTATCAGTCGAAGGAGGTCTTGGGAGAACAAAACATGCTTATACTTGTATACTTCATAGAGTTCGTAATCTAAGATTGACATATTTGAGTTTGGGATTAAGAATTGGAAGATAATTACTTCCTGGCCTTTTGGCTAATATGAGGTTCTTATGTGTTTAATATCTGATATGTCCTCTATCCAAGGACAATACATTAAATAGATTTTTGGAGCAGGGAGTTGGAATAAGGAGGCTACTCTTGGCCCTGGTGTTGCAATACTTCCAGGAATGGTGCAGGCCCTCAGGGGCAACAGTAGTGGTGCAAATGGCAGGGTGGTTTTGGCTTTTGAAGTCACCCCATGGGCCTATGCACAGAGGAGATCCAGCGGTTTGCTTCTTGTCCTGCAGCAGGAGCTTGGCAGGAAGCCAAGTAGCCAGGTTCTAGCATCCCTGGCCTGAGTACCAAAGGCCTACCTAACACATGGGACAGCTGACCTGTGTGTGTATGGCAATCAGGACAAGCCTCGCCACACTCCATCCACCCCAGAAAAGTCCCAGCCTCCATCCGTCCGCATGTGCCTCCATCTCTTCTCTGTGTCACTCCCCCTACCACTTAAAAAAAAAAAAAAAAAAGGAATTGGAAGATAGATATAGGATCGCAGATGATAGAGCATGAAAGAGTTAAACATATTGGTCAGTTCATCCTTTCGTTGCTAGTTTAACAGACTTCAACCAGTCTCAATTTAACCTTGTGTTAGTTATTGTAGTATCTAGTAGGGGATCATAATATCTAGAAATTTGCCATGTATATTATCAGAAATATGACCCAGTAAACAAAATTGTATCTCTTTTTGTGAAACAAACCTACCTATAATTCCTCCTCCTTATTCACAAAGCCCTAGGACAGCAGTGTTCGTTGTTTATGACATGAGACTTAATCATTGTATTTATCGCTACAAATAGATCTGTGGTCCAATATAGACACTCTTTGCACAAGAGATACATTGAAACAGCTATTTCTAGGTGTTCCCATTGCTTAAATGGGAACTGACACTTGAGAAACTTTAAAAGTTAATGAATCAGGAGCTCCTGAGTGGTTCAGTTGGTTCAGTGTCTGACTCTTGGTTTCTGCTCAGGTCAGGATCTCAGGGTCCATGGAGCCCCACGTTGTGCTCCATGCTCAGTGGGGAGTCTACTTGAGGATCCTCTCTCCCTCTCCCTCTGCCCCCTCCCATGTGCACATGTGCTCGCTCTCTTTCTCTCTCTCTCTAAAAAAAAAAAAAAAAAAAAAAAAAAAGTTAATGAGCCCAATTAAAATACTTGAAGTCTTTTAAAAGCTACAATGAGTTCTGAGCCAGCAAGATTATACGGGAAACGGAGTACACCCTTAACTCACCTATAGGGCGAATGTGTAGACAGCCCGGCTCCTGAACCACAGGAAAAGGAATCGCAAAAGCAAACCTTAGGAATATTCATTCAAACAGGACAAGCTTTTTAGCAAAGAAAAGTTAGGATTTAATATCAGGAAAGATTGTATCTTAAAAAAGTTCACTTGGTCAGCCCAAGGCCATAACTGGTAACATTGTCCTGTTGCCAGATACATCCCTACCGTAAAGATGGTAGATCTTTAGATTTAGCCATTCGCTCATTCACTTATTTAACTAGCTTCTACTGAGTGCCAGCAAAATGCTGACACGGGGAAGAGTCTGATAGAATGATGGTGCGCTAAACAGACAGGACTCACATTCATTAGCTTTCACTGTAATACGAAGGATGGATGTGATCCCAAGCATTCTGATCCCAGAGCCCCCCTTTCTAAATTTCATTATATATCATCAAAACAAACATGCAGAGAATACAACTTTAACCTCTTTTTAGGTATATCTTTCATTTTCCAATGAATCCTTGCTAGCAGGCCACCTCTCAGAGAGTTGTCTCTTATGTTCCTTTACCCTCAACCATTCATTTACATTTTCCTTCCCACAAGCAAATCTTGAAACCAGAATCAGGTTCTCCTGCTGGCCACGCCAGTTCCTGACCCAGCTCACCACTAAAATATAAAAAGTCTATATTGAAGGTCTCACAGTCAAAGCATTTTCTCTATCATGGTTTTAACTCTGTGTTCTGATACCAACATTATAAAGGCTAGGGGAAGGCCCATTGTATGTGAGAAACAAAAACAATGTATTAAAAAAAAAATCCACTGGTTCTTATTCCATGTGTAGAATTTTGATACTAAAATAATGTCTTGAAAAATTGAAAGGAAATGAAGCCCACTAAGTTTCTAAAAAGAAGCAACAGTCCTTTCTAGATTCACTGAAGCCTGATGTATGACAAGCTTCATTTCAAACATGCTTTAAAAACATGATGTAACTCTGACAAGTCAGACTTTGTAACTTGGCAGAGGCAAAGTTTTCTAAATGTATTTATGTATGTGTTGGGTGTAAACTGTTACTGTACTGGGAAACTTCTTGAAAGGGATTTTTATAAGTCTCATCTTGTCTCTCTCAAGTGGCTGTTAAAAATAGAGAGTTTATTGGCAACTATTTTTCCTTGTGTTAGAGAAGGATTAGCTTAATCCTGGTAAAATATCTTAACACTTCACTATATTCAATTTTATACAACTAAACTTTCATTATGCATAATACTAAAATAACTGCACCTATCCTAAGTGATTCAAAAGTTATACATTTGTCAGGTTTGTTTTTACAGACCTATGAAACTTAAGCACTGTTCTCTAAGTGAGGTGACATTCTGCCTTCCTAGCTACACCTGACCTATTTTAATTTTGGAGTAAGGTTTATTTCTTTTGTTTTTTTTTTTTTTTTCCTATAAAATGTTAGAGACTTCTCCTGTGTATTTAATACAGCATGATTGAATGAGTCAAGAAAGCGTTGCAATCTTCACTCCAGTGCCCAATTTACAAAGCTATTTGAGATCCTCCTTTTTAAAATAACCATTTAGAGTTAGGATATTTCTGTTACATACTAGAGCTGATCTCCTTTCCAATTATATAAAGTCCAAATGTGACATTTTTTCCCCCCTCCCACATTCTGGGCCGGTCCAAAGCTAAGTTCAATGGGCAAAATGTGTCCTGATTCCCCATCAATACATTAAGCTTCATTTTTTTTTCCTTTGGTGTTTCCTCTGCTTTTTTCTCCTCATTCAAAAATATCTTTTGCCCTTCCAGGAGCAAAACCTGATATCAAGAAATAATCTGCCTTTATTTCCAGATAGGACAACTTGCTTTCCCTCTCATAGGAGTATTTGTCTTGCTAAACCTTATCTCTACTCTTCACATGAAAGAATGTGTCCTTGTTAAAGAACTTCAGAGTTGTTTCTCCCTTGCGTAAAGGCATGCACCTTGTAGCCTCATGATCTGGACCTTGGAACATCCAAGGTCAGTGACGGGGAAAGAGAGACATGGCAGAATCCCACTGGCTCTTTCTCACCCTCCCAGAGCCCTTTCTTCCTCTCCCCGTGCCTTGGCAGCACACATCAGGTGCCTCGACCCAATTACCAGGGAAGTTATGAAATGTTGGCTGATCAACAATGATCTTGGCTTCTTTGGGTACCCTGGGATCCCTTATTCCTACACAGAAAACACACCCATCTCCCCATGGTAGATAGTCCCAAATCCTGGCCAGTCCCTGCCCATGACTCAAAGTCCAGGAAATACTCAATGGTGTCTTCATCAAAATTAGGTAGGACTCCTTTTGGTCTCTAAATGTATGAATGGGACTGATTTTCCCCCCTGCATTTCTCTCATATACTCCCACTCAAAAAGCCACAGTGAAATGACAGGAGAACCCCGCTGGACATTCCCATTCAGGAGGAAGACAAGAAGACAGAGAGCAGCCATGATCCATGGCACCTCTGACCCGGGAGGGTCCATTGCTGCATCCCACCAAGCTCTGGGGCTTCTTTCCTACCCATTTCCCAACTGGGCCACATACAAAGTGACCTCTGGAGGGCAGGCCTTCTTGGAGGACTGCTGGCTTTTCAGCTCAGTTCCAGCCTTGAGGATTTTGGTGACGCAGCATTTGTTTGAAGTGTATTCCCCCCGCCCATGCTCACTTTCCTTGGCATTTCATTTCTCTCCAAGACTAAGTTGGTTCCTGATCTTGGTCTGGAAGCATGTGGCCTCTAGGAAAGGAGAGCTGGAGAACTGTAATGGTCTGTCACCAAGCGGGCATCAGTTAAAACCCTTCCCGCAGTCCTGAGATGGAAGTATTGCCACTTTGACCTTTTTCAGATGGAGAATATGGGAAGCTATTTTGGGAAATAAAGTGTCCTTCCCAGGATGCCTCAAAATAGGCGTGTGAGTAATGCTAACCTTGCCAGTATGACTTTATTTGGGGACATACTTTTGTGCCCAGTTGGTTTGACTGAGGCAAGCCTGAAGACAGTGGAACATCAAATTTGGAAATTGAACCCTTTCCAAAAATTCCAAGACTTGGGGTCACTACACCGAGGTCATATATATGATTTTTGTTTCTTTGGCTCCGCATGCATTACGTTTGGGTTAGTTGTTTTCTTTTCAACTAATTGCTAAGATGTTATGTTCAGCTGGACAGGTGCCTGTCTCTGTGTTCAGCGAGAGAAACTGGACACCACTTATTCGCTAAAACACCTAAAATCTCAAATCGTGCAATTAGACCTAAGTACCTTTTGCTGATTGTGAGAAACCTAACTTCTTCTTCTTCTTCTTTTTTTTTTTTAAAAAAAACATGTTATTTCTTTTTTGTCCCTATGGCTTCGCCTACATGGGCACAATTGGACATGGCAAATATCTGCTTGTTCTGATTTCTCACCATGGGTTTTAAACAGCTCATGCCATGGGAACTGACATATCCGGGTCACAGTCAAAAGACATAGCCAAGGTTTTGATCATGTCTAATTCTACTTTGTACCTGTGCTACCTTTCCTCAGAGCATAATTTTGTTTTCGAAATGAATTACATTAAAGACACCTCAGAAGCACTAATTAAAATCCTGCCCTGCCAGCCATCTTGGGGGGATTTACTTCTATCTCTGAATTGTTTACCTGAAATCTCCACTTAAGTCCAGTGAGTTTTAAAGTAAATATGACCCTTTGAAAAGGGAGCCTTTCCTTTCCTTCTCTTTCTCTTCCTTCCTTCCTCTTCCTTCTTCTTCTTCTTATTTTTTAATGTGATGGATATTAAAGATCTCAGAACATTTTCAAATCTAGACTGTCTCTGACTTGGGACTCACTCCCACATAAATGATGGCTGGGCCTAGATTAGGACTAAGGGAGCTAGGAACCCCCCCTGAGGCACATGATTTAAGAGGCTGCCCCAAATAGTCAGTAATCCAGATTAGCAATATTTAAAAGCAGTATATCAAAAAATAAAAATGAATGCAAGTAGTCCCCCACCAACAAAATATCACATTTTTAGCATGGAGACACATGGTGGTTTGCTTTCCTCTCCTGCACGATTGTGTGTGAAGGGAACAGTCATTTCCAGTTGACCCTGGGCACAGTCAGAGGCCACACTGTTCCTAGGGGTGGGATTACAAAAGGTGACAAATGGAAGAGAGAGAGGGTGGCACAGGGCTTTCTGCAGCATCATGATGTTTAACTGTAGAGCTTGTGTTGGTTTCTACTTGGTTGCAATCATGAGCAGGGAGTTTGACACAGGCATAGAGGGAGGCACTTTTCCCTTCTCCTCAGGCTTGGGGACGGCTGGGGCATTCAGTCCCTGCCCCACCTTCAGCTTCTCTGGCTTCCCAAGTGCCAGAGCTGCCCCCCCCCCACCACCCATCTACGCTTCAGCTCCTTTCAGCCAAGGTCAAGGTGACTCTCTGCTGTGGATACAAAAGCACCTAGGAAGGACTCCACGAAGAATCTAGAACCACGATCAGAAAAATTCACGACCAGAGCTGAATCCAAATGAGTGAGTGTAGTGAAACTCAGTGAGTTTCCATTTCTGGTTCAGCACATCTCGTCCTAAACTCCTCTGGGCCACACCATTGATCACATATTGCTCCTCTGGGAGAGGGTGCTCCTGGTGGGGTCCTCCCCACTGACTGACAGATGAGCTTCAAGGGGGCAGCCCTGCTCCTTGAAGGCCGAGCTTAATTAGGAAAACTGTCTCTTTGATGCCAATGCAATCAAGAAAAATGCAAATAAGGAAGTAAGGCAATAAACGAAAACCAATCAAATAGATGTCTGATTTACTATACAAAATCTTAAGTAAACGAGTTTGATTTTTGTATGTTGACCCGCTGTGTGGTTCTTCTTCTTTAACAGAATGTATGAACCGTCTGTTGACTAAGCATGTTATAGAGCTGTTCCGTTTCAGTGCTTTCCTTTGGTACATTTGTACTGGCAACCTGCAGAATTCTCTGACTTCATCCTCTTTGGGAGCCTTCTACTTAGCTAGATTTCGTAAGTGATTTTTTTTTTTTTTTTTAAATTTTGGAAAGAAAGGCGCTTTCATACCCAGGGGTCCCGTTCATTCTTCCCACTTCATTTAAATGCATATCTATCAAAATAAAGGCGTGTGCAGCGAAATATGTCTCTACTACTTTGAAAAACCCCTGATAAAGAGAAATGTTCACAGGAAACGTATACCTTGTTTTGCACATCATTTGGATGGCTCTTGGGGAAGATCATTATTTAGTAGTAACATATGTTACCAGAGACCTGTTCAGTAGCTCCTTCACCAGAACAAGCCCCATTTCCAGAACGTACCCTTTCCTCAGGGAGGACGCTGTGAACCACTGAAGAATCATAGTCATTGACCTGGGTCTGTACATCAAGTCTAAATGGACAGAGTAAATTGCATAGCGTTTGGTAAAACAAGTTACTCACTGTTCCTCTTTCAAGCCGTAATGACTGTAATTCAATTAGGCTTATTGCCTGTTATTCAATATGATACTACTGTAAAATTGTTGCTTTGCAATCCAAACTTTAGAGTTAAAGAGCCTGCTTTTCTTCCTAAAACACATGGGCTGCTCTTGCACTGGGACAGGATTTCATTATATTTAAAAACTTTTTCCACTGTTTACTTTATCACCGGGGTCAGATAAAGGAGCCAGAGTCAAAATTAGTCTCTTGCTCTGGGATAGGGGAAGTGAACAGAGAGAAACCCCAGTGGAAATCAACGGTGGATTTATTTGTATTTCCATAGTGCCAAAATTACATGAACATTAGCGATGTTAGAAGAAAAACCATGTGGGAGGGGGGATAGCCATAATTTTGTTGTTGTTGTCAATTTTATTCCTAAATGACATTATAATTAATCTGGGATATTTTGCACAGTGTATATAAAATTGTCTATGAATCCTAAGTATTTTCAACCAATTTCAAAACTTTTCACCATGCAATAGAATACTTCCCAGCTGAGCCTACCAAAAGGAATTTATAAATAGTTTTCCTTATCCAACCATGAAACATGCCTGGGTATAGAGTTGATTTTTAGATTAAAAAATTTTTTTTACAGGCTTGAGGAAATTTCATGCAACCTTAAAAAAGAATCCAATCCGAGTAGAGATGAACCAGAGGAAGGACTTGAGTTACTATCTCTGTGACAGGTTCCTAAAACTCTGTCTGTCTTGTGAGTCAAAGAGGATTTGAGTTACCGAGAGATATCCCTGGTGTGTTGCAAACCTCAAAACAAAAACAAAAACAAAAACACAGCTACTTCACTCTTACCATCATCATCATCACTATTAGGCAAAACAACGTGGAATTTATGATGATATTGAATTCTTTTCAATGAACCTAGTGAACACATTATAGAATTTAACGCATGATTATGTAGCTAAGCCTCTGAGTAGGAATGGTCTACCCATGAGTATCCCATAGATACAAAGTACTGTTCCTTCCACCAACCAATCAAAGCTCTGGGAATGCCATTTACACTTCCCTAACTTAGAGTTATACCCTTTTTAACACACACACACACACACACACCTAATTTACATAATTGGGGGAAGGAAAGATAATGACTCATATCACTTGTACCCCTCAGAGTGCATACTACCCAGCTTAAGAAATACTTTATTAAGTTTTGATCTGACTACATTGAGGACAACTCCATTCATCCATATCACCATAGGATCCAGACATTCCGATCCAGATCTACATTAATACAAAATGTTTAGAATATTAAAAAATATCTGTTATAAACAATTGTTTTTCTTCCTACATTGCTTAGAAAATGTCCAAATGCCCCTTGTGTAACTGCTATTCCTGAGCAGTGGAAGCTGAAACATGTTATTTTGTTCAGATGTTCGGATGTTCATATGACTTGGATTTCTCTAATATCTTCCCTGGTTGACTTAGCACAAGGTTACTTATTCTGAAACCATCATGAAGTCATACGGGACGGAATTTAAACTGAACAAAAGAGCCCAGTTTTAACTTTCCCTTGACATTGGCACTTTGTATACAGGCATCTTTTAGATTCACCATCATGGCGAAAATCAGTCAATTTCACCTTGTCAAGTTTCTTTGCATGTGAGACGTCTTGTTAAAAGTGATAAATTCAATTAGTTTGTTGGATTTATAGAATGTCAATCAACCTGACGTGTTTCTTTTTCTTTACCACAGTAAATAAACTAGCAATTTTCTTTCTACCCTTTCCCTCAGCTCCCCACCAACCAACGGATACCACCAGGCATAGCATCCACTTTGGAAAAACTTGAGTTCGGTGTTTTCATTTGCCAGTCACTAGCTCTATTCCCTGAAATGAGTCCTAGGACCTGCTTCACAGGCTTATCGGTATTAAATGAGATACAGAACATCAAGCACAGTGCACAGTGCCGAGCACATGGTAGGACCAAGTAATCAAGAAAAAGATTGCTTTGAGGTCACAGCTTGGGTTGTGGGTAGTTTTGGAGGTGGTGGTGACGGTGTTGAACAAAAGAACCAAGATCAGACTGGTTACAAAGGGAATGGCAATGACAGGACATAATATAGATAAATCTAAAGAATATATATTTTTAAGTTTTTCCTTATTTATTTGAAAGAGAGAGCACCAGCAAGGGGAGGGGCACAGGAGGGAAGCAGACTCCCTGCTGAGTGCAGAGCCCAACACAGGGCTCCATCCCAGGACCCCAGACCATGACCTGAGTCAAAGTCAGATGCCTAACCGACTGAGCCACCCAGGCCCTCCCCTTTATAAGAAGATGATAGAGCACAAATGAAAGAGTCAAGAAAATGTAACAACCAGAAAGTTTTAAGTAGGCAAATAGCTTTAAGTTCTAAGAGTCCTGGGTACATAACTGCTTTATAGGAACAACCCTAACAGGCCCATTTTGGCTAGGCTTAGCTCATGGAATGCAGTTTTCCAAACCAGGATTTTCCGTGTTTCCTACTTTAATAGCAGAGAAGAAGGAGCCTTTCCTTATTCACAGGGATGAAAGCACTTCAGCCACCTGAAGTCAAGCTATATCTTAAAAGTATCATATTTTACTTTAAAAGTTTATGTACAATTTATGTACCCCATAAAACACATGTGTTCATCTTAAAGATGTTTTTAGACAAAATACAGAGAAAATTGAAAGGTCTAGGAACTCCAGCCTGTCTAACCCTAAAGCCTTTGCAAACCCCCTGGCATGCTACCCAAACTTCCCAGGGGCCTTAATCACGTGCCGGGGCAGGCATGGTGCAGCTCGAGCCTTAACCCAGCAGGGCTCCACCCTCGGCCAGGCCTCATGGCTCCCAGCAATCGTGGTCTTAGAGCAAAAGGTAGAACAGACTTCCAGTATTGCTGCAAAGCAGATGATGAAAGTATTAAGGAGAGAAGACAATCCTTTATTGGAGGTCATCTGCAAGTTCTCTCAAGGCTATCCCATCCTTGAAGGGTGGTTTCAGAGCTCTAAATCTCTCCTGGACAATTTGGATCAAGTCTTAAAAGTACCCAAGGATCGGACTGAAGTTGGGGGAAGGAATGATGAGGTCACAGAAGCAGCCCCCAGTTGACCACTGACTGTCATGTGCTATGAGCACCTGTGGGTGAACCCGTCCCTTTTGTCAGGACTTTTTTGTTTGGACTACTTGGAGGGAGGACCCAGCTGTGCTCCACACCCAAGTAGGAAACAGTGGCCCGCCTTCTCGGTGTATGTATGCCCACGCATTGCCTAGAGAATCACATTATTCTTTAGTTAACTAATGAAAAAAATAGGTTCCTTTTTTGACAGTTGACGGACTTATATACCCCCCCCCCATACCAGCCAAAATGTATGCCTAATTATTTTATAAATTACGTTGGGCTGTCACAGACCTCAGGGGAGGCAAGCACTTCTAAGTGTTCTCCCTCCCCTGCCTGAGGCGGAGGGAAACACCAGTCGCCGCCGGTCCTGTCTTGCCCATCCTTCCTTCCTCCCGTGGGGGGTCATGTTTCTCTTCCCATCAGTGGGTGGTCCCTCTCGGTCTAGCCTAGATCAATATTATGGGGCTCCCAGTTTGACACCCATGAGATACAAAGACAGTTCTCGAAATGTTTTTTTCCCAGAAAGGTGTCAAACTTCATTGTGTTTCTGTTCTGTTCTTTTTCTGCCAGAATAACAGGGGGGAGTGATTTTTCAAACAACTAGATATTTTTTCATTTTCTTTTTTTTTTTAAATATTTTATTTATTTATTTGACAGAGAGAGTCACCGCGAGAGAGGGAACACAAGCAGGGGGAGTGGGAGAGGGAGAAGCAGGCTTCTCACGGAGCAGGGAGCCCAAGGCGGGGCTCTATCCCAGGACCCCAGGATCATGACCTGAGCCGAAGGCAGCTGCTAAATGACTGAGCGACCCAGGACCCCCCTTTCATATTGAATATAAAATGTTACAACCAGTTTCGTGCCTTGGGAATATAAGCTTTGACTTGAGCGCTACTTGTAGGATTCATCCTTGAAAATGCTTAGTCTAAACGGCCACCTACAAGTCACCCCCGCCACACCCACACACAAGTACACATATTATCAATGCAGTATAAGCAGACCACCCCTCATTCCTACTCTAATGCTTCAAATTCCTACAACAAAACACTTGCATTTCAGTCACAAATAGAGTATCTAAAATATGAATGCTCTTGAGAGAGGCAATCACTGCCCTAAAACTACACTGAAGACTGAAGAGACTCAGAGAGCCTTCCCTGGTCATGTGTAACAATTAGCATGGCTTTGGCTGCAATTAACAGAAAACTTGGCTCAACTAGATTACACAAGGAGGAATCTGTTTCAGCTCACAGAATCCGGTCCTATGTCCTTCGTACACCAATCATGGTCTGGGAGAATGAAGTTATGATTACCTTGGACCAGTGGTTCTCAAACTTGAACTTGCAAGACAGTAGTGTGGAGTCTTATGACAACCAAATGGTTGGGCTTCCTGCCTTGGTTTGCTCAGTAAGTCTGAGATGAAGCTCAAAAGTTGCTATCATGAAAAGCTGATGTTGCTGGCCTTGGGAACTACAGTTTGAGGATCACTATGTAAGCCTACTGAAACGGACCTACCTTCTGGAGCTGGGGAGGTATCTTGTGTTCACTGATTTATATGGTGACCTGGGACTTGAACAAAACTGAGCTTCTGTTAGAAAGGAAGGAGAGAGGGAGTGACTGACATTTCTCCTGCATTATAGTATGAGAAATAGGTGAATGATCCCAGGAGATAGTGTTTAAAAGACACAATGCTAGGGTTTATGGGACGTGTATGATCCCACGTGTGATAGCCATGACCATGTGGGATATGTAGGAACTTTTTCTACTTCTGGTGCTATTCTCAGGCTTGAGGGTGATAATTTTACTAATCTCTGGTCCACTCCTGGGGTCCAATGAAAACTCTATGAGACTATTTCAGACCACCCTACCTAAAACACACTGAACACAGTTCTATTTAATCCTGGGATCCTGTTGGTCTCCTGGTCCCCAACCAGAAAGGCTACAGAGATCTTTTCTGCCTTCAGGTCCTCAAACCTATCATGGTGTGATAGTTAATTTTATGTGTCAAGTTGACTTGACTAAAGGATGCCCAGTTTGCTGGTAAAACATTATTTCTGGGCATTTCTGTGAGGTTTCCAGAGACGATGAGCATTTGAGTCAATGGACTGAGGAAGGAAGATCTGTCCTCTCCACTGTGGGTAGGCATCACCCAGTCCACGGAGGGCCCAGACAGGCAGAGGAGAGGCAATTTCACTCTCTTTCTCTTCTTGAGGTGGGGTATCCATCTTCCCCTGGGACATCAGAGCTCCTGGTTCTTGAACCTTCAGACTTGGACTGAATTATACCACTGGCATAGCTCAGCCTCTATAATCATGTGAACCAATTCCCATAATACATCAACTCTTATCTATCTATTTATCTATTCACCCTACTAGTTCTGTTTCTCTGGAGCACCCTAATTAATACATGTGGAATTCTAGTGTTTGTTCCTTTGCCCATCAGGGACTTAGCTGAACAGAGAGATATTGACACAAAAGCCCCTATCAAAAGCTGGGCATCTATCTCCATTCTATTCCCTCTGGATAGTGTCCCCTTCTTCCCTACCTGGGAACACTTTCACAATCTGAAAGAAGAAAAACTACTCTTCCAATTCCTATCCATTTTGTGGCCAGATTTTGAAACTTGAAATACAATAATTCCAATGTTTTTGTTCTCCAGTATTCTGGTAGGAAACATTCCTATAGGCAATAGGATTGAGAAGAAAAAAGCAGAAACATATATTAATCCATTAAAACAAAAGAAAAAATGCCACAATAATAAAATTAAATGTCTATCTCCTGTCCCAACTCAACTATTGTTTCAATATGCCACAATTTATCTTTTAGATTTGGGAAAGCATGGAGCATAGAATTGTGTGTTCATCAAGGGAAACATCACAGTAAGGAAAAACTTGACCTATCAAGATCTTTATAAAATTATCACTGTTTTCTACAAATACAAAATCTATTTTGATAATCTATTCTGATCCTTCAGCTCTCAGAAAGATTCCTAGAGCCCAAAGATAGAGCACTTTTTCTCCTCGACTGGGAGGTGGTTCATGATCAAGGGGATGATTTGGGTAGCTCTCAGAGGGAGCTGTGTTACAGGTTCAGACAGAGGACACTAGCCATGGATGGGATTTTAGAAATAATTTTGATAAATTTTGATGATGGACTTTTGCAGCAGCCTAGCATGTTTAAGTTTTAGATGGCCCTTTACTTGATTGATTAGCTATGATAATGATCTACATACCACCAGCATACACACTTGTCATTCACAACATACTATAAAAGTTTTTATAGTTCTAAGTAATGGTATCAGTAATTGATTAAAACATTCTGACAGTGAACCAATTGGAACGGTTATATAAAGTTACTTGAGATAATATATATTAAAATACACTGCAAATACCAAAATATCAACCATTAACAAAATCATAGCCCATGGAATCTCTTCTCTTCTCCAATTAAGAGCAGGAATTGAGACATTCTGGTTCAAATGAAAATTCAGGCTAGTAAATAGAAATGGCCAACAGACACTTAAAAATACGGCAATGTCACTGATCATCCGGGATGTAAATCAAAACCACAGGGAGATATCACCTCATACCAGTCAGGATGGTTGGTATCAAACCAGGAAGTACTAAGTGTTGGTGAGGATGCAGAGAAAGGGGAACCGTCCTGCACTGTTGGTGGGAATGCAAACGGGTAGAGCCACCGTGCGAAACAGTCTAGAGGTTCCTCAAAAAATTAGAAAATGGAACTACCATATGATCCAGCAATTCCACTTCTGGGTATTTACCCAAAATAAATAAAAACACTAATTCAGAAAGGTGTATGCACCCCTATGTTGATTGCAGCATTATTTACTATGGCCAAGATGTAGAAGCCACCCAAGTGTCCATTCATAGATAAATGGATAAAGATGTATGCACACGCACATACACAGACACACACACACACACACACACACCAGAATATTACTCAGCTATAAAATATAACAAAACCTTGTCATTTGCAACAATGTGGATGAACCAAGAGGAAATTATGCTAATTGAAATAAGTCAGAGAGAGAAGGACAAAGGACCGATACCGTGTATATTCCCCTGTATGTCAAACCTAAAAAATAAAACAAATGAAAAAGGAAAAGCAAAAATAGATTCGTGAATACAGAGAGCAGACTGGTGATGCCTAGAGAGGAGAGAGTAGAGATGTAGGTGAAATAGGGGAAGGGGATCAAAAGGTAAAAACTTAGTTATAGAATAAGTCATAGGGACGAAAGTACAGCCTAAGATATATAGTCAATAACGCTGTAATAACTTGGTGCGGTAGCAGATGGTAACCACACTTAATGTGGTGAATACTGCAACATATAGAGAACTGTCCAACCACTATGTTGTTCACTTGAAACTAATATAACATTGTATGTCAACGTACTTCATTTAAAAGGAAAATTTAGGTAAGTGGCATTGCCTCAAACTATATTCTGGATTACCTTTGTTTAAATAATTAGTGTACTATGAAATATACAACTATGAAGTTTTGCTTATTTATTTTATTTTTTTTTAAGATTTTATTTATTTATTTGACAGAGAGAGAGATCACAAGTAGATAGAGAGGCAGGCAGAGAGAGAGGGGGATGCAGGCTCCCTGCCGAGCAGAGAGCCCGATGTGGGGCTCGATGCCAGGACCCTGAGATCATGACCTGAGCTGAAGGCCAAGGCTTAACCCACTGAGCCACCCAGGTGCCCCTGCTTATTTATTTTAAAAAGAGAGTGTGCGTGCAAGCTGGGGGAGAGGTAGAGGGAGAGGCGGAGGGAAAGAATCTCATGCAGACTCCCCACAGGGCACAGAGCTGGACACCCGGCTGAATCTCACGACCCTGAGATCATGACCTGAGCTGCTTAACTGACGGAGCCACCCAGAGGCCCTTGAGATATGCGACTTTCAAACTGTTACATACATTGGTTGCAAGATATTCTCTGTAGACCATTTCTTAAGGCAGATCACTTTATAAGATCTGCATACTCGTGAAATACTGTGTAATACTTCATTTCACTTTGCTATTGAACTTCACTTTCAAATATATGCTTTTGAATGGCCATAGATAAATATTCTTTTATATATAAATGGTACTACTGCTTCCTAACCAACTAAAAATAAAGGAAATAATGTAGGCTGTTTTTTAAAGTCACATAAACGTAGACTTGAATAATTACTGTAGTCTGTATGTCTTCAGAAAAATTTTTCTTCTCAGATCATTTAGAAAACTATTTTGTGCAACAGACGTGTCAAGAATTGGGCAAAGCATCACAGGTCCAAGTGTTTGCCTGTCTCTTTCAATGTCTGTCCTTTATCAGGAGCTCTCCACTTTCTCTGCACTTGAGGTGTAGGGCAGTCAACTGGAGACCCAATTAATGAACCATTCTCATCTCCACTCAAATCATTTTTTGTAAACTCCTTTTTCAAAAGCCAAAGAAATCCCTGACTCAACTATAGGGACAATTGTAACAATTCTTAATCCTATGTCTAATATAAAAGATGCAAGGTGACACCAAATAACTCGGGAGTTGTGGAATGACAAGTGTCTTTGAAAACAGAAGACCCCACCTACCTTCATGAAATTTCCAGCTTTTCCATTAACCAAAAGACATGTGGGAAAGTGTTTCAAAACATGAAGAAGGAGAAGAGGAGGAGGAGGGGGAGGGGAGAGAGAGTAGAGGAGGGGAGAGGGAGAGTGAGGAAGGGGGAAGGAGGAGAAAGATAGATAGATATCTATAAATATATATAAATACATATGTAATTTATATGAATTTATATATATATAAATATATATAAAGATATATATATATTTTTTTTATTTTTTACTAACTTCTGTCCAGCACTAATTTAAAAACACCTTTCCTCACCCCTATGAATTTACTACAGAAAGGCTGAGTGATTATTTTTTTCTCTAGATCTGAATGATATGGTATGATTTCAAACAATAGATTCATCTTTAAAAAAAAAAGCAACTACAGTATCATAAATGTTTAAGAATGCTTTTCTGTATCTGTTACCAAAACGCGATGGATCGCTC
The DNA here is from genome assembly GCF_030435805.1 of Mustela lutreola. Classification (NCBI taxonomy): domain Eukaryota; kingdom Metazoa; phylum Chordata; class Mammalia; order Carnivora; family Mustelidae; genus Mustela; species Mustela lutreola. The sequence continues at coordinate 8,452,171 of NC_081297.1, read as the reverse complement.
CTGTTATGTGGGCGCACTCTCTCAGAATTATTTATGTTCACTCTTTAAGTCTAGGGGTTTAGTATTTAGAATTATTATAATATATTTTTTAAATAATATGGAGGGCAGAGATAAGGAAAATTTAACCACAAAGGCAAAAATCACTTAGAAATATAAAAAAAAAAAAAGTATGGAGAGGGTGGTTGGGTTATGGACATTGGGGAGGGTCTGTGCTATGGTGAGTGCTGTGAAGTATGTAAGCCTGATGATTCACAGACCTATACCCCTGGGGCAAATAATACATCATATGTTAATAAAAATAATTAATAAGAAAAAGGGAGGAAGAAATATTAAAAAAAAATAGAAGCTGAAGTAAAGTTTTCTTTGGTTTAAAGGATTGGTATTTATACCAGAAGTTTTCTTTTAATAGTTTATTTTGGGGATAAATTTTGCAGTTTTTATTAGACACCTAAATATTAGAAAAGCCTATCAACATACTGCCCCAACATTTATATAAAATAATTAACTGAAACAATGTCTTTTAAATAGAAATATTTCCTGTAACAGCTAGTAAAACAAACAAAAAGAAACATAAAAACTTGATAGTCAAGTACAAGCTTTTTTCGTGACTTCATGACACTCCATTGCAATCAATAGTTTCCAAAACAGGTTTTATCTCCAACAAGTCCTCTTCTAAATGTAAATTTCTGTTTCAGCTTTACAACATCTTTAACATTCCCATGTCTTATCCTTCTTAGACATCTGTCCTTTATTCTAACAGTAGGGTCATCATTGAGTTTAAATATCCCATCACTTCCCTCCATAAATGCTCACCTTTTGATCGTCTAGAAATACAGAAATCCAATGCAGCCCACAGAGGTAATTTCAAATTTCTAGTAGCGTCTTAGAACACAACTCAACTTGGAAGCTGAATTTTCATTGGAAACCTTTGATCTGGGTTCACATGCCATGAAATTTACAGTTGCAACATTGAATCATCCAGGTTATTCCATGCATTCTTTAAGAAGCCCCAATACAATAATAATAATAATAATAATAATAATAATAATAATTTAAAAAATAAAAGAAATAAAATTAAATTTTAAAAAGCCCCAATACCTAAATTCAGCAAGTAGATTGATTGATTTTTAAGATTTTTTAAAAATTTATTCATTTGAGAGAGAAAGAGAGAGGGAGTGTGAGAATATGAGCAGGGGGAAAGATTAGAAGAAGAGGGCTTCCTCTTCCTGCTGAGCAGGGAGCCCAATGCAGGAGCTGAAGGCAGCCGCTTAACCAACTGAGCCACCCAGGCACCCCTTAAATGTAAATTTAAATATTGACTAATTAAATAAAATTTTAAAATTCTATTTCTCCCGCTAGTCACATGTGGGGAGTGATATCCAAGACTGTAACATACATATTACTCACATTTTACCATGTATTATGTGTGGAGGTGTGGGGGTAATAGATACCTGTGCTATTAGACTTGACCACAGGCACACACATACACACATCCATGAGTAGTGGTAACAACTGTCCATGCTCAGGTTTAACTTTAAGGGTTGCAAGTAGCAAGTTGCCCATGTAAGCCACCAACAACCCCTGACTCTACTGCCTGCCTGCCTCTTCTTCCCACCAAGTACCTAAACTACATCCCTTCTTTTGAATCTGGGCCAACCCTGTGCTTGCTCCCATCATCAGAATACAGATGGAAGAATTCTGTATGACATTTTTAGCCTCATCTTTACAAGCAACTTTCGTTTTTGTTTTCTTGGAAACCAGCCACCAGGTAAAGAATCTCACATTCCACTACTCAGTGATGAAAGATCACAGAGGGTAAGAAGCCACATGAAGAACCAAGGCAAACCAACCAACAGCCAGCACCCTCTGAGTAAGGCTCTTCCGGATGATGAGGGGAAAAAAGAGAGCTAACCATCTCAGCCAGACTGCAATGACCAAGCCCTCCTAACCGATGCCTTGAGCACTGTAGGACAGTCAGGCCATCCAGGCTGGGCCTTTTTCAAAAGCTTACCTCATAAAATCATGAGCAAATTAAATAATATTATCATTTTAAGCCAGTCATTTTGCAATGTTTGTATACAATAAGAAACAACTGATGCAGAAATTGATACATACAGGCAACATGCTCCTGTAACAAAACCCAAAACATGTGTATTTGTCATTAGGAGTGGGGAGAAGAAAGAGCCTGGAAAAACGGCAATGAGACTGTTCAGCGGAGCCTGGAAAGGTAGTAAGGAAACTGCTTTGGAGACAGGAAAACAAAACAAAACAAAACAAAAAACAGAAGCCAGTTAAATAGCAGAAGAAAAATTAGTAAAAGTGCCACCCATAGTAACTCATAGGATGGAACAAGCAACACAAAACATGTAGACTTGGCTAAGGAGATTCCAGGAGGAAATGTTGATGGTGCCAGTTGTCCTCCTTTAACTCTGTATAAGGTATTACAAGAGAGAAATAAGCTAAAAAAGAAACTGTTTAGTTTTTTAATCAAAATTTGATGGAAATATGGAGTGCCCTGGGGAGGTCTGTCCAATTAACCAAAAATCCTCAAAGTAAAAAGTGGCTTTAAGGAAACAAACAAATACAAGAGTGCAGTAGAACTTTATCAAGATGAATTCAAGGATGCGGCTGGAAGTTCTTTGATAAAGACCTCAGACAGACAGAAGTCAGCCCCTCAAGGCTTCCCTCATCAGGACAAAGAGGTGTCAAAGAATGTTAAGAGGCTTATCTTACACCCTCCCACTCACAGGCCAAAGTAGAAAAGGGCCCGTCTTAAAGAGGTTTGTGACTATGGCTTTTCTCTAATGTATTTGACTGTAATCTGATATATAGGAAACCCATGATACTTTACAGGAGATTTTAGCTGATAAACTAGATAATTCTAAGGTTCAGTAAAAGAAGAATAGCAAAGAATTAAAATTTGTTGTGTGAATAAAGTACCAAGTCATCATAGAAGATAAAATCATATGGTCAAATATGGAAGCATAGTACAAGTATGTTTTTCATTATGTTTAAGTTATAAAGAGCCTCTGACTCTTACAATTAAATTTAATATGAACAATTGATGCATGTTTAACAGTGCTATGCACATATCTAGATGCATGTATATTCATATCCATATCTATATCTAAATCTATGCTATATCTATCTGAATTGATCTGTTTTTTAATCATTAAACAGTCAACACTTTGACGATAAAGTTAAAATGAAGATTTAATTTATCCAAAGCAACTGTTACAGTAATCCCATACTAACAAGTTAAAGTCATTGTCTTGTTTTTCCTCTCTGACAGCCATAACTTCCTCTGTAAGAGACAAATCATCATTGAGAAAAGTACATATTTACACCAAGTAAACAGAAAGGAAAAAGTTTATATAAAGGTCAACTGTTCTGAGCATTACCTGCTGAGCCACTTGTGGTTTATACTCGACAGTGTCAAAACAGAGTTGGAATGTTAACGCCTATATCATGATCCCTTATCTGTCATCCATGTGACTTAGGCATATTGATTTTATTTTTTATTTTTTATTTTTTTAGGCATACTGATTTTAAATTATATCTTTGGCCTTACTAAAAAATAAATAAGCAAAAAATGTCAAGGACCTGCCTAATAAAGAATGGCACTTTTATTCACTGGACAATTTCCTTCACATAATCTATCACTGCCGCTACAAAACAACGTTTTTTAAATTTCCGAGATACAGACATGCCTTCTTCGCTTTCCGTTGCTGATATCTCGCACCCATATTCAATGGCATGATAAGGTGGTCCCTTTCAGTTCTTGTTATCCATAAATAAACATGTTATTCTCTTTTGGATTCAGTAACTGGAGGTCCCAATTTTTCGTTGCATCTTGAGGCATCCTCCCCAAACTATCAGTTCTGTGCAGCCTCCATAAATGTATGGAAGTTTGTGGATCAGAGAGGGACCCAGTGTTCATTTGCACACGTGTGTAGAAGGAAAAAGGTGGCTGGGAAAATGAAGAAATATTTTTTATTTTGATGGCTATTATGCTTTACTCATTATTTTTAAGCTCTTCCACACCATATCGGAGCCAAATCAGCCCCGATTTTAGAAGTTCTTCTTCACTACTCACCTCCTTAGGGCACAGTAAAGTGCCAAGATTGGTTACATTCCTTTCTGTGCGAGGCCACTCTTGTTCCCTTATTAGAATCTGTTGCTTGTCAGAAGCATTTAGTAACCTAATTGGAACACCCTCCCATTCTAAATCAACTAAAAATTCTCAGCTTTTATTTCAATTCCATTTCCAGGCAAGCCTCCGCTAGCCCCTGGTTTCCTCCTCCTCTAGGAATACATGATTGTTTTCTTTCCGAAGCATGTGGCTGACATTATAGCATGCCCCTCAGGGGAGGATAATTTGCTCATTGTGGATTAGTTGCCTTCAGCAGGTAAGTCTCACCTGGGTCACATCCTTTAAGGGTACAACCGTGGACAGAACTGCCTGAAAACTTTCACCGGAATGTACAAAACTCTGCCCTGGCTTGTCTTGCTTGATGACACACTTTCTTTCCTGGGCAAATTTTCTCTCAAAAAGCTAATGCCATCATAATTGGATCCATAACTGTTTTTCATTTTATTCCATGCTTTTTTTGGTTTCCTGTGCTGCCCATCAGAAAGCCTATACCTAGAGGAATATGAACTGACATTCTGGAAGTTTCTGACTCCATGATTACATAAAACCTCTAAAAGAAGGTTAGCTTAATCTGCCCAGCCTCAGTGCTACATGAGTAGAATAAACTGGATGATTAGTAAGTATATGTGTAAGATGGTAGAAGGAGTATTCTTAATGCCACCTAGAGGGTATGCCCCTAAAATAAGAAATCTGGGCTGTCTCACCAACAAAACACAAAATATTTGGTATCCCATAATCTGCTTGGTTTAATATTCATGCAGAGGCTAACTTTTATTGTAAAGGATCGTGTCATGTTCTAACACATTTCAGCCTTGAATACTAATCTCTCTCAGGGTGGCTGGGTGGCCCAGTTGGTTAAGTGACTGACTCTATCTTAGCTCAGGTCTTGATTTCAGGGTGATGAGCTTGAGCCCTGTGTTGGGCTCCATTCTGGGCATGGATCTTTCTTAAGAAGAGAAGAGAAGAGAAGAGAAGAAAAAAGAGGAGAAGAGAAGAAAAAAGAGGAGAAGAGAAGAGAAAAAGAAGCTCTCAACCATAGTATCACCAGGAAATAAGACTGACCCTAAGTGACCCTCCTCACACTCAACTGATCATTTTAAATTCGAAGTCAATGACATATGGAGGTACAATATATTCTACTTATGGCTTCAGGAGATCCATGGATGTATGAATTACATATGTGTGCATTCTTGGGGTGGGGGGAAGCAGTCATAGCTTTTATGACATTCTCAAAGGAGACAGACTCTTGACAAGTAAAATAGTAATAACTGGTGCTCTAGGTTAATGGATGTTTTGGAAGATATTGAAAATATAGTTGCAACATGATAGTTTTAATAATTAATAATGATACCGGTTTTTCTTTTTTTTATTATCTCTCCATGATTGTCTTTGGCTTTTCCTTTATATTAATTTCCCATATGCATCCATCATTCCATTATTCATGATCATACAGAATCCATTATTCAAATGAACCTGATGTGCTGTGCTCTTTAAAGCTCACTAAATATGATGGTCACTATCTGCTGGATGGAAACATATAAAAAGGAATATAGAAGTGAAAAATAGTCCACAACTACAGACTTTTTGCTGCTTCAATTGGGAGTAATTTGTGAATGATAGTGGAATACAAATAAAGTAGTTTCTGGCAGGAAAGTGTTTTTGCGATAAATTAGAACTAAGAAGTATGAGAAGAAACAAACCTTTAAAACTCACAGGCCAATAAATTAGAAGTTATTCAGTATGTTTGCCTAAATTAGTCAGATTAACTAAACTAATTTCTAAAATTCATTAATACTTTTCATAAAAGTTTTATTTCATAATGTGTTTATAACTCCTAACATCAAAACCTGTCTTTCCTGTGCTAGGTGTATCATTACGTTATTGGGTAGTTATGAAAATCCCATTATAAATCATGCAACCAAGCTATTTATTTTTCAAACTAGGAGGCAAAATTTCAACTGTAATTTTGTGATTGCTGCTTCCTTAAAGGAACATTCACAATTCCTTAAAGAACATAACCAGAAAAATACTTATTCCAAGACTTGGCATCCAAGATGTCCTCTAGTGATCTCTATCTTCTTGAATACAAACAGTTGCAGAAGGAAATCAAAGTGTGGGAGGAACTGAATGGGTTGATGCTGACTTTGAAGACAGAAGAGGAACATGACAAAGAGTTTGGGCAGCCATAGAATCTGGAGATGGGTTATCTGACAGTGAACAAGGAAGAGGGAACAGTTCTGTAAGTTCAAGAAACTGAATTTTCAACAACTTGAATAAGTAAGGAAAGGGGTTCTCCTTAACACTCTTCAAAAAGGGATCCATTTTTCCTGCCAACACCTTGGTCTTAGACGTCTAACCTAGAGAACCATTAGATAACTTTGTGTTGTCTTAGACCACTGAGTCTGTGGTAACTTACTATAGCAGTGATAAGAAACTAATACACATGTACTTTGCTTGTGGGAAGGATAGGAATTATTGACTACTGGACGGTAGACTGTGGTAACTTATGGCCTCCAGGGATCACTGCCTCCTGGGATTCACACCCTGCATAAACCCCTTTCAGAGTGCACCAGAAATAATCTGTGTGGCCGACAGATTACGGCACCAGTGGCGGTATATTACTGTGCTGTTGATTTATTGCCTCTCGGCTCCAAAGTCACTTTTTGCCTGTTTGGTGAAAATGTATTTTGCTCTTTAAATATTCTTCCTTTGCCACCTGGCACTATGTTAAGCTTTGTCAATAGAGGGCACTGTAGAGACTTTGCAGGAGGGAAAGGTTTTCTCTCCCTCATTCCGCTGGGCTCTCTTGGCAGGCTCCTGAAGCTATGGTTCTCTCACTCCCATCTCCTACAATAAGGCCAGCTTCTCTAGCACCAAAATCCTCAAGAGCTTGGTGTCTCTAGTGAGACATATGCAGAAAGAGCTTGACCCAGAAATGTTGGGGGTAGATTTCCACCATGTTCCAGAAAGCAGATTTCTAGCAAGTTCCACAAGAGCAAGACCGTGTAGGCTTCTTTGACATCCAGCGAGTGGTGGTCACACCTTCTGCAGCAAGGAGTATATCTTAGTCCTGAGGAAGGGTCTCCTCCTTGAGCATTTTCTTAGTCCTAGAGGTAATGGTTGTTTCTTATTTCATCTATTCCTACATTCTATAGAGATTTTTGTTTTTGTTTTTGTTTTTTTCTTAGCTAATCCCTCATTGTCCCAGTTCTGTATTATGGTTAATGGATTCTTTATAGTAAACTTTCCCTATTTGAACTGCTGTGTATTTCCTCTTTCCTGGCTGGACCCTGATCCGATCACTTCCAGATTTTGTTATAGAAGTCACTGTAGCTTCTGTCTTATCATTCCATTCTCTGATCATATGCTTTGGGGGAAAGCTCACCACCATGACCTGTGCAGCATGTGAAGACTTGAGGCCTCTGGTGAGCAGCCACATGAGGGAGCTTCAACATGGATGCTTCAGCCAAGCCTTCAGATGAGACTTCAGCCCTGGCTGCCATCATAGCAGCAACTACTTGGGAAACCCTGATGGAAATGGAAAGCCAGACAGCTAAGCTGCTTGCAGATTCCTGGCTTCAGAGACTATATGAGATAATAAAAGTTTGTTGTCTTAAGCTACTAAGTAAGTTTGGGGCAATATGTCGTATAGCACTAGACACCTAATACTTTTGTCTTAAAGTTTATTTTTAAAATAAAGCAATTATTTTTATACAAAGTCTTTACAATGAAATGTCTTTGTAATCAAGAATTTTGATTAGTCAATAGACAGTACTTATTCCACCACATGCTAGAACTGACTCGGAGCTTGTATAACATAGGGTGAAGATCACCAATTCTGTCAGATAGCTGCCAAAATGTGACCAGGGGAAGCTGTTTTACCCCACTTGGCTTCAGTCTCCTAAAATGTGACTAATACCATCTACTTCTTCAAACCACCATTGGTGTGAGTTAAACATATGATGAATCAATACAAAGGACTTAATAAGGTGCTTGGCAAAGGGTAGACACTATTAGAATTAATACAATTTGAATCTACAGAAAGAATTAGAACAATTCATAGCAGTTTGTTTAAAAATAATTTAATCAGAAGTGCATAGTTTTATGCCAGAACCTCATTTCTTTATCATTCTCACTAGACTAGAAGCTTCAGGAAGGCAGATATTATGTTTCTCCTATTCATAATTGAAGCCTCAACAGCTAGAATAATATCTGGCATATAATAGTCAAATAATAATATCTGTTAAATAAAGGAAGACTCCATGTCATACAGTAATATTCCTGCAGGAATTTTAGGTACAACTGTCTTTGGTAGTGTTGAACTGCATTTAAAATACCTTAATTTTTAAAATAGTATTACTATTCAATATTTGTAATACCATCAGATTACTCGATTAATAGCAAATGCTGCTCCAAGTAAACATATATTTTTTAAAATTTTTAATTTTTAAAAATTTCTTTTCAGTGTTCCATAATTCATTGTTCATGCACCACACCCAGTGCTCCATGCAATACGTGCCCTCCTTAATACCCACCACCAGACTCACTCAACCCCCCACCTCCACCCCTTCAAAACCCTCAGATTGTTTTTCAGAGTGCACAGTCTCTCATGGTCCAACTCCCCTTTGGATTTCCCCCAACTCACTTCTCCCTTCCAAGTAAACTTAGAATCTTTATGGAAAAAAATGCAAGAGCACTACATGCTTTACCAAGATTTCAGATCTCTTCCCCCACTAATCAGTAGTTTAAGAGACTTTCTTGGTACACTGTTTATATTTTATAACTCTTCAGCCCATACTAACAAGACTGGACCTTGTTTTCCTCTAACCAATAATTTTCATTGTGACAATTACTAATATTCTAGGACAACACTCTTTTTTGGTTGACAGTTTCTCTCCTCACTGCTGGTTGTACAACATGTCGCTGATGAGGTCACCTCCTTCAACTTAGGGAAGTGAGTACATTCAGAGTCAAGGACAACATGTTCCATATTTACAGTAAAATTATGGTTTCCTCATTAAAAGGCAAATCCTTCATTTCAAAAATTTGAATAATTCTTAGAATAGAATGCCAGATAGCTAAATTTAGGTGCTGAAGAAAGCCTAATTCAGGAAGATTTTCTGGCGCCCATCCCAAAACATTTTCATTTGATTCTGGATTGAACATATTTTTACTCATTTTAAACTCTTGCTTCTCTGGTTTTTTGAGATAGGTGAACTCATGCTGGTAGACAAATTGACCTTAAAATATAGGCCACTCTGTTTAAATGATCTATTTTTGTTGACATATTAGAAAGATGGCCTTGTGCTGGGTGACGGGTCTTCGGGTAGCAAGGTCATGTGTGGCCATAGTGAAATGTATGGAGATTGCGCTGACTTCACAATGAACAGTAATTGCTGAATTACAACAGGTGAGCTACAATCCACAGGGACTGTAAAGCCTACAATAAGCACACACCCAGAACTCAGTTTTGCCTTGATATGTGTCACCATTCTTTCCTTTTTTGTTTTTGCCATGTTTGCCTGCCTGCCTTCCTTCCTTTCCTATCTTTCTGCTTAGCTTTAGGTTGAAAATATATTTAAATAAGTTTATCCTTTCACTACTGGTTACCATAAATCCATGAATTATTTCACATTATACTTAGGCTTTTCTATTTTTTTTTTAAGATTTTTATTTATTTGAGATAGAGAGTGAGAGATAGAGCACAAGTAGGGAGGAGGGGCAGAGGGAGAGGGAGAAGCAGACGCCCCACTGAGCAGGGAGCCTGACAGTGTGGGGCTCAATCCCAGGACCCCGGGATCATGACCTGAGCTGAAGGCAGACACTTAACTGAGAAACCCAGAAGCCCCCAGGCTTAAAAAAAAAAAAAAAAAAAAACACAACAACAACTCATTCCTTCCCATTTTTTTGTGTGAATTTGCGCTTCTTCAGCTGTTCTACTGTCTGATGCTCTTTCCATGTGAGTCCACCGGACTACGGCATTCCTCAGGCTACGCCGGAGCTCTGACAGTAAGCCAGGAAATGTCAGTTATGTGTGTTTGCGACTCAGCGGCAGCTGAACTACAGTTTGCACGTCTGTACAACTGTGTAATACCCCCACCCGTCCCCTCTTCTTTCACCTCGTTTCACAGGGTTGCACCAAGAATTGGATGAGATCCCGCACATGAAGAAGTTCCATAAGCAGCAGTGTGTTCTAAAACTATGTGGTGTCATTAGGCTCAGCTAGTCTCGTGTTTGCCTTCTTTCCTAGAACTGCATCTTTGTGCACAAAGATCCTCTCCCCAGCCCGTTGCAACTGATTCCTCTTTAAAGGCCAACTCAGACTCAGTGTTCTCCCAGAAATCTCTGAAGACCCTTGCTGGGCCTTCGAGCTTGGACTTTCTGACTGGAACTTCTGAAACGTACCAGAGCATCTCATCTATTTCAAATCCACCATTAGGTCCCACATTGTACCATCATGACATTTGCCCACTGGCGTAAGCTGATCAGCCCACATCCCCATTAACCATCTAGTAGATTCCAGACCCTTAACTTCCATGCCCTCCTGATCACTGCACCTGTAATACAAACCTCACGGCTTTCTTCCACTCACCTGTTCGAGATACAGAACATGTAATATTTCATGTGGTCTCTCCCTTGACATCACTACTAATAATCTTCTTTCCCCCCTCCTCCAAGCTTCTTGGCATGAGATTCTTCCTTAGGGTACATGAAAAATATTGAAAAATGAATCAGTAACTTAAATTTTTCAAATGTAAAGTTTATGTTAAAATATTTCTATTAAAATATTCACTTGAGGGTTTTCACTTAAAAATTTTAATGTTTATTTCTTAGACTTTTTTTTGTATCTACTCAAAATGAGCACCTAACTTCCTCTAGCCTAATTGAACAAAAAAGAATGATATTTGCCATACACCTGGATAACTGAATTCTCTCTCTAAAAACTAGTCCCTGGCAAAAGTTGAAGGACAAACCCCAGTTCAAATTTAGATGCAGATGTTGCTTAAAATAATGCTTGTCAATCCAAATGGCCAAACGATACATGAAAAAGTGCTCCACATCATTCGACATCAAGGAAATACAAATCAAAACCAGTGAGACACCACCTCACACCAGTCAGAATGGCTAAAATGAACCAGTTGGGAAAAGACAGATGTTGGCAAGGATGCGGAGAAAGGGGAACCCTCCTACATTGTTGGTGGGAATGCAAACTGGTGCAGCCACTCTGGAAAACAGCATGGGGTTCCTCAAAAAGTTGAAAATAGAGCTACCCTATGACCCAGCAATCACACTACTGGGTATTTACCCTATAGATACAAATGTAGTGATCCGAAGGGGCACGTGCACCCAAATGTTTATAGCAGCAATGTCCACAATAGCCAAACTATGGAAAGAACTCAGATGTCCATCAACAGATGAATGGACAAAGAAGATGTGGGATATATATACAATGGCATACTATGCAGCCATCAAAAGAAATGAAATCTTGCCATTTGCAATGATGTGGATGGAACTAGAGGGTATTAGGCTAAGCAAAATAAGTAAATCAGAGAAAGACAATTATCATATGCTCTCCCTGATAGGAGAACTTTGAGAAACAAGACAGAGAATCATAGGGAAAGGGAGGGAAAAATGAAACAAGATGAACCAAGAAAGGGAGAGAAACCATAAGAGACTCTTAATCTCGGGCGCCTGGGTGGCTCAGTGGGTTAAGCCGCTGCCTTCGGCTCAGGTCATGATCTCAGGGTCCTGGGATCGAGTCCCGCATGGGGCTCTCTGCTCAGCAGAGAGCCTGCTTCCTCCTCTCTCTCTCTCTGCCTGCCTCTCTGACTACTTGTGATTTCTCTCTGTCAAATAAATAAATAAAATCTTTAAAAAAAAAAAAAAGAGACTCTTAATCTCAGGAAATAAACTGAGGGTTGTTGGAAGGCAGAGTGTCAGGGGTTGGGGTGGCTGGGTGATGAACGTTGGGGAGGGTATGTGCTATGGTGAGAAAAAAATTAATTAATTAAAAAGATAATGCTTGTTAATTCATTCTTTTCCGGGTACTTGGGAATATTTTTCAAGCCAAATAATTTTACCATCAGTGAGAGGGCACCTGGCGTATTTTTCCATTATCTTCAGCAGCCTCTCTTCTAGAGCTCCGTTGAGATAATGAGTGAAGGCACAAAGGAGATCCACAGTTTGCTAAAGTTTGAAATGCTTTCCTAGGACTCATGTGTGTTAACCAGCTTTTTAAAAAAAAAATCACCGGAGAATGCACCTAGGTGTAATAACATATAGAAGCCAAGAACTCGGTGCTGAATCGTCATTATCTTTCAACAATCTAATGTGTAGCCAAGGACGAATGGGTTAGAATATTTTTTATATCCTTTGTAAACATCTTATGAAAAAATATGTTGATTTTGACATTCAAGCATTGACGAGGACTCCTGTATCTCCCTTTCTTGGAATAAGATTTTTTTTGCTAAGCAAAATATTAAGAAAAAAAATTTAAGCAAAAAAAAAAATTGTTTTAAGCAGAAAAAATTATTAAGCAAGAAAGAAAAAGGAATTTTTTTCATGATAATTTATCTCTCTGCTTCCCAAGTTATATGCTCTCCAAATATTTCCTGCAACATAAATTTTAATAAAGTACCTTGTTTAAGTTTGCACAATCCAAGCAAACTTCATAAAACACTTCGAAAACTTTGTTTAATTAAGCACGATACCACACCTTCGCTCTAAATGTAAGGATCATAATTTCTTACGGAGAGTTTTTAATGAGTTTGCACTTTGCTATACTCCTCATCTATTATCCTCTCCTTCCAGGCACAGGTGATGAAATTGTGATCAACATTATGAAACAGGATCACAATTATTTCTTGAATCAAAACAAACCAAGCCTTATGCCATAGGTGTGGAAATCCATATTGCTGTGCTGTCCAACTGCAGCCCTATTTTGTAATCAACACTTTTGGCCAAACGCATGGTATAAATAATATGGAAAAATGAGAAGGCATGTTCTGTCCCATGCTGTTGCCAGGTATGTTTCATATTTAGACATAAACAATGAGAGAAATTCCAATTTCACAATAGTTGAGTCATTTCTGCCTCTGTTAATGCTTGTAGTTTATTTGTAGTCTCTCATGATTTTATTGACAATAAAGCTGTTCTCTTGCTTGGGAGGTTTTTGTGCCCCTAAATTATTACACTTCTACCCTGCTCCCCAGGCTTTATTTCACTTGTTACTGAGCAGCATTTCAAGTGTCTCACGGAGAGAGACTGAGGCCTCACATATTTATCAAACGCCTCCTGTGCCCAAAGCAGGAGTCTCTGGGGGAAAATGTACTATAAGACATGATCGCAAGGTTGCTAATACTTCATGCACTTAGCATCTAAAATCTAGGATGTGTGTGTGAATGCCCATGAAGTGTCAGAGTCTGATATCCTAAGTGGCCCCAACAGAAGCATCCTCGTCACAGCTTAGTTGTGGCGGTCATGATGGACAAATTTCAAAGAAGCCAAATTGGTTCTCTTTCCTTTACCATCTCATGAAGAGCTGGAGGTCCTTACATTGACCTGAGGTTGCCATCTGGCTGAGTGGAAGGATTGCCCAACAGCCCAGCAGGATTTTCTGACTCCTACATTAAATGCTAGAACACACCCGAGAGACCTCCGCTTCTGTGTGATGAAAACAATATGGACGGAATATGTTAAGAGTATTTCCACCTTGGCCATTCCCATCTTTCTACCTTTTGTTTTCTACCCTGATTTATTGCTCTCTGAGTGCCTGAGGAAGATGACGGGGGCGATATTAAAAGAATAAATATCTTTAAAAAATCACGATCCATATTTGTATTCATTTCCCATTGAAGTTCTTCTGTAAATAAATATTCCAACCACCACGAAGAACACAGCCAGTCCACAGGGCTGATATAAAAGACTAGCATTTTTATGTGGATTTTCCTTCTGCCTTATCCTCAACCTCTTTTCTAGCCTGGAAAATATATCTATTAATGTACAATCTTTCAAATTACATTCTTATTTTAATAATAATCACAAATTAATGATGTGTGGTCACATGTCCATTTTCTTGGGGGAAAATAACCATATGCTTCAATAACTAAAACTTCTATTTCCACAAACTAATTAAAAGGCCTTGTGGTACAGTAATCAGAAAAACAGGTGTTTCATTTAGTTTCTCTCCCTTCAAGGTTGAATAGTTGCAATTCAAGCTTCCCCGCGATTCCTTTAAAGTCAGGGAAGTCACATAGCTCTACACCGCCTATCACGTGACAGTATCCTTCTGTGCTACCCCAGGACTGGGACAGAATATAAATCAAGAAAAGAAAGCAAACTGTTTTTATAGTGCAATATGTTAAATTACGACTGGGATTTTTCACGATAGATTTGGGAGATTTTTAGCTCTGCAGAAGAAAAAAGGCTTGAATCCTGTTTACTTGCCTCTTTGATAGATTGAGTACGTATATATATATTTTTTAAACTTTGGAGAGATGTGGCCTGCTACCTGGGAGATACAGGAGATGTATTCCATTCTTCTTTCCCCAAATGTAATCATCTTATCAAAACCACATCTCTAGGACATGTTCTTGGGAGTACAGGCCGCATTACATACAATTTTATAATACACACAGTTAACTTTGGAAGGCTCCGGCCTTACTCCTGCTGTTAATTATTTAGACTCTGACATATTGCAATAAAACATTTCATCAAGCACTCCAGTCCAGGGAACGATAGGCATCAAAACCGTATTGGTAATGCAAAATAAATGGATCGAGGTTGAAAATAATGAGTTTGGTGGATTACATCTGTCACTGTGAATTATTATTGTTGAACATAATAGGGCAAAGCACTACAAAAATAAAGCTTGTCTTCTCTCGTTGAAGGTGAGACAACTACCTTTAATGAGATACAGAAACTCAAGTGTGAATTATGCACACCTTATTAATTATTAATCATGCACACAAAAGGTTTATCTGCATGCCCGATCTTGCATTTCTGTATGTATATAGCCATAGAACAAAAAAGTCCCCATTGCTAAAGCTGGTGATAGTTCATGGTGACTCTTGCCAGAAACTGGAGGAGACATTCCATTTGGCCACATCTGACCGTTCAGGAAAAAACAGAAATTAAAAAAACACAAACTTGATCATGTGACGAGGCACCAGCGGCAGCCTAGATTCTGGTCCTAATTCTTGTACTAATATGCTCTGTGATACATGTGACTTACTTCTGGAACTCAGATTCAGCCTCTGGGAATGCAGGGCCTTGAACTGAACTGTCTTTGAATTGAACTCTAGCTTCCAAACATGCCTTGATTTTTTAATAGGAAGTTTTTTATTTAATTGAGGGAGCTTAGTAGGGTTTCCTTTCTATAGGCAGAAAGCTTGGTGGAGAACTTACTTCAGAAGTAATCTAAAGTGCCTCTCTTGGAAAGGCAAACATGAGGAAAGTAGGTGCTCGTCATTCAGGAGAAAAGGTATAGCAGAATATTTTACTTCACTAGGCAATGTTGACTGCTCAGAGCAAGGAGAGAGGACAGTTAGGGTTGAGTCAATTTGCACAAAGAAACTTTTAGAAAAGGAAGAATAACAACCTACAGGCTTCAACCCCACAGATTTTGAAGTTAACAAAACCTGGTCGAGCAGATTTTGAGGACATCTTCTCCTAAGTTCCCCTGGCAGAAGGTCCCTGAGGGCACTAAGGTCCCTGAGAGGAGGGAATCTGGGTTCTTGGTCAAGGGTCAACACAGGGTGTAAATCTGTGGGGAGACTCGTACCATCTACAATGTGATTGTATATATGTACCTGATTGTATTTATGTCTTCAAATTGTATTCTAAAGGGTAATCCTATGTAGACATAACATTCACATTAACACTGCTTATATTAAGTTATTTAAATAAAATTGTAGTTTATAATGGGAAAAACCATGCTATTAATTATTCCCCCAAATAGGCATATATAACTGAGGTCTTTCTCCTCATGACATCCTATCTTATGGTCATACCATGGAGATGCATTTGGAAGCAATAAGACTATGTTGTCAAAAATAAAACAAACTGCACTTAAATATTATTTAGCTTTTTTTGTACAAAAGAAAATTTCCCATTATGATAGAAGAAATTGGAAAATACTGAGTGTGAGTGTTAAGCCAATGCTGCAATGTAAGTCTTCCCCATAAACAGTCTCTTTGTGTCACTCAATAACATGGTCACAAGTCCTTTGTTCAGTACTGACTTCAACATGCATTATTCTTTTCGCTTGCATAGACCACAGAGGAATTAAAGCTCTTCTAGATAGAAGGACGTCAAAGGATAAGACTCTCCTCTTGAATAATATTGAGGGAACTTGGTTTTAGGAAAAAAAAAAAAAAAAGTAAACTTAACATTCTTCCTTCCTCCCACCCCACCAAAAAAAAAAATCCTCAAAACTACATCAGGGCTATGAATTCCTCCCACAAAAGCCAGATTAATACGCCCTGTCCACCCTATTTTTAAAAGCCTTTTTTCCCCCAGTATACCCATCTCTGCCTCACCCCTTGTCCTATAGAAGCATACAATCACAGTCATTACATACCACCACCCCACAGGACTTCCAGATCTTGCCTGGAAAGAGAAAGCAACATGCCAAAAGAGGGGCATGTCAGAGGCAGAGTAAGAGGATGGGGAGAGGTTCAATTCCCTTCAGTTCCTGAGACAGAGGAAACAGCACTTAGGGTCCTGGAGGAAAGAGAAGGCGAAGACAAGAGTATGGAGCCAAACTGCCTTTAAAATCTAATGATGGGTCACCAGGGTGGCTCAGTTGGTTAAGCGTCAGACTTGATTTTGGCTCAAGTCATAATCACGGGACTATGGGATCCAACCCCACGTCAGGCTCTAGGCTGGACGTAGAGCCTGCTCAAGGTTCTCTCCCTCTGTACCTCCACCCCCACAGCTGACAAGCACCACTCTCTATAAATAGATGCATAGATAATAAAATCTAATGGTAATGCAGATATGCTCAAACATAAATGAGCTCTTGAGTATCTTTGAGCCCTTTTGGACAGAAACAAAAGAACTTGACGAAATACTGCTTATGAAGAACAATCAAAAAAAGAACACAGGAAACATGAAATTTGGAAGTTAAAAAAAAAAAGAAATGCAAAAAAAAAAAAGAAAGAAAGAAAAAGAAATGCTTGATAATTAAACACCAGGGGAAATTGTTATTGCAGAGCAAAATATAAATATATGTATATTTTTATGTAGACATAGTAGCAATCAATGTCCTAAAAGTTACATGAACAACAAAATTATGAAGTTTTTTTTTGAAGATGGTCAGTTGATACACATTGCTCTCGAAAATAATTTAAGAATATCATGGCTCTTGGGGCGCCTGGGTGGCTCAGTGGGTTAAGCCGCTGCCTTCAGCTCAGGTCATGATCTCAGGGTCCTGGGATTGAGTCCCACATCGGGCTCTCTGTTCAGTGGGGGGCTTGCTTCCCTTCCTTTCTCTCTGCCTGCCTCTCTGCCTACTTGTGATCTCTCTCTCTCTCTGTCAAATAAATAAATAAATAATCTTAAAAAAAAAAAAAAGAATATCATGGTTCTTAATTTTTTGCCATATTTGCTTTTATTCAGTATTTTCAAATCGTAAATGAGAGTCTGGTCACTAATATCCCTTGTGAAACAAATTTGACTTTTAATAAATTCTTTATCTAATTCAATTAAAGTAAAATTAAAATCTGTTTTTGGAAAAGGCATGCAGATTATGGTTTCATTGTTATAAAACTATTTCTGTTGACCTGCTTGTCTTCCTTTGCCAAGGTGTCTAACATTTAAATTCTGTTCTCCAACAGTCATTCACCCTCGATGGACAGGGAGCCCTGAAATAATGTCCATTAAAAGTCAATGCTACTTGTTTTAAGGAGGGGGATTTGTAGTGATTTAATATTGTTGTTGTTGTTGTTGATTTTCCACTATTTGAACTTTTTAAAATAATGAAGATATATATTTTTATTTGTGAAACCAGAGAAGGAATAATTCCTTTTATAATAATTCCTTTTGAAGATAAAAGATGAGCATCCCCTTAACAAGTTCTAGAAAATGTATTTCGATGAGCTCTTCATATTGTTAGTTATAATTTGCTTTTATATGTATTATAACACAGGTAACACAGGTAACACCCTCTTAAAAAGAGGGGTGTTAGAAGACGTAGAGGAACCAGGAATCCAGCTAATCCAAAACTAATCCAGCTTTGAGATGCAATAGGTGTTAAAGATGGGTTCTAACAACCGAATAGGAGTTTTCTGGATGGAGACTGCGTGGAGGAGATGTGCGAGGACGGTGCTACTAGCCCAGTGGACTGTATATGCAAACACAAAAAGGAAGATAGCATGAGGAGTTCCCAGAACTGCAAATAGTTTGGTATGGCTGGTGTGAGGAAGGGCAAAGATGACTCAGAATGTTAAGAAATGAGAAACGAGACATGGATTCTGATGTCTTGAAGTTTCTGGTCTAGCGTGTGATCCAAGTCAGCCAACAAGAACACACGGTGTGATAGGCCCTCTGATGGGAAACAAAGCAGTGTGCTTATGGGGCTCTAGAGAAATGTTTCCTAATGCAAACTTGGGGTCCAGAGAAGCTTCCTCGAAGAAGTGACTTTTAACTAACCTTAAGAAGAGGTAGGAGTGGGACATCTGGGTGGCTCAGTTGGTTAAGCAGCTGCCTTCAGCTCAGGTCATGATCCCAGGGTCCTGGGATCAAGTCCCACATCGGGCTCCTTGCTCGGCAGGGAGCCTGCTTCTCCCTCTGCCTCTGCCTGCCATTCTGTCTGCCTGTGCTTGCTTGCTCTCCCTCTCTCTCTCTGATAAATAAATAAAATCTTAAAAAAAAAAAAAAAAAAAAGCCTTCTGCTCAGATTCTGATCGCAGGCTCCTGGGATGGACTCCTGTGTCGAGCTCTGCATTGGGCTCCTTCTCAATGGGGCGTCTCCTTCTCCCTTTGCCCCACCCCCTGCCTGTGCTCTCTCACTCTCTCTCATCAATAAACAAAATCTTAAAAAAGAAGCAGCAGCAGTAGAAATTAGTAAGAGAAGAAAGCAGAGCAGGTACTCTGGGGAAGAGGAAGAGGAAATGAAAAGACCCGAGGAGGACACTGTTGCTGTGGAGACAGAGAACCTGTGGGAAGAGTGGGGGATGAAGCCCATATTTAATGGGGTGTATTAGAGATGAACACGAACAGACTGGTACAATTCTGATTTTGAAGAGATCAACTTTTTTCTGGTCCCCATGAGGGCAGTGAAGATTGTAAGGTTTAATTGCAAAGGTAGCGAGGTCACTCCAGCTAGGTGTGACTATCGTAGGAGGTGCTGGACAAGGGAAAAGAAAGGAGCAATTAGAAGGCAGTTTCTTCACTTCCCACCCCCAAAATGCATGCTTCCCTTCCCCTAAAGACCCTGGGTTTATAAAGAAAAAAGCTGGGATGGAGTCTAGCAGGTTTTGCCTTTGGAACTTACAGATAGAATCGCAGAGACTCAATGAACCCAAAGTCTTAGATAGGGAAAGAGGGCAAGATATACCTGTAACTTGTAGATCTAAAACCACAAGTTAATGTCATAACTTATTTGCACAACCTAGATGTCCAGTTACAGAATGGTAGATTAGTGGGTTATAATATGGCTTGTTGTGGATTGAATGTTTACATCCCTGAAGAATTCATAGGTTCAAATCTAATTCCAATGTGAGAGTATTTGGGGGTGTGGCCTTAGGGAGAGGATTAGGTCATGAGGGTGGGGTCTTCCTGAATGGGATTGGTGCCCTTATGAGAAAGGCTGGGGAGCTAGCTTGCACTCTTTGCTGCATGGAAGGAGAAAAGAAGTTGACTGTCTATAACCTGGATAAGTGCGGCCACCAGAGCTCAACCATGCTGGTACACCAAACTGTACTTCTAGTATCCAGAACTGTGAGAATAACTACAACTGTTTGTTGTATGAGCGATCCCATCGATGGTATTTTGTCATGGCAGCCTGAGCTAACGTAAGCCATTCCACAACTGGAAAATCTAGCTTTTGACCTTTTTACGGACACCAACTGAGGAGCTGTTTATTCCACTTTTGACATATGTCCCTGTTCTTCTCCAAGATTTAAGATCAAATTCCCCAGGGAGTGAGTGGAAAGACATGTGAATGGCTTCATCATGTATCGGCCTCAAAAGCGTCACTCTCTGTTTCCTGGGAACCGATGGTCCTGCATGCAGCCCCAGGTTCTCCTTTTGGGGTCAACTCATCCCCTTTTCTTTGTGCACTTCCCAAAGAGGCTAAACTGCACTCTCTACTCCTTCTATTTTGAGCCTCTTTACCTTGTGACCTGGAAAAATGTGACAAATAGGTTCTTTTTTTTTTTTTTAAGATTTTATTTATTTATTTGACAGAGAGAAATCACAAGTAGATGGAGAGTCAGGCAGAGAGAGAGAGAGAGGGAAGCAGGCTCCCTGCTAAGCAGAGAACCCTATGCGGGATTCGATTCCAGAACCCTGAGATCATGACCTGAGCCGAAGGCAGCGGCTTAACCCCCTGAGCCACCCAGGCGCCCCGAAAAATATGTTCTTTATTGTTTCTCCCAGAAGTCCTATCAGTCATCACCCGTAGAGTCTCAAGTGGCCTGACCTAATTTCCTATGAGTGCATGCAGATCAGCACCCCAGCATGAAACTAAGGATAACCCTTACCGTACTTTGTCTTACATGTCTTAATTCCTCGTCTCTCTAAACCAAATTACATGAGGATGAGGAATTTGGACAAGCTATCTTCTTATTCATAAGACCTCTGTCCCTTTGTGTTTGAAATAAATAGTGGCTCCTTGACATTCAAGAGACAAACAAAAAGATTAAATATATCTGCTTTTCACTATGAGGAATTGTGTATATATGTATATGTATATATGTTCCAGTTTAATTAACATTCAGTGTTGTATTAATTTCTGGTGTACAACACAGTGTCTCCATACTTCCATACATCACCCAATGTTCATCACGACAAGTTCGCTCCTTACACCCCATCACCTGTGTCACTCATTCCCTCCCACCCATCTCCCTTCTGGAAACCAACAGTTTATTCAATATAGTTAAGAATCGGTTTCTTGGTTTCTCTTTCTCTTTTTTTTCCCCTTTTGCTCATTTGTTTTGTTTTTCAACTTCCACATGTGAGTGAAATCTTATGGTATTTGTCTTTCTCTAATTTTATTTAGCATCATACTCTCTAGCTCCATCCATGTCATTGCAAATGGCAAGATTTCATTCTTTTTTATGGTTGAATAATATTCCTGGGTGTGTGTGTATCTATTAGTGGACACTTGGGCCACTTCTAGATTTTGGTTATTGTAGATACTGCTTCTATAAACATAGGGGGCATGTATCCCTTGGAATTAGTTTTTTTTTTTTTTTTATTCTTTGGTAAGTACCCAGTAGTGTGGCCGCTGGATCATAGAATAGTTCTATTTTCAAATTTTTGAGGAACCTCCATACTGTTTTCTACAGTGATTGCACCAGTTTACAGTGCCACCAATAATGCATGAGTGTTCCTTTTTCTCCACATCCTTGCTAACACTAGCTGTTTCTTGCATTTTTTATTTTAACCATTCTGATAGGTATGGCTGTGGTGATAAGGTGAAATCTCATTGTAGTTTTGGTTTGTATTTCCCTGAGGATCAGTGATGTTGAGCAACTTTTCATGTGTCTGTTGGCCATTGGGATGTCTTCTTTGGAGAAATATCTATTCATGTCTTCTACCCACTTTTAAAATAGATTATTTGGTTTTGGGGTGTTGAGTTGTATCAGTTCTTTATATATTTTAGATACTAAACCTTCATCAGCTATGTCATTTGCAAATATCTTCTCCCATTCCATAGGTTGCTTTTTAGTTTTGTTCACTGGTTCCATTGCTTTGCAGAAGCTTTTTATTTTGATCTAGTCCCAATAGTTTAATTTTACTTTTATTTCCCTTGCCTTGGGAAACCATCTAGAAAAATGTTTCTATGGCTGATGTTAAACATTACTGCCTGTGCTCTCTTCTAGGATTTTTATGGTTTCAGGTCTCACATTAGGTCTTCAATCCATTTTGAGGAATTTATACATTTTTCTGATGTTAATACTTGCAGGCACTAATCAGATGTTTTCAACTCTGCTTATTCCGAGACATACATAATATTATTTCTTTGTGACAAATGTCCTTAAGTGTTAATGAAATTATGAACTAAATAACAGCAGTAGGATTTTCATCAGAGACGTTTTTCACTCGAATAATACATGCTTTGCTGATCTTCTTACTAAAGCTATAGAAACAAAACTAAGTGGTCTCACACGAAGCAAAGTGGAGCTTCTTGGTCTTACCCAGTGATAGTAGTCAGTGTCTTCTAGAATTGTATCTCATTCTATTTGGATCAAGTGTTATTTGATTGTTAGGAATAGGTCTAACCTGAGGCATTTCTCATTTGTAGGGGCAAGGCAGGTGCATTCTCTTAGAATTATGCCATCTAAAAAGCCATGTCTTATTTCAATATTAATTTAATAACTAGCTATCCACAGTAATTACCTCTTTAGTTCTGCTAAAGTACCTTTCCTTGTCTAGACTTGGGCCAATGATTACATTAAATGTGCTGCAAAGACAATCTACTCAGTGTACGACCAAAGACACAAAAAAGGAAGAAGCCAGTGCTTTTGTAGATACATTTATCATGAAAAAGATCGGCTCAGCTGGCTGACATTGGAAACATGCTGTACTCTGTGATGGGAAAGTTACAATAACAGGTAATGCTGTGCATTTATTTAGAACTGCATATTTATTGGGACACTTGGGTGGCTCAGTCGGTTAAGCGTCTGCCTTCAGCTCAGGTCATGATCCCTGGGTCCTGGGATGGAGCCCCATGTCTGGAATCCCTGCTCATTGGGGAGCCTGCTTCTCCCTCTCCTCCTGCCTCTCCCCCTGCCTGTGTTCTCTCCCTCTACCTCTCAAATAAATAAATAAAATCTTAAAAAAAAAAAAAAAAAGAACTGCAAACGTACTGCATACTTATCAAAGGGGCTTTCACACACAAGATTTCATTCCATTAATTCGTCAAAAGGCCAGATTGAATCCAAACAGCCCTCTAGCTACATGCATCTCACAGCTTTTACATCGTGTCTATGAACGAAGTCGTTTTTATGAGCCTTGTCGGCCTGAAGAGGGAAGTCAACTGGCAAGCGAAAAACACAAGATCCCCCTTGTGCCAATTTCTCCATGAAGACATCATTTCTCTCAGTTATCATGTAAAATACCACATAGAGACTCTTCGACCCACTTACTCCTTTGGGGTAAAGAAACAAATTATTGGTAAATAAAGATAAATATCATTTATCTTGATGCCGACATGTTTGAATTAAAGAATCTATGGAACTATTCCTCTTAAATATAATGAACTACTCCTCAACTCCACCAATGAGTTTAACATTTATTTATTTTCTTTAACTCTTCGTTAGCTTGTATTTGTGGAGTGGACGTAATACTTCACAAAAGCAAGACCAAACTTCAAGGAGCCAAGCTGCCATGGTTCTCCATATAGATCTCTTCCTTCCTCACCACAACATCTAATCATATATTTTAAGAAGATGAAACCATTTAAACCATTTATTTAACCAGCTAAATTCTAGGCATTTGGCCGAAGTTTCTGGATGACGGTATCTTTTTCAGAAAATGTTCCTTTGCACTCTTTCTTGAGTGGACAATACCACAGAAAGAAATGCCATAACGACTGTTCAGGCCAGTTATTTATGCTGTGGAAGAGCCCTGTTTGGTGACCGAGTATTTGCAGAGAGCAGTTCTTCACTGGTGATGTAAAGACGGGATTGCGAAATTAGACCCCAGATGTTGGGCTCAGGCTTCAGGTCTCATCTACTGGGAAGATTGTCCATCAAATCCCTGTACTGAACTCTGCGAAGAAGCCACAGATACGTGGCATGGTTGAGGTATTCTTTAAAAATAAAACAAAACAAAAACTGAACAGCAAGTACCATGGCACCTCAACAGTCTTCAGGCACACCGTGCCCTTCCCTTGGGTGTGAACCTCTAGCTTCATTCCTTCCTCAGGCATGTCTTTATCTCTAACTCATCTTTCATCAGTGCCTGTCAGTGGAATCTCACAATTCCAGATTGGGAAAAACAACTCTTCTGGAGTTAGGGAAATGAAAAAACGTTCCTGGTAATGGAAATCCCCTCTACTTTAAACCAATATTGTTTGCATTTTTGGAAAAGACCACTTTGTTGTCGTTTCCATTTTAATCTGCTTTAGTGTGAACTGTTTAAAATTAAACAGTGACACACGAGAGAGGCTTTGGGCCAACTCCAGATCAATAAAACCAGAAAACAGCAGTCAGCCAACTAACCAAACTGGCCAGATTTTATGCAAAAAATAGAAAAGTGGATACAAATTACACAACATAATCGAACTCAGAGTTTCAGATATGCCGGAATGAAGGTCAATCAGAGAGAGTTGACTCCTTTCTATACTTGTCAGACACATTTATAAGTCATTGGAAGGAAATACACGAGTGTACCATAGGAAAATATTTTGTTCATTACATTGTGTTCATAAAAGAAAGAGAATGAATTGCCTTTTTCACTTACACACCTGATTTTTCTTTTCTCGTTTCTTTTCCCTTCATTTTGCCATTGGAGGAAACATTGGCCATTGTTGAATTTGTGGACCTGACAAGTAATTCTATCCCTGAGATTCTGTATCTCTATAATCATGATAATCATAAAATTAAGGAATTTTAGAGACAGAAGGAAACTGCATTCATTGTTCATTTATTGAATACCTATTCGGAGTGAGGCACTAGTGCAACTCAATTTTACAACACATGAAGCCAGTATAGATTTAATGATTGCTGTGAGGTCACTCTAGCAATCGGTATCAGAACCAGGCATCCAGGCATACAGGACTCGAGTCCCAGGCAATTCTTTTCCCTCTGGACCGTGCTGATTCCTCTCCCATGGTCAGCTAGTTCTCCCGTATTACATCCTAGGTCAATGTGCAGACAAGACCAAAAATGGTCTTCACCCGACATACCATTTGATACTTATTTTGGGTAAGTTCGTAAATAAATGAGTAAATTGCCTAATGCCTAGCCCAGACTAAAGACTGAACTAAATTTTTTAAAAGGAAATTATGAACCATGAGTAATAAAAATTCTGTTAAAATTGAAACCAGGAACCATGACCCATTGAACTGTTAATCAAAAGAAATTATCAGATCAGGAGACAAGATCTGTGTCTGTAGCCCATGAAGGGAAAAAGCTGGGAGAAAAACTGTTATATGTTTGTGGCTTTCAAAAAGCAATGGATAATTGGGCTTTGAATGATGAGAATTTTCCAAGGCTCTTCAAGGGAAATAGAATGCCCCCACTCATACCTTCCTTCAGATTCATAATGACCGCTGCCTCCCGGTGAAGAATCATATTGTCTCCGGCCATGCATCAAACGTATTTCCTCACAATGAATGTGTTAATAATTGTATTAAACGTTCCAGGAGAGATACTGAATTTTGTTATTAAACATCTTGATCATCTCATATATTTCCCATGTATAAATTACTTCCCCAAATATATATCACCCTTGTGATTTTTTTAAATTCATCTCATTTATTGTCATTTTCAGAAATTAAAGAAAAGTGAATCAGTGGTAGAAATTCTGCAATTATGCAGATATGATCTGCCCCTCTCTAATATCCTGGACCCCAGGCAAGAAAAATATAATCAACATCTGCCTTCCCGTCATGGCTTAAATAACTGACCAATCATCTATTACCTAAGAGCTAGTTTTGAATCCTAACTTAGTCTGCTAACATGCTGATTTTTCTTCTATCAGTTATATCTATCTAGGAATGCAAACTTATTTTGAGATGGGCCTGATTGGGGAAAACAAATGAGTTATTAAAAGCACCAAAAAGGATTTAAAATCTAAGAAGAAAATCTTTCTTTTTAAATCTCTACCAAAAATATTCCATCCATAGCTACCAAAGAATTCATGAAAACATTTAGATACTCAGAACAAACTTACTGAATATAACATAGATCATAGCAACTTGGAAAAACACAGAGTTGTGGCCAGATTTTGCCAGTATAGATTTATCATGGGGTTCCACATCCATGTCTAAAGTAGGGCAAGTTTCCTTAGATAGGTTTGAGCCATAGAAGTGGGGAGAGAAGAAATGGCAATTAAATTATTTCCGTGACTGTTTTCAGTCTTTGTCTTTAACTGGTCTTCAGCCCTTCAAGCTGGTGACTGGAACAGCCACTCTGAACTCCAGGACACTCGCCTCCCAGTTACATAGCTTAACCTTTCCATTAAGTACCATAAAAATGCTATTCTACCTACAACTTTAGTAAAGTTAATTAATTCATTTTCATAAAAATGCCTTGGAAAACCCAGATGAAAGTCTTATATTGAGGCAATCAACTACTTTTCTCTAGATAATTGCCACCTGGGCCGAGAAATTGACAGCATGCCAACTTAAAGTGCTTTTAAAAACTTCAATCAACATTCCCTCCAAAAAATGAAGAAATAAAAAGCCAGAGGGCAGGATCTTGGATCCCACACTCCATTCTTAATACTGAACTGTGATGCATATTTATATTATAGGGACTTGTCCTCCAAATCTGACCTGGGGCTGGCCTCTGAATTGGACAGGGAAGGGAGAGGACAGGGGCTGTTATAGTCCAGGACAACTAGAAACAAACTGTCTTATTAAATTACCCGTATTTGCAACCAAGCTTAAAATAATACAGATCCGCCAGGCTTCTGCCCTAAGGTCTGCAGCTTATTCTCAGACATCATAAAACAACGCAGTAGTGTTTGCCTCATTTCTTTTATTTCTTTGACTTCTCATGAACTTCCAGACAAACTGATAAAAGGACTTAGTCCCTCTCTTAATTTGCTATAAAATCTTGCTTTAAAGCAAATACATACTTCCCAGGAAACAAAAAGGAAGGGTTTTCTTTGAAGCAGTATTTGCGTGGGTTCCACTAACTCACAGAAGCATTTTCAGTGATTTAAAAAAAAAAAAAAAAAAAGGAACAACAAAACGGAATGTGCATTTATTGAGGAATTTTTGTGTTATTAGGCATTAGGCTTGCTTTTAAAATACAAAAGAAGGGGAGAGAGGTGAAGATATTTGAAATGAGATTTGGGTGTTCTGTATTTTCACCGTAAGGAGGTTTATGTCTCTATGTGGCTGCATCACTCAGAAGCCGGGTCTATCAGTAGTCTGCCTGAATTGGATGAATCAGTTCGTTAGCATACTTACAGTGTGGCCAATCTGGTCATTCCATATATATGTATCTTTAATCTGACTGTTCTTGTGGAATCCATTTCATTCTTGCAGTTAATATCTCTTATTACAAGGAGAGTGAGACCAAAACTACATAACATTGGAGGCTTTATGTTATCCTGTCCTGGGCGCATGGCAAGGGACACCTTAGGTAGTGAAGAGTACATTTAATTGACATCATTCTTGTACTCAAGAACTAAATCCCCTTGGATGTGGTCCAAGGGAGATGAATCTTAAAACAAGCTCCACTTTATAAAAAGTATAACAAAAAGTAGAATAGAACAAGAGAACTAGAGCTAAAAATGTTATATAATAAAATGCTATCTAATAAAATCTTTTTACTGAATCGCTTAATTGCAGATCATCTTAATTACCTTGTAATAATTGAATATTTAATAGAACTAAATATTTCCAGTTGTGATTATGCTATCTGGCTTATAAGCAGGAAATTACCATTAAGTTAAAAATATCACCCCAAAACTATGTTTATAACAAAATTTATGAAGACTCCTTTGGTTTATTAAAAAACATGCTCTTCTCATAAAATCCTGAAAAGGAGAATTTTTCCCATTTTACAACCCCTGTGCTTAAGTAAACTTCTCAGGCTCATACAGCTAATAAGAAAGTGTTTCCCAAGTTGTATCTCCGTCTCTATACTCCGGAGATCTTTTCCCATAATTACTTTAAAGTTTAGAAATACTTCTAATCATCCTGAACATTTTCCACGTCCACCTTTAGACACCCAAACACTTTGGGGATAGACACTCGTCTGAACCTTCATTAACCACCCTACTCTGCAACTCCCCAATTCGCTTACTTGGGGAAATTACCCAGCCTACCTGTATTTCTGATTCCTTCTCTATGAATTAAAAACAATAATAAAGCCCACTTCCTATGGTAAAAGTGAAAATTAAATGGGATAACATATTTGTAGTGAACATAACAGATAGAAAAGTTGAATCACTCTGTTGTACACCTGAAAGTAACTGAACATTATGTGTCAACTATACGCAAATAAAAACTTTTTAAAAGAATATAGTAAGTCAATAAGGATTTTTCTCCATTCGCAATGGAGAAAAGAGCAAACCATAGTGAATAATCACCCCTAAATCATTCCAACTTCCTCCAGTTTGTTCCCGGGCTAACCAGAGCCCTGACAAAATCTGCTATGCTTGCAGCAACCGCTTGGTTGACCTTGGGCAAGGGGTGGCCATGAATTGATCCAGAAATGATAACCTTGTTTAGGAACTGTGGATCCTCAAAGGTTGGTTAGTATCTACTGGGGTGGTTTTGCATAATCATAATGATATAATCTTCAGTCCTGTTCGATTCTACAATTTTAATAAGGAAACAGGGAGTGAATACGAAGTCAACGGAAGAGTAGACTGCTGGGGATAAAAGCCTGGGTTTCAAGTTGAGAGACCTGAGATCAAATCTGGTTCTGCCTCACTGGGTGCTTTGGGAGATGCCTTCAGCTTCCTCTTGCATTCCTGTGGCCCCACCCTAGTTCAAGCCTCTCAATGCCCACCTAACTGGTTCCTTGCCAACGTCTGCATCATCCACACTCACCAGAATGGAGTTACCAACTAAAATGATGGAAACCCAATTAAATTTGAATTTCAGATACACAATGAATAATGTTTTAGAATAGGTATGTTTTATGCCAAAGTATTAATCCTTCTTATCTGAAATTCAAACTTAACTAGACTTCCTGGTTTTTTTTTAGGAGGGGGGTGTTGTTTTTCTGTTCTTTTGTTTTTTTCTGAGTCTGACAATGGTACACCAGAGTTACCTACCAAAAACATAGATCTGACTAGATATTCCCATCTTTAAATCACCAAGTGGTATCCTGTAAGTGAAGTGTTTGGTTACAGCCTTAATCCATTCAAATTTGTTTTCACAAATCGCTTCACAGTACAACTACTTTCTATCTCCCCAACATCATCTTCCACCACTTCTCGTCTTTCCATTTTCCTATTGATTTGACTTTGTGCCTTTGCTCAAGTTCTCAATTCTTCCATAAATTCCAACTCGTATCAGGCATATCTTTTTTTTCTCTCTCACTTCCACACATAATCCTACATATCTGTGCACCTGGCTGGACTAAGTGTTTCTTCTTTATTCTTCAACATTTGTAGATAGATGATAGATTAATAGATAGATAGATGATAGATAATAGATAGACAGACAGATAGATAGATAGAGAAATAGAAATTTTCCAGAGAAGAGTTTAGCAATTCAACAATGGCCATCCAGTATTAGTGCACAAGAGTCCTTCTGCATTTAGAGATCTCTTTTCTTTATTCATTTATCCATTCAACAATCATTTATTCCATGTCTAGTAATTCATATGTAAAATGTGTAGGGGGACAGAGTATGCATGCTGTAGGAGAGATGAAATCATTTCCATGTTCTGTAGGCCAATAGTCAAAGTTGCCAGAGCCTCTACCTTCTCTACCCAATTTGCTTTTCTTCTGGTACTTGAGGTCTTGGCCTCCAAAGCACATTACTACATACTCTACATTACTCCTAGAAATGCCACAGGGGTCCACCATAGAAGATTGTCACTGAACTGAATTTTATTGTAGCAATAACTGTTCAGCTTTAGAAAGTTATCAAAAAGGAGCACCATGAAGAACGTTCTTACTGAATTAGAACTCATACTCAGTGGGAAAGGCTAGTAAAGAAGCATCAGCAAATTCTTTAAGCTTTCAATTCACACAAGGAAGTGAGCCCAAGGTAATAGATGGACACAGATCTGCGCCAAAAGGGGTAGAAGCAGCAAGAGGTATCGGTGGGCTCTTGCTTTAGACTCTAGAAATACTCCTGCAGGTCCAAGGTCGATAGAATGAGTGTCCCAGTCCCATGATCCCATCCTTGGGCACAATATGTGCCCTGAGAGAATGGATCACACCCGAACTTGAGTGTCAACCATATTAGTTATCAGAAGAAATAGAACAGTCTGTGCTTTAAGGGATCCCTCCTTTTGAATCCCATTCTAAAGTACACTTGCCAGGAGTGGTCTGTTAGGAAATTTTGTTTTTACTAGACACATTACAGATAGACTAGGAGAGTTTCCTCTTCCATGGAGATTTGCATGATGGCCTGGACACTTTGGACAAATCAAGAGAGATGGTAAAGGCCTCCTCCCCCAGCCTATTCACAATATAATTATAAATTCACTGAGGTCATTCTTCCCACATTATTGCATCTTTGCTCCTCCGCTTTCAATGCCGCTGCCTGTTTCCGTTGTCTCTCGGCAGACATTCCTGTCACTAGGGCCAATTACAGCATCTACTTAGCTTTTGCCTCTGACCGAATGGATGCCTTGTTCTCCTACCGATGACAGTCTTAGAAGGCTACAGCCAAACTGGCCGTTAGCTTCTGACCTCTCTGTAGTCGATCTTATTATGGTAATTGCAAGGCTGGAAGGAGCAGACACCAGGCCAATTACACCTGTCCCTGTCCCAATTCAGCCTGGGCTTAAATTACTCCATGGCGTAGCATGATGTGGTTCAGCTGAACAACTTTTTCTCTATTCTTGTGAAATTTGGAGACAGACATTCCTAATTATGTTTGTCATTAGGCCATAATGACCCAGTATGGCTTTAAATGGTATCATTCTTTATCAAGGAAACCCACGCACTATAGTAATAGATAACTTTGCTGAGGATTTCAAAGCAAACAAATCTTTAAAATGGGACTTCTCCATTTATAACAAAGCATAAACTGAAAACAGCCCACCTAATGTTTTCTTTTGCAGCCGTTTCAATATTAATGGTATACACAGATGTATGTGAGTGCTTAATATTAATAAGTCTTTATAAATATTATATTTTTATAGACTTAAATCTGTAAAACCATACATAATTAATTCTATAAATGGATTGCTGTGTGGCATATATACACAATTACGTTAAAGAATATATATGGGCACATTATGGCTAAATGAATTAGTTTTTTTAAACTGCTGTATATAAAACATTGGGGGTGGGGGATTTCAAATTCACTTGAAAATTAGATGTTCTTGTTGAGCATCCTAGAATACCAGTGTGTAATAACATGCCCCTATTAATCTAAATTTAAATTAATGATGCATTCTTTTTTACATTAGTTCATTCTTAATAGGATGTTCTATTCTCTTTCAAGTCCTATACTTCCAGCAGTGCCTACCCACTGCTAAGAACTGTCCTTGAAAAATAACTTGAGAAGCAAAAATATCAGAGCTCCCAACTGGTTGGGTAATTCATAGGTCCTTGTAGAGGTCTCTGAGGGTGCTTCTGGTTTGAAGCCAAGTCCCTTCCAGGAATAGGAGTTCTCGAGACCCTAAATCAAAAAGCTTTGCCATCTTCAGTCCTAGTGCCATGGTTGGTTCTCCCGGCACTCTTTCCTGTATTTGAAGTAGCTACTTCAGTGATTCTGAAGAGAGCAGGACTGGGCTCTATAAACACTTGGCTGTCTTGAATGGAAGAGCTTATTCCCCATGTAATCTCTCCCCCATCACCCCCACGAGACACAAAAGACAGGTCCTTTTCTGGACTCCGAAACCTTAACCAGGATCACATAAGTTCTCCCCCATCAAGGAATCAAAGCATAGGCCTGAGATCGTTTCCAGAAAGGGTCTTCGCTCCCATCCATGGGGCTCCCCCCAGGCTGAGATCTGTTGTTCCTTGGCATCGAATGGAGGACTGGCTTCCCTATCAAACCACAGCGCATAGGGCTCTGTTCCAGAAACCCCATTTCTGCTAATGAAACTGCTTCCTCTCTCTCTCTCTCTCAGCCTGTTTGCCACACTGGCGGTGATAACCACTACCGAAAAGAGGGCCATCGTGAGATCTAATGAGGCAAGCATTTACAGCTCCACGTGTAGTAAGGATTTTATACATATTAGTATTCTGTAGGGTGTGCAGTCAAACAGACCTGAGCTCAAGCCTTGGCTCCCACATTTCCAAACTGTAGGGAACCTGAGCCAAGTGTGAGTGTTAGTTGAGATAATATATGCAAAGTTGTCGGCACTCTCTTGACCTGCCCCCCAGATATCTCACTGGTTCTCAAACTTTTATTTCCTCCCTCTTCTCTCTTATTCTTTCTTTGGATGACCGAGCCCTACACCTGTCCAGTGAATAAGGACCACCCGAAGTCATATAATTGCGTTTCCTTTGTGCTGGAGGAATGTTCGATTGGTGTTGCCTCCATGCTGCCTCAGTCATCTCCTCTATTTCTGAGGGGAAGCCCTGAACTTTTAAAATTCCTAGTATTCTCCTCCATCTGAGAACATTTCCACTCACAACATCTTCATTGATGGACGGAGAGCATCGGTCACTGGGGATGATACACTTGTGGTGGCTTTCACACTTCAGGAAGTTCCTGACAGAACCCAAAATTCACTGGCATGACAAACAGAAGCTCCTGCCCCTGTGTTCACCCTCAGACTCTTCAGAAGCAAACTGAGCCCCAGGCAGGAACAAGTCCCTTCAGAAAGCCTACTTGGCCTCTCCCCCACCCCCAATCTGTCCAGTCATTCCTTCTGAAAGTCTTAAATCCTATTTATTGTGAAATTATGGAGACATCTTTTCAACCTCAATTAGACAGCAATCTAAGTGTGTCTCTGCTTTGGGGTTTTTATACAAGTTGGCAACAAATAGGGATAGTAACAGAGTGGCCTCAAAACCACTGTGATCGCTGTGCATATAAACCAGGTTCCTTTAGGAAGGGTGCCTCCATCACTTGCAGGGCTAGTTAAAGCCCAGGTGGTCGGGTTTCAGCAGAGACTCTGATTCCAGAGGGGTGGCCAGAGGATTTGCATTTCTAGCAAATTCCCAGATGATGCTAATGGTGCTGATGTGGGAGCCTCTTTTGGAGAACTATTGATATACAACACGAGAGGCATTTGTCAGCCCCTCATCCTCGTTCTGTTCCTCAGCCGACCCTCCTGACTTCCTTGGCGATCCAGGACACATCAACAGCTCTGCATGTCCTTGCTTCTGTAAAGGCTACTCTGGAGGCTTCCTGTTCCTGCCTTAACTGGTACTAAGGGGTGCCCAAACCCTGGACTGTACAAGAAGAGGAGGGAGAGGACCAGAAAAATGAGGCAGTGTGCCTCGGGTTTAAGCATTCCTAGATAAGGACCTCACTGACACCAACATTTACCCAAATCATGGCGATTTCCCTAAACGCAATTTAAAATAAACACGAAGGTTAGGGAGAGGGAGTGGGTGGGAAGAGTCTTCTTTTTAACCAAATAAAGTGTACTATCTTTCCTCTCTGTTTCTCTTAGGTGAACAATATGGGGTTGCCTGGCCAGAGCTTGTCATCTGTGTTATCTCATCTGGTCATCTGTAATTCGATTGCAAGCCCCTATGGGCAGTAGCGGTAGAGTTGTAATCTAATTTTGTACAGTGCCTGGCACAGTCCCTTAGCCATAGAGAGGGTGCTCAATAAATATTTATTGACGATGGTTATCTTTAATTCCTCAGGAAGCTTGGGCAATTCCAGGCCACTCTCCTTAGTTGAATGATAATGGCACTGATAAACTATCATGGGGGAAAACACATCCGTGGTAGATTTTTTGAAACCAACCCACCATCAAAGATTCAAAATGGGGAGGTAGCATTTAGCACCCGAGGGAGGTTAAGGGTTTAACACTGACTTTATGCCAAACTTTTAACAGCGGATCTGAGCACTAGAAGAGACAAAACACCATAAACCAAGGCCTTAAATGTGACTTTTCCGGCACTTTCCTTAAGTGATGCTGAAGTTTATAATATCGAAGGTGTTCTTTTCACCTACCTAAGTTTCTAATAAGTCCAATAAATTGTCCCATAAAGTCAATATGATTTTAATTATTGCCAAACATAGTCATCAACCCCCAGATGGTTTTTCTTTGTTAAAAATCACGGAACTGACATCACTGGAAACATGAGACATGTTTGGCTGATAGGGTCTCTTCCGACTACAGAATGTTTCTAACTTTGCAAATAAAGCCTTACACAAGAAGTGAAGTAATGGGGGACTTTTTTTTTCCTCTGCATTTGGAAAAAAATGTTTAACCTCTCCTGAAATACCTCCAAAGACACACGTCTAATTAAAAACACACCAAAAGCCAGGCAGAGAGCAGGTCCCTTGTAAGTGACAAAGTGAGGCAAGAATTTCCAGGAGCCGGGAAAACCTGGAACACTTTTTTCGAGCAGGCTTCGGTGCAGAGAGAAGGCTGTGCCCTCGTGCTGCACTTTAGGAGTTGTAAGAGCTGCATTGGGAAATGCACACTGGATGGACTGCCCAGCCAGTGGGAATATCTGGCCATCCTTCTGACACTCTAGTGGCAAGAGTTCTGAGCCATAGCTCTTGTGGGCCTTTCCCCTACTTTTCAATGCAAGCACGAGGTTAAAGAAATATGTTGTGTAAGAGGTAAAAGGGTGAGACACAGAGACAGAGAACAAGGAGTTCAAGAAGAAAGCAGTGAGATTGCCCAACGTGGGCTTGTCCATTCGGAACATTGGAGAAGACAGAATCCATTGTTTCTTGCAGATGATTCCTTTGGAATTCTTTTCTTGGCTCCCGAGACTGGTTCACCTTGTGACCTTACATTTTTCCCTGACGGCCTGGTTCCTTTGCCTTTGTGCCTTCCTCTGCCCTTCAATACCAGGAGCTTCTGTTGATTGAAAAATGGATAGAAAATGGAAGAGTTGCGTAGTCGTGCACATAGAGAACCTGCTTCACCTGGGTCTTTCTCACCAGAGCTGAGGTTAAAGTGCTTGCTATCTTTCATCTATTTTTTGCACCAAAAAAAATCAAACAAACAACAACAACAAAAAACCCCCAAACCCTGTAAACAAACAAACAAACAAAAAGACAAAAAACCCCAGACCTCCTCCCCATGGTTAGGGACATAGTTTTCAGGCCAGTTTCTCTTGTAGCTGATCTATGCTTGCACATGCTCAGTGGATTAATATTGGCAACTGGACAGTCAAAAGTCCATCTCGTGGCTTATGTGGGACTGGAATTTGGGCTCTCAATCATTGCCTTCATTTTCTCAGAATTGGAGCTTATCGGCCTGGAGGCTGACCTGCATGCTTCCTGGGTGAGTTTATACCGTATGAAAAAGTCAATGACATTGCAGATGTGTGCATGCGTCATTGAGGATGACCAGAAACCATGACGTAGGGAATGTTTAGGGACTGGTATGAAACAGTTCCCCCTAAAGAAACTATCCTGTGGTCAGGAACACCCTCTCCACCTCCCCTGACCGGAGCCCAGCTCAATTTCATGAATATTTGGTTGTGGCCAGGACGCCAGGGCACTGACCACGGGTATTCACTGATTCTCTTTCCTTTGGCCAATTGCTCTGTATCTCTGATTCTCAGTTGTCCCTTCTATAAAATAAAAAATTGGGAAAAGGTGACTGCAGAGATCCCTTCCAGCCCCAATAGCTCAGGAAAGCAGGAAGCGGTCGTCAAGGTTCCCAAGAGTAAAGAACTGTCAAAGGTCTGTTGGAGCTCCCTTTGCCCTGGTCTCTAGCTCCGTAAACTTGATTTTGAACAAGTGCACCCCCTCGCTATGCCCCGGTATCCTCATCTTAAAAATGGTGATAACGACAATATGAACCTTCAAGACTTCTCATGGGATTAATGAAGCTGGTGCTTACAGCATGCCCGGCACAGGGTAAGAGCTAAGGGAAGCTAAACCAGCCCTGTAAGTTTAATACTAGCATTACGATTATTCGACGGCCCCACAGCACACACGTCGGAGTAATGTCAGTAGCACGGGGATCCCAGGTGTGTGACCAGGCTGCGTGTTGGCATCTCATGGATGAGATGACCCCAGGATGCCTCACCTTATATTCACGACTCCTACCCCCCACGTTTCTGTTCCCCCTGTGGGCAGAGCTTGGGGGTTGGTCTATTTTTATTGTCATTCTTATGATTTTCTGTGCATTCCAAATTTTCTACAATGAATAGCAATGTTTTTAAAAGATTATTTATTTATTTATTTGACAGACAGAGATCACAAGCAGGCAGAGAGGCAGGCAGAAAGAGGGGGAAGCAGGCTCCCTGCTGAGCAGAGAGCCCCATATGGGATTCAATCCCAGGGCCCCGGGATCATGACCTGAGCCGAAGGCAGAAGCTTTAACCACTGAGCCACCCAGGCACCCCTAGCAATTACTTTTAAAACAGAAAGAAAAAGCCCGCTTTCTGTGTTTTAAATATAATTTTGACTCGATCGTGCAGTAACCATTCCCAAACGCATAAACTGCGAGTTTGTGGACACAAGTCATTTCTTTGCTCAGAGTAAAAGTTTGCCTTGTCCTCATTCAAGTTATGATGGGGAGCAAGGTGGCCTTTATGAGTCGGCGCAGGAATTACCACATATCTGGTATGTGTGGAAATATCCTGAGACCTCCAACAACTTGAATTTTCTCCCCAGAGCTTAATTGTTATCGGATAAGACAAATAAGTTTCCAGGAACCTTAAAAATTGTGAGTTTAGGGGTGCTGCCTGGTACAGTCGGTAGAGCATGCGACTCTTGATCTCGGGGTCGTGAGTTTAAGCCCCACATTGGACATGGAGCCTACTTAAAAAAAAAAAAATGTGAGTTCAGTTAGGACACAAAAAGACAATGGGGACAGGCAGCCTGCGGTGACAAGGAATGTCCTGTGTTTTCTGCCTGAGGTGATCAAACAATTCTATTTGTTACAAGTGCTAGCTCATTTTCCTGCTAACAGAGTAGGTAGGTAAAAGACCTCAAATAATGGCTTTCATCACTCCAGATTATGAGCTACAGTGAAGGCTTCTTAGACTGGGAGAGGGGAAAAATCCCTAGGAAAAAAGCCAGAAAGAAAACATTTTCAAGGGGATGAGCGCCCATCGGTAGGAGCGCAGAGGGACACAGGACACAGCGACGGGGAAGAAAAGAGTATTTCTTCTGATGAATCCGTATGATGAAAGCTTTCATATAAATTTGTGACATAAACTTTACAGTTTATAAAAAACTTCACAGCCATCGGCGCTTTGCAACCATTCCCACGAATGCGTGGCTCAGGGCAAAGGAACCCACATACACCCTGTATGTTTGGGGACACACAGGAAGGGAAGGAATGAGTACGACCTGTGCTAGACCCCAGAAAGCCTGCAGTTTCTTTCAAGACTTGGGACGGAATCTTAAAATAATACGAATTTCTCATTTCTCTAGTAAAAGCATGGAACAAAACCCTGGATGTCTGATCATTTACTCTCTCTTTTTTTAAGAAAGTATTTTATTTACTTATTTTCCAGAGAGAGAGAGAGAGAGAGAGAGAGCATAAGCTGGGGGAGCAGCAGGCAGAGGCAGAGGGAGAAGCAGGCTCCTCGCTGAGCAAGGAGCCTGACGTGGGACTTGATCCCAGGACCTGAGCCTAAGGCAGCCGCTCAACCGACTGAGCATCCCAGCGGCACATATGACACAGTAAAGAAGGACCGTTTGTGCCTTGTTCCATGGGATGCCCAGTTCGATGGGTGCTGGCAATTATGAAAAAGGAAGGTTAGTGCCGGGGGAGAGGGGAGAGAAGGAACGGGCAGGTGCCGAGGCCCCTCTGGGTGGTGGGGAGGTGAGTGTGGAGGTTGCGAAGAAGCAGATGGGGAGCCGCGCCACCCTCCCAGAGCACGTGCCACCTGAGGGGGAAAGCCTGCCAGAAAGTCATCTGAGGCGAGCACTGCCTCTTCGACTGACTCATGCAGGAGCAAATGATGCAGTCATCGGAGATCTGTGGGGCACCTCCCAAGACTTTGAAGTTCAGGTCAGGAACCCGAGCCCCGAGGGCCTGGGCAGTATCGATTCCTCTCCCGTCATTGAGCCTGACTCCAGAAAAGAGGACAAAGGGTTTTTTGTTTGTTTGTTTGTTTGTTTGTTTCAGCATAACAGTATTCCTTGTTTTTGCACCACTCCCAGTGCTCCACGCAATCCGTGCCCTCTATAATACCCACCACCTGGTTCCCCCAACCTCCTACCCCCTGCCGCTTCAAACCCCTCAGATTGTTTTTCAGAGCCCATAGTCTCTCATGATTCACCTCCCCTTCCAATTTCCCCCAACTCCCTTCTCCTCTCTAACACTCCTTGTCCTCCATGCTATTTGTTATGCTCCACAAATAAGTGAAACCATATGATAATTGACTCTGCTTGACTTATTTCACTCACCAGAATCTCTTCCAGTCCCAGCCATGTTGCTACAAAAGTTGAGTATTCATCCTTTCTGATGGAGGCATCATACTCCATAGTGTATATGGACCACATCTTCCTTATCCATTCGTCCGTTGAAGGGCATCTTGGTTCTTTCCACAGTTTGGCAACCGTGGCCATTGCTGCTATAAACATTGGGGTACAGATGGCCCTTCTTTTCACTCCATCTGTATCTTTGTGGCAAATACCCAGGAGTGCAATTGCAGGGTTATAGGGAAGCTCTATTTTTAATTTCTTGAGGAATCTCCACACTGTTCTCCAAAGTGGCTGCACCAACTTGCATTCCCACCAACAGTGTAAGAGGGTTCCCCTTTCTCCACATCCTCTCCAACACATGTTGTTTCCTGTCTTGCTAATTTTGGCCATTCTAACTGGTGTAAGGTAATATCTCAGTGTGGTTTTAATTTGAATCTCCCTGATGGCTAGTGATGATGAACATTTTTTCATGTGTCTGATAGCGATTTGTATGTCTTCATTGGAGAAGTATTTGTCCATACCTTCTGCCCATTATTTGATATGATTATCTGTTTTGTGTGTGTTGAGTTTGAGGAGTTCTTTATAGATCCTGGATATCAACCTTTTGTCTGTACTGTCATTTGCAAATATCTTCTCCCACTCCTTGGGTTGCCTCTTTGTTTTGTTGACTCTTTCCTTTGCTATACAGAAGCTTTTGATTTTGATGAAGTCCCAAAAGTTTATTTTTGCTTTTGTTTCCTTTGCCTTTGGAGACATATCTTGAAAGAAGTTGCTGTGGCTGATATCGAAGAGATTACTGCGTATGTTCTCCTCTAGGATTCTGATGGATTCCTGTCTCACATTGAGGTGTTTTATCCATTTTGAGTTTATCTTTGTGTACGGTGTAAGAGAATGGTCGAGTTTCATTCTTCTACATATAGCTGGAGGACGAAGTTTTTAACAATTAGTTCAGTCACTGGTGGAAGAATAACCAACATTTTGCTTTCTAAGGGAAGTCCTTCCAACTTATACTTGCTGAAAAAGAGAAAACTATTTTTTAAAAGATTTTATTTATTTGACACAGAGAGATCACAAGTAGGCAGAAAGGCAGGCAGAGAAAGTGGGGGAAGCAGGCTCTCCGATGCGGGGCTCAATCCCAGGACCCTGAGATCATGACCTGAGCTGAAGGCAGAGGCTTAATTCACTGAGCCATGCAGGAGCCCCCCAAAGAGAAAATCTAATAGAGAGAGTAAGAGAGTCCTATTCTTTAAGTTATGATTCCGTGATTGCATACTGATGGGAGAAAGGAGTTTATTGTACGAAAAACAAGTGGGAAATACTGCTTCTGGTTTCTCTCGCTCTCTCACCTTTTTTTTTTTTTTTTTCTTGCAATGGTCTAAAACTGTAGCCACCTGAAATCGATGGCGGTTGCTCCTGCTGTCCCTGCTGTCCTCTCCCAGTGTGGGGATTACCGGTGCTGCTGTTATGTCAGTGCCTGCATCTACCCAGATGACCGCCAGTTTCTCGGTCCCAAATTATTCTTTGCATGACAGCTCCCCACAATCTCTCAGTTAAATGTCTACCCCCAAATCAATCTTAGTAGGGTTTGTGGGGGCGGGGGATGCATAAAGAGTCTCTTGGTTTAGGAAAAGTCTTCATCTTCTCTCAATCTTGAATAACGGAACAGCCAGACAGAATTTTCAACTGGCGGTGAATTTCCCTCAGCGGGGAGAGGTCCTTCTGCTGTTTACTGGGCTCTTTCTTGTTTTTGAGATTTCACCTGTTGGATAATTGTTCTTTTTTTTTTTTTAATATAAGCCTGTTCCCCCAAATTGCTTTTAAGACTTTGTTTTGTTTGGTTTTGGTGTTCTGCAGCTTAACCACGACATGGTCAGGGACACGTTACATACCCTTCCAAAACTTCATGTATTTCTTCATTCTAAAGATTTGTACCTTGCATCACTTTTGAAAATTATCAGCCATTATCTTCTTTTTAATATTTTCTCTTCCCTTACCCTGCTCTTTCTTTTGAACTCCGACTCTTCTAGACCGATGTCTAGAGTGTTTTCTATTCTCGTGTCTCTTAAGTTCTTACGATTTTCTAACTCTCTCTGCTACATTCTGGGTGTTTTATTCATAATTTATTCTCTTCCAGTTAATTTCTTTCTTCAGCTGCGTCTAAGCCACACTTTATTTTGCCTATAGGGTATTAACTTCCAGGATTATGTATTTTTTTCATTGCATAAGTTCTATTGAATTTCTTCTCAAATCTCCTTCTTTTCTTAGGGGCTTGTTTCTCCTTCTGCTTCCTTGTCTTCTTTTATCGCTCTCTTCTCACTTTATGTATATATTTTTTTAATTTGGACTCTTAGGCTCAGAGAATTGAATTAAGCATATGTCCAGATCATAATATTAGCTGCTGCACATGCTGGGCTCCCTGGAAAGCAGACAGACCCGAGACAACGATTAGATGTAGGGACTGGCTTAGTGATGATCGTGGGTTCAACATTCTGGGAGAGGGAAGAGAGGGAGTTGGACTGAGCAAAGAGAGAAGCTGAGTGGGGATGCCTCCCTGGGGGGAGCAGGGAAAAGCTGGACAACCAGTGCATCTCTGCAATGTCACATACAGGGTGCGGGCCACCCAGAAAGGGAGGGTAAGTTTGGATGAGGCACCTGCTTTAGGCAGGGCAGTCCCCAAAGTAGGGCTAACAGCTAAGGCTTCCCAGCAGCTGAGGGCAAGTCCTTCCAACCTTATGAGTCCAGGCAGCACCGTACAGTAGCCACTACAACAGACAAGACATATGGCAAGGGCTGTGTACTTTCTTCATACTCCTATGGGGAAGGCACCATGACCAGCTGCCATTTAGAAGTGAGGAAACTGAGGCACAGAGGGATTACATAATTGCCCAACCCCCAGGACCCAGTCAATGAGAGGGCAGCACCAAGATATAAAAGGGAGGCATCTGGTTCTCAAGTCTGTGTCCGTCCTATTGTGCCGCAGTCCTCTTAGGACCTGGCCCGCTGTCATCTCCCATCCATACAGGAGCCTGTTACTATTCTATTTCATTATTTTTTATCCCAGTTCCCATTCCTGTTTCTTCTCTTCTATACGTAAATGCCGTTGTGCTAGAGAGATCACCTACGGTCCTATTTATGTCATCAGCCTATCAATAACTCACGTCTTTATAAACTTGTATTTTTCAGTTTCTTTCCAATTTGATTTTATTACATCAAGTTCTGGGAGTGAAGGGATAATATTCTTGGTTGATACATGTTACAAAATCTTTTTTTTGAACATCTTAATTTAATTTTATGTTTTTCAGTGTTCCAAGATTCCTTGTTACAGAGTCTTAATCGCAATGGGTTGTTTTTTGTGTCTGTTTCAACGTTTGATTGTGAGCTCATCGTTCATAGGACTTTGGGTCCCAACAGGCTGGATTGGAGAAAGCCTCTCTAGAGTTATTTTGACTTTGATTCGTTCAGATGTCCCAGAAACAGCCCTGGCCTTTGACCAATTTTATGTTAATTTCTCAGCTAGAAGTTTAAACTCCCATCCTAGCTAAAGGAACAAGACTGGTATTCTGATTTCTCATAAGAAAAGTTGGCTTTGCCTTGAAACCAACAAGGAATAAGACTGTTTTTCCTCCTTGTGCTCGTGAGCAGGTTTTTTTCTGGTCCCCTTTTGCTCTGTACATAGCCCCTCAGACATCTGGCTCCAAGCTGGGGTTCCATTGCAGCTCCTTCTTGACAGGTTCTTATCCACTGCTTCCCAGTGGCTGTTGTTGGAACCACCTCCCTCTCCCCCTAGGTCACTCACCTGCTCAAAGATCATTTGCAGGTCTACTCTGAGTCCCCTTAGGCAATCCCTGTC
The DNA here is from genome assembly GCF_030435805.1 of Mustela lutreola. NCBI lineage: Eukaryota > Metazoa > Chordata > Mammalia > Carnivora > Mustelidae > Mustela > Mustela lutreola. Next base: position 8,409,643 of record NC_081297.1, on the reverse strand, counting down.
TTTCCTGCGGGCTCAGCTGACATCTTAAAAAAAGGTGTTCTGTAGCTTATTCAGCATTTCCAGACAACTGTAGTTGGAATGTTGGTCCATTGGCTCAGTGTGTCCTGTCGCCTCTCACCTGAACTGTGTGTGTTCCAGCCTGGGCTACACGGAGTGGGACAAGAAGAGCTCACTGACCTGTAGAGCAACAAGCATTTGTTCTTCGCTGTTCTACTGAGACATAAGTCAGACTGTGAAATCACACTTTCGAGCACACAATTTAGTGGCGTTTAGTCTGTTCTCAGAGGTGCGCAGTTAGTGCCACAGTGCATTTCAGAGGATTTGTATCATCGTCAAAAACTTGCACCCTTGCTACCATCACTCCCCACCCCACCCCCCACTTCCCACCAACAAACCCACTTCCCCCGCCCCTGGCCCCTGGCAACTGCTAATCAGCTTTCCGTCCTGTGGCTTTGCCTATTATGGACATTTCATATCAGTGGAATAGCATCATATATGACCTTTTATTTATTGGCTTCTGTCACTCAATATAAGGTTTCCAAGGTCCATCTGTATTATAACATTCATTAGTACCTCTTCCTTTCTGTTGCCAAATAAAATTCCCTAGTGTACATACACCACATTTTGTTTATCCTTGTCAATGGACGTGTGTCTGTTGGTCATTGGTATGTCTTCTTTGGTGAAATGCCTGTTCATGTCTTCTGCCCATTTCTTTATTGGATTATTTGTTCTTTGGATGTTGAGTTTGAGCAATTCTTTCTTTTTTTAAATTATTTTTTAACGATTTTATTTATTTATGTATGTATTACTCTGTTACACTAGTCACCATACAGTACATCATTAGTTTTTGATGTAGTGTTCCATGATTCATTGTTTATGCACCACACCCAGTGCTCCATGCAATCTGCGCCCTCCTTAATACCCATCACCGGGCTCTCCCGTCCCCCCCTACCCCCCTCCCCTCTAAAACTCGCCGTTTGTTTCCCGGATTCCATAGTCTCTCCTGGTTTGTGTCCCCCTCTGATATCTCTCCTTCATTTTCCCCTTTCTTCTCCTAATGTCCTCCATGCTATTCCTTATGTTCCACAAATAAGTGAAACCATATGATAACTTCTTTATAGATTTTGGATACTAGCTCTTAATTCTTCAAGTCCTTTAAGTGTTATTCCCATGTCCTCTGCCTGTGATGCTCTCTGTTTTCTTGATCACCACATCCCCTGACTTTATCACACAAGTGTAGATTTAACTGTATGCTTTCTTGTACTTTTTAATAGTCTTCTGCTGTGACTCCCCATCTAGATGAGGACTGCCCTTGATTTTTGCACAATGCCATCCCATGTAGGAGTTCACGTGATTCCTTTGCACGGATTAGTGATTATTCTATGGTTGCATTTAGCCTCTTCCTCAGGCATCTTGTAGGTTTTAGCCATAAGAGTTCCTTAGAAAGCACAAACACCATATATCCTCTTATGTCAACAACATTTCTACAGTTTTTCTTCTTGCCATATTATAATATCCTAGGATCTTATATTACTGGATATACTGGGATCTGGGGTCCTGATACTTAACTTCTTATCATTATTATTTATATACTGATATTTGGAAATTAACTATATATTGGTCCTCGTAAATAATTTAGGGGGGGGAGGATTTGTGTCTACTAATTATAGTGAAATTAAAGTAGATTCTCTACTCTGAGTTCATTCAGAATTTTACCAACTCAGAAGCAGACTGTTCTTGACTCTCTGTAATAAACTCTTTTGCTTGTCAACCTCCCCCATATCTTACATCTCACTGGAGCGTAAAGCAGAGGTGGAAACTTCTCATTTCATCAGCCACTGCTTTTCTGTTGGTTTATATAGAACTTTTATTTGGGCCAAGTGCTTTAATATTTGGGAGCTTTATTAGTTCTCTTTCACAAAAGTCCCAGGAACTAGATAACAGAGGTTATCAACCTTTGACTGATAAGACAAATAAACTGTTCATCTACCACCAAGCTACAATGAGAACTCACAACTCCCACAGCCTGTCCATTGTTCAGTTTGCTAGACTTTTATACATGTTTCTCCTTTCTAATTGTCTTTTTGCTACCAGCATGTTATTTTAAGGTGTTAATCTCCTTGAAATAGTAAATAAAATTTTCTTTTAAAAATGCAGAGGAGTTTTAAAAAACAGTTGCTATTAAATCTCTAAAGCAGATACAAGGTAAAAATTATTTTGGAATGTTAATTATAAATTTCCTAAAATTCTATGGGTTATAATTGGGCTGTCTGACACAGCTCATGGCATTTCTTAGGCATTTCAAATGATGCAGAACATGAGGTCTTAACTCATTTATTCCCTGAGCCAGAAGATGCAAAGAATCTTGAACAATGAAGTCTATAATCACCTAAAATTGCCACCATATCTGACATATTCTTGCTCATGGTATGAAGCAAACATCATTTGCTTGATTGGCATACCAAGTAGAGGGAATACATAATGATTGTAGCAAAATTAAAAGGATGGTTCTAGTTAGTTATTCAACTTCAGCTGAATATTGACAATCAAGCATCAATTTAAAAATTATCTTAAGCTAATGCAACCTATACAGATGGCTAGCTAATTTACATTACCTGGCCATTGATTCTTTTTTTTTAAATATTTTATTTATTTATTTGACAGACAGAGATTACAAGCAGGCGGAGAGGCAGGCAGAGAGAGAGAGGAGGAAGCAGGCTCCCTGCTGAGCAGAGAGCCCAATGTGGGCTCAATCCTACGACCCTGGGATCATGACCTGAGCAGAAGGCAGAGGCTTTAACCCACTGAGCCACCCAGGCTCCCCCTGACCATTGATTCTTAACTTTTAAATGGGTCTTTAGGTATCCCACTTTGTGTCCTTCCAAAAACTCCCTTACCACCAACACCTTGGAGAAATCCCCTAATTTTTTGGTTTGTGGAAGATTTGAAAGAAATGCTCAAACATCTGTGTTCACACACACACACACATGACCTCAATTCACATTGTCTAATGATTGGCTCCTAAACAATTCTCCTACCCATGAACTAATGCCATTGTGTGCGTCAGGTAGAACTCATATCTTCACAAAACAGAACTACATTGCCTCCAGAATTTCAATTAAAAAAAAAATAGTCTTTGTAATTATGTGCATATTCAACAGGTGACATTTGGAAAATGTGAAGCACTTGCATCAAGGAAGTCTTTCGGAGTAAGTCGTTTTGTTCTTTCAAGCTCCGAGAATACAGATAACGTTCTGAGTTGCAGTTATGTGAAGAAGTGTTCTTTGGTACTCGTTCCAGCTACGATTGTTAACTTGAAATATTGAGCTGCTGAATCAGGTGACCTGACCTAGAGCAACACTGCCCAGTGGAAATATAATGTAAGTCACAAATGTGAGCAACGTTTTTAAGTTTGCATTTTCTTTGTAGTCACATTGAAGAAGTAAGAAAGTTGTTGTACCATGACATTAGTTTTAATGATATATTTTATTTAACATAATATATCCAAAATATTATCATTTCCACATGCAACAAATATAAAAATAATGGAACCGTAACTGAGCCAATACTAAGTCTATGAAATCTTGTGTGTAATACACTCGTCCAATGCCCATCCATTCCGACTAACCACATCTCCGGGGCTCAGTACCACGTGTGCTATGCTGGGTCGCTTAGGTCTAAAGCTTCTCTTGCCATCCTTTTTAGTAACAGCAACAAATCAAGACTGCTTTGTTTTTTACGTGCCAACAGTTCTCAGACAAAAAGATACTCTACCATACATCCTTTAACAACTTTAATAACAAACCAAAAAAGAAAAAATAATCCTGTTCTCTCAATTTGGTGCCAGTAGTGGGACTCAGCCCTCCATGCTTGCAAAAATGTGACCAAAAGGATAGCCATCAAATCATTAATTCTGTCCTTGTCTTCTCTCTCAAGCAAGCAAACAAAAGAACCACCACCATAAAACCTGTCTAAGCTTTCTTGGAACCAGGGCCTGGGCATCTCCATATTGTCCTGCTGTTGCCAAGATACATGTCGGTGACTTCAGTGATAACTACACAGGAGGAGCAGGAAAGAACTGGGTGTGATTCATCAGCCTCAGGCCCGAGGGCAGAGATTGAAAACCCCTGATACAAACTAAGACTGAAGTCATAATTGGAAGGTTGGTTGAATTCATTGTCGTTGGTGTGTTCTACTTTCTCTCTTTTCCTCCCATGCAAAGCACTTCTCCTGACGTACACCGAACTGTGCGATGCATTATTCAGTGGAGGGAAAAATACTTCCTGATTTCATGCTCTATGGTGTTAAGATTGATAGGCCTGTAATTTAACCCAAAATGGAGCAGCCACAAATGCTCTTCTTTTTCACATGTAAATATTTAATCCCTGTTAGGAACGTGCTCTATGACATGTCAGAGTCCTGCCTTGGCATCATGGGTTTCACAGATTAATTACAAACTGCTAAACAGGCAGGACCACCATGGCCCTCATTCATTAGGTCATGGGCTTAAGACTACTCAGGCAACCTGTCTCCTGCACAGGAGGAGAAAACGGTAAAGTGAGGCATGGGAGTGTTCCAGAGGTTGGGACTGGACATACATTCGGGGTGTGGTGCAGTTCTTGTACAAGTGGGCAGTTTGATGGGATTAGAGTTAAAGTGTTGGGGAAGTAAGTCATTATTGCTCAGCTCATCTCTCTACATGTGTAAAAAAGAGGCACAGGAGAAATTAGTTGGAAGGGAAACCCTCGAGTCAAGGGAATTGGTCGTACTCATGTTGAGACTTAACAGAATGACTGAGAATTTGGTTTGTCCCTGTTCCTTGTTTTACTCACTGCTTTTTTTTTTTTTTTTTTTTTTTTTTGCATATTGATGGGCAACAGAGAAGAATGGCCTCGGATATTTTCACTATCTTGGGTCATGATCATAATGTGTCCATACTTTCTGGAGTAATATTTGCAGTGCACACCGTTTGGGTGAAACTTCAGGTGATTTTAATTTTATTTTAACTCTTTGATCCTCTCATCTAAGAGAGAAAGAAAAACACAACACCCAGCCTTCATATAAAAAGAGGTCTTGATAAGTCAGTACTCAGAGTCAAGATACTTGGTTTGACAAAGGATTCATTTCTGATTAGCAATGTATTTTGTGAAAACAGAATTGAAATTAGAATTGTTCTAGAAAGAATAAGAGCAAACCCTTATCCCTTATCTAAGCGCATGTATCCAGTACTTCTTATTCTAAGTGCTTTGCATTGCATTAGCTTTAATTCTTGTAACAGCTCTCTGATGTAGGTACTCTTTATTCTTCTCTTATAGAGATGAGAAAACATAGGCAGAGAGAGGCTAAGCAACTTGCTCGAGGTCACTCAGCCTATAAGTTGGAGCTGGGATACAAAATCCAGGCAGTCTGGAACCAGAGGCAAACCCCCAACTGTCTCTGTAATGTGTGGTCACCCGGCCCATGGGTGGGCAGAATAGTGTTTCTATAAAGTGTCTAGGTTGGAAGTCCTATTGGTCTTTTAAAAAAAACTTCCTCAGTGTATCCCAAACTGCTGTCAGTAAGATCCCTCCTTCCAATGAACATAATCTCCAAGGAGACCTAATGACGTGCAGATATTATCAGAAAGGTGTAAAACGTGGCATCAGTTACACAGTAGCACAAAATGTTTACCAGCTTTGATAATAATTTTTAAAAACTCATTTCACTGTAAGGAATAGAATCCTGAGAAAACTGAATACAAGTTTCTCAGGTCAGGACGAGAGATCCAGAACAATAAGGAATTGTCATAAAGCTATCAGAGAAGAAAATGGTAAAGGAGAAAGCACGCAAATAAGCAAAGACTAAGATAGGACCCTTTCATCTGTATATTTAGCCAAAAGTTCACTGTCAAACCCAGCAAAGCATTAAAAACTCTAATCCAATGAAGATTAAACAAAAATCAGAAGCAACACATTTTTGCATGTCTCAATGTTTATATTCAAAAGATATTTTAATATAATCATAGCAAACATATTCTGTACAGACACAGACCAAGCCCTATTCTAATCATGTGCTTAATTATTTTATTGAATTGTTCTATAGAGCCTGTGCAAAAGATGATCTCATTACTCCCATCATACAGGTGACAAACCTGAAACTCTTGATTTTACCACCATCTAAATGGTATCGGACATGCAAGATCACTTTCTTAAGGTAAAACTTAGCAGACTCAGCTAGTCAATAATAATGAAAAAATGTCATGGTATCATTAAGATGCCCTATTTCTCCTCAGTGTCCATTTGAAATCTGATGCCTTACATGAGAGCCATTAACCTGCCCTTTTGACTATAGCCTTGTTTTTAAAATAAAGAATCCTTGTATCAGAAAGCTTTAAAGGAGAGGGATGGGGTAAATTTTTACGTACTGTATCTTTTTATGATCCACTTTCTCTTTAAACATCCTTAAAAACTGATCGATAGTCAGAATGCACTTAAAAAGTTAGACCTTAAAATGGAGCGAGACAGTTAATTACAATTAAACGCCCAGCGATTGGTTCATGGCGATGATCACAGAGCACTTCATAGAATGTAATTCGGAGGTAAATGGCCCCTTAGGCTCTCGAAGGGCACGGATCATCTTGCAATTCTTCTAAAAGAAGAGTTCTCAAGAGGAAGAAAGTTCCCTTTTAACTTTAGCTTCCGAGGGAAATTAACTGAGTCCCCTTGAAAAAAACCACTATTGCAACATGGGATTAATTTTTTATAGGGCAACGTGTTGGGCCATTTGTTCAATGGTTCTTCATCTCCTGGTAGCATATACCCCACAGAGAGACCTCATGAAATCTGAAAAAGATCGCCTCCAAAAAGGGCACAAACAGGAATTTTAGAGACCTGGAGAAGTCTATGCGTGCTGTGTGCTCTGGGAGAGATACCTACGTACAAGTTAAAAACCGATTGAGTTACACCAAAGGCTAGGCTAGGAGATACTGTCAGAGGGGTGGGGGAGGTATCTTTGAAACATCTAAATTCACGAACAAGAACATTCCCAACTCCTAGTTGGATGTTGGATTGTATCATGAGAAACATTTATTTTAAAAAGCCTCCTGGAACAATAGAGAGAAATTACCTCTCCAGCACCTCACCACTGGCCTCCTCGTCATTGTACCGTGCTGCGTCTTTTCTCGGTGAGTCTCTCTCTTAGGAATATATACAAGAGAATAAATCATGTTCACCTGTAGTATCAGGGGAAAGGGATGTTGCTAATTAAGAGTGGGATAGTTCAAACTTCTTCTCAGCCCCGGGGAGGAATACCCAGGTGTGCTGAGACAGATACGCTCGGAGGAAGAAAAAGAGATGCTCTGTAGTCAAACACACAGTGCTAGGCTTCTTTCCTGAATTGATTTTCCCACTGGGTGACATCCTGGCAATTTTTGTTACCCAACCAATGATGTAAGTAAGTAGATGGAGCTGAAAGCTGGGTCAGATAAAAAAAAAAAATGTTTAATCTAACAAAAGCAGCCTCAGTCTTTGCCATGAAGGGAAGCTGATTTAACCAGGCAGTAGCAGATTAAATAGGCAGCTGAAACAGGGAGAAAAATCATATTAAACCATTAAAAAATGAAGATAGAAGAACATCACAATGCCAATTATTTGGAGAAAAAGCACAACATTACCACAGAACTTTCAACAATAAGATAAATGATATCTGCTTTAGATGTACAAAAAGAGGTCTTTTGTTCTCAGTATATATTTTAAATTAAATGCTATTGTTTAATTAATGGATTGTAACTTCATGCATTAAAGAAAAGCACAAGGTCATCCGACTGTCTTCGACCATGGACTGACTTCTGAATCTCCAAAAATGAGGACAGCTAATATGTTTCAAAGTTTGGACGGTAAGCCACCTAGATTTGAATTACCTGTGGTATTTAAAAAATACAGATTCTTAAGCCCCACTGACCTGTTGGATTAAAAACAAAAGGGTAAAGTCTGGGAACCCGCATTTTAACAACCTCGGAGGGAATACACATCCTAAAATTTGAGAACTCCCGATTGGTGCCTTTACTTGGAACTTCCCAGAAAAATATCCTAAGAAAGGGGCTCACTCTAGACACACCCGTTTCTTCCCCATATTGTTATAGATGGAATTTTCTCTTTTGTTCACTCTCCCTCTCCCCATCATTAAAACCCCTTTTTGGTTTTTGGGAGATCCCATACTCCCACTCACCGCTGCTCTTCACGCTAAGGTCAGCCCAGCATGGTTTCTGTAGATGGAGTGCAAGTGAGGGAAGAGAGAGGTCTGCATACCCAAATCTCATTATTTCTACTTTCTCTTGATGAAACTTCTGTCCTGTTACCCATCCTGGCTTTCACACTCCATGCAGCCCTCCCTCACACCCCCTGTTGAAACCTTGAATTTAGGATGCTGACACAAAAGGAATAGTTTATGTCCAAAGACTCGCCCATCCCTTCTCCATGTACAGCATCTAAGTGGACAAAAAAAAGAGGGAAGAGGCAAGGTCATAGAAATGAATCTTTAAAATCCCTTTTTGTTTCATCACTGTTAAGGCTATAGTCAGATAAATTCATTCCCAAGGGAGAGGGAAAGACCGGAAGCAACAGGACATCCCAATAAAGGACAAATAAGACATCCAATTCTCGTACCACTTGGAATAAAGAGGTAGCCAGAAAATCCAACCTTGACCAAAACTGCCATCGGAGTGTCTGCTGGGAAAGGGGCCCTTGTCTCCATCCCCACCTCCAATATCTCGCTTCATAGTCCCAGCCCCCAATTCCTGCTAATTCTATCACACCATCACTCCATGCTTCAGCTGGCAAGATGACTCGGAAGAATTTGGAGGCCATCCAACCCATTGCTCAGTGGGGAGTGGCAAGGCGGGAGTGGGCAGGAGCCTTTTCTCTCAGGGTGGAAATGTTTTGATATTCCAAGAGGATATCTGGAACTTTTCCTACAGAGAACCCTCATCAAGACTCTAGAATTCCATTAGGCACATCTCAAGGAGCAGATTTAATATGAGTTTTACAGTCTTCTGTTGGTCAGCCTGAAATGGAGCCAACATGTAGTCATTTTCAGTCATTCAGATTCCATACATGAGATCAGTATCAGTTTTCTGAACAATCAAGCGGTTTTATCGTGACCAACCGGTGTTCAGTAGCTTCTCATCTTGGAGGTCAGTGGTGGTGCACTAAAAGCCTTTGAGCTTTGGATGCAAAGGGATCTTGGTTTCAATCAAGCTTGGCCAAGTACTAAGGCATGATTTGGAACAACTTATTTAGTCGAATGGAGCTTTGGTTTCCACATCCACTATAGGAGGAAGATAATGACCTATCTGGAATGGGTTCTTGTGAGGATTTAATTAACCAATATTTATTGAATTCTTTGACATAGACCCTGTGTCTTGAGACAATCCACAGGCGAAGAAGCAGCTCCGGTCATGGGCTGAGTACTCTGGTGCAGGCTGGGGAGTGAATAAAGACCTACCTACAGGAGGTGGTTGAAATGGGTGGTTGAAATGGGTGAAGGTGGTCAAAAGGTACAAACTTCTAGTTATCAGAACGGTTAAGTCCTAGAGATCGAATGTCCAGCGTGGTAATTACAGTCAATAAAGCTCATCACCTATTTGAAAGATGCAAAGAGTAAATCTTACAAGTGCCCATCATAAGAAGAAACACTGGGACTGGGGTGCCTGGGTGGCTCAGTCGTTAAGTGTCTGCCTTTGGCTCAGGTCATGATCTCAGGATCTTGGGGTCGAGTCTCACATGGGGCTCTCGGCTAAGCAGGGAGCCTACTTCCCCCTCTCTCTCTGCCTGCCTCTCTGCCTACTTGTGATCTCTTTCTCTCTCTGTTAAATAAATAAATAAAATCTTAAAAAAAAAAAAAGAAAGTAACACTGGGACTGTGTTTAGGGATGGATGTTAACTAAACGTGTTCTGGCAATCATTTTGTGATAGACACATATACCCAGTCATTATTTTGTACACCTACATGAAATACGTTGTTCTATGTCAATTATATCTCAATTAAAGGGGAAAAAAAGCTATGGGACCATCTGGGAGAAAAATCTAAGTAGTTCTCAGGAGGAAGGAATGCTCAGGGAAGGCCCTGCGGAGGGGGTGATACCTTAACAGAAGTCGGTGTTTGGAAAAAGGGAAGGGCTGGAAGACAGGTTTCCCAGCGCAAAAGGGACAGCAAGAACAAGACCCGGGGGATGCCCCCACAAGGCACTTTGGAGACCTGCGGTATGCGGTGGGCAGGAGTGGAAGGACGGGAACTCAGCTTCCAAGCAGTGGAGCTGAGACACAGACCAAGAGGCCATTTCCTGTGCACGGCTCCGTGAGGTTCATGCCCTGGAGACAATGCGAAGCTACGGAATCGTGGCCCGCAGAAAAGGGACAGCCTCTGCTTTTGAATTTAGGAAGATCTCTCTAACCAGAGTGAAGATTATCTGTCCCGCAAAGGATCCGGCACTTAGCAGTTTTCCATCAGTGGTTACTGCTATGCCCTAGTAAATCATTTGCCTCTTATAGATGAAAATAGCCCATGTGTGCCATCTCGGAAGTATTTTTCGTGTGGATCTTTCCTTACTGAGGTCTTGTGTGCGTTGTTTAGCTCGTCCTAAGTGATGTCCCTGGCAGTCTTCTCATCCACCAGAGTGGTGAAAGAGGTTCTGGATAATATAATGACTTAACATGAGAAAGACAGCTCCCTGCCTGCTGATGTTCCAGATACAGCCAAGGTTTAACACGCAGGGGCTGCTGGCTCTTTCTAAGTCGATCATGGTACACATGGTACACATGATCACGGTGTTTTAAGTACTCGACGACTTGCAGCAACAGTCAGGACAACTGACTGATCACTCTCATGACTCATGTTTGTAACCAAAGTTCGTCACCTTTCTTCTGCCACCTGCAGAAGACCTAAAACCTCACACATAAGCCCCAAGCAGAGCGAACCACCCAGCCCCAGCTGCCTAAAACTTCCAAAGCTATTTTGGTCTTCCTGTGATGCTAGGCAGCTCTGCTTTAGTGTCAATAGAACAGAATTGCTTTGGGACCTGACTTTTTAAAATAACTTTGAGGCTGAAAGTGAATTCCATCGAGCAGGTCATTTATTTTCTCCGATAAAGTTCGTAAGAGATGGGCTTGCATCACTGGGCATCTTGATTCTTTGGAAAATGTGTTGGAAACATCTATTAGTTTTGCAACCTTAGTCACAAACAGTGAGCACCCACGAGAGACCCTTGTGAGTCACTGACCATTGCCAACCGACAAGCAAGAACGTCACCTGAGTCCCACCTGCTTCCTTGTGATGAGTCACTCCTCAGTGAAGGAACTGCTAGGTTAAAAAGAGGACAGCACTAAAAAAAGTGTTTAATTTTTTGGTTAATCATGTTTATTGGGTGCTTTCCATGTCTCCTGAATGTACCAATACTTGCTTTGCATTTATTAATACTAACTCTAAATCACAGCTTACAGAGGAGGGAACTATGGCGTTCAGACATTAAATAACGTGTTCAAGACCAGGACGTGGTAGGAGCCACTGACTTACTGACTCTGCGTTCTCCTCTCTTAACCATTATGTTATGCCATAATAAATGCCAACTGGGGTGCCTGGGTGTCTCAGTGGGTTAAGGCCTCTACCTTCGGCTCAGGACATGATCCCAGGGTCCTGGGATCGAGCCCCGCATCGGGCTCTCTGCTCAGCAGGGAGCCTGCTTCCTCCTCTCTCTCTCTGTCTGCCTCTCTACCTACTTGTGATCTCTGTCTGTCAAATAAATAAATAAAAATCTCAAAAAAGAGAAATAAATGCCAACAGAGAGTATGTGCACCTGACCTCGAGAAGAGAACATTCTAACTGTGGAGTAAGCCACGTGTACGTAAAATATTGAATGATAATAAGAAAAAATACAAAAACTGACAAAAAGCAGACGCCTGATGAAGAGCAGAGTTGATAAAAATTCAAAGGTAGGCATGATGCCAGCAAACCGAATAGGTCCGGGGATGTTTATGGTTTGGAGACTGAGTTGGCTGTGCAAGGATACAAGAGGGTAAAAGACCCTTCAGGGAAGGTGGCTGAGGGCAGGAATGTCCCTGGTGAGCCCAGGAAGAAGGGGAGTAAGGTAAGGTGGTCAGGTGGGGTTGATCTGTAAGACACCTTGAATGTAGGGTAGTTGCGTTTGGCCAAAGTGAAGGTTCACTGGACCCAGGAAGAGGCTTTCTGATGTTGGGAGATCACAGGCTTCAGATTAAAAGTCCTACAATCAACCCCATACACGACGTGGGACTTGGAACCTAGTTACTTCAACTCTACACTTCAATTTCTGTAAAATGCCATTAAAATTAAAATATTCACCTTGCATGATACTTTCTGGGTTCAAGATCATGTGCATGCAGGATAGAATCATGTGCTCCACACATAGTAGCTTTTCAATAAACAGCAGCTAACTTTATTTTACTTTTAAGTAAGTTACGATGTAACAGTTAAAATATAACAATTATATTGCTACAATGATAGTTACATTGTTGAAAACAATTTTTGATCTTTTTGCATATATTTTCCCTCAGTCAGAGACAGTATATTCATTGCAAAAGAAAATGTGCTTCATTATTTTTCCTAAACAAGAATTTATCTTTTTTTACTATAAATGTGAGAAAAAAAATTGTTCAGAATTCAAAGACTCTAATATTAACATTTTGGTGTGTTTTCTCTCATTTGGTCTTCCCTAGGGTGATACTCTTTTATTCACCTGATCATAGGATGTCTATGGTTCTCAACCTTAATTTTTTAATGTATTTATGCCTTTTGCTAAACAATATTACAAAGATTAGTGATTTATGTTACCAGATTCTGTTCTAATTATCTTCAGCTGTCTTCAAAAATAAAATTCCACCCCAAAGTTGGAGATTTTCCATATTAATGGGAAAATCGCCTTTTCTTTCTTTTTAAAGATTTATTTATTTACTTGACAGACAGAGATCAGAAGAGGCAGGGAGAGGGAGAGGAGGAAGCAGGCTCCCTGCTGAGCAGAGCCCGATGCTGGGCTGCATCTCAGGTCCTGGGATCATGACCTGAGCCTAAGGCAAAGGCTTTAACCCTCTGAGCCACCCAGGTGCCCTGGAAAAACACCTTTTTAAAAACAATCCCAACAAAGTGTACGTGGATTGCTCTATTCCTCCAAGGAAGTTTCTAGGCTAACAAGAGACAATCTCTGCAGTCACCCTCAAGGAGCTTCCCAGGGCAGATAAAATAAGGTTACAAATGACATCAAATAATACATTGCAGGACCTGTGATCGATTTCAGCAGGCTTCCATAACTGTATTTGTACCCTGTTGACCGTTGTTGGATGTCTTGGGGAAAACATGCCCTGCGCTTCCGTGGAGGTGTTTGGATGCAATTGGTCAAATCCATCAAACGGATGGGCTCAAAATCTGTTGCATTATTTCACAGTCTCCCCCGCCCCCCTTGACTGGTGAGAACGTCTCTGTGCTTCCCCACGCTTCCACTCCGCCTGTCGTTCCTGGCTGCTCAGGGAGCATTTTGTAACCTGCGAAAGAAAGGAAAGCTTTGAAAACAGAACCGGGTTCTTTTTTTAGGGATATACAATGTTGACAGAAATATACTCCAGAGGAATGTCACGCTGCTTTTTTTTTTTGGTTCCTGGCACGGCTTCTTTAGTGCATCAGTAAGTGAAAAATGAGCACGGGAAACTCCTGACAGTAGTAACGGGAGTAGTAACGTCGCCTCCAAGCCGACGATTAGATTCTACTGTACAAACAGGGACACGTCTCTGAACTCCTCACCTCTGAAAGGTAAACAGCGAGAAGGAAATACTCCTCCCACGTGCTTTGAAGCATTCACCTTGTAAAAGGAAAAAAGGACTTCTTTCAAGAGTTCTTCATGCAGAGAGAAGAGGAAGTTCTTTGAAGTCCAGGATAATTTTGGGTCACCACGAAACCAACTCCGCTTCTCTCTACAAGCCATCCTGACCTTTTGGACCAAAGACAATAGAACCACAACTGGGTTATTTCTTCATCAGTGTGTCTCCAGGAAAGTTACAAAAAACTATCACCACCGGAGAAGCTGCTGTCTTTGCTCCCTCTCCCAGCTCCCTGCCATTCCTTCACTAAAAGGTAGACCACCTCCAGTGGGGGAGTAAAATAAATACACGGGGATTTTTTTTTTTCCTCCTCTAAAAATATAATTATATGAGAGAAAAGATCCACTTTAGTGAAGTTAAGGTAATGTGTCTTTTCTCTTGATTAATTCAGTACTCAAAGCCAGGACCCAAGGGTTAAGTAGCCCTCTGATTTAAATTTAAATGGTAAATTAAATAGCTTATTGAAGGATGTTTAGAAAAGCAGTCCACAAAGACAGCTGGAAAATTCCCAGGAGGAATGGCCCCTTGGGCAATGTCTTATTGATTCTTCTGTTTGTCCAAATGGTTTTCTGGACCAAAGCTCAACAGCCTACAGAGCTAATTCAGTCCTCAACATCATCTCTCTCTCAGAGACTCTGAGCTCTCGTTGATGGGACCCGCTCTTTGGTTCAGTCACAGCGAGGAGGAGAACATCTCGAGGCATCTCAAAGATCTGTGTTTGGGTTTGGATGTTTTACACCAGAAACTTTGAAACTGAAGTTTCAGAGGAATGGAAAAGCCAAATATTTTTCTTGTATTATACATAGTCACAAAACGACTTCTTTTCTAGAAAGAATATGTTTTATTAAAAAAAAAAAAAATACATGTGTGGCTTCCAGTCCTTTCGGCTTCTAACTCTCTGTGGCACTGCTCATTGGCTCAGCGGGCATGGAACTAAGTTAGCAGAACCATTTGCTCCACGGGCCAGACAACTTTGACTCCTGTGAAATGACTGTGAGCACACACCCCCTCATCACGGCTAGGCATCTCTCATTGTCACAGGGATGGTGATGAATCTGGACAAATAGATTAAAAATGGATTTTTTACAATTTCATGAAGTCTCGGGACTTTATAAAGTCTAGTATAGGTCAATGGTATCATCTCTGTTTTTTAAAAACACTAAACACTTGGGGCGCCTGGGTGGCTCAGTGGGTTAAGCCTCTGCCTTCGGCTCAGGTCATGGTCTCAGGGTCCTGGGATCGAGTCCCGCATCGGGCTCTCTGCTCAGTGGGGAGCCTCCTTCCCTCTCTCTCTCTCTCTCTGTCTGTCTCTCTGCCTACTTGTGATCTCTCTCTCTCTCTGTCAAATAAATAAATAAAATCTTAAAAATAAAAATAAAAACACTAAACACTCTATGTAAATAAGTCAATAGATACATGTTGTCTTATGCCTGAAGATTTCACAGAAAAATTCTCAAAACCTTCCTCAATGTCCAGTAATGGCTGTAAATGATGTGGGTCCCCTTTCTCGTATCCTAAATCTAGGGAGAATATCCTAAATCCATCCAAAATAACCATAGGACCAATAAAAGTCCACCCTTTAGGTGGCAGATAGGGCCTATACCAATCATTCCATCCCAAGATATGGTCCAAATTGTACATATAAAGAGATTCTAGATAAGTTTTAAATTCAATAAATATTTGTGGCTGATTATACGCCAGACACTATCTTTTCTCTTCCAGAGAAAGATTAGGAGCTTGAAAATATGGATGGTTAGTTCACACACGTTTACATGAGTCAAAGAAGAGGTGCTCCATGGATGTTTTCTGAGCCTCTGAAAATAATAAAGAGAGATTTAATTATGAGGCAGTTGCTCAAAACACTGACAATGTGAGAGATGGGAACAAGCAGAATGGAACAATGATTTAGTCATACCTGACCTTCTTATTAGTCTATTTTATCTCTTCTATCCAAGTTTATTCCTCCTGTTGTGAATCAAGATCTTTATTTCTCAGGGTTATGGTGTGTTTTATGTCATTCGAGCCCCATAACATCTTTTGGGGATAGGTATTTTTTACTCACATCTTACAAATAAGGGAACTGAGCCTGACAAAGGCATAATAATTTTCTCACAGTAAAATAGTTAATAATCAGTAGACCCAAAACTTAGACCAGTTAATCCAAATATAAATCCTGTCCATTCTCCCGTAGATCATGCTAGTCACTGCACAGGCATTCTCCAATGACAAATAGATCATATTCCAATACTTTGTTTTGGAATTTAAATCTGAATTTAATCTCTGTAGACACTATGTTATAAATGGCAGCAAAATTCCTGTCTAGCTCGGGAAAGACGGTTTCACGTGAAAGATGCAAATGAATCATTGCAGACTCATTAGACAGATTTCTGGGATATGGAAACAAGAGACTTGTAATGACCGCCCCTCGTTACACGAGTTATTTGCATTTTTACAAAAAGTGCTTTGTACGTGACAATGAAGCTATAATTGGTGAAATTACATGTAATATTTCAGACAGAATGGTATGCAAACTGCTAGCATGGGAAAAAAGATCGTTTGGGACTTAGAAATTTACCACTGAGCTCACTTCTGCCTTAGATGCTCCTGATTTCCGTAACTTCTTTTCTTCCTCCACTTCAAAAAACTGCAAAACATCACAGAAATATAAGAAAGTACATAAAATATAAATATACCTCAATGAATTACCATAAATTGAAAACTCATGTTTGGGTACATACAGCATGTACTTTTTTTTTTTAAATTTTTTATTTTTTATAAACATATATTTTTATCCCCAGGGGTACAGGTCTGTGAGTCACCAGGTTTACACACTTCACAGCACTCACCAAAGCACATACCCTCCCCAATGTCCATAATCCCAAGCATGTACTTTTTTTAATCTGGCTTCATTCAGTCACCAGTATTATTTTGATATTCATTCATGTTGTTTTATTTAATAATCATCCATCATATTGTTGAGGAATATTACATTGTATGGATATACCACAATTTCTTTGTCTATTTACCTGTTTGTTGATGGGCCTTTGAGTTGTTTCTAGCTTGGAAGTATTACAAATAGAGCTGCTATGAACATTTGTGTACAAGTCTTTGTATGGACATATGATTTCATTTTTTATGTATAGTTCCCTCTTAATGGAATGGATGGAGTGTGTGATAGGCATATGTTCACCTTTTAAAAAGTATCAAACTGGTTTTGCCTATCAGAATCATTTTGTGTTATTCTACAAACAATGCATGAGTGTTCCAGTTGTTCTATATCCACACCACTCTGTTTAATCTTAGCCATTCTAAGAAGTGTGTAATCCTATAAAATTGAGCTTTTAATTTGCAATTCCCTGATAATTAATGAAGTAGAACATGTTTTCATGTATCTTCCCATGGGAAGTGTCTATTCAAGTCATTTGCCCATTTTTTTTTTTTAATTGGATGGCTTCTTTTATTATTGAATAGTGAGTGCTCTTTATTTTGGGTGTAAACCCTTAATAGATATATGATTTGAAATCCTTTCTTCTGCTCTGTGGTTTATTTTCCATTCTCTTAATAATTTCTTTCTTTTTAAAAAAGATTTTATTTATTTATTTGACACACAGAGAAAGATCACAAGTAAGCGGGGCGGGGCAGGGGGGTGGTGGGAAGCAGGCTCCCTGCTGAGCAGAGAGCTTGATGCAGGGCTCAATCTTAGGACCCTGAGATCATGACCTGACCCAAAGGCAGAAGTTTAACTTACTGAGCCACCCAGGCACCCAATAATTTCTTTCAAAAACCAGAAAGTTTTAATTTGATGTATTATAATTTATCAATTTTTTTCTTTTTAAGAATCATGCTTTTGGCATTGTATCTAAGAAATCTTTGCTTAACCTCAGGTACTGTGAACTGAATGATGCCCCTTCCATTCATATACTGAAGCCCTAACTCAACATAACTATATTTGGAGATAAGACTTATGAGGCTGTAATTAAGGATAAATGAGGACATAGCACTGGGGGCCCTGATCCAAGATGATTAGTTTTCTTATGAGAATCGACATCAGAGAACCCGCACTCTCTCTGCTATGCGGGGATTCAGTGAGACGGCATCCATCTACATTAGAAAGAGAGTTCTTGCCAGAACCTGAATCAGCAAACACCTTGATCTTAGACCTGCCAGCCTCCAGAAAGGTGGGAAATAAATTTCGATTGTTTAAGCCACCTAGATGGTAGTATATTTTTATAGCAGCCCAAGCAGACTAATACAGCAGATGATGCAAAGTTGGCCTGTATTTCCTTTTAGAATTTTCATGCTTTTACATTTATAAAATGTAAAATCACTTGTAAAGTGATTTTTACATTTATGTCCATGATCCATTTTGAGCTATCTGTGTGTATTAATCTTTAAATTTATTTCAGCAAAATTTTACAGTTTTCAGTATCCTTAAGTATTTCATTCTCTCATATTTTTTGTTATTATAAACAGTATTTTTATTTCAATTTCTAATTGATCATCACCAGCACTGGGAAATATAATTTATTTTTCTGTACTGATCATACATTAGCCAACCTTGCTAAATGCACCAATTATTTCTAGTAGCTTTTTTGTAGACAGGATTTTCTACATAGAGGAACAATTGTCTGCAAATAAACACAATTTTACTTCTTTCATTCCAATCTGAATGGTTTTCCTTTCTTGCCTATGACATTGGCTAGAACCTTCAGTACAACCAATGTTGAATCAAAGTGGCAAAAGTGAAAGTCTTTGTTTTGTTCCTAATCTTTAACAGAGAATATTCAGTGTTCTTATGATGAACATTCATTCATCATAAGTATGGTGTTGCCTATAGGATGTTTAAAAATGGTTTTTAATTGCAATTGAATTTCTTTAACTGATAAATGTGTTAGCAGATTATACATTTCTTCCTTGGTGTGCTTTTGTACTTATGCCTTGCAAGAATTTCTCCTTTACTTTTAATTATTCAAGTTTAATAACTTAAGATGACTCATAGCGCTCACATATTTTTCTTTTAATACATGTAGAAACAAAAAAGATATCATTTTCCTCTTTTCTGATATTGCTAATTTGTGTTTTTATTTCCTAATTGATATGAATACAGGTTTTCATAAGATTCATAGATCTTCTCAAAGAACTAACTTTTGGTTTTATTACTTTTTCTCTATTGTTCTTCTATTTTCTGCTTCTTTGATTTATTTCTTATCTTGGGCTTACTTCAAGTTTCATTTGCCTTTTCTTTTCTCATTTCTTAATTTAGAAGCTGAGGTCATTGGTTTGTGATCTTCATTCCTTTCTAGTTTGGGCTTAGCGCTATAACTTTTCCTCTAAGTTCTGCTTTGTCTGTATCACACAATTTTTTAAATATTGTGTTTCCATTTTAATTCAATTAAAAATATTTTCTATTTTTAAAATTTCTTATTTGATCCATAAGTTATTTAGCAATTACTCTTTCTCTCTCTATTACTCTTTCTATTACTCTCTCTATTACTCTTCCATTTCCAAATACCTAAAAATTTTCCAAAAATATTTCTGTTGATTTCTGATTTAGTTTCATTTAATCAGGGAATACTTTTTATATGACTTTAATAATTTTACAGTTTTTAAATTTATTTTATTCTCATAACAATTGCACCTCTACCTGGAAAATAGTCTATGATCGCTGAGGAAAAAAAAGGTGTGTTCTTTGCTGTTTGGTAGAGTTTTCTGAAACTGCCAACTAGGCTGATTGCAGGTATTTCTGTAAATATAAATTAGATCATTTGATAGTGTTGTTCAAGTCAAATATAATTTTACTGATTTTTCTGTCTGTTTTCTGTCAATCATTGAAACCTCTGATTATATTTATAAATTTATCTATTTCTCTCTTTAAGTCCATCAGTTTTTACTTTATATAATTTGAAACTTTGTCAATAGGTAGTGCCAATTGTTTAAAATTTTGTACCCCTTGATGAATTGCCTCCTTTACCATTATAAGTTGACCTTTAAAATTTTTGTTCTTTCCTCTGAAATTCACTTTTTCAGACATTCATATAGTTATTCCAACTTTTTTTTATGCATCTTAACATTGAATAACTTTTTCTATTTTTCATTTTGAGAACTCAGTAGCCAGTCTAACAGTTATGCCTTTAAAAGCAATTTGCTTCTTCCCTGCCCTCTCTACCCTGGCTGCAGTGTGTGATTTCTAAGTGTGATTTTCTTTTCAGTTATTGGAATTTATAGGGCTTCTTGATTCTGCATCATGATCCTTCCTGTCTTTTTTCAGCTGTATATTATCCACTGTTTAATCAAAATACAATTTTCTATTAAAATCATATATGATAACTTTCTAGAGTTTTAATTTTAATTCTTGTTACACTTTCCAGTTCTCTAACAAAGTTCTCAATTATCTTTCATCTCTTTAAACATAAAATGTAGAGCTACTTTAGGGGCACCTGGGTGACCCAGTCATTAAGCATCTGCCTTCAGCTCAGGTCATGATCCTGGGGGTCCTGGGATCAAGCCTCTCATCAGGCTGCCTGCTCGGTGGGGAGCCTGCTTCTCCCTCCTCAACTCCCCCTGCTTATGTTTCCTCTTTTGTGGTGTCTCTCTCTGTAAAAAAAAAAAAAAAAAAAAAAAAAAAAAAAGATAAATAAAATCTTAAAAAAAAAAAGTCAAGCTACTTTAAGGTCTATGTTTGAATATTTCAGTATCTGGGGTTCCTATGGGTGTGTTTCTGTGATCTGATACTTCTGCTTATTTTCCTTCGTGTTGTGATGTCTTCCCATGTTCAAATTATTCTTGAAATAATTTAAGACCCAAATCGATGTTATATTTCTTGAGAAGGGATCAGTTTGTTTGAGTATGAAAGGGACCTGGTAGTGGTAATACTCCAGGAAACTCTTAACCTAATATTAGGAATTGAGATGGTATAAAGCTAGGCTTTTCTATTTGTAGGACTTTTATTCCTGATTCATCCATATTCCCAGGATGCAACCCTCAGGATCTTAACTAGAGTAAGAATTTTTCACAGGTGTTCATATCTAGAGTGACTCTTACTTACTTACTCTAACTTCGCTCTGCAAGACTGTTAAAAATGACACCTACTCTTTCCACACTTGGGAGAGAAAGAAGGAAAAACCATAAGGTTAAAAGAACCCCAAATATTGAGGTTATTACCCTAAGTCTACATCCTCCCCCAAATCCTGGTTCCGTTGCTTATCTCTTACTTGTCTTCGCTCCAGTACACTTAATAGACTTCTAAAACTTTCCTTTTTCCAACTAGTCTATTTTTCTTTCAGCAGGGAAGGTGATTCGAAATATTTAATTTATCATTATCGGAAGAAGTAACTCTTTTTCCACTTGCCTTTGTTTTGTTTTGGTTTGTTTTCAGTTGTTACTATGGCAGTGGGGAACACTGGCAAACTGAACTGTGGCTGGTGGTGAACAATTGTAGGAACATAAGTGTCATTTATAATTAAAAATGTTTGTAATCTTCCCAAATAAATGACGCTTACAGATGCTTCTTGCTTCATCCTTAATTTAAATAAAATAGATAAGTCCAATCTGAACATTGCCCTCTGCATTCCTAGTAACTTTTCTCTGAGAGTCTTTGGACCTACCTAAACTACTTCTACTGTAATTCAATTGTTTTGTGTCTGTTAAGTCAACATTCTCTGAGTAGTTTGCAAGTACTTTATCCTACATCTTTTTTCTATCTCCTTTTGAAGACCATCCACATTATTACAATGATGGGTACTCAAGAAATAAAATTGCTCGATGCCCTCACTTGCCCTCAAGAAGTATCCCAAGGTTATTTTGTTGCCATTGAAGATCTTCATCCTCTGCCACCACCATACTCCCCAGCCTTGTATTACAACTCTGCTTCCCCGATGCCTAGACACAAAAGGTGAATGCTCTAATCCCACTGCTTACACACTGTGCATCTGTACACTCAGAGTCTGCCTTGTAAATTCTAGTCCTTCTGCCCCGATTCCCTTCCTCTCTGCTGTACTCCGTCTAACACCTACTATACTCCTGCTTAGCTGTGAGAACTCAGACACCACCTCCTCCAGGAAGCCTTCCTGATCTATTACAGTAAATGCTGATTATAGGTGTTCCATCGTAGCCCCATTCCAGTGCTTTCAGGACTATATTACAATCATCTCTTTATCTGTATGTCTCCTACACTTGACTGTGAATTTCTCAAGAGGCTTATGAATTCATTGTCTATATACCTATTGCTTTTCCAAATCCTAGATTCTCAATAAATACTGAATAAGTGACTAAATACAGAGATATTACAGATAAAAGGAATGAAGATGCTGAATTAATAATCAGTTGCTGAAAATCACAAAAATGATGGGTGGTAACAATATGAGTGCTTTAGACTATGTTGTCAGACCTCTGTGAGCTATGCTACCAAAAACTAAACATGCCAAGGAAAATCCTTAAAGAAGAAAAAGAGGTAAACGTAATGTTCACCTTTAAAAGAAGGAAAAAAGGAAATTGGTCAGCCCAAAACCCAGCTCCTGGGAAGTTACTAAGATAAATCATCAAAATGATCAATTTGCAATCACCTAGAGGAGCAAAACAGACTGGGTAGGAACCAACATGGCTTTTAGAGAAACAAATCATGCCAGACCAATTTAATTTCCTTCTATGATAGAGTGACAGGCCTTGTAGATAAAAAGGATGCAATAGATGTAATCTCCCTAGACTTCTGTAAGCCTTTGATTCTGTCCTACCTGACATTCTCATCAACAAACTGGGGAGATCTAATCTAAACCACACAACTATTCAGCGGGTGCACAGCTGACTGGGCAGAGGCCTCCAGAAAGCGGTCGTCAATGACTTACCATCAGCCCAGGAGAACAGAACTGGCAAGAAGCCTTGTGGTGGGGCCTAGGATCGTTTGAAATTTTTACAGTTAAAATGGAAGGAAAAATCATGTCCAAAAAAAGACATATGTAATAAAAGATATGTTTGCTTGACCTTCAAAAAAAAAAAAAAAAAAAAAAAAGATATGTTTGCATAGGAACTGCTACAGATATATTTGGAATCTAAAGAGTGTCTCTGCTTGGGATGACTTGACATGAAACAAATGGATCAAAAAGCAAATACATACGCGGTGAGCGACCTCTTTTCATATTGGATTGCATTACGTATCAGTGAGATGCCAGGTCTATAGCGCTAACCCCAGAAGTGTCATCACTTCCACACACACGCCCACCACTGCCCGTGTGGTCTTCCCGAGTAAAATCTCTGCTAAGCAACACCCTGCCGTGTGCTTCTATCATCTGTTTGTCCTGGGGCGCTGTGCACTGCCGCCCGGCTCCATCCCTACTATTCCTTGCCCTAGCCTCCTCTGCTGGTGACACAGACCACTTCAACCCAAACTTCCCTCTTCTCATCCTGTCTCGTGAAATCTACTTGCACTCGCAATACCGGCCCACCTGCTCTCACCCGTGTTTTCTTCCCTTGCTCAGTCTCTGGCAGATGCAGGGGAATGAGATAGATTGAATGGAAACTTGGAGTTTCCACCTGAAAACTATTGGAGTTTCCAATAGTTAGGGAGAGACATTTGGAGATGAACTGATCATCAGGACGCTATAGGGTTGTTTTTTTGTTGTTTTTTTTTTTTTAAAGGACAATTTCATGCCTGGGTAGCTCAGCTGGTTAAGCATCTGACTCTTGATTTTGGCTCTGGTCATGGCTTCAGGGTCCTGAGATCAAGCCCCACATTGGGCTCTGTACTCAGAGCTCAGTGTGGAGTCTGCTGGAGATTCTCTCTCTCTCCTTTGGCCCACCCCTCTGTGCTCTCTCTCTTTGTCTCTCTCTCTCTCTCAAATAAATAAATAAATAAAATCTTTTTAAAAATAAATAACAGGAAAGTTTCAGTAGGTTTGAGGTTAGGGTCTGGAAAATAAAAGATGGGAGAAATGGCTTGATGGAGTGGACAACGAAACAGAATGGGGTTAAAGAGAATAATGTTAGAAATCAGATTTTGGATTCAGCTGAGATCTGGCCGTCAACCACCACCAAAAAGACAAGAGATAACAAATGTTGGTGTCGATGTGGAGAACCGAGAACATTGTGCACTGTTGGTGAGAACAGGAGCTGGGGTAGTCACTGTGGAAAACAGTATGGAGGTGTCTCAAAAAATTAAACAGAGAGCAACCCTATGATTCAGCAATTTCCCTTCTGGGTATTTACCCCAAGAAAATGAAAAGACTAACTCTAAAAAATATCTGTACTCCCACGGTTATAGCAGCATTATTTGTAATAACCAAGACATAGAAATAACCTGTATCTATCTATCAGTGGATGAGTGGATTAAGAAGTTGCAGTACATGTATAATTCAGCCACGAAGAAGGGAAATCCTGCCATTTTGCGACAACATGGGAAGACCTTGAAGGCATTATGCCAAGTGAAATAAATCAGAGAACGATAAATACTGTATGATCTCACTGACATAGGGAATCTAAAAAAGAACACCACCACCAAACTCACAGAAAGAAAAAACAGACTTGTGGTTGTGAAAAATGGGGGTTGGAGGGAGGGGGAACTGGAGGAAGGTGGCCAAAATGTACAAACTTCCAGTTAGAAGATAAGTCCCAGGGATGGGTTACATAGCGCGGTGACATACAGAGGATGTGTGAACAGAGTAGATCCCAAGAGTTCTCATCACAAGGAGAACATTTTTTTTTCTCTTCTTTTCTTTTTACTGTATCTCTAGGAGATGAAGGAGGCTAACTAAAGTTATTATGGTATTTGCTCACGATTTACGTACGTCAAGTCTTAAACTACACCTTAAAATACACCTTAAACTTAGACAGTGCTGTGTGTCAATTATTTCTCAAATTGGCAGTTGAGACAATGGCCCAAAGATAAGGTACGAGACGCCAGAACCGCAGAGTGGTAGGAAAAGCACTTGCCTTGAAATCATAAGATCTGCCACATTAATTAGCTCTTTGACATTCAGAAATTCATTCAGATTTTCTAAGTCGGATCTGTTAACTGTAAAGTAAGGTTATTACCTAACAAATCAACACAAGAAAACCAAATCAAATATTATGTATGAAGGAAGAGAAGAGCATAAAGCAGTATACAACTGTTTAATTAGTAGTAGTGGTAGTAGACCATATACCACTATATCACGGTAGTATACCACGATACCCACTGGGTATATAAGCTTTAGGTCAAGAGGGTCCGAAAGAGGGACAGGGATTTTGATTACATGATAGGAGCACCTTTAAGACCCAAAGGAACATCTTCGTGTAAAAGGAGATAAAGAGTCTTCTCTTTGGATGGCAACCTTGGGAACAAACAACCGAGTGCCTTAATTATTTCTTCAAGATTTATTTATTTGAGAGAGAGGAAGAGAGAGCAGATGAGTGGTAGGAGGGACAGAAGGAGAAAGAGACTCTCCAGCAGACTCCTCATTGAGTGTGGACCTGACATGGGCTTGAAATCATGACCTGAGCCAAAATCAAGGGTCGGATGCTTAACTGACTGAGTCACCCAGATGCCCCTGAATTCCTTCATGAAGCATTTGTCCTCCGTGGTCATTTATGCCACCAAACTCAGCAGCAAAAGTCTAAGAACTCAAATCACTCTCTAGAAACATAATGCCGACCAGAGTAACAGCAGTAACATGAAAATCACCTTACCCACCTCATCTAAGTACTTCAGGTGAAATGTTTTGGGGGACAGTATGATTCAGGGAATTGCTTTAATACCCCGATCTGCATATATGGGCAGGGTAAAAGGAGCCCAGTAGGAAATGATGCATTCAATATCTTGACTTAAACTCCTCAACTTTTACATTTCTCAGTTTTTCCTGGCTGGGAAGATTGTCCATCTTCTCAAACCAGCTGGACTTACGTCCAGCTTTTCTTGTGATTAGTGGGAAGGTCACCTGCTCCCATATTCATGTTCAGTGCCTATAAATTAAAATTATCTTGTCAACATTGATTTTACTGAATTCAGAGTCGTCTTGTCTCTCCTTCCTTACCACCTTTTAAAAAAAAAATTTCCTTGCTTGAACAGAAAACATGATTTTACACACGCTCATGAGTGACGGAACTATCCCGTCTGTCTCCAGTACCCTTTATAAGAATATGTTTTTATAAAGTGAAGCAGGAACATGGCTAAGATCCTTCCCGCCCTGGCATAAGACTCTCTGAGATTGAAGTTTCCAAAATCCTGGATGTGAACAGATTTCCTGAGTTCCGAGCTTCTGCCGCATGTGCCCCGGTGGTCCTTCTGTCTGGGTGAGAGACAGCACATGAGCCCCCAGACAGAGATGGCTGTCCTTCATGCGTGCTTCTGGAAAGCCACCCCAGCAGCTGGACCACTGCTATTTTTATGCAAACTCGTGTTCGAGAGATAAGGAGAGGTCTGCTCTGCTCTCTGGGGAGGAATCTTAACTCTAAAATGGCCAATTAGATTAAACGTCCCTTCTGGAAAGAACAAAATAACAAGCAAATGGAATTTGTATTATGTAAAGATGGGCGGCTTAGATGTTGTTCGAGATAACTTCTGAATTCACTAACAGGACTCCCTCTTCTCAGGAACAATTAGGCAAGAATCCAGCAGTGATGATCTCAGGAACATTCAAATCTTGTTCATTTTGCTGGCTATATTCAGATCACAGCAGGGCTCCTCTGTAGTCCTTGTCATGGGCTTACAGATCTGTGGGTTGGAAGAGTCCCCGCTCCACACACACACATTTATGTTCCTGCTTCGTCATGCTATCTGGGGAAAGTTATCAGAAGCAGAATCACTCTCCCCCATTTCGCGGGGGAAGGGACTGGAACCCACGCTCACGCCATGGGGTGTTGGTTGAACTGTCCCCAAACCGAGACCTTTGCCTTCTAAGAGAGAACTCTGCTACATCATAATTCTTTTTATAGCTGCTGATGTATTTTGAATATTGAATTGTCAGGGAAGGTGGTAAGTATCACTCTCACGAGGCCGATTGTCCATTCTAACTCTTCATTTGTCATGGATTTGGCCATGTATGTATATGTATAATATAAATTTGCGGGTGGGGAAAAAGTGGTTCCTTGTCGTCCAGTTAGGTGACTTGACAATCCCACTGCAGTAAGGTCTGAGTGGATGAGGTCTTGGGAGTGATGAGGAGGAGAGGCAAGAAGGCAGCCAGAGGAGCTCCCTAATCAAAGCCCGGGATCTGGAATGAGGCTGTGAATGAGGCTGCTTTGGAGGCAGAATTAGGCTTCAAGCTGTAAAATATGGTGACGGTTTTACTCCAAGTAGCTTTTTTACAAAGTCCACATGAACCTACTCTACTTGACACACCTGAATTAATTCATTTTATTCCCATTCTACAACGAGGTGTTATTGTACTATTTTACTCCTAGGAAAACTGAGTAAGTAGCCTAAAATAGAATGTAAATGGTGGCGTTTTTTAATTTGTTCCCTTATGAATTACTGATTCGTAACAGTATTTAGGAGACAGAAATAAACTTAACTCTCGGCTTAAACCTGGGTTAAATCCGTAAAGAAATGTCAACCTCAAAATATAATTCAGGAAATTATCTAATACGTTTTCCTTTTTTTTTTTTTTTTTTTTCACTTATAATCAAGGGGGAGAGGACTTAAGTTGAAGAAGAGAAAGAAATAGCAGATATGATGAAGGAAGGAGCTGGTAGTTCAGGCATCCCAAAGCGAACAGAACATCTCGGTTAAGGGCAGGAAGCTGAACACCTACCATCATCTACAAATGCACTTTGATACTTTGAATCCCTTCTCCTGAGTCCAGTTGCCATCTTTTGCATCCTCCCTAGTGCTTTCTTGGGATGCTGGCCACCCTGGTGAACTGAGAGGCACTCCCCCGATCACCAACTCATGTCATTGTTTGGACCCCAACAGAAAGCAGAGCTTCGGAATGGTGGAAGGTGCCAGAAAAGTGTGCTATAAAAAGACAGACGGAGGCATCCCTGGGTGGCTCAGTCGGTTAAGCATCTGCCTTTGGCTCAGGTCATGATCCCAGGATCATGGGATTGAGTCCCACATCAGGCTCCTTGCTGGACGGAAAGCCTGCCCCTCTCCCTCTGCTTGCCACTGTCCCGCTTGTGCGCTCTCTCTCGCTCTCTCTCTCTCTCTGTCAAATAAATAAATAAAATCTCCAAAAAAAACAAAAAAACAAAAAACAAAATAAAACAGGTGGAATTTCCTGACAGCAGACAGAAGATGGAGGGGAGGAGGGGAAACAGTGAAAGGAAGAACTAAACAGAGCTTCCGTCTAGATAAAAAGCAGAAAAAATTTGTTAAGGGTGATACCATACGCAGAATACTATTGCTATATGAAGACCAAAGAGACGTAAACGTTAAGGGTACAAATTTGCAACTAGTCGATAAATAAGGTCTGAAGATCCAGGGCACAGCCATAGCGTACTGCATTGTGAACTTCAGAGTTGCTACGCGAGGAGATCCTCCTGATTCTCCCCGCTAGGAGATACGCGACGTGATAGAGGAGCTGGAGGACGCTGCGGCGGCGATCAGATCGCCACACGTAAATGTCTTCCATCAACACATTGTACACCCTACGCTTGTACAATGCTCTCGGCCAAACATATCTCAATAAAAATAAGAAGAAACATCATTATTTCTTCAAGGATCCGTGAGGATATAGGAATGGGGGAGGCCTTCCCTAACAACACTCATCATCCTTGACAAGAGTTGACTCCGTGTCCAAGATTTTTCCATGCTCTACCTTAGTTCATCTTTACGGGCTTCTCCTATCATCACTGTTTCAGTGAGGAGGGAAAAGAGGCCCAGCGAGATCAAACACCTATCCCAAAGGCACTCAGCCCCTGCAAAGGAAGTCCTTTCTGAAGAAAAATGAGTAAAAAAAATAAGGACAGCCAACATTTATTGAATGTTCCTCTGTGCCGGGCATGGTTCAAAGCCTTCCGCGTGTATTAGCTTCTTCAGTACATCATCTGAGGCAGCCGCTATTTTATCAATGAGGAAACTGAGGCACAGAGCGCTTCAACTGTCCATGGCCTCCAGCTAATGCACAGCCAAACCAGGATTCAAATCCCGACTGAAGAACCTTGGCCCTTTAGAGTTAACAATTATACCGACCTCATTAAGTTGTTCTGTCAAGTGAGTTGACATCTGTAGAAGGCTTAGCATTGTGCCTTGTACATAATAAGCATTTAAGAAAATTATTTTATTATATTATTACTAATAAGATCATACGCTGCTGCTTCTCAAAATGTAGACTGGGTAGCACCGAAGTAAAACCGGAAAGATCAACATTCTAGGAAAAACTTTCTACAAGAGAATGAGCAACAGGTATAAAAATAGGGGATCACCTTGGATTTGAACGCTGGAATATTAATGCTCAAAGGAAATACATCCAGGATACTGGGCATGAAATTGAGGAGAATGATTAGCCGGGAAGAAACTGAAGGGAAAGTTGCCCAGGATAGAGTTTGGGGCTGGAAATCCAACACAGAAGGAAAATCAACTTAATTCCAGCAGGTTGTGTTTTTTGAGGAAAAGAAAGGAGTGTAACACATTTCTAGAGCTCCATCTCCATCATTGCCCAAGGTCCTTGCTGTGTCTTCAAAGTGCCCAGAAAAGAGAGTGACAACTGTTTTTTTTTTTTACCCTATTACTATCAATGAGGAAAAATTCCTGCCACGGGGGCGGATAACTGAGGCTGTGGACGGGAGGGTCTCATCTGTGCGTGCATTTCCAGTGGGACTCTTGTTCAAGTTCACGCTCATACATGTGGGACAATGACTTATCCTTCCTTTTGAATAATCAGGTTGTATTCCCGGTTTGGACTTCTGTAAGAAGAAGGGTAGTGGGTCTCTTAGCCTGGGTCAAAGAGCAGAGAATTCCTGTTTGATCTCTTGACCTTGCTTTGTTGTCTAAGATGAAATTGTGTTGACAGCAAAGCCAGCTTCCTGGGCCAGCAACCTGTGCAATCAGCCCAGACCCTGTGCTCAGAAGGACCCTGGGTTTGATTTAATGCTCTGCTGTCACTGTCTTGCAACTCTTTAAGAATTTTATCTTTGGACGGATGTTTTTTAAGTGAAATCCAGTGAGACAATTGGGAATATGTGAGCAGAGGAAACATACAGAGTGTTCCTCCGTTCCCAGTTGTCCCATTCTTGTCTAGCCTTTGGGATGCCCCTTGACTTTGGATGTGTGGAACTCACAGAGGTTCGAGGAGAGCATGAGGTGAGCATGTGGCACTGCTAGAAGTTGCAGGTACCGAGAAGGGAAATAAAAACAGCTGAGTGCATTGTGTGCGGCATTTGCAGTGTTCTGATAAGCATAAACCACATATGCATATATAAGTGCTGAAACAGGCATTGTGTGATTTCCGTGCTTATGAACAAAACGCTCCTAAAATTTCTTTGAAAACTGGCATCCCACGCTATAAAGATGAATGGTACAATCTGTGCTAAGAGTTTAAGTTTTTTAAATTTCCTTTACCTAGAATGACATTAAATAGCACAGAGTCTCTAGAAGAAGAGAGAAGGAGTTTTAGATTTTAATGCCTTTAATGGCATTTTTTTCCTGCTCTCTGAGCAAGAGGCCCCCATTTTTATTTTGCACTGAGTCTGCAAGTGATGTAACCCACCCTCATTGACATGTTCCCTGGGCCCGAGAGCCATGGTGTTTCCGAGGCACCCCTTTCTTGTTGGAATTCATCCCACCCAGCCTGAGTCACTACGTAGCCTCAGACACTCTTGGTGTGTTGGGGGAAGCAAGACCAGTAACACTCCCGCTGCTCTGGAGCGACTGGTTCCATCGTAGCCATTCTCTCATTCACTACAGCTCCCTTGCCTCAACTGGACTAAATCGCTGTCTTCTCCATTCCCAGAGTCCTCAGTGAGCATCACTAGATCACTTCTTGTTCTGCATTGGCTTGGCTTCCATGTTTTCTCTTCCCCGTTGGACCGTTAAGTAGTTCTTGGATGGCAAAGACAAGAAGTCTGTGTCATTTCTCTTGTCTAGTCAAGACCTTGAACACCAGTCACTCACAAACACTGTTACACTAAATCACATCTCCTCCCCTCAAGGTTCACCTCCCCATTCTCCTCCATCACCTCCTCACACATGCATACCAACCCCTTTCTCCCCTAGTCCCCCACAGGAGAACTGTTTCCTTGTCTTTGCATTATCCCACTGAACTAAACACAGCCGCCAATAGTCTACCTAAGAAACACTCCCTCGAAACCCATGACCAACCCCTTCCTCCATCTGGTGGCATCTCCAGTCTACCATGCCCTCATCTCCGAGGGCAATGGAAGACATAAATAACTGCATACGGTTTTATGGGCCAGAGTTGGATTCCCAGATTGGCTTCTAGCTCACGTCTCTGGCCAAACCAGTCAAGTTTCCCGAGCTTCAATTTCCTCATTTTCTTAAACAGGCATGATCATCGTAGCCCCGGAGAGTGTGGTTGCGATATATGCCTGTCATTTCTACAGTGTTTGCTGTGTATTTTGTAGATCCAGAGTACATAACCGATGTTATTATTACTATTCCTATCTTCAGGAAGTTTCTATTATTAGGTTTCAAATCAGTGAGACACCTGCTGAATGTTTGAAGACCCAACAAAGACCAAGGAGCTAAATAGCACCCATCCCCTGGGATGGTCAGTAGGCATAGGCGCTGTGACTGCACACCCTGCTTCCCTCGTTCAGAAGATTGCGCAGATGAGCTGGAGCCTAAAATAAACAGGTCTGGTCTATAACGCTAAGTAAAGAGTAGGCACACCAGGTTGGGGGGAAAAAAATATAAGCCATGTATGTACGTGACTCTGTTCTTATTCCTGGTTATACCAATCTGTGTGCACACAGTAGGCTGGGGGCAAAGGGAGCAGCAGCCCAAGAACATTTTGTTTTGAAGTCCAGGCTAGAATGTTCTAGGCTCTTCTTCCGTTGGAGTCGTACAAACCCGTCACTACTAGGCCTTGGCCAATGAATTCTGTTCAGTGTGTGTGTGTGTGTGAGTAGAGAATATGGGATATGTAACTTAGACCCTGCAGTCTGTATCTCAACACAGGATATGTAGAGATAGGGACTATAGTCCTTTATTTTAGGTCTCCCTTCCAGTGGGCCAAGAGCTGCTTGCTTGATTACAGTTAAGGGTAGTAAGCACCAGTGTCCAGAGGCACCCTTGGGCTTCTGATGGCCCGGTCATCCTCTGACTCACCTTCCCAGAAGAAAGCATTTTTAGGAAGAATCCTTTATTTCTTAATATTTAGTGAACACCTACTTTGAGAGCAGAAGAGTAACAAGTGACCAGCCCTGCCCCTAAGAAAACTCAGTCTTTCTCAGAATGTCAGAAAAAGATACCGACCTATTTCACTAAAGACAGAGTGGACCTCTTCACCTGAACATTTGGACTCATGTTGCAAACTTTAAAATTAATATTTAAAGCCACAGGCTGTGTGTGTGTGTGTGTGTGTGTGTGTGTGTGTGGTGTGTGCGCGTGTGCACGTGTGCAGATGACAGCTGACGAGGGGAAAGTAAGCCGAGATTAGAAGATAAGGCGACTGTGACAGTTAATGAGTCAGCAGCTGCTGGTGGCAATGACTTCAAGAACTGGACACAAAAGCAGAAACTATTTTTAGGCTCCAATTTCTGTTCCTGCCAACTCTTTGCAAAAGAACGTAGATCTTCTTTACAAATCATGGGCCTCCTTTTCCGGACTTTTCTCGTCCTCACCTGTAAGTCATCTTTGGAACAACAGATACATAAGACCCATCTGGAGATTTTTTTTCCAGGCTCTGCCTTGGCTGCAATTGGTCTGGCCTCACAAACAAAAGAGAATTTCTTAATTCACTAGTCCTTTATTCGGCTACTTTCTTAGCCCTCTCCAGGATGGCTCCAGTAAGGATGGCGTCTCCCTGAAGGCCTTTTTTAGCCATATGGAGAGAAACTTCTCCACAGACTCTGTGCTGTGTACACTCACCAGTCCTATGATGGAATGCCAGCAATGTTGCCTAAAGCAACCTGACACACACAACAATATGTGTATTCATTGGCCTATTAAACAGTGAAACAATTCCACAGCACAGGTTCTGTGATCCGTGGGTCACAAACCCTCAGATTCTCACTCTGTCCTTCTGCACACATCACCCCCTGCCCCCAGAACACGCACTTTATTGCACATTTTGTGGCAAGATTTATGACAATTATCCCCCAAATCCATAATTAGCAAGTGGTAACAGATAGGCAGATAGACCCACTTAGAGTGACATCTCTGACAGATTGATACCCCTCCCCCCTTAAAAATACCTGCGAGGCTTCTCGTTTTGAACGTGGCTCTCCTCACAGTGTTGGCAAGCCTAGTCTCGTGTTCACAGAAGGGGAGGGGGCTGTAAAAGCTACATGTTCTCACAAGCATGGCAGAGCCCATGCATAAACCATTGGGCTTTGCAATTAAAAACAGGTTTGGCTTCCCACTGCATCAGTTAGACGACGTCAGAGCAACAGTCATCCCGAAAACTTTCCCTTGTGAATTCAAATGAACTGTGAGTCTTGGGTTTCTCTCTGTTTGCCTGTGCATGCCTGGAGAGTGGATTGTTGGAAGGGGTCTGTGTGTTTCTTTCCGGGGTCATGCACTGATATGTACGTTTTGAATCATTGCGACCAGCTTGGTCTCTGTGACACTTTGCATTCTGTGTTCCTTGGGTACATGGGTAGCATTCTGGATTCATTCCGTCAGGATGATGAGTACAGGTAAAGTAACTCTCCGAGTCTGATCCTTTGGCTGTAGGAAATGAGCTCTCATTCTACAGATCCGCCTGAGCATTTGAGTAGCACAGACTGGACGTGAGTTTCAAAGATCCTGAAAAACATTAACACGTTTGTTCCTAGGAAGTTGAGTCAACTTGCCTACAATGACGGCTAATCATATCTTTGCCATCGTCATCCTTGGACAGTGCGCTCAACTGTGAGATTGTGTACTATTTGGAGAAATCACTCCTGCCCCTTGCTTTATAGTGAAGAGCCTGGAAGAGATTGTATCAGCCAATTCCAGTTCCAGTGAAATCACCTATTTTGTACAAGGCAGTTCACTTCCATACTTTTCCTCTTCTTCTTTTCCCCAGTCAACTAAGCAGAAAGGAACAAAGCAGACACTGCTCTTGAGGCATAACTGCTTAAAGACAGGTTTGGAAGTTTGCCACAGAAGAAACTACAAAGGAGCCAAACCTAAGCCAAGATACAAAAACTGTCAGAGCACGGGCCACTGTGTCTGTGAAGAGGTTTCCACAGGAGAACAGGCCACCGGCACTCGGGCCCCTCCACTGATGTTCAAAGAAAGTTCTGTGAAAAGACCATATATGAGGAATGTCCGATTTTCAATAACGATGGTGCTCATCAACATTAATTAAAAAAGAGAGACAGACAGAAAACAACAATTAATCTTAGTGCCCTATACTTGATCTAACAGCTATCCTGGCATGACTCGGCCCCTGTCTAATTTATAAGTCTCACCAAATCCCACTTAAGAAATTTTAGTCTGCTCAGTGTTTCTTTGGGTGAAATTATTTCATCTCATGCAACCCCTCCAAAAGTTGTTTAATAGAATAATTGTTAACATACAGATTGACTTTTTGTTGCATCATTTGGAAATGCATAAGTTGAGACGAATGTAAAACATTTTTGTAATGTGTGAAGTAAAAAATTATCAGAACAAAGTAAATAAAAATATGCTAAGACATAATGGTATGTGTAGTCGCACTGAAAAACTTAAGAAAAATGTTTAACCTATTTTGTCATACATTTTACCCTTAGATGCATGCACATAATTTCATATTTCTCAAAAATATATATTTTGCTTGTTTTCAGTCTGTGGACTCACATCGAATAGAAAAAGAGAAAATAAATTGTCCTAAATACAAATTTTTATTTTTGTCTTGATAAAGGAAATCAATTTCCTCAATTAGTAAGGTATTAACTATAAAGAAATATTTTCCATTTTCACCAATTCCACATATCCGAGATTTTGCATGGGTTTGGGTTCCCACTTGCTAGACTGTGTGTTTTAGAACGTGGCACATAAAAGGGGAAGCGTAAGAAGCAACTTTAATTTCAGTCCAGCTAAGGCAGAGAGATAAATTCAACTTTTAGTATCATGAAAATCACATTGTAACTTCGTAAAAATTATGCACATAAAAATAAAACAGATATATCTATGTATCAAAATAAAATAATTTCACAAATCTCTAAGTAGCTGGAGTCTCCCCCCAATTTGTCAGAATAATGAGCAAAAAACTGCCATCGATTCGTTTCAATATTGACTGGAGGAGAGAGAAAAAC
Source organism: Mustela lutreola (assembly GCF_030435805.1). Lineage (NCBI taxonomy): Eukaryota > Metazoa > Chordata > Mammalia > Carnivora > Mustelidae > Mustela > Mustela lutreola. Next base: position 8,374,457 of record NC_081297.1, on the reverse strand, counting down.
TATGCCTTTTGTACGCTTGTAAGTTTTACTGGAAAAGTTACTTGACACGAGTATATTCTTTACTAATGCAGTGCTAACAGCTTCGGTTCCTCCTGGTTATGGATCTCAAGTGTCGTAGGAAGAAAAGAGGAATAAAGGGGGGTGCTAGGCCTCTAAGCTCACGTGTTCAAAGACCCAATAAATGACCCGATCAAGCGACTAGAGAAAGCGACTGAGCTGGAGAAGGGTTAAATAATGGAATGCTCAGAACTCATTAGGCATTGCGGTAATTACTTCTTGCGAGAGCTCCCGCAGACTGAGAGTGAAGGACGGCTTCCAGGAGTGGGCCAGAGAATCGGAAAGTTATTAAGGAAAATTCCTAGATCTTAATCACCAGCTTATGTTTCTGTCCATGAAACGTCCTCTCTGCACCAGCAAAGGTGTGCACGTGTCACTGATGTCGTTAGAGCCAACGTGTCGCATGTCTGAACTGAAAAGTCCCCCTGCCGGAGTGCCTCCCGGCAGCTAGAGGGACAGAGCGGTGGTTAAGCAGCTTGTGGGTGTTTTAGTTTTGTTTTTAAGCCACGCAGCCAACCTCATAAGTTGGATTCTTTGCTTTCCTCTTTCTGAGGAGGTTTTCTTGGTGGAACCGAGAAGAAATGAAAGCACCTGCAGATTGGAACCGCATCACTTAGGGCGCTGATGACAGTGGCCCACACGAGTAAGCAGACGAGTCCTGCCTCCCTCCCCTGCGCTGGAGAACCAGGGACAGGACTTGAAGGTGAACCTCTGTCTCTCTTCCTTTCTCTTTTTGCTCGCACACAGCCTGTAAAAACATGGCTGAAAGCACAGACTTACCACACAGGTGTGTTTTGGAAGTTGCTAGTAAAAATGATTTTAAAACTTGCAGAAACTGCCAAGCTCTGAGAAAATGCTCATTAAAGACCCATAAACTTGTGAAAATTGAGGAGAAAACATCCAGTAAACTTTTTTTTTTTTTTTTTTTTTTGGTGTGCTTTAAAGAAGTCGGTGTAGTCTCTGCACATGTGGGCTTGGCTGCGGTGAACTTGGGCAAGAAAAACAAGCTTGGCCATTATTTCTCAATAGCGCGCTGGGGAGAGTGAAGACAGCCTCTTGGTATGCACGAGGTCGGCCGGGAAAGCAGTGGGTCCTGCCTTTCGCCCTTATAATTCTGCACCCATCCCTGAGCACTCACTCCCAGACAGTGCCCACGATCTCGATGCTACACCAAGTAGGAACACCGTCACCTGAGCCGGACGGTGGTCGCTGAGTCTGTTTCTGCCAGAGATCTGCAGCAGGAGGAGGGGGACTCGGCCAACTGGGTGGGTGTTTTTCACCACCGGCCTGGGATTTTTCAGGAATGGTGACTGTGATGAGAATCAGACTTGCATGGTCTCCCAGCCCCCGACGCTGCGTCGGCAGTCTTCTAAGAGCTTACGGTTTCACAACCAAAAGGAGAGAATTTATTTCTCTAATTTTGTGACACCTGTGGAATGCTTATTTTTTATTTAAAAAATTATTGTAAGCTTAAAAAAAAAAAGAAATACAAACAAGAATTATTTTAAGCGAAAAAAGTGTTTTTGTTTGTTTTTTTGTTTTTTTGTTTTTTTTTAAGCTAACTCAGTCGGCTAAATTCTACATGGCCACTTCATTTCTGAGAATCTGGGGACTCCGGTGTTTATTCAGCAGCATGTTTTTCGAACTTGCGTAAGCCTGAGACTCTCCTAGGATGCTTGCTAAAAGTACAAATTCCTGAGCACTGTCTTAGTCCCGAGGGATCAAAATCTCTAAAAAAGAGTCCTGAACATTAGACATTTTTAAAGCATTTTAAGTATTGCTCTTGATCATGCAAGTTTGGAAAATCCAGCTTAATTTGAATCGATTCAATGTTGGAAATAACAAAAATGTCCAAGGAGAAGACAGAGAGGGCTGTCTCTATCATCCTATCTCCAAGAAGCGTAGCGATCTCGTTCCTTAGAGACTCGCTGAGGTCTGGTGTACAGATTTAGAGATAATACACTCCCACAAGAGTGGGTATGCCCTCCCAACATGCATAAACGCACATACACAAATATTTTTGAAAGCTGTCTTTCAAAAATAAAATAACAAGCTTTAATAAAAAACAAGCTTTAAGGAAGTATATAGGGTAAAAATTATAAGAACCTCAAACATAGTGACCCAAAAAAGGTTAAATAATGTTAAGTGAAACAGAAAACTACCCAGTCACATAATAATATCTAATTATCCAGTAGCTACTTGGCATCTCACAAGAATCCATTCCAACGTAGTGAATTTAATAAATGGTAGAGATTTGAGCCTGAGCCGTGGGGGCATCTGTGCTGAGATGCGTGTAGTCCTCCAAGAACCCAGCTTCTAGAGATGAAAGCTGGTAACAGTACATTGCTTTGAGTAAGATGGACTAGCACAATCACAAAAAAATATATAGTGCTTTTTTTTAAGTATTATTACTTCTGTACTGAAAATAATATAGATTGCAAAGCCAAGAAATGCCAGTAAATATGTCATCTGAAAATTATTATTTTTTTTGCCTTCTGGTTAACAAAACTGTAGCCAACAACACCAGATCACAGTGCTTAATAATTCTGATTTTTTTTTTTTTTTTTTTTTGGTAGGGAATACAAAGTCACTCAGCCTGCCTAACGTAGAAGTTTACATAACAAACATGTAAAAAAGAAAAAAAAAAAGGATGGGTTCTGTTGGGCCAATTCACACAAACTCTGTGTAATACAGTACCCTCTAAAGTGATACTCTTTTTAGGTCAAATGCCCCTTCCTACTCCCCAACCCCCCCAGAGACACAAAGTCAAAGTGGTGGGGTGTAAACACTCTTTTTTTCTCATCATTGCAATTCCTATTCTAGATACTTTTCCCGGAGAATTCTTCTGAATAAATTGCTCCTGCCGCTGATCAAAGTAATACTCTTTTTGTGTATCAGAAACATAGTAACATTTAACAAATTAATGGCTTCCTCTCACCTTATTACCAAGGCAGAAGCTGGGGGTACAGTCAGCCGATTTGCCTGTGTTCATGGGGGCCGAAAGGGGTTTTTAGGTCCGTGAGGCTGATCAATATCCCAGAAAGACCCGGGTGGCCGGCAGGGAGTGAACAGTAATTACTGCCGTTATTAGTGTTATCTGTATATCCAATTAAATAATTGTCATTTCCATAAAACTTCACAAGGGAAAAACCGTACTGAATAATTTAATGCAAAAGTAACAAAATGAAATTTCCGCCTCCAGAAATGTTAGTGACTGGCTGCAGTGGCAATCTTTGCCACAGACCATGGCTTGCCCTTTCACTTAGCTTAAATGCCTCCAGGGGATCCTAATAGCTAGATGATATGTTTGCTTTGGAATCAGATACCTGGAACGGTTAGCAGATGACCTGAACAGTCCGTGATAAATTCAACCTTGTCTGTTTGCTTGTTTGTTACCTGTATGTTGTGATTGAACATTCCCACTCCAAGATTGGCTTTAAAATTAAAACCAAGAGTCTGGAAAATTGTTCAGATGATATTCACAGGCTGAGGTCAAGGGTAGTACCTTAAGTCTATTTCCAAATGGAGATAGAAAGGAGATGTACCTGCCTCTCCATTTTTTTTTTCCTTTACCTATAGACAGAGAGTCTACTTTGCCACCTGCTGAGAACCCCATCCCTTGTGAAAATAAGGTTGAACCTCCAAGCTATGTCTGCTTCTTTCTCATTTCCCTGGATTTGGCTGCAGGAGAGGTGGAAAGTGAGACCAGACAGCGACCCAAGGAGCTTATTCTTTATCTGTTCTCATCTCCCTACTCCTACCCTCCCCAGGCCACTGGCGGGAGCAAGGCAATGCTGTAAATCCAGCGGGAGTTCATGGGCAAAGGCGTAACGTCTCCTGGACTCCCAAGTAGAGCAAACTTGAAATTGCTCCAACAATGGATCGTCCTATGTACAGGGACATCAGATATTAAGACAGGGGAGAGTGGACAGGAGGAAAATCCCGTCAATGGCAACCACACAGGCCCCAGAAAAGAGACACTCATATCCTGCTGTTGTTGCGTACAAACCCACATGCAAAACAGGACCTAAGCGTGTTATCACTCAGGCATCCAGGATCCAGGGAGAACCTCTCTTTATGACATGTAGGAGACCGCCGCCGGACACAAACCAGCCAAAGATACGATCCAGGCCCCCAGGATTTTAATCTCCGCGAGCAGGAGATTTAAACATGAGGACATCCTTGCCAAAGAAGTGACCCATGAAAGGTAAGACAACTGAAGTATGACTATAGCAATAAACACATCCTATGGGATTTCCAAAAAAGTGAGATCACAGGCACCCGACGTGACCAGGAAAGGAAGAAATGACAGAGTTTGCACCGTTGAAGACCTAAAGGAGTCTCGAGGTAGGACAATCATTATCGCTGAATCATTACGCTCAGGATTTCCCTGAACATCTCATTGTCCCCGACCCACCTCACTTCATCGAAGATGCTCTCCCGGAGGAAGCGGCCTCAGAAACAAATGTGAAAAGGGCCTTTTCCTTGTGTTACGTTTTCAGTTTGTTTGATTTGATTTATTCCTTCCCTGTAGGAGTGTTTGAGGCTGGATTCGCCGACTGCTTTCAGAAGGACGGGGCAGGGGTGTTGAAGAAATCTCTGAGCGCACCGAGTAATTATGCTGTTTTCCTTCGCATGCCCTTCTGATATCCCCGTCTTCGGAGCTCCAACAAGTCGGAGCAGATTTGCAAAAACAAAGTTAATGAAGAAGTGAGGACGACAGTCATGGTTTTTTTTTTTGTTTTTTTTTTAAGTTCCTTTGTTATGTCTAGCCATTCTAGCCCCAACTTTCTCCACAATTCCATACTTGTTTCTAACACTGACTTCATGTGTTCAGACAATTTCCACCGTACGTTTTCACAGCTCTGTGCTGACGGGAATGTCCCCCGCGCCCCGTGGCAGGGAGACACCGCTGCTTCCGCAGCGGCCCACAGGGCAAGGTCATTTCATTGACGATCGCACAGGCGTCGGAGCTGAGTGTCCATTAGAGAAAATAAAAACAGAGGAAGGAGGGAGAAAGGAAGGGGGGATGGGAAGAGAGAGATGGAGAGGAAGGAAGGGAGGGAAAAAAAGAAGAAAAAAGAAATGAAGAGAAGAAAGGAAGGGGAGGGGAGAGGAGAGAAAAAAGGGAAAGAGAAAGAATAGAAGAGAGAGCGGGCATGGCTTCAGAGCCCTGTCTTGGCTTGTCACAGATGTTTCCCTTGACTGAAATAATAGTGCAATAAAGTTAGAGCATCAGTTAGTTTAACAGCAAGCCTCCCACCCACACAGCCCTGCCATTCAACAGTCTTGCTCGTTTTTCTTGCTACCTTATTATGATCAGTCTCTTAGTCAAGCCTCAGTTTGACTAACCTACTGCCATAGATACCAGCCCGTCGACCTTCCTCCCATTTAACAAAGCAAGGCTGTGGCCCGGAACGCTCCTGCTGCCTCCACTACTCTCAAGGCTCCAACAATCTGGCTAATTCACTGTGTCTGAGACTACGAAGGGGTGGGGGTGGGGTCCTTTAGGACCACAGACTCTTTTTTTTTTTTTCGTCCTTCCTTTTATAAGGTGTTGCTTGGGATCAGTTCTCAACTCAGCGTTCAATCCGTTGAGACAAGTATTAAGGAATAGGTCGTTTTTCCTTCTTCCTATTCACCTTTGGAGGAGGGACATTCCAGTCACGTGTAAAACTGTGACCACAACTATGATTAGAAATAAAAATGATGGTAATCACTGTCATGTTGTTTCTCATGTGTCACGGAGTTCTGAGAAGTTTACCCAGACCAACTCGTGTACTCCTCCTCACAGTTCAGGGGCATGGGTGCTGTGATAACCCCCATGTTAGAGACCAGAATCTTCGGATGCGGAAAGTGGGTTGTTTTTGCCCAGAGTCACGCGGTCTCTAAGTGGCACAGTCAGAATTGAAATCCAGGCAGCTTGATTCCAGACGTACACTCTTTCTTCCTCCTGTTCTGCTGGAAACAATTCAGGAGCATGGCTTTGGAGAGTTTTTTTGGCAATCGGCACACTTATCAAATCTGATCCAAGTAAAAATTCTAAATCCTATAAATAAGTCTTAGGAAAAAGTGGCGTATGGTGTCCAGAGGCGATTTCCTCACATCCGTTGTTGAATTCTGGGACTCTGAATCCACTCATTGAATTTTCTCCATCGCAAGCCCATATGGTTAAATACATTTCACATCCAAGAAGCACGAGCCGGGTTTCCCCATCCATGTAATGGAACAACCCGACCTCACAGGGTTGTTGAGGGGCTAAAGGTAATGCCGGCCAAGACCTTGGCATAGTGGCTGATATACGCTAGGTGACCCATATGTGCAGCTACTATTTATAACTATTTAATGGATTTCCTCTCTGTCTTCCTTTGCTATCAGATCTACCTTATACTTAGGTGTCTGTTCTCGCTCCAGAAGGCAAGGGAGTGTTCCCACTCACCCATCAAAACCAACCACAGTGCTATGAACTGATATCCTCAACACAACCCTGATTGGGAAATAATGAGTACCCAAGCCAGGGTTTCCTGGACTTAATAGTCAGCTTTCAAATGAAACACTGACATCGGATGGTGAAAGTTGTGTCTGGAAGATCTGTTAGAGCAGATACAACGGTGAAAAGCTGGATAGGCGTGCTAGCCAAAGGAAGAAAGTTAACAGCCGCGCAGCTATAATTAGATAAGGCGCATCCAAATACAGTTACGATCTGGTAAGGGAGCTCCGGGTGTCTGGGGAGCCGTCAGAGCGTCTTTCCACTGCACATTCTTCTCTGCCAATTTCCTCTGCCTCTCGCTTCCCGTCGGAGAAGAGCAGGTGTCAGATCACGGGAAGGAGCGGGGCTCCTTTTTCCCATTGCCCTGCTCACGGCTTGCCCGAGCAAGATGGATTCCTCCTTCCAGGGGCCCCAGAGGCGCTGGGTTCCAGCATCAACCCAAGACCGTGTTTCTCATCCCTTGATCTAGAGCATGTCAAGTTAACCCCCGTAAGTGCTCAAGGGCACCTAACCCAATTCACACTTCCTGACTTCTGGCCAGCATTTTCACTTCCCGCACAGAGAGAGATCGAACCTTCATTCAAGTAGAGGTGACCAACATGGGTTTCATAGGGAGGGCAGAGACATGCCTGTGTCTTCGCCTTTGTCGGTATGCTTGTGTGCCTGACTTTGTATGTGTCTGTATAGGCACGCATCCTAACATCCATGTGTCCGTCCATGTGTCCGTCTAGATGCGTATGTCTGTGCGTTTATGTGTAGCTTTCCGTCAGTCATGTCTGTATGTTGTATGTGTGAATCTGGAGGCATGCACCAGTCTGTGGGGCAGGCATCGCACTCCCGCAGAGAGAAATACAAATGTGTTCTAGAACACAGAGGCCCTGTTGAAGACACCAGCCCCTAATGCACGTAGGATCCACACTCGGCCTGATCAAGGGGAGAAGAAGTGGGGAAAGAAGAAGTACGGGACCATGAGTGCTAGAGCCAAGGACCCCGTTCTCTGATGCCTTCGTGGCTGTGCCTGATTGATGCCACTCCCGGCCATGGTGCATGGACTGCCTTCTCGCCCAGGTTTGAAGTGATGTACAGGAGCATGTCCCCGGTGCCACAGCAGGTCCCACTTCAGGAAAGCAACACTCAAGAGGACCGAAGAGAACTTCTCCCTCTCTCTCCTAGAACACTTAGTATGTGCCCACGAGTCTAAGAAAGTAACAGTAATCATTAGTTCGCTGGATGATTTCAGAACAGGTGTCACGACCTTTACTTCCAAAGCTTGCCTTATTGCCTGATCGAGCTAGCATTTTCTTTCTTTTTTCTTCTTTCTTTTTAAAAGGTTTTATTTATTTATTTGACAGACAGAGATCACAAGTAGGCAGAGAGGCAGGCTGAGAGAGAGGAAGGGAAACAGGCTCCCCGCGCAGCAGAGAGTCCAATGCGGGGCTTGATCTCAGGATCCTGGGATCATGACCTGAGCTGAAGACAGAGGCTTTAACCCACTGAGCCACCCAGGCGCCCCTAGCTAGCATTTTCTAATACAAACATTACCACTCGAGATCAGAGATACCAAATACACAAATCCTGTACATATCCTAAACTTTGGCCCCGTCCCCTCAAAAGAATACTTTACTGGAAATTTGTTTAAAATGACAACTAATAAATGAAAATGACACTATTAAATGAAAGATAAACAAGCATGACACAGAGAGCAGAAATAAAGGTGACACCTTGAGAGACTTCCAACCTCTGGGAAACTTTGGGAAAGACCTGAATGGCTTAATTAGCCACTGATTAACTTCTAGTTAGAGATACCCTCTTAAAATTTTTTGAATTCACTAGCTCGATTTAAAAAACAAACAAACAAACAAACAAAAAAAAAAAAACCTTTTACACACCAATTTTGGTCTCTTGTTACAAAGCTAATACCCAGGATGATTTCTCCAGATGTTTTTCTTCTCCAACATTCACTGATCATTATCCTCAGGACAATCCTGCAAAGGAGCAGAATTCCAAACATCCCAAATCCCCATCCAGGCCCTAATCTTGTATTAGAAATTATTTTGGAGTTGTGTGAAGAGGGGAGGAGGAAAAAGAACAAAGTTGAGCTGAAAAACAACTCTGGAAAAGTTTGTAAGCCAGAAGGACATGTGTGTGGGGTGGGGGAGAGGGTGTATAATTACAAAAATTGATATCCCGGCACTATTTTTTACAATGTCAGGGATGATGGTCAGAAGACCTGAATTCTAATCGTTACCTTTCACCGATTTCTTGATTGACCTCTCGCAAGTCTCTTCAAGTCTTCCTGTGGTAGTTTCAAGGGTTCCTCCTGGCCAAGTTGTCAACAACTTAATAGTTCCTAACTTTAGGCAAGTTACTTACCCTCCCGTGCCTCTGTATTCTTATAAGAGTTGGAGGATAACTGCTTCCAGTTCAGAGTGGTGGCAAAGGGCAAATGAGACAGTAGGTATAAAATGAGGACGCCTGAGTAGCTCAGTTAAGCATCTGCCTTCACCTCAGGTGATGATCTCAGGATCCTGGGATTGAGTCCCACATCGGGCTCTCTGCTCAGTGGGGAGCCTGCTTCCCTCTCTCCCTCTGCTGCTCCCCCTGCTTGTGCCTGCTTTTACACACACTCTCTCTCTCTCTCTCAAATAAGTAAGTAAATAAACAAATAAATTAATTAATTAAATCTTTTTAAATAAATAAATACAATGTAATACAATACTGTCTGCAGCATCAAAAATCCTCAATAAATATGAGCCGCTATTACTAGCTCTGAGTCAATGTCCTCAGGTAGAGCAGAAGGTCAGAGTAGACGACCTAATGAATTCTTTCAGTCTTTGGGGACTGTCATAGAGAATACAGCTAATAATCCAGACTCCCCAGTCCCTGTGGCCACGAGGAGCATTCCTCAGATCTTGTTCATCTGAGCTCATGTATCATGCTGTCGATCGGTCCCACATGCCCCGTTGATTCATCTGCTATGTGCAGTTCTGGTGACCACATTTATCTTATTTCTTAGACTACAGCAAATTGGAAGCCCGCACGAGGAAGGAGAAAGAATGTTGGGAGAAAAACACCCTGTGGGCCAGACGGACTGCAGGTGATCTGATGTGAACAGAGTCCACAGTTGCAATCATGGAATCATGGGGGCACCACCATGACTTCAAGTCATCAGAAAACTCTTGAATCACATTTAGTATACTGTTCAAGGCAGCTTTTAGTTCTCAAACTATTTCTATTAAAATCATTCATAATTAGTCACATTTTTACAGGCTAGGGGATTATCTGCTTTTGATCATTCCCTTTGTTGGCGAGATGTCACTGGTGATTATTTAAACCTCTCCCCAGTTTTGCTGGCCCTCTTTCAGCTCTCCTGGTCTGGCATCTCCAGTACTGTGATGCAGGTGGCAGGGCTGTCCGGAGGTTCTTTGTCTCCCAATGGGGAAGTGGACAGAAGGTGAGAGAAGATCCGGCCAGGTAATCAGCACTGACCACACCTAAGCCTCCCTAGGTAAGCCTGATTCATCTTCTAGCATCATTCGCATATCTACTGTGGTATTTTCAGCACAGATAATAGAAAGCCCCATCACAAAATGGCTTAGATAACAAGGACATGTATTGTTTCATGTCATTGCAAGACCAGAGAGGGAAAGGAGGGTTCCCGGCAAAGTCTGATCAGTGACACAAGAATGTCAACGACGTCGACGTGTCTATCTCTTTCCTCCCTCTTGCCCTCAACATCAGCTTTTTTTTTCCCCCAAAGATTTTATTTATTTATTTGCCAGAGACAGAGAAAGAACAAGTGAGCACAAGCGGGGGAGCAACAGAGGGAGAGGGAGAAGCAGGCTCCCCACTGAGCTGGGAGACCGATGTGGGACTCTATCCAAGGACCCTGGGATCATGACCTGAGCCGAAGGCAGCTGCTTAGCCAACTGAGCCACCCAGGCGCCCCAACATCAGCTTCATCTTAAGGGTGGCCTTATAGTCATCAGTTGGAGTCTGAAATTGGAGGTGTGTGCTCTCTTGTTCATGTCTGGTAGAGTGAAAATGCTGTACCCCAGGCAGTGAGCACAGGTCCTTCCCTCTGTTGGGTGGACTCCAGTTACACACCTACCCGTGGATCCATCAAAAAGCCAGAAGAATGCCTGCCCTTACCACCCCAGATCAGGCACGATCTACTCCTACAGTAGAGAATGAAGTCATCTACTCCTTTGTCATCTCGGGGAGGGGTAAACACATAAATAATTAGGATCCTTACAAAGGAATACAGGGGAATAGGTGTTGGGTGGGTAACCAGGGGTTTCCACTCTACAAAGTAATAATAAAATTAGCTGTTGAATTATTAAAATGGCATTTCTATGTTTAATCTACCTGTACTCCCTTTAATCAAAGCATTCATGTCAGGTGATGATTAGAATAAAAATTGTGAAGACAGAAAACAAAGGTATTTTCCCATAATTGTTTTAATTTATCTTAGGCCTGCATTATTTTAATTTAAAAACAAGCACCAAGATCTTTCAACTTTTTATACAAAACTTATGAAAGTTGATGGGAGTTCCCACAAAACTGAGTTTTATTAAGAGAAAGCAATTTAGAACATGGATGTATTTCATTTTCCTAAAAGGAAAAGAAAATTTAATGTAGTAGATTCTTCTGATAGGGAAGAAATATGTAGAATAAAATTGAGAGCATGATACAGTGGGAAAAGCCTCAAGCTAGAAATTGGAGGAGCTCTGTTTTCGACCCACCCAGACATGAAAATATGGTGTCCATGTAAGTCGCTTAAGAATAGAAATAAATTGGGGCGCCTGGGTGGCTCAGTGGGTTAAAGCCTCTGCCTTCGGCTTGGGTCATAACATCAGGTCCTGGGATCGAGCCCCGCATCGGGCTCCCTGCTCAGCGGGGAGCCTGCTTCCTCCTCTCTCTCTGCCTGCCTCTCTGCCTACTTGTGATCTCTGTCTGTCAAATAAATGAATAAAATCTTTAAAAAAAAGGAATAGAAAGAAATTGAAAGTTACAGATTGGCATCATACCAGCCAAATGTGGCCCTGTGGTGAATTTTTTGAGAGGTAATGGGTAGCATCTACTGTCAGCCATATCTGACATAATTCTACTCTCAGAAGCATAGTAACAGAGCTCCTGAGAATAAACACAACCAATCACCAAAATTCAGGAACTATATACAATTGTTCAGAGTCATATACAATGAAAACATGCTTAGAAGTTATCCTCAGAGTCTATGAAGTTCCATTATATTATCAACATATCAAAAATATATGGCCAGAATTATTATTTGCCAAGTAGAGTTGCAAGATATTCTGTATAATTCAAGTCAAAAATATTATTATTATCCTGTATCATATGATCCCGAGGGTAGTGGTTTGAAGGGACAATCTCTCAAAATTGTTGCTGTCATGTTTTAATTTCACAAAGTCCATCAGTCCATCATTTTTTCTTTTTTTTAAAGATTTATTTATTTATTTTAGAGAGAGAACGAGTTTAAGGGGCAAAGGGAGAGAAAGAATCTCAAGCAGACTCCATGTTGAGTGCAGAGCCCAATGTAGGCTCAATCCCACCACCCTGAGATCATGACCTGATCTGAAACCAGGAGTCTGACGCTTCACCAACTGAACCATCCAGGTGCCCCCAAGATCCATCCTTCTTAAGAGTCTACACGTGCTCTAGAAATAGAAATTACCTCTTCCATGGAATCAGAGGGAAGGGCCATTTATACACACAGATGCTGCTTTAACTCAGTTGACTTGCAAAATTGTCCCGATTCAGTTTCATCAAGTGTCAGTGAAACCTTTGTCTAGCTGGGAAGCGTTGTCCTTTCAAAGTGCTCCAGCCATAGATCTCCCCTGGGCCCATGAAACGTCTTTCCTGATGCATGTGTCCGAACTCATGCAAAAGTGCGTGTAATGCATTTCTTAGAACTCATTCATCAGCATCAAAAGTTTTTGGCACATTCTGAACATTGCATAATCATATGTCAGTACAGAAGCTTTTAGTCTCTTGTCACTGTTCATGGTGAGCCATCCTCCATGTTGTAATATCACTGATATCTCCAGAAGATAACCCAAAGGTGTCTACTGGCTATATAATTTGTCAGACATTAATAAAGACTGGAACTATCTGAAAACATACAGTATTTTTATTGTCTTTTCCTGATAATGGTTTTGATAAAATTTAAAAGTAGCCTCAGGGGTAGTTCCCTTAGGTACCAGTGTTTGTTTGCTCGCTTGCTGGTTTAGAACAAGGGATTGAAACTGCCCCACGTGCTCATCTTTTCCAACTAGATGCCAAAGACCCACTAAACTTGCTGACTTCATGGCCAGCTTCTGACATCTGCTTTCTCTTGTTTGAAAAAGTTGCTGCTTTCAGTGTGTTAATCCTTGATCCCAGTGAGGGTAACAGAACAAACCTTAGGGAAATTCTCAGGAAAGTCCCAAAAAACTTTGAGTAAGTGTGTGTCCATTAGCAATTAACAGCTTCCAAGGATCCTTAGTCAATAGCTTTCCAAAGACCCTAGCAATTTAATTTAAAAAACAGCACAGAATTCCTGCCTTCAACTTTCCTTACTTAAATGCAGTTGCTTTCTGCCAGAGCCTGAGGGTTTTCCCAAGTGGTGATTAGGAAAGTGAACAAAAGTGATCCATTTGACCACACTAGTTGATCTGTAGAGTGGAATTTCAGAAATCTGTTGCTGAGTTAATTATCTAATTTTAAAACTAATCTGATGATATAATTCAGGAAAAAACCCACAACTTTACTAGGTCCTTTAGATTAATATTTCAAAGCTCTCAAACATCTGGCTCACTTGCCCTTCACAGGATTTCCAACATGGCGTTGTTGCGTAATGCACGCGTTCCAGCCAACTGGGTCTACTGTCAACCATGTGTATCTTCACCTTCCCTTCTCTTCACCTTTGTCCACCATGTGTCCTGGCCTGACAGGCTTTCATTTTTATCTTCTTGGCTAAACTCAATTTATGCTTCCCCCATGAAGTTTTGGCAAACTGCTTCCTCTCTGAACCCTTACCGTATTTGTGATCCGTTCCCCACATGTACAATCTCTTGGACTATTGCTAGCCCTTCCTATCTCTATTCCTGTTCTTTAAATGACCTCACATAGATTTTCCGTTCCCAGACATGTTGTGTATTTGTCTTTAAGTCTTTCTGGAGCCTTATGAAATGCCTGGTGTGGGACCGATGTCAATTATACCAATCTGAAGGGTGGAACTGACGTAGTTAAATCATTTAATTTGAGTACAAAGATGGAACAATGGACTGTCAGGTAATAGTTGTAAGATAACAATGCATATCTGGGGTCCAGGAACCTGAAATAGATTTTCAAATCTGCTACTTCAGAGTCAGTGACTTATCTTGGACAAGTCATTTCTTCTCCCCTACCTTCAGGTCTCTCATGTGTCAAACTGGAAGAATAATAAAAACTCTCAGATAAAAAGCTTCTGCAAAACAAAGGAAACAATCACCAAAACTAAAAGGCAACCTACAGAATAGAAGATATTTTCAAATGACACATCAGATAAAGGGTTAGTGTCTATAATGTATAAAGAACTGACACAACTCAATGCCTAAAAAACAAATAACTAATTAAAAAATAAGCAGAAGACATGAGCAGACATTTCTCCAAAGAAGATATCCAGACATCCAACAGAATCATGAAAAGATGTTCATCACTATTTACCGTCAGAAAAATGCAGATCAGAACTACAATGAGATCACTTACACCTCTCAGAACACCTAAAATCAACAATACAAGAAACAACAGGTGTTGCCAAGAATGTGGAGAAAGGGGAACCCTCTTGCACAGTTGGTAGGAATGCAAAGTGGCACAGCCACTGTGGAAAACAGCATGGAGCATCCTCAAAAAGTTAAAAATAGAACTAACCAACAATCCAGCAATTGCACTACTGGGTATTTAACCCCAAAATACAAAACACTAATTCCAATACATGCACTCGTATGTTTATAGTAGCATTATTTACAACAGTTAAGATATGGAAGCAGCGCAAGTATCCATCAGTTGATGAATGGATGAAGAAGATGTGAGATATATACTGGAATATTACTCAGCCATTAAAAAGAATGGAATCTTGCCATTTACAATGACATGGATGGAACTAGAGTATAATTCTAAGTGAAATAAATCAGAGAAAGACAAATGTCATATTATTTCACTCATATGTGGAATTTAAGAAACAAAACAAGCAAAGAGGAAGGAGAGAGAGAGAGAGAGACAAACCAAGAAAGACTCTTAACTATAGGGAACAAATTGAGAGGGGAGGTATGGTGGGGGAGATAGGTGAAATAGGTAATAGGATTAAGGAGTGCACTTGTGTGATGAACACCAGGTGATTAAAATAAAACTTTAAAAAAAGTGACCTTCTTACCTGTTTCATTAGGTCATTGTGAGAGCCAAATGATGTAATGTTTTTTAAAGTGTGGAAAAATAATTACCTTACAAATATGAATATTCATTGTTAAGCAAAAGAAATAGTAACTTTAGAAATCACATGTCAAATGTAGTGAAGAGATCCTTAAATTATCAATGATGCTGTTAGTTTTAAGACATATTGTGTTCAACTTTACATAGATCAAGTTGTTCTTCTCATTTTACGGATGAAAGTTTGAAGTTTTATAGAAGCTAGTGAATGATACAAAATGAATGACAGCACCAAAATGATATACCTTCCTTGTTCTACTCAGTGGCTTTGAGCCCAGTGGCCACCATGACTTCTTTTTAAATTTTTCTTGAAGCACCATTAAGGGTCTGATTCTTAGGGATACGTATAAAGCAATAGTCTGAAAAGATAAATCTCTCCTGTCTACAGTTCCTGGTACCCTACATCAGTATACATAACATCCCTGAACCCATGATTGGACTCCATATCTCTTCTATATTCCAGCATTCTTCTCTGGACTTTGTGTTAAGTCCAAATCCTTACCATTTCTCCATCACCAGCTTCCTCTGAGACAATCCGTCCCACAAGAATGTCCCATTGAAGAAAACCAAATCTGACTTGTCATCTCTTCCCTCTCACTCTTCCCATCCTGAAAATGGCATCGCTTTCTATGTTTTCCATCTCAGAAGATGTACAACCATCCACACAGTGGCCAAAACCAAAAACCGAGAAGCCATCCTCAGCCTCACTCTTCCTGAAGACCTCGTAATTCCTCCTCATTCTGTTTCCTTCCCATCTGATCAGTTCCTAGGCTGCCATGAATCTGCATGGACAACTAACACCTGGGGTTAGTTGTCCATTGCTTTAGATTACCACCACACGGTTTCTAACTGTATTTGCATCCTTCCAACTCATGGTCCATTGTATGACCAGAATGATTCCTTTGAGATACAAACCAAATCCTATCAATCTCTTTCAACCCAGTGACAATCTCATGGGCCCCCCATTTCCATCCAGCAGGGGAATATAGATGAACCATGTGTCCAGCTCCTTCACATGCAGGAGCTTTTGAGAAAAGTACTCTCGCATTCTTGATAAATCTGTGAATAGATCTACCTTTACAGAAAGCAGCATGGGCATTGGGACCAAGGGTCCAAAAATATGAAAAATCTTCAATCTAGTCATCTTGCTTTTATTTTTAAAAGATTTTATTTATTTATTTATTTACTTATTTATTTATTTAGGTGAGAGCACAAGCAGGGGGAGAAGCAGAGGGAGAAGCAGGCTCCCTACTGAGCAAGGAGCCCAATGCAGGACTCGACCTCAGGACCCTGAGATCACAACCTAAACAGAAGGCAGATGCTTACCTGACTGAGCCGCCCAGGTGCTCATAGTCCTTTTGCTTTTAAAAATGTTTCCTACAAAAGCTTCAATAAAACCCAGAGGGATGAATATGCAAGATCAACTACTGTGATACATTTATAAAAGAAAAAGAATGGCCACTCCCTGAGTATTAGAGAAATTATTTTTGATATCTGCATATTGCTGCACAACCTGTTCCCCCCCCCACAAATGTTTGAGGAAATTAATAAATGGGCACAAGAAGAAATGCCGCCCAAATACGAGCTTTTTGGAAGGCTTAAAATCTGGCTCCTGAAGGAAAACTGAAGTTTCTCACATGAGAAAAATTGAGAATTACACTCTCTGTGCCAAAAGGCCAAAAGCCTAAGGATACTTACGGTGTTAGGAAGGCCAAACCTCCCAGAGTAATTGGAGTATAGAGTTCATGGAAGAAGTGATAAGATATAAAATAAAAAATCAGCCTCATAGTTCTTAAAAGATCAGTATGTCATGCTCACAAGCCCAGAATATATTTGGCAAATGCAAACCATTAGCGCTTTTTTTTTTTTTTTCAAGATTTTATTTATTTGAGAGGGAGAGATCGAGAGAGCACAAGCAGGGGGAGTGGCAGAGGGAGGGGGAGGGGTGAAGCAGCCTCCCCACTGGGTAGGACCTCGATACCAGGACCCTGGGATCATGACCCGAGCTGAAGACAGTACCTAACCTAATGAGCCACCTAGGTGCCCCCCATTAGAGATTTTGAGAAAAGTCTTAACACAATTGTTTGTCTTTAGAAAGGTCATCCTATTTTCCTTCTTTGGATATTTACCAAATGGAATTAAATTTATTTTTATTTTTATTTTTTAAAAAAGCTTAAAAATTAACAGCAAGAGATAGCTCCCAAGTTTCGCACACTAGATGAGGATTACAAGAGCAGCAAGATTCACAGTGATTTAAAACATCTCATTATGAACTCACAAATGCTTGTTGAATCCATTATTTTCATAGGAAGGCAAGCCCATTTTTGCCATCACCTGTTTTTTTTTGTTGTTTGGGTTGGATGATTCTCTAACGAAGGCTTGTTTCCTCAACTTTGATCTTTTCTTTTTTTTTCCCCTACCTCCTGGGCTGTTTTGTCCCACTTTGAGAACACAGTTTAGCTCCTGGGTATTTTTAAAACTTTATTTTTTTTCTTGATTTTCTTTTAATTTTTATTTTTTAAAGATTTTATTTATTTATTTGACAGACAGAGATCACAAGTAGGCAGCGAGGCAGGCAGAGACGGGGAAGCAGGCTCCTCACTGAGCAGAGAGCCCAATGTAGGGATCGATCCCAGGACCCTGAGATCATGACCTGAGCTGAGGCAGAGGCTTAACCCACTGAGCCACCCAGGTGCCCCTATTTTTTCTTTCTTGATAGGTTCATCATTGCATGCTTGTGCCGTTGGGAATCCTTAATCAGCCGTCCAGCGAAGGCGAATTATTCCCCCTTCGCCTCTCCATCTCTGAGTCATCTTTTGCAAAATGGCAGGCACGGCTTCCAAACAGCAGTCCAGGCTCGGAGTGGTTACGCCCTGAACAAAACATCGTCTCCTTGGCCAAACTTTTATCAGAAGGCGTTGCAGAAACTCATTAAGTCACTTGAGTCAAAGATCCAGGTGAGTCACTCTGAACCTCCACCCAGTTCAACCTTTCCCTCTGGTAACAATTAATTATATTTTTCCCTTTTCCTACTCCCACCTCCACAAACATTCAATCACCTGTTCCACATGGTCACACACACTATTGAGTTTACAAACTCATATAAGGTTCACTCGCTTGGCACTCACAGGAGAGAGATAAGAAATAAAATGTCTCTAGCTTTTCTACGGAGTGCCTGGCAGTGGGAAAAAAAAAATTTTTTTTCAAACTTAGTCCTCAAAGTCATGTAACTTAATCTTAAACAGCATTGGCTATTTGACTTCACATTTTAACAGCTTGATGAAGAGAACGTAAGGCAAACACTTTCCGTGAAAATGTTCCAGTGAAAGTATGCTATCTTATTAATTATTAAAGTAATTAACATACCTTATCTGGTGAGACCCAGTCTGAGGGGCGGATCTGTGAATCTCAGATGTGCAAGAGAGTACTTGTAGACAGTACATGGGCTCGGGGCGCCTGGGCGGCTCAGTCGGTTAGGCGTCTGCCTTTGGTTCATGTCATGATCTTGGGATCCTGGGATCAAGTCCCGTGCTGGGCTCCCTGCTCAGCCAGGAATCTGCTTCTCCCTCTCACTCTGCCTCGCTCTCTGCTTATGCTCTCTCTTTCTCAACTAAATAAATAAAATTAAAAAAAAAAAAAGAAAGAAAGAAAAATTGCAGAGGCTCTGCAGTTAGTCGAACTGGGTCTGAATATCAGCGCTCTCATTTCCCGCCCTGTGACTTTAACGAAGTCATTCCACCTCACAGAGCTGTGACTTCATCTATTGGACTCATCCCTATCTCAGATGGTTTCCATGGGGATCCAATGTAACAACATATTTAACACTCAGTGGAATGGCTATTCCTTGAGCGGTAATAATTCAACAGTAATAAACAATAATAAACACGATGCTAAGCATTCTATCTAAAATAACTCAAGCCTGTCAACAACCACATGAGGGAGATACAGTTGTCCCCTCGATAATGCAGGTTTGGAGGTGCTGACAAAGATCTATGCATCACTTTTGACTTCCCCCCCCCCCAACCTGAATAACCTATGATTGATCGGGAGCCTCTGGACAACATAACGGTTGAGTAACACATATTTTGTATGTTGTATGTATTAGATACTGTAGTCTTCCAATAAAGGAAGCTAGAGAAAGAATATTCTTGACCAAAACCATAAGAAAGAGAAAATATCAACAGTGCTGTACTGTATTAATAAAGAACAAAGCTGTGGGAAGAGATCTGTGTGGTTCAGACCCATGTTGTTCCAGGGCCAGGCATCCTATGGCTATTCACTAAGTGACCCACAGAAATGTGAATGTGAATTTCTGTATTGAAGATCATAACTTGCTACGAGTTGCATAAATCAGATTCAAATCCAGAGTCCATGCATTAAACCAGCATGCCTTGGATACATTCCCTTCTCTCCTTAGAGATTACGAAGAGGATCCACTGACAGTCTCCGAAGTTTAGCCATCTCAAGGGTTAGTAATGGAGTTGGAAGTGTGGACCTGTCAACCTGTCTCCAATTCCATTCTTGTTTATTTCCCTGAGAAACAGAACAAAGATAAACAAAGGACATAATACAGCATTGGATACAGGTGGATGGTGGGTTTCGAATAAGAAACCAGAATGTTGCCCTACTGCCTTGTGATGATGAGGAGCCCAGCTATGGTGACTAATTATTTGGTAATGACCTATTCTGAAATATCCTTCTCACGTCCTCACTCTGCTTAAGAATCATATGCATGAGGCTCCAGAAAGACTCTGTCTAAGGAGGAAACCATCTCTGTGGCTAGCACCCAGGTCCACCTTCTTGTCTCCTCATGCTAGTATCTCACTTATCTGCAGCCGGCACCCTGCAGCGCTGTAAAGTAGGCAAAGCTGGGTTTAGGTGCTGCGTCCCTCCTTTTCTCCCTAGTATCTCTTCCTCTGAATCACCAATGCCCTCCTGCGCACCCTCTGTTGGTGAAGTAACAAATCCCTCCAGTAAAATGACCGCCAATAGAGTTGATGTGGTCTAGCCGGTGATGGAGCCCTTAGAAGTCACCTCAAGGCAACAGCTGACACCCCCCACCCACACACACACACAAGACAGCCCATTTCCTTCAGTCATAACCATAGACCCATCATAGCCTTCTAAGCCTCCTACCCTTCTGGGGTCATGAATGCTCCCAGCAAGTCCTGCATCATGTTTCCATCTCTAAATCCACAGGTATTTTCCCACACCCACCCAAACAACTACCCTGGCCCTGCAGTTCAAGGCCAAGGGCAGTGAGGAGCGAGCCAGCTGTAATTGGAGAGATGGGAGGTGTGGATTTGTTATCTGGGCCGCACCTGCTTCTGGCCTGAGGCAAGGGGAGCCCTGGAAACCATTCTGGCTCTAATAAGGGAAGACGCACTGTAGGTCAGGGAGATGTAGTGAAAATAGACTCATTCCCTTTCCTTAACTGAACAAATCTGCAATGGAGCTACGCGGTGTTGGGAGAGCCACTGCTGTCTATCATGGGGAAACTTCAGTAGCATGGCGATGACAATTACAGCTCCTGTGGCCGGAACACTTAACATACCAGGCATTCTTCGAAACCCCTTCACGAAGTGACTTGTTTAATATCCTGACTACAGCCCTTTGGGGTCGACACCATCATTCCCATTGTACAGATGAGAACACAGGTGGAGAATGGTTAAGCTATCCTTGCCTGACTCCTGGCAAGTGAGGGAGACAGGATAGAGACCCAGCAGGCAACCACCGGAGCCCTTGTCCCCAACTCCATCTCTACAGATAATCAAAGCCGTGATGGGCAAGCTTGGCCTGGGATGACTCAGGTAGTAACTGTTTTAGGCGGCTCATTCTGCCATAATGAACTGAAAGCCGCCATCTCCTACTTTAAACCAGTGGGCTTTGCTGTGTGTCAATAAAACTTTATTTATGAACAGGGACACTTGAATTTCATGCCATTTCCTTTGTCACAAAATATTCTTTTGAATATTCAATTAAATAGGTATAAACCATTCTTGGCTCACAGGCCCTATGAAAACAAGCAGCAGGGCAAATCTGCCAACCCCCCCCACCCAGGCCGTGGTTTGCTGATCCCTAATCAAAAAGATTGAAAAAAAATAAAACAAAGACAATTGGAGACAATTTTTTTTTTTGTGCATTTTTCACCTTGTATTTATTTCCATCATTCCTTTTCCTATCATTTGAACCCACACAGTGCCGCTGCGGAATCTGGTTGGGATCTCCATGTTTAATAAGCCATGTGGCCTTGGGCAGTTACCATAACCTTTATGTCATGGCTTCCTTGTTTTACTAACAGTAGTTGTGTCACAGGTCTTGTTGTTGTAGGTGTTCAATTACATCACGCATGCCAAGTAATCTTCCAGGCCCTCAGCACATTGTAAACTCTCAATAAATGTTAACTCTTATTACCACTAGTATCATTATCATTACAACTATTGTTATCAACCCCATCATGCTCCAGCTGAGAAAATGAACATGGCACCTCCCCTGAGGTTCATCTCTGCAACTCTCTGTTGACTGATGTTCTACCTTGGAGGTGAGTTAAAAAAAAAAGTCCTCGAGGGGTGCCTGGGTGGCTCAGTGGGGTAAGTGTCTGGCTTCAGCTCAGGTCATGATCCCAGAGTCCTGGGATGCAGCCAAAAATCCAGTCTGGGCTCCCGGCTCAGTGGGAACCCTGCTTCTCCCTCTCCCTCTGCACCTCCCTCCTGCTTGTGCTCTCTTGTGCACACTTTCTCTCTCAAATAAATAAATAACATCTTAAAAAAAAAAAAGCCCTCTAAATATTGTCCCCATTCTCCTCATGGTACCACAACCCAAACACAGCCCCTACAGAGGGGAAAAAAAAAAAAAATATATATATATATATATATATATATATATAATATATTAAAATAGATATATATATGCTTCTGTATTTCTGTATTGTTCCATATTCTCAACAGTCTAGGAAAAAAAAATCTCATCTACAGAGAATTCTAGCTGTTGGTCTTGAGCTCACTCCCTGCCGTATCCAGCCGATTTCTTTTTTTTTTTTTTTAAAGATTTTATTTATTTACTTGATAGAGATCACAAGTAGGCAAAGAGGCAGGCAGAGAGAGAGGAGGAGGAAGCAGGCACCCTGCTGAGCAGAGAGCCCAATGTGGGGCTCGATCCCAAGACCCTGAGATCATGACCTGAGCCAAAGGCAGAGGCTTAACCCTCTGAGCCACCAAGGCGCCCCTCCAGCCAATTTCTAATCTGTACTAATTACCAACCTTTCACTTGTCTTTGATTGTCGGTGCTTATTTGCAATGCTTCTGGGTCATAAGAAGAACGAGGAGATACCAAACCTTCATAAGGAGTCTCTGTGAATTAAAACGAGCATAATTTCATTTTCTTATCTGATGGGGCCATATATGTGTAGAATGCTTCTCCGGGACGGGAGGGAAGACAATCATCTGGTGAAGCGTGTTGCCTCATCTTCTGAGCACAGCTGTCACCACCGTGAGCCTCCTTCTCTGGCATTTCCTGAGCATCGGCTGGGTCTGTGGCCTGGTGAAGCTCTTGGGCCATTTCTGCGAAAGCGACAGGTAAAATGCACAAACAGGGTGCTGAGGAAGACACGGAAGTTACCCCCTCACTGTGTGGGCCAAGGAACACCATGACTCTGCTGTTGGGTCCGGCTGCCTCATGAGCTCAGACTCGCTGCTTTTTTCTCAAAAGACTTGTGGGCAGGGAGCGCCCGTGAAGCTCATTTATCGGCTGGCAAATCAGCTGAGCATGACTTGGTTATCTGATTCTCTAGTTCAGAGGACGGACGGGTTCTGTTCTCAGAAGGGCATGACAATTCATCAGGAAAAGGAGCGAGCTCGGGTTCCCAGAAAATGCCTTACGCGTCATTTTGAGGTTTCCATATCACTGGAGCCAAATGTTAGCCCCAGTGGTCTTGGAGAGCAAGAAGGATCCTGGCCATTTTTGAGAAAGAAATAGGCTCTTTGGAATTTTTCAAGTCCTGTCTTCCTTTGTAGGGTTGACTCCATGGCTTCCAAAGCTACATTTCGTTTATTAGGTGACAGCTTTTCCTGCTTCCCAGACCAGCTAGCCGTCTATGTGGGCCAACTCGGTTGATCCAATGTTTTATTTTATTTCTTTCTGGAACCACAAAACTACTCAATGTATTGAAATCCTAAGGGTGAACCTATTGGCTCAACTAGTTTCTTGAGTTCGTTGTAAAATCAAGCGCTTTAAGGAGTGAATAGAGAAATCATTGGACACAGAACTCTGCCTCTTCTTTTTCCTGGGAAATCAATCTCAGATGAAAACATGAAGTAGGCAGAGTTTACCTCCACACACGACCGCCTCTGAGCCCACCTCCTCACTGCTGCTTCCTTGGAAGTGCCTTCCTGGGGCCGGATCCCTCTTAGTTAACACCAAGAAGTGATGCTGGAGTATACACTCTCCCTTCCAGTATGATGTGCTATTTTGTTTCATTTTATTTTTTTATTTTTTTAATTACAATAATGCTAACGCAAAGCAGTAACTATCCCATCGCAGCTGCTCACACATTTATAACAAGACAGTGGGGATGGAGCATCCTAGTAGAACCCTTCTGGGGGCCTCTCCTCTCACACTAGCCGACAGCCCATCCTCACACACTCCGCCAACACATCTACGGCCATTTCGCTGTAAGTTCACAATCTGTTACCCAATTGGGAGGCGTAGTAAGAGAGATGAAGGCCTGCTGTAAACAGAGGTTTATAAAATCTCTTTTTAATAAGGTTGTATTTATTTATTTGAGAGAGAGAAAGAGAGAGTGCATTCACAAGCAGGGAGAGTGGCAGAGGGACAGGGAGAAGCAGGTTCCCCGCCGAGTAGGGAACCCGACACGAGGCTCAGTCGCAGGACCCTGGGATCACGACCTAAGTCGGATGCTTAACTGACTGAACCACCTAGATGCTCCAGGTTTATAAAATCTTACCAGGAATTAAGAGATAGTAGAATGCAAGTCCTCATTCCCTGTCAGAAGATACAGGGGATCTTCAGGAACATCTCCGCTCTTTCTACCCTTCACCTCCCCACACACGTGCAGAGACTTGATGAAAGAGTATTGAGAATAGAGAATCCTGGTGTAGAAAGGCAGGAAATGCATCTTTGTTCAGAAACATCCTTGTCACTTACTTCATTATCAAGAACGCTGCCCAAAGAGTGACTGGCATATAGTAGTCACTCAATTAGTATTTCCTAAATGACCAAAAATGTGACGGATTCATCAAGTGTTTGGAAGCAAGCTGAAGACACTTTTTTTTTTTTTTTTTTAAGTTCTGGGGCCTTATGAGTTAAAGCCTAAAGAAATTCTTCCTCAAAAAGTTTAAGTGTCAAGAGCCAATAAATAGTTCTCTTGTACATTGCTTTGAGTGTTTAGATATGCTCTTATTTTCCAATCTGAAAAAAAAAATTTTTTTTCTTAAGTATAACTCTGCCCAAAAGATATAAAAACTTACACCCACACAAAAGCTTGTACACAAATATTTATAGTAGCTTTATTTGTAGTCACTAAAAACTGGAAACTGTCCACAGATCCCTCATATGCAGAATGGTACACTGTGGTACATCCACGCAGCAAACACCAATGATAAAAAGGAGCATGCTACTAAGTCAGGCAATAGCAAACAGCAGCTAGCATTATACTAAGTCAGAAAGAAGCCACAGGTCAAAGGCTGTGTATCATGATTCCATTTATATGAGATTTTTGTTGAGACAAATGTATGGAAACCACAGTGCTGGTGGACAAGGGATTGACTGAAAAGTGGTGGAGGACGTCAGTGGCACAATGGACTGGCTTTACATCTTGATTGTGATGTTGGTTAGGCAGTTGAACACACTTGTGAGCCATGCGGAAGGGAGCACCAAAAGGGAGGAATCATTATATGGTTTCACCCATGTGGAACCTAAGGAATAGCATGGAGGATCCCAGGGGGAGGGGAGGAACACTGAAAGGGGAGAAACCAGGGAGGCAGACAAACCACAAGAGACTCTGGACTCTGGGAAACAAACAGGGTTATAGAAGGAACGGGGGTGGTGGGGTGGGGTAACCAGACGATGGGCAAGAAGGATACAGGTGGGATGAGCACTGGGTGTTACACACAACTAATGATTCGTTGAACACTGCATCAAAAACTAATGATGTACTATATGCTGGCTAACTGAACATAATAATAAAAAATGTATTTTTTAAATTTATTAAACAATGGAAGAAAAGAATAACAGTGCTCTGTGGCTCAGTAAGGCGGACAGACTTTGTAAGTATTCAGTTTTGGTCTTTGGTCTACATTTTGGCTAAAATGTACCCTCCCCCCCTTTTTGAGTTTTAAATTTGGAATCAACAAAAGCAACATCTGTTTTGGAGAGAAATACCCTGGAGATTCGGGCAACCTGGAAGGGATTTGTGTTTGGAGGCATTATTGAGGGGACCCAGGATGTAATATTGTAAGGACTTCTGGGTCCCCTAATATTCTGATCCACCATGATTGTCCTTTTTATCTTGCTAGAGTGTAATAAGGATAAATTAGTTAATGGGTACAAAAGACTTTGAAGATGAGAAGCACCAGATGAGTTCTGGAGCACCATTGTTAACCCTTAGACAGGACTGGAGGCAAAAGCATTTTCAAAGGCAAGACTCAGGCAGATTTTTCTATCAATTTGTGTCAATTTTCCAGCCGGCACTCACACAGCAATTACACAGCTTTGTATCTTTGTACTGCAGCACAGAGGGCTCAAAAGAAGAAAGGCTCTGTACAAATGCTGCAGAAACAGTAGTGAGCTTGGCCAACCAGACAAGTCAAAGCCAAGAGCAAGGGTGGGAAAGCAAATACCTTAGAAATAAATAGAGCAACACATATTATGAATTACAGAACATCCCACCTTATGGAACAGATGCATGTTTCAAAGTCCACTGCATACAAAGAATTATTCTACAAAAAATTTATTATGGAGAAATAGAGAATCTCTTTATTAGTAATCCCATCTGAAGGAAAGTGAAGGTGAAGATCAGAATTTCATGGATTAAACGTCTTACAAAAGGCCAAGGTCTTCATTAGAGGGGTCTGCCAGCTGAAGATTGATGTGTCCAGATTCAGCATTCATCCCTCTTCCCTCAAACACAGTAAGCACAATGAACACTGCTAAGTGCAGTCCACAGATAATCCCAACCCTCACACCATACTTTTTCTTCCAAATGGTTGCACTTATTGTTCTGATTTTTATCTCTGTTTCTCCTGCCTCTTCTCTGATTGAAATACAAAGTAATAGCAAAGACCTTCCCAAAAGCCAATGAGTCTGAGGGAAAAGGAGGAGAAAAGAGAAATTTGGTGAAGCATCCCATGAGATAGATATCCTGGCCTCGCGTCATTAGATTTCCTGCTGTAATAACAGGACAAATGAACCTGCACATATTCCTGCTTAATTGAAAGAGTGTAACGAAGGAACAGCACTCATTTTTTTTTTTAACCTAAAAGTCTAATAAAATCATTGGAAGGATGGGTCTCTACACAATTTTGATGAACAACATGGCAGAGGGAAAATTTTATGGGCCCAAGTATTATGAAATCTGAATTCTGCCATTAAATAGCTGGTGGACATTGTGCAAGTCTTGTGGTCTTTCTGGACCCCAGTTTCTTCATCTGTGAAATTAGAGCATTTCGGGAGATAATCTCTAGGACCCCCTTTCAGCTTTAATGTCCAGATTCTATTTGTTTCCCTGAAATAGCTGTTTGTGAACCTAGAATGAACCCCAAGATTTGTTCCTCTTCATTCCCCAGTTTTTCAAACAAGCTAACAGGAAACAGCACCATTACTGACACTGCGATTGTTAGTTCCTTTATTTTTATAAAGAATGGGAATCTCATATTGAGCCTTAACTACACTGACTATTCAAAGACATGCCTGGGTGCACTTACAGAATGAATAGAATGAAAAAATAACACTATTTGTATGCAGGCCGAGGAGACTCCTGTTAGAAGACTATCCCGGGCAGACGAGAATCGTGCAAAAATGGTCCCAGTTAGAGAGTGTTACATTTGGAAAAGCAGGTGATTCTGACAACCCAATGTCTGGCGTTTGGATCCGCCGAGCCCCCATGGCACTCTTAGTCAAGATATGCAATGTAATGCCTGAAGAGAAGAGTGACATTCTTTGGTGTTATATAGCATAAGCTCCTTGAGAATGGCGAAGATCTGTAGGGGAGGAGAAATGGCAGTATTTCCTGGCTGATCTGTTTGGAAGCCACAAGGGTATAGCCAGTGTCACAGTAGGACCCATCCCAGCAAGGCACAGCCAGAGTGGTGGGAACACCAGCAGACAAGTGTTTCCAGTCAGGAACAGACTGAAACCGGGTCAGCATTACTGGTTCCCCAATTTCAAGGGAAGGCACACAAATTTTTTTTTGTTGTTTTGTTTTGCTTTTGGGTGGGGGTTAGTGAGTAGATTTGAAATGTTCCTTTCAACATCCAGTTATAAGGGTGGTGGGAGAGATGGGGAGTCATGGTCCAGAGGGCTAAAAAGGAAACAGGAGTGTGACCCAACAAAATTTAGGTTGTAGCTGTGTCTTGTATCCCCCATGTTGCCATAATACTATTATTTTCACAGAGGAAATCAAAGGAGAGGAGCTACAATTCTTAATCCAGTTCACTTGTAAGTGTTGGAGAGAAGGAGATAGACATCATGTACGTAAATACTGAAAGAAAATCCCAGAATTCCTTCTCTGCTCTCAGTTGAATGCTAAGGGTTTCCTGGTGGTCTCTGTTGGGAACCAGGAGACCTTCCCAGCCTCACCTTTCCCTCCCCCTAAATTTTTCATTCCCTAATTTGGCTTCTGTCTGTCTGCACTATTCGATGTTACAAAACTACCTTGAAAAATGTTTCTCATGTCTATAGTGAAAAGAACCATCCCATTCAATTAAAGGTTTAGGGGATTGAGGATTTGGATAAATTTAGTACCTAACTTCAAAAATATTTTAAGTTAGGGGGATTTAGGTGTCTCAGTCGTTTAAAGTGCAGACTCTTAGTTTGGGCTCAGATCATGAGCTCAGGGTCTGGAGATCAAGCCTGAGTTGGGCTCTGCACTCAACATGGAATCTGTTTGAGCTTCTCTGTCTCCCTTTGCCTCTCCCCTCACGAGATCTCTCTCTCTCTCTCTCTCTCTCTCACTCAAATAAATAAATCTTAAAAAATATAACTTAAGTCGTATTTTATTTTTCAGGGGATCTTCTCAAGAAGAAATTTGACACCCATAAAATATAATTGCAGACCTACTTATTATAGCAGAGCAAAGATTCATAGAAAAAATACAAAAAAGTCAAATCGTGAAATTAGGATTATCTTCCACACAGTGGGCATTATGTTGTTTTAGAACTATAACTTCTCTCTCCTGTCCCTCCCTCACCCCTCTGACTCCACTCCTCCCTTTCCGTATCTCTAGGAAAACCTCTCCATAATATCATCTGACATTTCGTAGGGGGTCTAGGTCTTATCTGCACTAGTGATGACTCCCATAGATTCTGAGGCATTTCAGTTTTGCAGATACACCTGGCATCCTTCCTTTCTGGTCAGCAGGCTGCTGGGACTCGGGAACTGGAAGAAAGTGCAGGTTAAGTGTTCCTGCTCCTATGTGATCCCCCAGCCAGGTCACCCAACCCTTCTCTCATTCATTTTTTTCCCCCACTCAATCTTTGTTTCGACAAATGTTTTTGAGTCCAACTATTCAAGAGATGAAATGCAGGGCACCTTGTGATTTACTCATGACTTTTATCGTGTTCTACTCTATTATCTTAGCTGTCCTTTATTAAGGCATTACTATGTACCAGGAACCAGTCTGGGGACTTCATATGCATCCATTCATTTAACCTTGAAAGCAAATCTGTGAAGTCTAGGTGCCTTCCACATCTGACAGATAAGGGAACAGGCTCAGAGGTTTAAATGGCACCAAGGTAAATAGAAGAGATGTGTCTTCCCAAATCCAAAGACTGTTATTTTTCTAGAACATAAACTAGGTAACATCAGAGCTACTCTGATTGAAGCAGGGGTCAGGGATTCAGAGACCCCTTCCTATATGCCCCATTCCATGAGGAGCTCTGTAGATCTTCAGGGTTCCCCAGTCTGAAAACCACTGCCCTAAAACCCTAATACTCTAAAACCACTGCATAATTTAAAATCTCCTCCAAGACGAGACTAGTAGCTTATTAAGTGTATTAATCTCCATTGAGTCTAGCTCTGGGTCATGAATGTGGAGGGTGCTCAGTAGAGAGGGGCTGAACTCTTCAACTCTCCAATGCACAGAACGTTATGCCAGAGAACAACTATCATCCTTTATGAATTTCCACAGTCATTGGGTTTGATTGCTGCTTTCCATGAAGTTGAGTGAATTCACTTGAAGGTAACACTTTAGGACATAGTTTCTAGGAAGAGGACATCATAGCATCAGAAATTTCCAGAAGGCAGGTTGTGTGTGTGTGTGTGTGTGTGTGTGTGTGTGTGTGATATCTCTAAGTAGAGTTTAGAAAGAACTAGAGTAGAAATATCTAATTTCAAGCTGTTTTTGCAAATATCAGATAGGTCAGGAAAGCGTATGACTACCTCCTCAGGAAGAGCAAACTGGCATTAGGAAACCAGTCATCAGGTTAAAGAGACATGAAAAATTTTACTCTGGTGGCTTCTGGAGATTGGGAGAATGGCCTGAGCTGGGTAGGGCAGACATGTATCCAGGCACATAATCCAACTGTTGCCATGTGAAATGGCAGGTAGAAAATTTCAGAGGGAAGTGTTGCCCAGCTGCATGTCAAGGAACCCTGGTGTCCTAAGATGGTAAGGGATGTAAATACAAAAAAGATTCTATGGACATACAATTTGGGGAAATATTGCCACCCACCCCTGCTCTTAGACTTTGCCTTTGAAAAACTAAAGTCTCCAGAAGACTTGCTCACATTTAGAAATGTTGTTCAAGGACGATCAATTACTATCTTGCAGAATACTAGCTTTTGTTACACTCATTTTTGCTACTTGTACAAAGCAGAATGCTATTCTTCCTTTATTGCCACCCTTAGGCTTTGGTCTTGGTCTAGGAATGCAGAGAGAGCCACAGGCCTGCTTGAAGTCTGATGACAGACCAGAGGAGACTAAGACAGGGCCAGAGAGCCAAATTCCCACTATCTCACGTCATTATAAATAAAGTTTTATTGGCATACAGCCACACCCTTTCATTTGCAAATGGTCTTTGTCAGCTTCCGGCTACAGTTGCAGAGCTGAGTCGTTGTGACAGCAGTCATGTGGCCTACGAAGCCTAAACCCTTGCTATCTGGCCCTTCGCAGAAAATGTCTGCTTACCCCCTGGTCGAGACCATCTCATTTCTACTTAAACCGTGTTTCACAAAAGCTTGAATTTCTAAAATCAGTATATCAATATTTGTATCTTCAGTTTCTCTCTTAACTCCAAACTCCCACACGTATGTATTTCCTGGGGTGCCCTGCCGTATTTCCAGTGTGAGAACCAGTTCCCAGGAACTGTGGAAATAATCCTGGTTTGTACAGCCTGTGAGTTCAGCCTGAATGAATGAACCAATTCTTACTGTTTTTTTTTTCCTTTCCTATTTTTACTTTTGTTCAGATCTTTATTCCCTTCAGTGACACTTGCTTCTCTTACCTTCCAAGGCTTTCCAGCTCAAAGAAATACTCCAACGGATGCCAGCAATGGCCACTAGTTCTGCCACAAATAACACCTTCACAGTACCCTCTACAAACATGAAATACAGGGAGCAGAGTCTCCAGCTCCACGTGGAAGGTGACGTGTTCCTGTCACCACCCAATTCAGGTTCTATCCGCCAGGCTCAGTGGACCCTGCATTTAAATGCGCTAACTGTGACAACATTGTAGTGACATAAATAAAAGTTGAATCCCAGCGCAATTTGTCAATGAAACCCCCCGGGAGCATCGTCCTGCCGAAGAAAGTCCCAGGGCTGTTCCTTTAAGGAAACGTGTGAATTGTGCTCTTGGCTTCTTCCAATATTCAAAATTAAGCCCCTCCAAATGGCTTACACACTGAAGTTTATAACCTCAGCCTACACAAGTCTGGTGCAGAAAGATCTACAGCCTGCAGGCAGAGTGAGGAATCTCTTTAAAGATGAATCATTTTCATAAATGAGTGCAGAGGGAGGTCAGGCCAGGGGACAAGGAAGGTTCCATGTGTGCCCGAGATAAGGCCCCATCCATCCTCCTCTTGCTGTCGGGTCTTGATAGGTGAACATTGCCTTGAGCTCCCATAAAACATGTTGTTTGCAGAAAACTTGCAGGTGGTTCATAAAAAAGTCCAAACTGTTACCATGAAATTTATCTCCCACGGCGGGATCTGTTTATAATAGAAACGAAGGATCTCAAATAGAAATTAAGTATCTCAGACTGACTTATATTGGCTGAGAGGATTGAAAAATTCAACCTGCTTCCCAATCATCGCACTAAAAACGCCAGAGTGTTTGTATTGATGACATCTTGACAAGATACGAGTATGGTCAAAAGAAAAATAATGTACATTGTGTGCGCAGCCCTTTATCCCGGAGGTAAGAATAAGCTAGGTGAGATTTTATTGGGGGAATTTAATCAGACGACTGAACTCTTCATCACATTTTATTTCTGAAGAGTGTCAAGGATCTGTTATTTACAATTTTCCCATCTGTATGGTCAAAGTGAAAAGGGCATCTCAATTTTTTTTTTTCCCAGTTGTGAGGAGATGTTTATTATCTTGAAGCCAAAAAGAGATTGGGGGCAATCGTAACGTCGGCCATAATTTGAGTTATCTCCATACAGAAATTGAAGGGAAATGGTGGGACAATTCACACAGAGCATTCAGACCCCAAAACCTCTGGTACTTGAAATAAAGAGATAAGTGAGGGAGGAGTGCTAAATTGTGTTTGGGTTTGTAATTGATCCATTTATCGCATCACATATACCTACATGGTAGTTTCAAGTTGTTAGAAGGAGTAGTCTTCATAAATTTTGAATTCATGAACTTAGCACATCTGCATGGCAGAACAGAAGGCTGAGAACAGTTTACAGGATCCAAGGATGTCAGAGCTAGACGGGATCTTGGGGCTTAGGCAACCCCTGAGCACAGATGGGTCCTCAGATATCTGCAAAAAAAGGTTTGCGTGCTCCGTCCACCTTGTCTGTAGCTGTGGTCCAGGTCCTCACCCCAATGCCTTCACACCCAAACCTCTCCTCATTCCTTCCCACAGGGTCAGCACGTGAAGAGGGCTGAGCAGCATCATACCTGATACCAGACCTTTATTTGACATACGTGGGTCATGAGACCGGAGCTATACCAAGAAACCAGCAATGTTCCTCCAACACCTTCCCAGGGCTGCTGTGTCTCACTTCTCCCTGCCTCCAGCCCCACACTTGGCCCCACACTTGGCCATCCTAGCCAAGCCGAATCACTGGGGCCGGCCCTCATAAGAGGTCCTGGGCTCTCTACCTACGCACTCCGCACTTCTCCTAATTCCGTGAAAATTAGAATTTTGTCCACGCCCCGTTTCCTCACTCACTGCCAAGAAAACATGTCTCAGGGTTTAATAGTCCCAGGACTTAAGGTTTCCCTCTTTGTAATAGGAACATGTTGAAAGGGGAGAGATGGTTCTGATAATTCTGATCAAGTGTGTTACCACAAAAGAATGGATTTATAATTATGGAGTTTCAGGCCTTGTGAGAACCAGAAGAGGAATATGTTTGATAATAAGAGATCTTCTCAGGACTTAAAGTGATCATTTTTGTATTTTTTACAAACATGTAAGAGTTTCAAATGTTGGGTTGCAGGAACCTACCAAGTCATGCCCTCAGTGGCATTTAATTGAGACTCTCCGAAGCAGATCACTTGGGGATGAGTCATATGCCGGAAGGCAGTGTTGTCCACATCATTGATGGATTGATATTTACGATTTTAAAATTGTCAAATAAATATGACTTCATCAGCCTGCCGGTCTTACTGCTCCAAGCACTATTCTATTTCAGATGACACAAATGAGTTACTTTCCTAATCCTGAAGACCTCAACGGACAGATGTCTCCGCAATCTCTCTCTCATTGCGGTATTCCCTATTACACACTGTCATGGAATTCTTTGCAACCTAGGACCCTCCATGAAAAATGCAACAAGGCTGAGACTCATTCATTTCCTAAATAGATATACTTTGAGCTCATCCAGCATGCAAATAAAGTATTTCATATGGCAAAGATTCCATCAAGAAAAAAAATGTAAATATCTTTGTCAGTTGCACTATACAGTAATAACAAATATAATAATAATAGTAGAACTTATATAATGCTTTCTAGCATAACAAAAAGTACTATGCTGAGGATGTAATTAAAAATAATTTACTCCTACAGCAACACTATGGAAGGCTATTATTCCCATTTTACAGAAGAGAAAATTGAAGCTTGGGTGAAGTTACTTGCTCAAGGTCATCTAGCTAGAAAGTGTCAGAGCTGGGAGTTTATCAAATGAAATTTCAAGCTTTCTAAAATATTTTCAGTACTTCCCACTGCCATGACCTCAAGGCACCCACTAATAATTTCTATCTAGAAGAAGAATAAGCCTACTCTGCGTTTCAGTGTGCCACGCAAATGTCTCCATGTGTTGTCAGGCTGTCTTGGACTTAGCTCAGCTTCTGAAATGATAGTTCTCAAAGGACAGGTTTATGAAGGACACGAAACTGGACTAGAATACCGCTATGCTAATCAACTCAATGCTTCGCCAATGGAGGCTTAGTGTTGAATTGCTAATATAATAACATGCATTGATCCAAAAGGGAATCATCCAAAAACAAAAAAAAATCACAAGACCCCATTCTCCCATGTCCATTCTTCCCACCAGATAGGCACCAGATAAACATTCCTAAGGTTTTTGGTCATTTAGAATGGTTTTGATCAAACTGATTTAAGTGAGTCATTGTCCTAATTTACTCAACCATTCTCCAAGCTTTTACTGAACACCTATGACCAGAACTTGAAGAGGGTAACAATAAATACACATTATATCAAAGTCTAGCAGAGCAAAAAGAATGTTTGATATATAAGAACAAAAATCTTTTTTTTTTAAACCAAAAATGTAGGCTCCATTAGATCCTGGGGCAGTCATACAGGGGTGCCTGGGTGGCTCAGCTGATGAAACATCTGACTCTTGCTCTCAGCTCAGGTCTTGATCTCCAGGTCATGAGTTCAGGCCCTACACTGGTCTCTGTGCTGGGCATGGAGCCTATTTAAGACAAAAAGAGAGACAGGTCTTCTGACAGTCATACAAAGGGGATTGAATTTTATTCTCTTGGACGGAGGAATTCATTAAGGATTTTTTGAACAGGGCAGAGGTAGATATTTAAGTTTTGCTTTAGTACTACTGGTCCATCCTACACCAGCCATCAACACTTCCTGAAACAAAGAATATACGTAATATGTGTTTGATGATTTGTTGGGAATTGGGAAAAGAGACAAATCAGAGCAGTCAAGGGATATTCTATTAGAGCCCAAACTAGGGCAGTGGAAATGCAGAGGGAAGAACAGATGAGAAAGATCTTAGAGAAATACAGTTGACATAATTAGACATCAGATATCGGCTGATGGAGAAAGATAAAGAAAGAATCCAATATGAGTCCTCTGTTATAGATAGGAGAGTCATAGCATTATCCAACAGCACTGCATATTAGAAATATGATTTCTCGTTGCCCAAAGCTTGTCAGTTTTGTAAATATTGGTCGGAACCTTCTTAGGTCACAATGTATACGTTTCCATCTGCAGTAAAACATCGTATGCTCCAATGAGACACAACAGAGGCAAATGTGGCAGGACGTGCATTGCCAAGGACATGTGCAGATCAATATTAAAACTCTGCAGTGGCAAAGGACAATATTTGGGGAACGAAGAAGAGAAACACTTGCAAAAAAACTGGTTCATTATTCAGAAGAATCACTTTTCTCTAGCTAGTTGCAATCATTCTCTTGGAGAAAACCAACCCAAAAAAGTTAAAAAGATACAAACAAATGAATTAATATATAAGCAATGAATTCTGGAACACTGAAAAGAAATAAAATAAAATAAAATAAAATAAAATAAAATAAAATAAAATGATACAAGCAATGACAAAGAGTGGGTAATTGGACTTTATTCCAAATTTGGAAATATCTAAAAATTTTCTTTAAATCTTTGTAGGATCTAGGCACCTCTAAGTAAGTAACAACGAATAAGGCACTGTTGAAAGACCTAATTATGTCTGGGAATCTAGAAGGACTCCGAGGTCACCCATGAGCTGTATTAAGGATGAGGGGCTCCCTCCGCACTGGGAAGGGTGCCAGTGGGGATGAAGTCTGGTGTGTAAAAAGGCACAGGAGTGGCAGAATATTCGCATCACTAGCGTGAACCCCGATATCAAGAGTCCCAGTGCCTCTCGCAGAACGACATCCGAGGAAGCCTGACTTACAGCAGTCACCTATTCACCCATGAAGGGGTTTCCACGTTTCGTAAAGAGGCTGGTTTCCAACCACCTGCGGGTCAAATACCCAGAGGATTTTCTCCGTGCAACAGAATGACAACCACCTGGGGATTTGTGGCCTATCTCAGGTGACTTCTCTTTGAGGAAATCAAAGAAGATTTTTTTTTTTTAAGTATCAGAAATGACAGAATGTCTTTCCTGTCCTGTCCTGTCCAAAGCTGCCATGGGGAAAAGCGTTTCCGTGGGAAAGACTCGCGCAAGAAATGGGACAGGACAGATGCTGTGTCATGTCCCGGAACAGCAGCCACGCCAGGGGGCCTGAAGCAAAGAGTCCTGACTGGAATGGAAATGAGGAAGGCGCCGTGCAGGACCGACAAGGAAATCCACAAAGGGCCTCCTACCCCCAGCTAAGCTTTGGGGAATTATTGGTCTGAACAGGCAATAGGGAACGTGGTTTGGGATGGATTAGAAGGATAAGGGCTGAGGACCTGGTTCTGAAAAAGGACTGTGACAACAGTCCAGTCTCTGGTTAATGGAGAGCTGAGCTGGCATGGAGAGACAAATGCAAGAGACATCACACAGGCAACCTGTTGCGGGGGAGGGGGGTTGGTGAGGAGGAGTTGCAGGATTTCTGGAAAGCCAGAAAGCCTCAGGCTCCACACTTACTCAGGCCCTTCTCGAGTTTCCTCTTGTTATCCATGAACTCCAGGCTAGAGTTAGTAATCGGGACCTATTCGTGCCAGCATGTCCCATAAAGATATAAAGGGAGATACACAGATAGACTGATACCAAGGTACATCGGCTTACAGATTCAGGTACACCATCTAACTGGAAGGATAACCCGTCTGTTATCCCAGAACTCGAATGTGCATTACAAGGAGGAGAAAAGAAATGTTTCAGACTTGAGTTCCAGACGTTTCAAAAAAAAAAACAAAAAAAAACAAAAAAAACTGGGTGATAGGTCAGAGCGTGAGTGGGATGAACAGGCGTTCTAACGTTTCCAAACCAGTTCTTCCATTCTCCCCACTACCTGACATTTCCAGTATAACAGGCTTCCATGCTGATTGAAAGTAGAGACGCTCCTACTTCTCCCCCAAATGCCCCCGAGTCCCGGGAGGTGCACATGGAATTTCAGTTCGCAGCCCTCTTTCTAAATGCGTGCACACTGCACTGAGTGTCACATTAAACTGAGGAGTCACGCCGGGGCTTGGAGCCTCTGTGAAGTTCCAGGTGTTCCAGAACCTCGGGCTCAGGACACCGCACTCCCCCTCGGGCTTTTCTGAGCGCTGTAATCCCCAGCTGAAGGCAAACAATGACAGTCTGAAGGGTTACAATAGTGGTGAAGGCGGTTTGTTACGTTTCATAAATGCTGACCGGGCTTAAGTCACCACCGTCTTTGTTGTGCAACGACTCCCGAATTACTAGGTAGCTTAGTTGGGTTTATTAGTTAATGCTATATGATACATTGTAATCACAATTAATTCTATCGCATTCAAAAGGAAGTAGCGTAAGGATCCTACACTGTGGTTTAGAAAGCAGAGGTAATTACAGCTGTACCCTATAATTGCATGGTTTATCTCCTTCTATACGCATGCCATTGGATGGGAACAATGGAGATGCTGTGCAATGTGCATTGGGAAACTGGGGAGCCGTGTGCAATGGGCAAGCGACTTACCCATAAAAATCTGAATTCTTGCTGGAAACACAAGGTTAAGATCTTATCCAGGGTGATTTTTGCGAGAGAGAGAGAAAAGGATTTAAAAGGGAGAGGAATGACGCAAGGAATGGGAGCTCCTTTATGAATAAAATAAAATAAAATAAATTTTTTTGGTTTTCCAACTGATTTCAAACTGAGAGATCAGCATCTTGTCTCAGGCTTCCTATATAGGAAGGTGGAGAAATACCACGTGTTCTGGTGGGTCCGGCTGGGCCTCTGGCTCTAGGGGGTAGGTAGCTATCTGTCAAAACAGCTCTTCCTCCTCTGTTCTCTGGTCCTCACGCAGTAAAAGAAATTATGTCCCCTCAACAGATTGGGACTGACGGCTGACTTAGATGATTATGGAGATAGCAAGTGAAAATGCTTAGCAAACTCTAAATACTGGGGAAAAAAATACCATATATTTCGTACCTGATGCTCTACGATCATAAGATTGTAGGGTATTGTCTAAAAAACACTAAAATGCATTCAATTAGAAGTTTATGAAATGAAAAACTATGATGTGTTACTTCCTAAACCATCATATTTTGAGTCTGGCCATCCCCCTTGCTATAGGAGCGTCATTTCAGCTGGGTATTAATGCCAGTGCTGTTTCGCAAGGCCACATGAAGAAATCGTTACATAGCGAAGCATAAAGGTATTACGGAGTCGACCACGGTTACAGCTTAGATGATGAAGCAAAATATGACTGAACCGAATTGAAAACACCCCTAGCACTGGGTTCTCTAATAACCTTCCATGTCCAGGGAGAGAAGGTTGGACAGGATTCTGTGACTAGTCCTAAAACCTTTTTGTCTGTCAGATCGAAGTATCTATAATGAAGTGTGGAACACTAATCTCATTTCTTGTTGTCAAAACACAAAGCGAGTTAAGTCCTGATGTCCATTTCCCCCTAAGATCTGACCAAAAAAAAAAAAAAAAAAAAAAAAAAGTTTTAAGTTTATTAAAGGGGACAGGAAGGAGCTCCTGGGTGGCTCAGTCAGCTCGGTGTCCCAACTCTTGGGTTTGGCTTAGGTGGTGGTGTCAGGGCTGTGGGATCAAGCCCCATATCAGGCTCTGCGCTGGGCGTGGAGCCCGCTTGAGATTCCGTTTCTCCCTCTCTCCCAAATCAATAAATAAATCTTAAAAAAAAAAAAAAAAGATAAAGGGGACATGAAAAATAAAAATGGACAGTAAAGAAAACAGTAGGAGAGATCTGGGGTTAAGACTCTAGAAATTTTCTTAGGGGTCTGGAAATAGTAGCAGCGTCTGCCCAAACCTGACCCCAAACTTGGCCTCTCCCCCTCCCCAAGCCAGCCTGGATGAGAGCCAGCTTTACTTAAGACTCCGCTACTTAAGCACCTGTATCGTCATTCCCAGACCTGTTTCAGCCCCTTTTAATAGATCAAGTCAGGATAGTATCCTCATAATTTCGCCTTGTGAATAGGACAAATAAAGCTTTCAATGACATCTAATCAGAGAATTTTCTTTTCTCTTCCCTCAGACCATTATTCCATCGGGGTCCAGATTTCCCTAGCCTGTCAGTCACTGCAACCACAAGCTGCCCGAGCATATTTGAAAGCACAAAATAGCTCATTTGCCAAGATGGGTTTAGAAGACACGAGACCACTCCCGCTTGCAGTCTCTCTGGCTCCTGCCGCACAGAGTGGAGTGCGGAAATTCACAGGGGATTTCTTTTGCTGCTGGTGAGCTATTGTTTCAACACCGATTGCCTCTTTTTTCTATCATTCATGTCCCCCCACTGCCCCATACGCAGCTACCACCGGTCTCAGACTGCATCCACAGCCCATCCCCTGAAAGCTGAGTGCTCAACACGCAGACAGAATGACCCATTTGCTGGTCAGAGCGAAGGGAGAAAAGAGCACTAGTAGATAGTAACTGAGCCTTGAGTGAATCTCTCTTATCTACTCAATAAATAGTGGCCATTATTAGTATCTTCTTATGACTATAGGCTTGTGTTTTGGGATGATCAGAGGCAGAGTATTTTTTTCATAAAACGTAACAGAAAGAATAATAATACTATTCAGCGCATGTATGGTATCAAGTACGTGCCACGCCTCATGGTCGAAAGAAATTGAGGCCCAGAGAAAGAAAGCTATCTGCGGACGGCCACGCAGCTCATACGTAGTGTGGGGCAAGATTTGAACCGGAGGAGTCTGGCTGCTGAGTCCATGCCATTCATCCTTCCGCTCTAAAATAAATATATTCTAAATGCAGCTGTCCGGAACAGTTATGGTCCTTTG
This sequence comes from Mustela lutreola, assembly GCF_030435805.1. Classification (NCBI taxonomy): domain Eukaryota; kingdom Metazoa; phylum Chordata; class Mammalia; order Carnivora; family Mustelidae; genus Mustela; species Mustela lutreola. Next base: position 8,334,982 of record NC_081297.1, on the reverse strand, counting down.
GCTATAAAAATCAGAAGCACTCCTAAATGAACTTGAGTAAGAAGAGTTCTACTGCAAGCCTGAGAGAGGCGCTTGAGGCCACGAAGGTCAAGTGTCCAGCCACACTTCACAGGAGCTGGAGCCAGAAAGCAGTCCTGAGCTCAGAGCAATCCTGGGGCCAGAACGGCACGGACCCTGCGCAGCTTCTGTTCCCCCACAGCTCAGTTCCTCCAGTCCTACTAACTGGACATTCCAAGGAAAGGATTCGTCATGAGGCATTTTAGGGGCCATGCCTGTCTCTGAACTGGTGAGATCTGTTTAAGAGTCCAAGTCCCTGGACAAACCTGGCTGCCTCCATGCACCACGAGCAGACTGAGGGGAGGAGAGTATTCATTATCACTTCCAAACAGACCTTTCCCATCGTGACCTTGTTGTCCTCTTATCCTTCTCTTCGCAGGAGGCTGAGGAACCTAGAAGTTGAAGCCAGTCTTTGGAATGAGTGAGTGAGTCCCAAAACCAAATTCCATCTCTACCATCCTTAGCTATGTAAGATCAGACAAGCCACCAGATCTCTCTGGGACTGTCTCCCGAGGTGTAACATGGGGATAATAGTAATAAGAACTGCCTGATAGGTTTACTCTGAGTATTAAATAGATATAAAACACCTTGGCATAAATCTTGGCACATAACAAGACTTCACTAAATGGTACCCATATTTTTATCACTATTCCCATCTCCAAGACGCTTCATGAATTTACTTTGGCCTTTTGAGTATTGAGCCCTATAAGCTCCTTTGTCCTCTTTCCTTCAAAATATTTGATTTTTTGGTATCCAAATACTCAAGTCGTCCTAGGGACCAGAAAGGGCTAAGAACAGGTGCAAGACCCGGCAGAGTAAGGTGGTGCAGAGAACTGTCTGTCATTGACATAGCTTATTGCCATCAGGAACTGAATCTCAGTTTTATTTATTTCGACATGGTACCCAGATAACATTGCATTTCCAGCCTCTTTTGCATGGCCCATATGGCCTTGGGACTAATATCTGATCAATAAGATGTAAGACAGTGGTCTGGAGTTTCCAGAATGTTGCTTAAAGCCACCTGACTCTAGATGCCTCCTTTGGCCCAACTGTCTTTCTCCTCCAACCACAACCAGAAACCTGTTGGTCATATTTCAGGAGCCACGTTAGGAAATACACCTGTTAGGGATGATAAGAGAAGGGAAGAAAGAGAGAGAGCAAGCCTGAGTCCCAGAAATATATCAAGGCTCCATACCAACTCTGGACTACCCACCTCCAGATTCCTATTTCGCGAACCAAAAACTTGAACCTGAGTCGTTGTTAATTTACGTTATTTGCATTGGTTTAGGTTATTTGTATCAAAAGAGAATATAATTCTAATAGAATAAATCTGGAAGTCTTTGATTAATATCTGATCATTGAAATGCTCTAGTTACATTAATCAGAAGAGAATGGATTAGTGGAAAGGTGAAGATAAAAGAAGATGGATAGGACACTTGCAATCAGAAGTTATCTTCCTCAAAACAAAAACCACATCTTATAGTAGAGTCTTTGTTATAGTAGAGTCATTGTTAGTTTGTCTAATGGGATTAGCCTAAAGGGAAATTGTCGGGAGCTGGAACTCCACACTTAGACACACGTGTAGGTATTTTGATACCTACCAGAGCCACTCATTTGCAGAATGCAGTGAGTAATGCCTTGAACTTATCTTGAGTCTTCTGTTTCAAATGGACATCCTAAGCCTTACTGTACAGAGATAATCTGAACAGCATTTACTTAGGACATCACCCAAAATACTCACTAACATCCTCACACATTTCCTTGCACTCTTGCCAACCAATTCTTCTTAGCCAAAACTATCATCTCTCGTGTTCTGACTCAGGTGAAACATCAGCTCAACCACTGACACAAAGACCCATCAAAACAACAGACAGAAGAACACAAGGGCTCTAAAATATCTGTAGGGTCCAGGCTGCCATGTCGGGTGATCCATACTTATTTGACTGACAGAAATATGTTGTGCCTCTAAAATCCTTATTCAGTTTCAGAATTATTTAGCTTCTTGGAACTTCTGTTTTCTCATGGGTAAAATGTTGCTTCCCACCCTCCCTACCCCAAGTGTCTTCCAAAATGTATACGGCATTCATTCATTCATTTGTTCATTCAGTATTTATTAGGCACTTAAAATGTTCCAATTTCTTCTCAGTCTTTGAGATCCAGAAGTAAAACAAGATTCCTGTCCTTATGTAGTTTATTCTCTAGAAGGGGACACAGGGAAGAGAGTTGGAGGAAACTGTTTATTACGTTATGGTCACTCTGATGGTGGGGCTGGGACCATGTGGCCGCCATGTTGGCTTGGCCGTTAGCTCATTAGGTTCTGCCAACAGAGGGTGCTGGAAGGGGACTGCAATGGTTGGGGAGACAGAAGGCACCTGCCTCTTCTCATTTGCCTCTTGTCTTCTGTCAACTGCACCCCAACAACAGCTCAACACCCGTTAGCCACAGTTGATTGTGGAAGCTGCAGGTGATTCCAATTTTCCACAAGAACTAGTCTTACTGGACCTCCTCAGAAACCCCCACCCCAGACAGGCAGGGCCCCTTCTTCAGAGGCTAGAATTTCAGCTCAGAAAGCCCCTCCTACCAGCCTTTGAATTTTAATAATTTTGGCTTCCTCCGGGTGTTTCCCCACCCTGCATTAGTCCTTTAAGGGCTGCCAAACAAATGCCACCCACTGGAAGCCTTGAACAGCAGACATTTATTTTCTTAGCTCTCAATGCTGGAAGTCACAGAGATCAAGACGAAGACAGGGCTGTTTCTTCGGAGGCTGCTCTCCTTGGTTTGCAACTGGCCACCTTCTCCCTGGGTCTTCACATGGTCTTCCCTCTGTTTCTGTGTCCTAACCTCTTCTTATCAGGACACCTATCCTACGAGATCAGGACCCCCCTCAATGATCTCATTGTAACTTAATTATCTCGTTAAAGGCCCTGTCTCCAAATATGACCACATTTTGAAGGCCTACGGTTCAGGACTTCAATCTATAAATTTTGGGGAAGCCCTAATTCTCCCAAACATAGCCCTAGCAGCTTATTACAGTAACCACTTCTGTGAAACCTTTGGGGGGGGGGGGGGCTTTTCACTGCTCTAATACTAGATTAAGACTCTTTTATATTAAACTCTCGCTCTTCATTGAATTATGCGGTATCTCTCTTGAGCTGATCCTGGCTGATGCAGTGTGTCTGATGGTGATTGTTCCAGGGAGCAAAAACAGAAACAAAGTGCAGGTAAGGAGTAAGAGGAGCTGAGGTGAGGAGGCTTTCAAGCAACGTAGGATGTAGGAAAGAGTTCTCCAGATGGTGACATTTGAACAACAAGCCAGAGGAGGTGAAGAAGCAAACCATGGGGCTTTCTGGGGGCAAAAGCATCTTCTGGCACGAGAGGTGGCGTGGGGGTAAAAGCTCTACAATTCCTATTGAACCTTGCATAACGCTCCTTGAGACAAGTCGCCACAGAGCCCAGCACTCTTCGATAATCCTCGCTCTGAGGGACTGTCTATCCATCCCAGGCACAACAGCAAAAATTGCCAGGGATTGGGGGAGGGGGAGCTGGGAAGGGCTCAATGTTATTTTCATAGTAGAAAATAACAATCAAGAGTTTTAGGGCTGGCAAGGACCTTGTCGTTCATGAACCCATGTTTCGACTTTGTAGACCTAGACCCAGAGAGCTGAGTTCGCTTGCTCAGGTCCACATGGTGACTGCGGAACTTAGACGAGTCCCATGCTTCTTAGGGGTCAGCAGTCTATCTACAGGACCTCTGTGTGCTTTCCCCATCAATAACTACAACGAACCTTGAGCTGAAAGGAGGCAGATAATTAGGGACCTACCTCCACCGGGAAGTCCACTTCTCAGGTCAGGATATAAAGCGTTATTGCTCCCTCAAAACTCAGGGTGTGCTAACAAATCTTGGGCACACACACGTAAAGGCACGGGCACTCACTCACAGCTTAATAAGGAAGCCAGTATAATGCCATTGTGTACGCTTCTGGGTGGTTTCCCAGGTTTCCTGGTACCTAATGCGGGTAGAAGCCTTTAGATTCTCTTCTAGGTTGGATCTGATCTCAGCTGCTTCTCTGCCTTCTCCAAACTTGTCAAGAGTGGCCCCTGCAGAGGCCCCTTCTGCCCCTTGGAAGAGTAAGATCTTCTGTGTTCCTTCATTCTCACCAGACCTGAGGCAGCATTACCAGCCCGTAGCAACAGACAGATCTCCGATGACAAGGATAACAGCAGGAGGAAAGCAAGGCCTAGGCCATTCTGTGAGCTGTGTTCAAATGCCCATCTTGCAAAGCTCTGGCTAGGCTACATGTGTTGTCGTGCCATGAAGATAAAGACTGTTGTTTTCTTTCTAGAGGAGATGACGATAACGTGCCTACGCTTATTGGCCCTGTTCTGTACCCTAAAGCACATGACTGCCATTGAACTTCCAGAGAAGTAAGTTGACAGCCTTGAGAAACACAGGCTGTACCTCAAAATATCAGAAACACTCTGAAGACTTTCCAAGGCCATAGATTTCCATGATACATTTGGCTTATATGGGAACCGCATATATACTGCGTTTTTCTAGATCCGATAAGGGATCATGACAAATATCAAGAGTATCAAGAACAAACAGTTATCTATGTTGACTCGCATACAAGGCATGGGGTGGGGGCAGGTACTGGCAATTATTAGACATAAAATTCTTAGTTAGGCCCTAATCATTCTCCTATAGCTGAGAACAGCAGAGACTGAAAAGATAGTGATTTTCTAGTTCATTTTAAGATCGGAGAGTCTGAGGCCAAGCTGGCAGACTTACTCAAATTCACCCAAGTGGGGAGTAGGATGGATTTAAAGAGATACAAAGATCTTAGAGGAAGAGGAACCACGAGGTCATTATTGGGTTGGGTAGCTTTAGTAAGAACACATGTGATTTTAGAGAAATAAATATAACACTTCATTAAAGACACTTTCTTTAAAGACATGTTTTCACATACACACTAAATATGATACTAGTTTTAGATTTGGGTTCCAAGGGTACCTGGGTAGCTCAGTCGACTAAGCTTCTGACTCTTGGTTTTGGCTCAGGTCATGATCTCTGGGTTGTGAGATCAAGCCCTGTGTTGGGAACTTGCTTAGGATTCTTTCTCTCGCTTTCCCTCTGTCCTTCATCCTGCTCTCTCTCTCTCTCTAAAATACATAAATAAAATCATAAGAAAATATTTGGCTTCTATTATAAATATACTTGAATATAAATTCAATGCCTTTGGGAAGAAGGAAGGCATGGGGAGAGGGTATCTTTTACTTTATACACATGACTCTACTAAATGGTATTTTTTATCATAAGTATTTCTCAATCTTACAATAAAAATGTTTAAATAGATCAACTCTAGGTGACCATCAAAAAGCTCAGCATGCAGAGGGTAAATCAGCCTAAGCAAACCAGAAAGAGAAGAGCTGAAAAGCTTGCCAAATATTATATTATATTACACAAAGGCACTGTTCCTGAATGAACAGAAGATCCAACAAATCCCAGTGTCTAGAATTCACTGTGTATTCAAGAAATCAGCCCAGAAAAAAGTCTTACCAGTGTAAAAAGCCAAAGACCAAACATGATAACATAATAGAGAACCAAACAAGTGGGTTTTCAAGAAGCAAAGCTCTCAGAGGACATTTAGCTCTCCTTCTCCATGGAAATTTAATCAATTTTGAGTAAATGATGATGAGAACTGAAAAAAATGATCCTAGAGTTAATGTATTTAGACCTTGGCATGTGTGTGTTCATAACATTTAAACCTTGAGGGTCAGTTGCTAATTTATCCAAATCGACATCTCTGAGATAAATTACCAATATTTACAGTTGATCGTTAACATTTGGAGAGTTTGTTTGTTTGTTTTACTCAATATGTTTTGTTCTTTTTGTTTTTCGCTATGTTTTATGCTTGATTTTGACAGCATCCAATCGCCAAGTGGATCGTTTGGACAAGAATATGTGAAAGACAAGCTATGGTGGGCTGGGGCATCTGGAAAAATCTCAGGAAGGAAGTGACACTCAAATAGCCTTTCTTTCATTGCCAACTGAAAATGGAGCTAACGAAAATTTGGCAGCATTCGCCTCTCTCCTACTCCCCCCAAAAGCCACATTTTTTCTTCTTCTTCTTTTTTTTTTTAATGCACCTGTCATGGTAGCTTTAGCAAAATATTCAGCTACATTTATCTACAAAATGTTTACCATTGCTTATATTGTTGCTTTTGTTTGTTTTAGTCCCCTAAATAGTAAATACAGTCTCACACACACTCAACTTCATAAGACACAGAAAATTCACACTTTTTACATAATTATGGTTCCCTAGCCATGGGAATGCATCCAGTAGGGGGCCAACACCTCACATGGTTTGGTCCACCTGGTTAACTCTCTCTCTGATCTGACATCCCTCTGGACCCACAAATCTCCCCAGTTGACGAAAAGAGCCACCATGACAACTGTTTATGCTTTACATTGTTTGTTGTTGTTGTTGTTGTTGTTTTTAATTTTTATTTTTAAGCAAGCTCTACATCCAACATGGGGCTAGAACTCACGACCCTGAGATCAAGAGTCACACGCTCCACCGATTGCGCCAGCCAGGCGCCCACGAGCCTGATGTCACAATAAGCTGAAATAAACATCATGACTGGTAGCAGAGGTAGAAATTAGATGGATGGAAAAGAGGTTTACTCTCATAGCTTGCAAAACCTAGCACTGTCTCTGATCTGTCTGCTCACCCAGTGGCCGCCCTCAGTTCCGTTCCTCCCCTACCATGTACTCTCTCCGGCGCTAAAAAGGCTCCCCGACTCTCATGGTTCCCATTTGGGGGAGCACTGTGGCAGTCTGGATCTTCCCTCCCCTTGAGCGCCTTCTCTGTACTGTTACCCCACTCTGCCTCCTCCTCCTCCTCCTCGTTCTCAAACATAATGCCAAGTCCTGATTCTTGCTTGCACCGGCAAGGATGCGGCTGCAGGTGTTTATCTGTCTAGAAGTCACTAGAAGTCTCCAGAAGTCAGTGCAAATCAGGGCAGCTCCCCCTAGCAACAATTAATATGTAGGAGAGTGCCAGGCTCATGCAGCGTTTCTTTCCAATTATATGTACTCCATTTCATGAGGTGTTATTCAATTCCCAAGGTTCCATGATAAACTGCACCAATGCCATTCAGTTTCCAAGCTCAATTTGTGATTCTGTTATGTGAAAAGCCCCTATATTAAATAAAAATTAGTCTTAATATTGGGTCCCTCTGTTCTCTACGCAAGAAACCCATTGCAGAGCAATTCTCATTTACAGTAATACGTCTTTGCTTTGAAAACCATGATAGCAGAAAACTGCGTAAAAGAGAAGGAAACGGAGCTTCAAAATGTCAAACAACATCTGTTTCCCATTTCTGAGAATTACAGAGCTTTCTCAGTCCCGTAACCCCGTACCCCACATTGTATCTGTCCCTGCCTAGTTTACGAGCTTTATCTCCAGAAGCCTTTCAGTAAATGAAACCTGATACAGAAAGTGAATCTCTGCTTTAGGTTCTCTCCAAGGATTAGGGACAAGATTTATTAGAACAACACTGTTCATGCTGTGATACTTTAAGGTTGTGTCAACATTTCAATTATAAACCCGTGCTTCCAGGGGTGTGTACACCCTGGAAAATAAAATAATTCTTCAGCTTCGAATTTGGAAAGTGGGATAGTCATTTGAGGTCGTGTTTGGTTTCTTCAAATTTTAAAAAGCTGCAGGTGATTGACCTTTCTAGGTGTAGAAAATTACATCCCACCGACTTTTGTTATTTTATACTTCAAGACTACCCCACAGTCAAAGAAAAATGCAATGCTGAGATGATAAGTTAAATAATTAGAACAAAAGAAAAATCTAAATGGGATCATTCTGGGAAACTGCAGAATGAGTCTGGATTTTAACATTTATTTTAAGAACAAGGCAGAGGCGATCTTGTCGCATATAGTAATGGGTCTGTCACATTATTCTTTCAACTGTAGCTTTAAGTCAACCAGGCAGCGGTGGTTTCTGCTGGGTGACCAGCAACCCACCCCTCTGCCCTCTAGAAGAGCAATGGCTTGGAGGCCTGACAGAAAGGTGTTGGGGGGCTAGGGGTGGAGGGTCAAGGTCAACCTGAAACAAAGCTGTGGACATGTGCATTCATCTTTGGTGCCCTCCTCCTTGGAGATCACCGCCCTCTGTCTGCCTCGCTCATAAGTGTTTATGTTCTTAGTTTTAATAGCAGTTTCTTTATGAGAATAAGGGGGAAAAAATATCTCTTCATACTGGCACAATCATAGTCTGATTTCATTCCAGAAACTAACGGCAAAACAACAACAACAAAAGCGGGGGCTTTTTTTGTTTGTTTGTTTAATTAAATTCTTTCAAGCCGTGTGGAGCAATACTGCTGGGTAGATCTTGTAAGAAGAGATAATTAAAACACAAACAAACTAGTTCTTTCATTTGGAATAGCAACCACCGCACATGCTTAGGATGGCATGCCCTCACAAAATCCCAGAGGACCCTTCCTATGCAAACCCGGTGGGCTTGAGAAATAGGTTTGCCGGTCTGTTCGAAAGCTACAAACCCCTTCACACAGGGAATCAGGCAAGATATCTCCGGAAAGTCAGATTTTTTTCTGAGACACCGCCAAAAGGAACCAGCGAATGAAACGGTCCCTTTGACGACAGGCTCTCGATGGACTCGTGCGTCTCAGCAAAAGAGCTTTCTCAGTCTCGGGCTGAGGTGAGGCCCACCAGGGAGCTCCCAGCCTTTCAAAAGAGAAAGTGGGAAAAGGAGAGAAAAATAGGTTCACACTTCCCCACGGATCTCTGCTAAACGCTCGTAGATTCTGTTTCCAGATTCCACACATCGCGTGATCTGACCCGCAGCGATGTGTCAAGCCCACCACACTGTTTACGATGCTTCTAGGGCGCAGTCGGGATCGCTGGCAACCGTACTGAAGGTAGTAAGGTACAGTGACCCGTGTGCCATCTGGACAATGGCTTTGAAGAGAATGTGGCATTTGCAGTGAGATCGACCTACACCTGAACCCTGTCTTCCCGTGCGGACTTGACCAAGTCAGTTTTTCCGGAGCATCGTTCTCCTCCTCTTGAATGAAGATATTTGGACTTCGAGGCCCACCTGACTTCAGGGCAGCTGTGATGACTGTTCCAGGTCCACTGAAAAGGTCCACCGTGGGCCCTAGACTGGATATCTGCAGCCCTTTTGCCTCCAGGCTTTCTCTGAGGACCTTGGACACCACTCGGATCAGGCACCGGCCCAGCCTAAAAGGCAGGGAGATGACTATCCCGACCCCAGGCTCGTCCCCAGCAGCCCTGAAGCTACAGGGACAGGAGTCCCTGCATAAAGGCCCAGCCCACCCGTCTCAGGTAGGACCCCGCAGAAGTGGGTTTGCATGGCGTTTCTCTGTGGCTGCCCACAGCGCGCTCGCTGCCCTCGATTCCTGCTGTCGATGGTGAACGACGGGCACCCAAGGGCCCGCTTCAGCTTCTGCTTTAGAGGAACTACACTAAGACATGTCTCATTTTTTGTCCCCTATTGGTCGCACAGCTTGAATAAGAGAACACGAGGGAATATTTCTTTGTGAACCCGAAGCGCGTGGGCGAAAGTGGGTGACAAATAGTAAGATGTTGCGAGCTATTATTCTGATGCAAGCTGACACTGGAAACATTGAAACTATGTAATTATTTTATGTGTTTTCCCTATTGCAAACATGCTGTGGCTGTTAGGTTTCTAATAAACATGTTCGGGACGGGAAAAGTACAGGCAGCCCTGGAGAAAAATGAACAAGTGAGTAAGGCTGGTGGGTGTCAGGTGTCTGTAACTTGCTCCTGTGTGTTCTCTCCCTAGAAAGTTCTTCCTGGTCTCCTCCTCCCACTCACTTCCGACTTAGCCCTCAATGCTCGGCTAATCCATCCGTTCATCCGCTCACCAGGGTTTGCCCAATATTGCCATATGCCAAGTTCAAATATACTCTAAATGGCTTCTACCTCAAAAGTGCAAAAACCTGGACCTCATCTCCTTCTCCAGGTACTGATCTTGCTCTCTTCTCTTCACGGCCCGACCTCTCAAAATGGTGATCCGCACAACGTCTCTTAACTTGCTCATTGTCCACACCTGGTCCTTAACCTCAAGCTCTTCCGAAGGATGAACGGTCTCTGTATTAAAATGCCAAAGGCAACCATCTTTGCTTTTAAGTGATTTCTCAGTAGCATTTCCCCTCTTGGCCTCTCACTCTTATTTGGTTCTGCATGATTCCCACTGTCCTGGTTTCCTCTTAGGGTTCTAGCCAGTGCTAAAAATTTCTTTGTATTTCTAAATGTCCTTCTATTCAACGCCCTTCCAAGTTCCTTCTTCTCTAAATCAGTTAGGGTTCTTAGCTCAAAGCAGTGGTAACAAAGGTGGATGACAAGGAATTCAAATGAAGTGTTCTGAGCAGCTAGGAAACCCCCACCCCCCAAATTATCCTAGGTATGACTGATCCCTGGAGGCAGGAGTCCATCATCAGCAAGCCAAGCAGTGGACCCTGCAGCTGGGCCAGGAGCTCCATATGGCTTCAGCCTCACCACGCTAATGCTGCTGCACCACGGCCTGGCGAATGGTTTCGCTGCCCCCACGACAGCTGCAAAGAGAGACCTCACTATCTCTTGAGTCTAGACCCAGGACAAGTGCGACGGCTCACAGAGCTACAGCTCACAGCCTGCCTGCAGGACCAAGCCTGCAATGTTCATGACACCTGTGAAGCGAGGTATTCCGTGTCCCACCAAGTCTCATAAAAAGTGGAATTCCCCAGGCATACAAAGATGGCTTAGAGGCTAGGCAGCCGAAACTCGTGGCCATTAGCCACTAGCTTTCCAAATCATACCTTGTCTTCAGCTTTCCCTAACTCGACTCCCGAATCTGGATTTCCTGCTCGGATCTCTTTTCCGAGGTTCAGATTCACATATCCAAATCCATACATCATGGCTCCATTTGGATGGCTCATAGATATTTCGAACTCAAGAGGCCAAATATGAGCCCTCACTCTTCATGCCCATTCTCAAGCCAAGATCCCATTCCTGACCACCGCCCCCCACCCCCAGCAAATGCCCTTTCCCATTAACATCTTCTGTAGTGCCATGTGTACTTTTCCTTAAGGCATGTGTATGACAATATTCACTGATCTCTGTCAAAGTTGGTCACCTCTGAGGGTTCTTGAGATCAGACGCTGTCCTGGTTTTGGTCACCACTGTCATTTCTGTGTTCATTTCTCCCCTTAGTCATTTGTTCTTCAGTTAGCCAATCAGTCAGTGGATGTGATTTGAGAATCTACGATGACTCCGGAAGTGAAAAGACACATCCTTGCCTTCATTGGAGCTTCTGCCTCCTAGAACAGGTGCTCTCAGATGCATTGTGAGAACGACCTCTGACCTCAGCCCAAGAAGGAGCTGCTCCCTGTCCCCTGACTCCTGGGACAACAGTCATATTGGTCACACTGCTCAGTGCTGATCTACCTGCCTGTCTCCTCCACCAGACTGTTAAGTCTGAAAGCAGAGGTACTGGGGGTTGTTTGTTTATCTTCAGTATTGGGCCTGAATGCTAGACACACTCTAGCATTTAGGTAGCCAACAACTGCTACCTAAAATCCAAAGTCACACAGGTGATGCTGGGATATATGGTCAAGAAGATGCTGTATTTAAGAACGATATGAGTCGGGACGCCTGGGTGGCTCAGTTGGTTAAGCAGCTGCCTTCAGCTCAGGTCATGATCCCAGCGTCCTGGGATTGAGTCCCACATCGGGCTCCTTGCTCCGCAGGGAGCCTGCTTCTCCGTCTGACTCTGCCTTCCACTCTGTCTGCCTGTGCTCATTCTCGCTCGCTCTCTCTGACAAATAAATAAAATCTTTAAAAAAAAAAAAAAAAAGAACGATATGAGTCTTCTCATTTTTTCTTCCTTTACTGACCTTCCCCCCCACATTTCCACCACAAGTGTCTGTTCAGAAATGCATTGTGAGCAAAGAGAGGAAAAGTGCGTATACTAATAAGTCTGATCACTACAGTTTGAAGAGGCTTCCAGAAGTGTGTGTTTCTACTGGCCAATGCACTGCCCCCACCCCTGAGTGTGAAACCAGCACTGGGGCTCACCTAACTTCCACCAGAAAGAATGTTTCCTTTTAACAAATCTGTGGATTTCAAATATTTGCGGACTTCTTCGAAAAATTGGCATCAGGCCTTAAAAACACAAACTGTGTACTGCTTCAATCCACCATGAAGACAAATTTGCAAATTATTAGAATAGCATTAATTAGGATATCTGTATTTTCTGAATCCCTAGTTGAAAAACATAATCTGACAGTGAACTTTTTCTTCTCGGGTGTACATTTATTTTAAGGCTTTGCCATGGGATTAATTTGATAATGATTTTTTAAAAGTGGAATTCCTGGACTTTGAGATTCCTCAGGAGGAAAAATGAGATTGAACATATAAATTCAAGTCTGATTTATAAAATAATGGCTCTATAACCACTCCGTGAACCAGGTATAATTTTTTGAGCCATCATAAATTTTGCAAATACTGTAATTTATTTTGATTTAAGACTAGCCTGGCAAATCTTTTTGGAGTGGTTTTAGGGCTAGTCATATGGCCCTACGGCCAAAACTTACCTCCTGGTTCATTTGTTAATACTATTTAAAATTAGGCTATTAGAACTGCATTCCTTTAGCTTAATGTCTGGTTCCCCGCTAAAATGCAAATATTCTTGGGTAGGGCCATACTTAAAACAGCGACCACTATTTGCCTGTAACTCTTGTCTCAGTGTTTAAACAGGGGTAGAAGTGGAGAGAAGGTAGGATCTGATTCTTAGGCCCACCAACAGGAAATGGGTCCAGAAAAGAAAGTCTAGAGATTCAAAGTCAACGAAATGACATCCTGCCTGAAACCCTGCCCTGAAAAAATAATTTGAAACACTGGGGATCAGGCTGTGCAAAGCAATCTACCGATATCTGCATATAGAGAAGAAAAAGAAAACCCAGAAGGAAATCTTCCTTGAGATATCTCTTAGAATTTCTCTCATTACTTCCTTGATTATAATAAACAGCCGATAATCTCAAAGCAAACTGCTTCTGATGTCTGTCACCTAATACTAAGCTGCTATATTTAGCATTCCTAGCTAAATAAATTCATTCCTGGCCAACACTGGAATTAAAGAACCCAAAAGGGGTTTTATGAAAATTCCCCTAGGTAATTGATACTTTTGACTTGAGTTAGTCCCGGATTAAATACCTGAAATGAAATGTGATGATTTGCTGGAACACCTAGGAGCCAACCACCCATGGCCAAAAGAGAATCATCTGGAAGCCGTCATCTTGCCTCAGAAAATCAAAGTATCAAATACCTATCAAATTGCACCTCGAGGCATGAAGAAGAAAGCAGAGTATAAACTCACTGAGATGATTTGGAAAGGGCTTCTCCGTTGATGTCACATTAGCAAACTTTACCTTCATTCCACGTCCTTCTCTGGCTGTAGACAGAGAATGTCATTTTCCTTCTTTCCATGACTGTGTGTTTTCCTAGCCCTGCAGAACAGAGACAGTGAGCGCCCTGTCACCTCCGGCTGAGGTCAGGCGTCTCCACTCGGGGTTTCCCTTCGCACAACTGTCCCGTCTGTTGTTGTTAAACAGAGTTGATGATCAGACTGAACTAGACATTCCACAAAGATCGGAGGGAGGAACATGAACGCAGACGCATCACTCCAACAAACCATTGGTCCCTGTCCATCATTAAAGGCTTTTTGTGTTGATGCCCCACAGTTAACTGATGAAGCTTTAAGTTTTCCATTCTCAAGACAAATTGACTATTTGTGTAAAAGATCCAGACTTCGGGGTGGCCGTATTCGTGAAAACCTGTTCTGCTTAATATTTAAGGAATCAGGCTCAAAAAGGATATTTCTGTATCATAAAACCCTTGATCAGTGCTTACTTACTGTTGTTGCTGTTACTTAAACAAATAGCATGGCCTTGAGAATAGAACAGTGAAAATATACATCAGTATCACTGATATACGGCCATCTGAGACCAAGCTTTCACAGCTGTGGGTGAATTACAGAAGATCAAGGTGACACAATTTGCCAGTTCCTCTGTCTGGAACGAAATGTCTGTGTCGTCCCCACCTCCAAAGGTTGAAATCCTAACCCCCAGTGGGATGGCTGGGGGTGAGGAGGTCATGAGGGTAGAGCCCCCATGAATGGGATTAGTGTCCTTGTAAAAGAGACCCCACTGAGCTCCGTCATAACCCCCCACCACGTGAGGGCACAGCAAGAAGACGGCTGTCTGTGAACCAGGAAGCTGGTCTGCACTGGACACAGGATCAATCTGCCGGCACCCCAAGCCTGGACGTCCTAGCCTCCAGAACTGTGAGAAGTACATGCTTAGTGCTTAAGCCGCCCAGCCCATTAGAAGGTTTTAAGCTTCTAGTATCTCCTAAGCATCTTGAATGTTTATTTAAACCACTCACAAATCAGATTGCTTACTTTTTTTTTCCAGGATTTTATTTATTTATTTAAGAGAGAGAGAGAGCGAGAGAGAGAGTGCACCCGTGCATGGGCAGGGGGGAGGGACAGAAGGAGCTGGAGAAGCAGACACCCCACTGAGCAGGGAGCCTAATGTGGGTCTCCATCCCAGGACCCTGAGATCATGGCCTGAACTAAAGGCAGACACTTAACCAACTAAGTCACCCAGGCACCCCTGAATGGGGATGATCTTAATTTCTTCTTTACCAAAATCATCAGCCTTAATAAATTTCATAATTTCATTTTTCTCTGCACCTCATTGAGCTAATTGAGGCAACAACCCACCTGGAAATGACATCATAGGGTTTTAAGTGATAAGACCATTTTGTTCCAAAAGAAAAATAGAAGACTAGCTCTTCTCCAGGTCCCCAGATCCTTTCCTTGTGCCTTCTAATCCAGATGTGTCCTACTTTCTGATCCCCGAGGCACCTGCCTCCTATCTTACCACCAAAGTCCCCCCTCTCCCATACCTTAAGATGTTCTCACATTACTCCAGCCTTTCCCACCCAGAAGGAAAACAATTTAACCATCCGGGATTATTTCAGACCAAGACCAATGTATCTGTGCCTTTCTCTGTCATTTCTTCTACAATGTTTGGAGCTTAAGACCTTCTGGAACCCATTGAGCACCCACTGGTGGGGAGCAGAGAAGAGACACAGGCGCAAAGACCTTCCACCATGGGACAGACACTACTAAAGGTGCCTGTGTGGAGACTTGTTCTCTAATCCTCACAAAAACCCTTTTTCTGTAAGCCTAAGTGTCTCTTTGAAGAGGTTAAATAAATTCCCTGAGGTCACACAGCTGATAAATGCTGGTTTCGGGATTCCGATCGAAATCTGTCTGACTCTTGACTCTAGTGCTGACGGGCTTTTCACGACACCAAATTGAACCCAAGTGACCCTCGGATGGGGGATTTTAACACTGGTCCTAATGGTGAGTGCGACTGTGGATCAGTGCCCACAGATGCCCTCTCTGCGTGAGATTTTCCTTTCCCTACCTGACTTTTTTCTTTGCCATAATCTAGCTTCAATGACTTCCCATCCTGAAGAAGCCTTGAGGGGTGTGTGTGTGTGTGTGTGTGTGTGTGTGTGTTTAATCAGTTATTATTCATTCAGTCTTTAGACTAGAAACCCTCTAAAGACCTCCAGGCACCATATAGAAAAATATTGCATAATGAACAGTAAACAGTCGGATTAGCTGGAGGGTACAACTGAGAATGCGGCATTCTTTCTTCTAGTCCTGGGGGAAAGTGGAAAGTTTTACCAAAGTGAAATGGGCCTTTTCTCCCACAGCTCTAGCCAGGCTTTCTTTCACTCTCACTGAACATGAAGCCACGACTCGACAGATCTTCTCACTTGACCCCCATTACCATCCTTCCAAAATGTGCATGGATTCCTTTACCAACATCCTGGGCCTACCGCCCAAATCATCAATCTTCATTGCTTCTCCAAAATGATTTAAATCTTCAAGGAAACAACACTTAGGACATCCCGGGGCAGTTAATGTGCCCAGTTGAGCATAAGCATGTCATGCAGTCTATCTGACCTTGAATGTCATCTTCATGACCAACTCTAGGTCCACTGGAGCCCAAGCGAGAGGGGAAGTTGGACCCAATGGCAACCAGCACATAGGCATAGGCATGAAGATGAGTAAAGACATCAATGAGGATGGTTCTTCTAAGTCTTCTCCAGTGTTATGGTTGAATCATGTTCCTCCTTCCCTGGAAAAAATGATATCCTGAAGCCCTGACCTGCAGTACCTCAGGTTGTGACCTTAAATGGAGATAGGGCCTTTACAGAGGTAATTGAGTTGAAGTGAGGTCATTAGGGTGAATTCTATTGTAATATGACTGCTGTCCTTATATAGAGGGAAAATTTGGACACAAAGGCAGACATGCACCAAGCAGGGAGACAATGTGGAGGGACACGGGGAGAAGACGGCCATCTCCAAGCCAAGGAGAGGGGACTGAAACAGCCCATTCTCTCGCGACCATCAGAACCCTGGGACACCTTGGTTCTGGACTCCTAGCCTCCAGAACTGTGACAGAATACATTTCTGCTGTGTAAGCATCAGTGTTGATGGTGGCACTTGTTATAGTAAATAGCAAACTAAAAAACCAGAAAACTAGTTAATGTAGCTGGACAGCTGATGGTTGTCCTGAAAACCTGCAGATTTATGTTATCTTCTGAATGCAAAAAAAAAAAAAAAAAAAAAAAAAAAAAAGTCCAGAAATAAATCCTCCAGCCCATTAGGTGGTGTTTCTATCCCAGGAAAAGGAGTTGAAGGAGTGTAGTTTATCCCAAGGTCACAAGTTAGATGCTAGCTCCCACGTTAGGGTGGTCTAACTGGAGAGGAGAGTTCTGGAACTAAAATTCATTTTGAAGAAAAGTTTATTTTTTGCACATCAACATGAAGAATCTCAGAAGGTTCTCCACAAACGCTACAGTGTGATTCTGTTAGGTTTTGGGGTTAGGGGAAGCAGGAAAAGCAGCCCTCCTTGTGGGATCGAGGACACAGTTACCAGCTTGGTCTGGAATGGGTCTCCAAGGACAACCTAATGAGTGTTCTCATCCTCCAAATGGATTCTAACTAACATGGGCTGATAGACTTGGCAGAGCACCCAGATAATAACTTCAAGCATCTTAAAGAAATTCCTTTACCATGATCTTGTCAAGGATTTAGGCTTCTGTTTAGAAATTTCCTTTGGGAGCCATGGGAGCAGGGGAGAAGGGTAGAGCCTCAGCCTTGCTCTGTATGTCAAGTCCAGGTAACTCTAGGGAAATGTGCTCTGGGTTTACAGTTTAGTCGGATCTCAGAATCTGTGGTGCGTTCTCTTGAACGGTGACTCTCATTAGACCCAAAACCTAGACCCGAAGTTGCTTGATCAAACTGTGCCTGAGGCTTACCATCCACCAAACAGGGATATTATTGCAGTATGTATTAAGACCATTGGCTGAAAAGTACGCTAGTGGAAAATAATTGGTAAATGAATACCACATTCTGTAAATTGTTCCCAGTCACATCTCCTCACTGGCAGGAGGACTCACTTTGAGCACCGGGATCCTTATGGTCCCCTCTCTGTGCGTGTATTGGGTCCTGCATTATTCCTCGTGGCTACTATTGCAAATTATCGCAAACTTGGTGGCTTAAAACACAGAAGAAATTCATTCTCTCACAGCTGTGGAGAGCGGGAGCGGGAAATCAAGCTGTTGGCAGGACCACACCCCCTCCCGAGGCTCTGGGAGAGACGCCATTCCTTGTGTCCTCAGCTTCTGGTGGCTGCGGCATTCTCTGGCTTGTGGCCCCCCGTTTGGATGTCCACCCCCATCTTCACATGGCTCTCCCCTCTGTGTGGGTCTCTGTCTGCCTCTACCTTTCGTATAAGCAGATGTATTTAGGACCCATGTGGAAAATCCAAAATGAGCTCTTCCTCTCAAGATCCTTAAACCAATCACATTTTTTGCAGTATAATATATAATGTAATATATGTAATGTATATATAATATACATTGTGTATAATGTAATATATAATGAATATATAATGTATATAATTTAATATATATTGTAATATATAGTATATATAATGTAATAGAGTATATATAATATATATAATGTATATATAATACCTAACATATATAATTATAATATTATAATATTTATTCTTTTACCACAGTCATTGTTTCTAGGGATTTGGAAGTGAATATATTGCTGGCAGGGGAGCAGGGAGTGTTCATTTTTTCCTTCTTACCATAGGGCTGAACCAAAAAACCTAATTTAGGATTATGTTTGGATAAGCCTGTCTCCTAACGATGACCACTACCCCTTAACAAGGGATTTTCATTTCAGCCCGAATCCCAGATCTCACATCAAACTACCTCTGAGATGTGTGAGAGGAAGATTCAAATGTTGAGGAGTCCTACCCCTCCCTTTCTCTTCTTTGTTTGTGACAAGTAGCCAGTGAGTTAACAGAGAGTGAAAAAAATAGTTCTCATTCACCCTAATTCTGGTAAGAGTGGTAAGAGAAGCGAAGATTTCCATCCTTGTGGGCGCTCTGTCCCTAGATTACCGAGGGCCGTAATCTGATATATGAAAGAATAGATAAAAATTGCACTGACCAACACCTTGGCTTGTCCTTCAACAATCTACGACTCAAAAAATGTGTGCAAAGCCATGTTTTTTCCCTCAGGGTCAGAAGTAAGCTCTCCAAACGAAAATACAGTTTTTACATCTCCAAAATGCTGGAAAACTCTAATGTCCCAATAGTATTTTTCTCCAAGATTTTACAAGAGTATAAATTTTTCTTTCTTTTACTATTTCTTTCTAACCCTCGATCACCCAAATCGTTATCTCTCTAGAGTCATGTAGCCCAGAGGAAAAAAACTGAAGGAAAATGAGAATTTCTAAAAAGTATTCTAGAAAAAATCTGAATTCTCTACAAAGTGTATCTTAGAATTTTGCAAAAGGTGATGTTCGAAGGAATTATAATTACTTGATCTAAGAGTTGAATTGAGAAACTATCTGGGATTGAGCATAATTTAGGATTTGTTACCCAAAAAGGAATATATATGTTTAATGTTTTAAATAGTATATAAATAGATACGTGTATTAGAAGTGTGGTTTGAGATCAGGAATCATTTTCTACACTTCAAGGAGCAAGGCTTTTGAAATTCAGTGGTGCTCAACCCTAGCTGTACGATAAATCCCTAGCTTTCTGAAAAATCCCTGTGCCCGGGCCCCACCCCAAAACAGTCAAATGAGAATTTTCTCTGATTATCCTAAACGTGGAGCTACTGTTGAGAACCACAGAGTTCATGCTGATTTTAAGTACTTGTAATCTAGAGAGTGAGGTGGCCTGTCTATTATCTGCCTGTGTGGTCAAGAGCGCACAAAGAAAATGCCGTCAACAAGCAGCAAAAAATAGTAAATAATTTAAAATAAAGCAATTATAAGGAAAAGCAAGGGCGCGGCGGCTGCCAGCGACAGAAGAAATACGGGAATGGCTGCCAAGGGTGAGAACTGTGGAAAGATGGGCAGTCCCCTGTGAAAATGTAAATCCTACTTAAATCCTTTATCCCCCACTGTGTAGGTACTAGGGAGCTAGCTTTGGGAAGAAATAGATCTATGGAACTTACTAGAAGTCTGAAGTTTGGAGGAAGCAAGATGAGAACAGACTCTGAAGTTCCAGAACTGGATAGTTAGGAAAATCACCCTGTGGTAAAATAATAATAATAATAATAATAATAATAATAATAACAATTTTTTTAAAAAGGGAATCTTCATAGAAAGTCATTTTACCAAGCTGACCATGTTTGGGTCTAATTTGATCATCACTTTGTATGTTCTTCAGAGAGTTGCTGAGTGGAAATAGTTCTCATCGGACAGTAATTCCTGCCAATCTCCTGTCCTCATTCTCTGTGAAGTTACTCTCATCGCTGCTGCAAATAAAATTTTAAAAAGCTAAAAATTATTTTAAACGAGCTCATGGCACTTTTGTTCCAGGAAGTTTTTCCCTTTGATTTAATCAATCGCTTGGATATCACTTGATCGTTATCAGAATGAACTTGGAAGAACTGTGGCTTCTCTTTCTTTCCCCAGGTTCCTGCCTGGACCCTCCGTGCTCTCTCCAACTCTCGGCCAAGCTCTTGATGTGTTAATTTGCTCCTCGGTCCCCACTAGCTTTGCCCCATTTAATTAATAAATATTTCGTTCTGACAAGAACGGCGTATACAGAAGTCTAGTTCATGAATTTGAGTATCGTTGATTCCCCCACTGTGACCCTCACTCGAAACTGGTCCTGAGTCTTATCAGTCCGGCACTGTTTTTTTATGCCGTTTAATTTGCATATCAAATGTATCATTTTAAGCCAGCTGCTCACGGGCAGTTAAGAACCAGTTGCCTACTGCAGCTGCAGAGAAACATCTGTAAACCACTGTGATTACAGGAGAAGAAAGGGGGGCGGGGGTTATTCTCGCCTCCCATTCAGACTCTGTTCTCCAGAAATCAAGATCTTTCTTGTGGCTTGCTTTTGTATGCTTAGTTGATTGGCTGATTGACTTGGTTTTTAATGGAAGTTACCTACTCTCCTGAAACCAGAACGCAACACAGAATGTTCCAACATTTAAACTTTGAGCATCCTGCCACCCAAACCTCACTGGACCCCTGCAGGTGGAGCCTCCTCAGACTGTACGGGCGACTCAGGGAACTGCATTATCGAGACGGAGAATCAGGGACCCTGGGAAATCGGTGGTCTTGGCTAGGTCTTCCCTGGTAACAATTTCCCCCTAAATTCCAAACAAGATGATGGTGGCTACCCATTCAAATCACGTCCCATTATCTTCGTAGTACAGGGAATTTGGATTTACAGAACTGGGAGAGCAACCTGCCTCTCAGATTGGATCTGCGGAATTTACCAATCCACCACCTGGCCCGAATCCACCTTCTGTGGACTGGAGGACACCCCGCGTGGCTTAGATTATCCAAATGTAATATTCAAATCTCTGATAGGGTTAATGCTGTTTCAAAGATTTTAGAAATGTGTTTCAAAGCTGTTTTATTCGTGTGACCCACTTCCTCTAAAGTGCCTTTGGGAGATGTGATATCTCCAGGCACTTGAAGGCAAGAGAACCAAGAAAGATCCAGCTCTGAGGCTGAGGCCTGGCTTTTGAGAACTCCACACAGAGCCCCAGAAGCAAGAGTGAGAGGGAAAGAATACCACCGTGAATTAAGCTAATTATGCACCTAAAAGTCACACTGTCTCCTTTCTTAAAAAAAAAAAAAAAGAAAGAAAAAAGAAAATATCACAAGGGCTACATGTCAGATCTAATCAAGGTATTAGAACTAGGCAAGAACACTGGAAAATAATACTGTGGGTTTGGTTTTGTTTTGTTTTTTAAGAGACAGAGACCGCCCACTTACCAGTGGAGTTTGGGCAGGATGACCAGGGGAGTGGGAGAGAAAAGGCAGAGGGAGAGAGAGGGAGAGAATCTTAGCTCGATTCAGAGCTCGATCTCTCAACCCTAAGATCATGCCCAGAGCTGAAATCAAGAGTCAGACGCTTAACCTACGGAGCCAGCCAGGGGCCCTAGTACTGTGGTTCTTTATCCGGGCCACAGTTATATGGTGCTGGGGCAAGCATGCTGAGATTGATGGCCTGAAGACCTGAATATTAAACCCCACCACCAACCGTCTGGCGTTTAAGGAAGTCATATCCAATCTCTGAACATCCGTTTCCCCATGCGTGTGAGAGGAAGGTTGGATGACACTCACCTCAGAAATGTTCCCAAGTGTTCCTTCAAAAGATGTAGGTGGCCCAATAATTCGGGGGCATCACTGTATGTGTTATATACACACATAACCGTGGAGATTTGCAAGATGCCTTAGTGCATGAAATGCGTCCCCGAGACATTCTCACAGAGCTTTTCAACAGATAAACCAATTTAATTGCAATTTCCCAAACATATTTTACTGAGAATCCTGTGTGTGCTCAGAACAGTTTGGCAGACAGAGATAAGATTTCTTCCCGCTGTAATCAGCCTCACCTTGGTTAGACAGGCTGGACTTGCTAATGGAACGTGAAGTATAGTGGTCGAAAGTGGGAGCTCAGAACCTAGACTGCCTAGGTTCAAAGCCATAGGTACCTTACCTCCTAGCTCTGTGACCTTCATTCCCTATGTAACTTTCCTGTGCTTGGTTCCTTCCTCTGGAAAGCTTAGACAATCGTGTCATTTCATAGGGACATTATGAGGATTGAATGAGTTCATAAAATTATCAAGTGCCTAGCAGATTCCCTAATACCTAGTAAATGCTGTAGAAGTGTTCATAGTATTGCTACAATATCATAAACTCTCGTCAAATGTAACAGTCTAGAAGAAGAAAGAGCACACATATGAAGGGAGTTGATATTTGCTGAGCATCTACTAAATGCCCAATTATGTATACATATGTAAAATCTCACTGATCCCCCATAATAAAACTAAGATCAAAATGTAACTATTTCATTTTATAGGTGAGTAAAATAAAACTCTGAGATATTAAGGAATTTGCCTGATATTACCCAGATATTAAGGTGAAAAAAATGAAGTCCCAATTCAGGTATGCCTGACTTCAAAACTGAAGTTCTTTCCACCCTATTATACTGCCTTCAGGGTGAGAAGTAATAACCTTTATATCATGTTATGGATAGAGAAACGAGGCAGAGAAACTCAAATATGCCTAGGATCACACAATAAGATTCAAATTAGAAAATATATTCTGTCATCCAACCCTAGAATGTGTTCATTATTGAACCCCAAATGCAGGACACATGCAAAGGGAAAAAGGAACAATCTCTAATTTTGATCTAGTGACCATATTTTACATTTAGATGATTTTGTCTCTTAATTAAGTACCTACTGTATGCATTATGTCCCATTTTAGTAGAGATTTTGCTCTCCCCTACCTAACTCAGATTATGTTTTTAGAAAAGCATAGACATTTAAAGGTCAAATTAATCCTACAGCCTCCAGAAAGGATTGGATCAAAATAATTCTCAAACGATAATCCTTTACCCCTATTCCACTTTTAAATATTCAGAAAGGAAAATTCTGTGACTTTGGTTAAAAAAAAAAAGAAAGAAAGAAAGAAAAGAAAAGAAAAAAAAATCAAACATTAATAATATATTTAAAATCCCATAATATGCAAGGACCTTTGAGAGATTTGTGAAAATAAAAACACATTAATCAAAAAAAGAGAGAAAAAGTAGAATAAGAAGATGAATTGATTTTCCATGATGAGGCACGGTATTGCACATTAAGAACTAAAATTCAGGACCAAGGACTTGGGGAAGTAATTTATTGGATATTAATCTTCCCTTTTAGCAGGCAAGGCACAACTTTACTTAGCTATGTCTGCTGCATCCAAAGTTTTAAAATATGGGGTCAAAAACACATCCCTGCCCTATATCCCATGCTACCATTCTGCCTGGTTCCTCTTATCACTGAAACTGGTTTTTTACAGCAATGTCAAAGATGATAGAGCTCAGAGAGATTTCCATTTTGCAAGTAAAAAAGGGCAGACAGGTGGTGCACAGCCAGCAGTGTGTACGTAGATGGAACAGGCAGCTGCTTAATCCCTATCATCAGAGCCTAGCCCGGGACCACAGGGCATCTGATGACGGGCGACGTGCAGAGGGAAGGAGGGGCGCTCTGGAGGTTTCTCAGCATCTGAAATTCTTCATCTCTGCTCAGGGAGGGAGAGGAGGGATGGTGATAGGCGCTCTGATTTGGATGAGCGAAAACAATCTCTGTGTTTGCGAGTTTATGAGGATGACACCCCGCACAGCGATATTGACAAGGGACTTCTGTTAACCAGAGCAGCAGACAGAGCAGGGATCTGCCTGCATCCTATAGCTAGTACCACCAGCAGTTTGAATTTCCAGGAGGGCTGTAGAGCCACCAGGGTGCTGTTTGCAAGTCCTGGTCGATGGCTTTGCTGTGCTTGCACAGATAAAGCCCCTGGAATTAGAGGGTTGCCCTCTTGCAGAGGCGGAAGGCACTGCCCACCTCCCAAATGAAAATGTTTGGGCCCAGTTTGTACTTTGGCTGCTACTTCCCCATTCTCAGAAAACCAGTCCTTGTTGGGGATTGTTCCCTCAGGAGCCAAGAGAGATAAAGATGGATTTGGGTCCCCGGGGGTGTGACAGAAGCTCCCTTTACGGAACGTAAAAATTAAATGGAAAAGTCCTGAGGTCCTAAGATTTGTGTGAGGCAAAATACGAAAGAATTCTCGGCCCTGGCAATTCCAGCCCTTCGCCTGAGGTTACGGCGAAAGGCAAAGAGGTACAGCAAAGTCGTGGTTTCTGGGAGAACAACTAACTAGAACCTTCTGTATTCTTATGCAACGTCCAGGACCTTTGCCGAAGCTGCCCTTCAAATGGACACTTGCAAGAGAGCAAAGAGAACTGGAGGCTTCTCGCATTTCTCCTCGTGCTCATTTCTTACAGCATAAAATGGCCAGACCCCTCCTTGGAGAGACAGAGTCTCTGTTCATCCGAGGAAGGGATACCTCATCGTTACAAACTGCCAGACAGAAATGACCGTTCTGATTCTCTCATCAGCATGAAAGAGGAAAAAGAGCCTAGGAGACCCTATTTCCTGCAGGCTCTATTCTTTAAGAAAATCTAGTATTTTTTGTCATATCCCGAGGTCCCTGAACACCCTTTGCACGCCTAGGATTGCCCATTTCATGTTTTTTTTCGACTTTGAACCCTCTGTTAGGATTCCTAAGCATGAACCCTTCTACTCTTAGGCTATCACTTCCGTTTATAGGAAGCACTTTCTGACTCCTTTATTAAAATGAAATTGACCCATGTAGAAACCATGGAAAGAGTGGCGGTCTTAAAGGAAACTTTCCGTGCTAATAGGATTTTCTATTTGTGTGTACAAGGAAAGCAGACTTCTGAGAGAATTGTGAGTTATGAGGTGCCATTCCAGAGTCTACACAACAACAACAAAAAAGATTTGCTGCCCCTACAAATCTTTCTCTCCAGTTTTCTAAATACTTCTGCAATGGGAAAGTCTCCAGAAAGCCCCCTTTAACATGTAAATATGTTTTTACCCTAAAGGGCCCCTACATTAGCTCATTATGGCATTAGCAGATTAGTTTATCAGATTTGCCTAGCCTAGCCCTGAGGGAAAGAAACACAGGACAGGTACATTTAATGAGGCCTGCTCTCCTCAGGGAAGGGGACTGAGGACCAAAGTCATTTTTCCAGGCAGGAAGCTATCAGCCCAGAAATCCAAGTCACCAGAGAATCACATGGCTGTCAGGCATCCATTCCCAGATGCTAGCCCTGGGCTCAGTATGAACTCCAGGGGCCTGTCTGTTGTCCAAAGGCTTCACTCTCCAGGTGACTCCTGGCTCTGCCACTTTCTTAATTAGCCTTTCTGGGCCTCAGTTTCCTTATCTATAAAATGTGAATAATAATGGCACCTACTCCATAGGACTATTGAATTAAATATTGATTTAATTAAATAAATTAGCCTATTAAATATTAATTCAATCAAACTAGCCTACATAAAGCACTTAGAATAGTGTATGACAAAAGTAAGTACTAAGTGTCAGCTATTAATAGCATCAGGAATCAGTAACTAGGGGCTCCTGGGTGGCTCAGTCGTTAAGCCTCTGCCTTCGGCTCAGGTTATGATCCCAGGGTCCTAGGATCAAGCCCTGCATCAGGCTCTCCTTTCAGTGGGAAGTCTGCCTTCCCTCTCCTACTCCCCTGGCTTGTGTTCTTGCTCTGTCTCTGCCAAATAAATAAATAAAATCTCAAAAAAAAAAAAGAATCACTAGCCAGATGGTCCCATTTTTGTAGCCACACACACACACACATTACAGAAAAAGGTTGGAAGAGCATAGAATGAATGTTAATGACTTGGTGGTGGAAATTATGACTGATTCTTTTCATGTTTTTTCTCCTTACACACTTTCTAAATTCCCTATAATAAATATGATTAGCTTGGCCATAAAAATGTGTAAAAGACTCATTAATGCTTTATAGGAAAGGATGATCATGAGTATTTTATTTATAACAACAAAAACTGAAAACAGAAAACAGTACCCATTAATAGGGATTAGTTCAAATAAAATATCCATACTAATAAAGTATCCATATATTAGAATTATGCACTTACAATTTAAAAATGTAACACTGAAGAATGTTTTTTGGCATAAAACTCATGACACAGTACATGAAAAATTAACTAACAACACTGAATAAAAATTAATTCTTAGTTTACTAAAAATAAATATAGTTTTATTTAACCAAAATAACATGTGCATTTCAAAAAAAAAAAAAAAAAGAAGTACTAACAACAGTTATCCTTACCTGATAGGATTGCAGGGACTCTTAACTTCTCCCGGATGTTTTTATACATTTTCCAAATCTTTAGTAACAAACACACAATGCTTTTAAAACAGAAGAAAACACCAACTGTTATAAAAACGAGTAAAGATTGATCATCACCATTCCAGGCAAAAGATAGAAGAGTTGAGACTGAAGCAAGGAATTAAGTTAGTAGAAAACCTGGTTGGCCTCATCACTTTTCCTCTGCCCGGAGCCGGCCCTGAGCCATCCCCCAGTCGGACGTGTGAAGAATAAGGCACTGTTAGAACCAAGAAAGGAAAGTTCTGGAAGAGGCTTCAAGATGCCGGCCAAGACACTAGAGCCAACCTTGAGTTCCAGAGAAAAACTACCCCACCGCCATCCAGGGCAAGTGTGGAACAGCAGAGACTAACTGTCCCCCTCCGAATTTTACCTATAGCCAAGCAAACACACATTTGCCAAACCAAAGCACCTTCCTCCTCTCAGAATTTCTGAGGACGTTAAAGAGTGAAAACAAAAAAAGAGGAAAATATATATGAGTAACTTTATTGAATAAGTAAGGAGAGGAAGACTAGTCCAAATAAAGACGGTAAGTAGCCCCAGAGTCGTGAATGAAGCCCCTCAGAGCCAGTCCCTGGTGACTGTGTTGGTGACAATGGGAAGAGGGAATCTTCTTTTTTGGCATTCCCTCCGGCCTCCGGCTCCAATCTAGTAAATGTGTCCACATTAAAGCATTAGAAACAGAATGTGCTAATTTACCAAGACAGATCAGGATTTTTTTAAATCCTGCTGAGTTTACAGGAAAATCTTAATGCCATGACACAAATTGCTAATGGCGGCATCCTAGAGCTCAAGGACCAAAGTCCCTTTCCTAAGACTCTTCAAATCAGGCAGCAGATCTCTTGCTTCAGCTGTGCCCCAGGATCCCAAGATCAAACTTGTTTTTTAAGACAATCTCTCTGTATTAAGTTGTGTGTGTGTGTCTGTGTGTGTGTGTGTGTTGTCCCTATTCTTCAAAATGCTAGAGGAAGGGGAGGTGACAGGAAAGGCTCCAAGCATCACACAGACCTGGCTTGGAATCTAGATCTTTCTTTTTTCCCCCTGAGACACTTGGAGAAGGCTGCTGGCTTCTCTGTGTCACGGCTCATCATCTGTAACCCGGGGCTTAGAAAACCAGCCTCACAATGCAGTTAGGTGACACGAGGTGTGCCATGAAAAGCGCCCACCAACATGAAGTTTAGTGCAGGGTAAGCACCCGAACAGAAGTCGTTCTCAGAGTCCTACACCCTGTCTCAGCTTGCTGCTCGTGCAAGAAGTTCCCATGTTCCACTGGGCATTTGGGAAGAAAGGCGACCTGTGCACATGGAGTGTCCTCCAGCTTCCTAAGCGACTTCCGCTACCTGATCACGCAGCGTCCACCTCTCTACTAAGAACCCCTCTAAGAAAGACGGGACTCAGAGATGAAGCGGCCGCATATTTGAAAACAAAAGTCGCCTGAGACAGCAAGTCTCTAGAACAGGATATTATTATTATTATAATTAATTATTATTAATAATTATTCCCTGCCTGGTATTCAAACTGCTTCGAGAAATGAGCTATTTCTCATTATTTTTTTCTTTCTTTAACGTATTTTTTTTTTCTTTAACGTATAGTGTATTTAATCCAGGAGCCCCAGTAAACATCATTTTTCCAATTAAACTGATGGCTCCAGTTTCAAATACCCCTTGAACCCAGTGTGACAGCCTAATACAGACACATGGCGGTAACTTTATAGGTCCCAGGTTTGTAGCATCTTTCTTTTGGAGAACTGATGTTTAGAAATAGCAATTGTTTTCCTTCCTATTATCCTACCTGCCTGGCTTCAATGCAAATATCCCCATGCACCTTACAGAAATGCAAACACTCCGTCCCAATACTTGCAGTACCCCCCACCCCCACCAAAAATGCAGAAGCATTTCTCAAAGCGGCAGAACTCCACAGCTTTGCAAACTTCCTGTGTCAAGCTTCCAGGGAGAGAAGGGAAGGGGGTTGGGGGAAAGAGTACACCGAGTTCCTCTGAAGCCCCCTCCTGACATTTCCAGACTTATTAGCCAGTTTTCACACTGACTTCAATCAACCTCTTTAATCCTCCAAGGAAAGAGCATTTTTAATTCACCGATTGGCTGATAAGCTTGAAGCCAAAAAATGATTTACACGTAGATGAATTGTGCTTACAAGATGGAACTCGGAGCATTAGAAGCGGATCTGAATTTCCTATCTGTCATTTTATTTGCCACATTCATTTTTTCTCCGCCATTACCCTGCTGATTGCGATCTTTCAGCGCTATTGGGCCCCTGCTTCCACAGTTTTTAATCTGCCTTTAATCCCATAGATTTTAAATATTCCCGGCACCGAGAGACTGGAGGCAATTAACCGCCCTTCTGATGCTTTCCTTATCAGTTTCCTCCTTGTATCTCCCAGAAGCAGCCTCAAGACACTTCCAGGCTGACAAATACTCCCAGCATTTCAGATGAAGCATCCTCGGCAAATGGGGACGTGAAGTCCAGCTGTGCGCTGACGCTGAGCAATCACGGCCCCGCTCGCCGAGGAGGGGGACAGCAGGGAGAGGTTTCGGGGGGGGGGGGCGCGCACGGGATGCCAGGAGCCCCCCGGTGCCCGTGCTCCGAAACAATGCCCTCGTCCTGTGTTTTGGGACTTGAAAAATATGTGAATCACCTAATCTGTTTAATCTGATTGCTGTGTTTAACTAGAAAACCATTTCCAGCTCCCTGGCTTTAATGAAGGATTCCGGAGGATGTCAAAAGGAGACACATCAGGTAGAACAGCTACTTGAATCTGGCTCGCGTGTCCTTCCAGGCTCTTGTTTAATTTTGTTCTCGTGTCTTAACGTGTTCCCGTGAAGATCTGCCCAACGGATTTCCCAAATGCTACTTGATCAATTTGCCAGTGCCTTTCACGGATGTCCATTCAAACTTGAACTAATTCAGACTTGTC
Organism: Mustela lutreola; assembly: GCF_030435805.1. NCBI lineage: Eukaryota > Metazoa > Chordata > Mammalia > Carnivora > Mustelidae > Mustela > Mustela lutreola. Next base: position 8,305,515 of record NC_081297.1, on the reverse strand, counting down.
CAACACAACTTCAGACATGGCCCCGCTGTCGCCAAGGCTGCTGGGCCCTGAGTCCACCCCCGAGGAGCGTTCGCAGGGTGACCCAAGGAGTCACCATGACAGATGGGAGAATGGTTTTCTTTAAACCCGTGTGCTGGTCCACGAACACAGGTGCCTTTAAATGCACTCTAAGAAGAGCCAGGACTCCAGTCGGAGGCCATTCAGTGCCCCGATGGGAGCATTCCACATCCAGAAGTATCCAAAGGCTGCCCTTCGGCCTCTGGGGGAGGAAAAATAAGCTTGACCCTCTACGGCTATCATGGACCCCCTGATGAAAAGTTTGAGCCTTTCACTTTTTTGTAGTGAAGGCTTCAAACAAAACAATGAACTCAGAGCTACAACCCAACAGATGGAAAGAAAGATGGACCCCTGCAGGCCCCAGAACATGCAGGGGCTCCCTAACTCAGCCCCCCCAGTTCCTCAGGAGACATCAGCATTCCATAGTAGTTTGGCTCACAAATGAGCAAGTGAGACAGGCTTTTCTGGAGAAGGATGCGCAGCTCATGGGGGGTAGGGGGTAGGGGTCCATAAACACATAGAAAATTCTTGTGATTTCTCAGTCAGGCCAGGCCACCATTAGCTCCCACAGAGTGGACGGACTCTGTTGGCCAATTCCTCCACCACGTAACCGATCACGTTCATTGTCGTCTGTGCAGACATCTCCTAGTGGGGAAGCCATGAGTTTCTCGGTGAGAGAGAGATGCCCACCCTCCCTCGGTGGGGAAAAAATGAGACAAGTTTCTGACTTCACTCAGTCTCAGGGTCGGTCCCCCGATCAAACAGTATACCTCCGGGGGTGAAAAATAGGCATTTGACAAACAGGCCATTGTGCATCCCCCAAGAGTTCTCTATCTTTGGGAAGCTGCTCTATTTTTCCAAAGGACAAAAATTACAGAGGGTGATGTCAACCGGGGAGAAAGGATACGGCAGGGGAGACAAACAATGCGCTAAGTGCCACGTGCTTAATTGATTAGCTCCACTCTCTGCACTCAGGGGAGGACGCAGGCTCTTTCCATGGATCTCCACGGCGAAGCCAGAACACGGGAGATGGATGGTTTCCGCCGCGCGGAAAAGCTCTGGTTGAGACGTTGTTTATAAACAACGCCCGGCAACACACACACAAGAGGGAAGCATCGAGAAAAGCAAGTGAGGAGGAAGAGGCCACAACTTCGTGAGGGGTGAGGGAACGGCAGAGAAACACCGGGGAGCAGCTCTGACTGTGTTGTTTTGCTGTGACTTGCAGCTTTGCTTAAGCATTTTAAAGATTCTTGCAGGTCTTTTTCAAGCTGCCAGCTCTAGCCTACGAATTATGGTAATGTGCCACTTCTGAGCCCTCGGCAGGATTTGCAACAGAGAAATCACATCAGCCTATGCTGATTAACAATTCCATTCCATCCAGAGATTTATATAAAAAAACTATCTTACATTTTGCTTTTTAATAAGAATGATCGCTATCTCAAATTGAGTCCCAGCAAATTTTAATAAAGGCCCAAGGTTGAGTGGCATTTTGCATGCTGATTTCGCTGTGATTGCTCGCTTTTGATGAGCAGTAGGCTGGCATGTAGAGCTCTCCTCAGAGCAGGTTTAAAGACCAGGAGTAGGGAAAACGATGAAAATGAAAACTTCCAACGAAAATTCGAGGTCTTTTCTTTCTATGATTGATTACCGAATAAATACCGACATGTATCTTTGGATTCAGCCTAAGAGTGAAATTCCCTACAGCGAAACAGCTGTTTTTTAATGGCTTTTAATATACTAACCTGTCAAAATATGTTAACTTTGATGACTGCAATTATTATTTTAAAAGATGTTATCAATCTGTTTATCTGTCTTCCCCCTCCACCCCGATATTTTTTCTCCAATCAAATAGAGAAATGCAAACAAGTCATAGTTTTGTTTCCTGATAAGTGAATTGTCAATAAATAGGTACCTCTTTGGGGGGGAGGGGGACATGCTCCTTTGTTAAACTAGAAGGTGCGTTAATTGTTCTGAACAATAAAACTGGATGTTCAGCCTTTGCCGATGGTTGATGAAACATGTCTCCAAGAGGGCAAAGGGTAAATGGAAAGAAACATCCAGTTGTGGACGTTTGGGGGTCTTTCTCGTATCTTAAATAACAAAACACATCAGTGGTTACGGTTCCGTGGGATGATGTTTCTGCCATGTTGTTGGATGGCATATACCTTCATCGCCGTTGACTTCGTGATGAGGCAGATCCACATCCGTAATTTCAGACTGCCCTGAAAGCCATCCCAGACGTTCTACTGAAGCTCGCCTGCCTCCCAAAGAAAGGTTTGATTGACCAACCCAGAGCAGATTTTTTTTTTTTGAAAAAAGCTAAAGAATGCAAATGGAATTCAGCTCATTAGCTAAAGATCAAATTTCACCAACTGGGTAGAGATCCTGACCTAGAAAAATGTTGCAGGTAAATCACAGACATAACTACATGTCGGAAATGCATAAAATGTGTTTCAACAGAATGTTGGAGGGAAGCAAGTCTCCTTGCAACAGGGAAGTACTTCTTGGATATAACACTACCTCCAACCACCCCAACCTCCCGCCAGAAACCCTCGTTTGGTCTTTGTTTTTAAGGGGACGAGAGAGAAGTGAGCCAATATAGTGTTCATTACAAAAGAAAGTAATCACGTGAATTATTATATAATAACTTACCTCACCAATATTGTCGAGGAATTTTCTAGATAACTGAGGTCTATCCCTTTATATTATTTTTAACCAAGTGCGGTAGAAATGTACTTATAACTTCTTTCTATTTTTATACTTTCTTAAAAAAATCTGTATTATTTAACCATTTTTGTTTCAGTTGCTCATAATGCACATTTCTGTGAAGTCCTAAGTACAATGAGGATATTTGTAAATGACAAATGAGGAGAACATAAATATTATATACGATTATTTACTTTTCCAGTAGGTATGTATTGAGCTGCTGTGATTGCCAGGTCCTGGGATACAATGATAACTAAGACCTAAGTTCACTAAGGTAGCTTCCTCTCTACCACAAGAACAGGGAAGAGAAACATTTATCCCACAGGGTAATCTATGCTATGTCAAGGGAATATGCTGGGTATTAGGGAAACCCACTGACTGAAGAGAAGGGAATCAGTAAAAAGATCACTAATAGTTAAGATAAAAGAGGGTGGAGGGCCTGGGTGGCTCAGTCGATTAAGCACAGGTCATGATCCCGGAGGTCATGATCCCGGAGTCACGGGATCGAGTCCCACATCAGGCTCCCTGCTCATTGGGAAGTTTACCCTGCTTGTGCTCTCTTTCACTCGCTCTCTCTCTCTCAAACAAATAAATAAAATATTTTTTTAAAAAAGAGAGTGGAGAGATGCCTGGGTGGCTCAGTGGGTTAAAGCCTCTGCCTTCAGCTCAGGTCATGAACCCAGGGTCCTGGGATCGAGCCCCACATCGGGCTCTCTGCTCAGCAGGGAGCCTGCTTCCTCCTCTCTCTCTCTCTCTCTGCCTGCCTCTCTGCCTACTTGTGATCTCTATCTGTCAAATAAATAAATAAAATCTTTAAAAAAAAAAGAGAGAGAGTGGAGATCGTAGAGTTGAGAAAGGAGAAATATAAATAAATCTTAATGGCAACAAGTAGAGGATATTCAAAGCATTCAACAAATATTCATGGGCATCCTCTGTGTGCCAGCGACCTTTCACATGCCGGAATACAGTTATGAAAGAGACAGCCCTAAAAATATATGTTTATAAAAAAAAAATTTTTTTTTAATTCTAAAAAAGAAAGAGACAGCCCATCCTAGCTCCCGTGAATGCTACCTTTTTGTGAAGAGAGCTCAAAACAGTATTTTTTTTAAAGCAAGCTTAAATCATTGTATTGTACATCTGAATCTAACATAACACTGTATATTAACTATACTTCCATTAAAAAATTGTTTTAAAGCAAACAAATATATAATTCCATGCAAAAAAGAGTAAATACGACAAAGAAAATTGACTGCAAAGATGGGCTTGGGAGTGGTTGGAGGGTTATCTTGTATCAGATGACCAGAAAAGATTTAAGGAATTTTATCCTATAGGACATGGGTAACAACTCGAAGATTTTTTTTAAAGCACTCAGGTTTCCATTTTAGAAATCCACCACAGCTGCTCTAAGAATAACTTGGAAAAGAGTAAGACCAAAATCTGGGAGACCCAGTAGGAAACTGTTGCTTTAATTTGGGTGAGAGAAGAAAGTAATCTGCCTTAAGGTAATGAATGGCTCTCCACTGTGGTAGTGGTGCCATGGAGGGAACTGGGTGGTTCCAGAGCTATTGAGGAGGTGAGAATAACAGGTTCTTCCAATGCAGTAATGTGAGCTGGGCAGGCAAGAGTCCAGGACAGCACTGGGGCTGTTGACTTAAGGCAATCTTTGGAGAGCACTGTCACTGACGTTGGAAATACACAAGTAGACTTGGGGAGATGATTAAGGGTTTTCAATTTTAATCATGTAGATACGAGTATGAGTGTAAGTTTAAATAGGAGTGTCCACATGATATGGATGTCCATGTGGATAAAACAGATATGTGGTTGGACATATAGATCATATAGATTGGACATGTAGATTGGACATATAGATCAGAAGTTCACTAGAAAGATCTGCCCTTATGCTAGATGGCTGTGAATCTCTTCCCTTCCTTTTACCTCTCCTTCAAGATCAGCTATTATCTAGGTACACAATTCGTTCTGTTTTCATTTCTCTGAATACCTTACATACTCCCACATGTGGCCTTTTATTTCTGTTCTTTTATAATTACTTCTTCTTTCTTCACTACATTCACCTATCAAGATTCTAACCCCTCAAATAAAAAGTAAAATTTAAGAAACAAAAATATAAAAGAATGAGGGTAAGGTAGGGGTATTACAGGGTTTTTCACAGGGTGTGTGTGTGTGTGTGTGTGTGTGTGTGTGTAGGGGAGACGTAACAATAAAAAAGCAAAGAATAGGAATACACAACTTAGAAAACAAAGCTTTAGTGGTCAATAAGCATATAAAAGAATGATTAACTTCACTAAAAACTGAAGAAGGGTCGAAGAAAACAGTGATGAGAAATTATTTTCACCCATTAGATCCCCCAAAAGTTAAAGGAGTAATTTTTTTAAATATCCTTATGTGGGCAAAGATAAAGAAAAGTAGGTGTCTTCACATATTGCTTGTAAGAATTGAAATTTATAGCATTTCTGGAAGAGAATTTGGCAACGTATCTAGTCAGCCTTAAAAGATTTATACTCTTGCCTAGTAAAATCATACTGAGAACTTGTTCAAAGGAAAGAATCAGTAACATACGTAAATCTTCATGTACATGGATGTTCATTGTGACTTCATTTATACTGGAAAAAAATAGACTAAATATTCCATTAACAGACCATTAATTAAATTACAATAAATACAAAAGGTGGTATTATATACTGCATTAAAGTATCACTTAAAAAATATTTAATAACGCTAGAATGCTTGTAATATTTTTATTGTTAACACAATGATACTTATTATGTTAAAAATGAAAATGGAAAAAATATCCAAAAAAAAAAATCCCACAGATAACCATTTTATGTATTATTTTGTCTCCTGGTTTGGGGTCCCCCCCCCATACTGTTCTACTATTAATAGATGTCACAAAGATACTTGGTTAAAATTAATATCTACTTTTGATTTTATATATGAATAGGAGAAAATTTCTTTAACATACCAAATAGTGAACTATTCAAGGAAATGTCATTGAATTGACTGTTGCTTAATATTTTCTGAGAGTTTCAGACAAGTAAATAGGACAAGAAAATGAATAAGAGTTCCATACATATTGAGAAAAAGATAAAATTATCATTTAGAGATGTATGTTTCTCTACCTAGAATCGAGTTGAAAACTACTATACAAATGAAAGTGCTTAGTAAAGTGAGTAATAAAAATTATGCGTCACGCGGCAAAACTGTGGTTGACAGGCAGTGGCTGAGGTGGATGAATGGGCAAAGCACAGAGGACTTTTAGGACAGTAAAACAGTTCCACGTGATGTTACAGTGGTGACTATATGTCATTATATGTTGATCCAACCCATTGAGTGTACAACACCAAAAGTGAACACCGAGGTAAACTATGGACTTAGAGTGATTATGATGTATAATGAAGTTTCATCCTTGGTTAAAACAAAAACAAAACCAAAAACATTTACCATTCTGTCCAGTGATATTGGTAATGGGGCAGTTGGGGGGAGGGAGGGGTACATGGGAAAACTCTGTACTGCCCTCCAATTTGTTGTGAGCCTAAAACTGATTTTTTAAAAATGCTTACAAAAACCACCCCAAAGCCACAGGATCCATGTAGGCTATAGAAACCAGTTAGAAAATAGAAGGGAAAAGAAATTTCTCACTCACAATAGCAACCTGAAGATACAAACTAGTCATAAGTCAATAAATAAAAACCCAACACTCCAAGGGTAAAATGGACCTAGAGAATGAGCATCTGCAATGATTAAAAACTGGATAGTTGTTAATGTTGAAAGAGCATGAGGAAATGAACAATTCCATATACAGTGATGGGGCTTATAAAATAATATAACCAGTTTAGAAAGTACTTTTGTCAATATGTTTTAAGTATACATTCTTTAGAGTAAATATAAATTTTTAAATCAGAAATGGACAAATACACATGATTCCCCTGATTCACGATACTTCCAAAAGAATGGGTTTTCTCCAATCCTGGAATTTTCTGTTCCTTTTTTGTTTTTTTTTTTTTTTGTCTTTTTCCATTTATATTTAGTCCTGTTGCACATTTGCATCAGGCCTTTCTGCAAAAACAGTGTTTTATTCAACTTTCCATGTTCTTCGCACACTGTAGGTATCCGTTAAATATTTTTGTAACTGAATTCAAAATTATAGAAAATTTCTATTTAGGAACAATCTGATATTTACAACCAAGAAGCCAAAGCATGTTCTAATTGACCCAACATTTTGATGATCATTTTCCAAACAACTATAAACTTAGCAATAATTATTCTAATATTTATGTTTAATAGATTTTACGTAAGATATCCATGATGTGGCCCAAAAGTTAGCACATACCATACACAAAAATTGTTGTTATAAAATATATATGTGTGCATATTTGTATATCCATCCATATATATATCAATATATGTTTATGTATCTATATAGATCTATATTGGAATTAAAACTAGTCCATTATGTGGAGATGATACATTCTTAAGTGATAACCCAGCAATTAATAGTCTTGGTAAATTAAAAATATTCACCCTCTCATTGTCATTATTACATCAGATGATGTTTGATGGGCTTTCAAGAGATTATGTTGCATAACCTTTTCCCTTTAGGTAAATAAGATACTACTGGGCTCATTTCATAGATAAGAAAACTGAGATCCAGAGAGGGCATGACTTTCCCAGGGTTACCCAATTAGCTGATAGGAGATTGAGAACTAAAATGAAGTTTTTCTAGCTCCAAACCAAATATTCCTATTAAATCATGAAGAATTTGAGGCACTCATATGCCACACACAGAAAATAAAAATATACTTCTCGCTGGTTTCCTTCTCCAAGTTCTGTCATTCAACAAAATAGGACACAAATGTGAATGAGAAATGTCAAAGATACCGATTAGACAAAAAGGAGCATCATGAATGAGAATGGAAGGGAATCATCACAAGGAATCCTGAGTTTCAAACTGGGATTGCTTGAGAACTATCAGAATGATAGTTCTGCCTCAATATCCAAGAAACCATGTGTAGAAACATGGAGAAAGAAAATCCTGGAAGGAGCCAGGAGGGAAAAGGGGAGAAGGTGATAACAGCTAAGGCATCCAATTAAACCTGTGAACAAAACAAAGATTATAGCTATCAGTCTTTCTCGTCTTTCCAGTCAATGTTTCTTAACAATATGCACAGTTGAAACCAAGGCACATGGACTTGCATAAAATTTAAGCCAGTCTCTATTCTTTGAAAACAGAGTCAATATTGACTTTGAAAATAAACTATGAGTGCAGAGATAAATCATGAAACCAAGTGGCCACAGTTCAAGAGAGAGCACAGGTAGGCAATCTGTGTTTTCTTCATTATGCGTTCAGTATTTTCTAATTTGTAGAGAAAGCATGCATTATAATCTGGGGATCAATCAATTTACTTACAAGAAAAGAGGTGTTGAGGGAGACATGGAAACAAATGGAATAAACCAGAAGTTTAAGTATGAATATAAGAGAGGAATAGAGAAGAAATATGAGGAGGTAGGTACCAGAGACACTGTAGGCAAGAAGGATCTGTGATGGTTGGGGAACAGAAGAGGAGGAGCCAGTGGCAACCAAATAAAAAGAAAAGAGATTCTCGAAAGGGACTAGCTTCCAAAGGGTGTTGGTGGGGGAGGGGTTATAAAAGGTGAGGCATAGAATAAAAGTCAGGACTGAGTAAGAAGCAAAGAGCAGATACCTCCTCCTCGGGGAAGGTGAAAGGGATGGGGAAGGTAAGAGGTTGGGTATAAAGAAAGATTTGTAAGAATCAGACAAGGCGATAATTGACCTTACAAGGGGGTTTAATTTTGTCTATAAAAGGAAGTGTAAGTAGGCTGATGAATTATGCTCTGTGAACACACAGACATACACACATGTGGGGAATGGGGAAATCTCAGATACCAACAGGGAGTACTGAGAGATAAACATTGGATGTTCACCTGGACACTCTCAAAGTCCATTCTGAAGAGTTTATTCTGAATAGGATTGAATCTGTACCTTGCTATAGTTTGACCCCAGGTCTGACTTATTCATCAAACTGAGTAGACACAGAAATTACTGTCTCTAATAATTTCAGGGTTCCCTGAAAATGTTTTAAGTTTTTTTAAGATGGGTGAGGGGAATGAACATTTTGGGAGAAGAGGAGAGTCATCTTTATACCAAAGCAGTCATAAAATATGAGTCTCAATATTTTTTAGTGAAGGAGAAAACCTACAAAGGCAAAGTGCCTAGGTAGGTCCCAGGAAAGTTATGAAGATGTGGGTTCTCAGGGCAGCAAATGACAAAGCCAGTGGTGAAGCCATCAGGAGATTAAAAACAGTGTCTGAGAGGATAGAGGATGGAGCATTGCGTTTTAGTCAGGGCCTTACCTATTGGCTGATGGTATGGAGTTGAAGGCAGAGAAGTCTTGTCAAGAGAGAAGAATCAAAAGGAGACAAGACTGAGAAGAAGCAGAAGAGAAAGACATGGAAGAGAGGAGAAGAAAAAGGGTGTGGTTGGAGATTGGGAACACCAAGTGTGGGACCAGAGCAACAGAGAAGTGCCTGGTGCTAACAAAGACTAAGGCAGCTATACTTGGTAGGGCACAAGATTCAGGGGGTTAGGTTCAACAACAAGGGAAGGGACCTGGGGGTGGGGGAGCAGTCAACATTAGGTACACAAGGAATCTAGAGGCTCTCAGAATTTGGGACCACCAGATCAACCATTTCCCAAAGAGCCTTCTGCACTAATATTGCAAAACGGTCCTTGTACAGTGGCTGGAAGAATACTGAAGGAGGATGGATGCAAAGACTTGGTTCTAGGTTAGCTTTCTCACTAGCCAGGTATATATGGGACAGGTAAACTCTGATAAATGTCATGTATCCAAATGGTTTTGTTAATACTACGTTTTCCTGAAAGCAACAGACTGGACATTCTCAATCCCTTGATGTGTCTCCAAGCTCTTATTTCTGTTGCTCCATAGTTGCATCTTGGGTACAAAATGGATTACATCATAAGAGTGGTTGGCATCATAGATATGGGTCCCAGGGGTTAAGAGGTAGACAAAACTTATAAACGGGTAGAAACACACAGGTGCAAGAGAAATGGATATTTCATCTCCTCCTTTGTTCAAGAGGAGAAACGTTGTTGTTATCAACACATCACTTCTCCCTTCTCAGTAATAACCATGAAAGAATATGCCTCCACTTTTCCATTTCTTGTCTTTTGAAGTTAATTCCAATCCTAACTGTAAATCAGAAATGGTACAATCTTTTGATATGTTACAAAGCAATGAAAATTTAATTTAAATAGTATCTTCCCTTTTTTTAAAAGTGCCTTCTTCAATTGAAGCAGAAGCAGCTGTGAATGATGGCTAAGTTAAGAATGAAAAGTAACATCAAAGTAATGTCTGTCACTATGATTTCAAATAGCATGTGCCACTTGGAAAGGTTTGGGTAAAATATAAAAAAGGATGTGGTCGACTAACTGAAATAGAATACAGGCATATAGAAAGTGAGATAGCCTGTAGATTTCTGAATTACTCTGCCCATAAAAAGTTTAAAGGACGATTTAAAAAATGGACAAGCCCATTGGACATTAAATTCTAGTAAGACTATGTGTGTATGGGTGTGTTAGACTTGGGGCATTGCTATGCAATTAAAAATGCCTCGCATGGGTTCCTGGCTTCAAAAGTGTGTTTTTTGTTTCTGGAAGCACCGAGCTCAAAAGGGTTCCTGCCTCCATACATAGCCTCCAGACCTACACTGACATCCAGAAGTGGGAGGGTTGCCACAGAGAAAGGGAAGCAAAGGAGTAACTAGTGAGGGGGGCGGAGCATCTCACAGGCCACGCCCCCTGTGCTCTGCTGGGCATCTTCAACTATACTAACCCATGGGAGTGGGATCTATAAATTCCCAAACTTGATGTTGATTTGGAGAACAAGGCAAGTCACTGAAGGAAGTAAGATATCTCTAGGAATAGCGGACTTTTACTATACAGTAAATGGGACTGTCTACACAGCAGCTGTCATTACTTAAAAGCTCTAAGTGTGCATATTAGTAGACTTCTATGGAGAAAATGCATCTAGTTTTCTGCCAGCAGAGTAATTAGTTTCACGTCAAAAGCCTTCCAGTGCATGTTCAGTGAGAGTCCGAACATCACTGGCTTAAGTGGTGACCTGAGCCTACTTTGTCTCAGTGAACACCAAAAGCCTCACTAGGAAAAAAGGACAGCCACCTTAGCCTCCGGGAGGAGGGAGGGAAGTCAGACCCATTGGCAAACTCACTGGCAAACACAAGCTAGTGCCTGTGACACCTGCGGACCCTCTGTCAGACTTAGAACAGCACGTTCAAGAACACCAGCCCCAGCTCCTGGGTGCTCCTTGACACTGCTACTCCCAGCCCTGATAAGATGCTATCAGCAGGCCCCTCTAAGTACTTAAAGGACTTTAAGCAGATCATTGGGGCAATTACCATAAAGAGGGAAAGATATGGGCCTTTATTGACGGGAGATTAATATTGACCAAAAGCTATCGATTTTTCTCTGCATCTTATTTCTGATGGTAAACCTGTTTTGCAGGTTGGTTGGTTGGTTTGTTGTTATATTGGAGAGTGAGTGGGAACATTTAGATAGAGCTATTGCAATGAATAGTTGTGCTTTTAAATGTGTACATGGTGTTGTGTGTTTGGTTTTCTCATTGAAGTGCTAGGGACCATGAGAGTATAAGTGGTTATAGGGAAAGATTCTTACATTTCATATAAATAACATTTATTAAGTGCCTACTATATCCCAGGCACTGTATTAGCTTTTACACATATAGTATAATTTACTTTCAGGAAATTATACGCAAGGCAAGTATGCTATCCTCACACTAAAGATGAAGAAACTTGCATCCAGAGAGATTTGAGAAACTTGCCCAAACTTAGAGAATAAGTAAAGAAGTAGGGATTGGAATCCAGTATATATTAGTATAATTCTATGTAATTCTAAAGGTAATTTTAGATCTATCCATTAATTATTTAACAATTATCCATTGCAAAGACAATGGAGAAATAGAATTCAAGGTATGCAAAGGTTAATTGTAGGTAGAGACTGTGAAAAAAAAATTTTTGAAGGACAGAATGATGACTCTGAAGTATCCAATCTGGGCCACTAAGGCCAGGACAGTCGCTTTATGTAGTAAGAGTCTGGAAAAGAAAGAAAACAAACAAGGGATTAGCAGCAGGTGTGAAATGACAACTTCAGTCTGGGACCCCTTCTTTTGTTTTTGGTTTTTAAAATACACTGTTTAGGTCATTAACGTAATGTAATAAAAGAAGGGAAAATTGGTAGAAGTGACAAAGAATAAGAAATCACCCATAATGTCACTTATTCCAACACAATTATTTCCAATGTTCTTTTTCCAATTTTTTACTGTATATCTTTTTGCTTTTAATTGTGGTGAGAGCACCCATTGCAGGGCACTTTTTTTCTTTTTGTGACGGGCTGTCTCAAGGGCATTGCTGCAGGATCTTCATGCTTACATTTCATGGATTCAATCCATCTCCTCCAGAGGATACACTACATAGTTTCTCCTATGGTTGCATTTTGCTTACTTGCAGCTTTTTGGTATTGTAAATCACCTTACATTGAGGACATGTATGTACTTTTCTTATAGTAAATTGCTCTGAAATGGGATGCTGGGTGGGTCCATTTCTGTTTTTGAAGCTGGTAAATTCAAGTGACGTATTTATTGGACATGTGAATTGCTCCTCTACTATTCAGGAGAAAGTCAAGGCCAGATACACCAATCTGGGAGGGGAGAGGCAGACATGGTGGATGGGTGTAGTCCTGGGCACCATGGGAGTTTTCAAACATGATTCCTAATTCTTTGACACTTCTGTTGAGAGCCCAGATCGACGTCCCTTATCCGTGAGTCTGGAAGGACTCATAAATGCTTTGGAGGAAAGGCTTTTTAATGGCTGGAGGGAAGACGGATGGCTGAAATGGCAGGGAGCAGACAACGCTATGTAACATCCAAGACTAGACCTTGTAGGTTACACATCTTCTGTCTGCTTCTTTTGGCATGTTGATTCACTGGATGTCCCCAGTTGTGATTCTGTGAGAAGCCCTGGTGATATACCAATGCTCTGGTTGAAAGTCAGGTGACACCAAGTCTTCGAGTTATCCTAGCTCAATACCCAGAATTATAAGTGAAGAAGACTTCACTTCCCCACCTCCCATTGTTCGAATGGTTTACCATGTTCTTGATAAGGTAACATGGAAGGGAAGCAAGTCGTCCTTACTGTGCTCTGTTCAAATTCCTGACTCACAGAATACATGAGCATGATACAACTCCCAGTTTAGGGTAGTTTAATAGATGACAAGTACTGGAACAGCATTTGGTACCTAAAAGTGGGTTGTGTTCTAACAAAATCTAGAATGTGAGGCCTTGGATTTCTGCCCAGTGATCAATAGACAGAAGTCTGATGGGCCCCATGGAAGTTATCAGGGAGGTCTTGAAAGCAAGTGAAAACATAATGAACTCAATAATCAAGACAAGAGGAATTTTAGGAAGAGTGTAGAGGGTATCATCTTGCTTTTGACACCCCAAAATAAGTTGAGCCAATAAAAGAGGTAAACTAAAGAGTTAATTACTCTGTTTTGACTATAATCTGGAGGGAAAATGATAGAAAGAAATTAACAACTAACAAATTAGGAGAGGGTACAAGAGCTAACCAGCTAGCCAAGGGTCTGCAAAATAAGAAATGGCCCCAGGACAAAGATCAAATCCTAGGTCAGGAAGATATGGTCTCGGGGTGAAAACAATTTCAAACTTACAGAATCCATGAGTATTGTAAAAAAGTGGTTGTGTTATCCCATTACGTTTGGGGTGGTTTTTATGCAGCAAAACATACCAGAAACATGCACACATGAGATTATCAGAATGGAAGCCCCTTGGATGAAAAAGGAGAAACAATTTGAAGCCTGAGAGAATGAGGGAAGCAAGAGATTTCATAAGCAGGATGAGAAGAGATATTCCTTAAAGTTAGAAATTGCTCCTCGGTGCAATGTAATGGAATGGAATGGAATGTAACTTCTTTCCCTCAGAGGAGTATTTCGAGATTCGGCCATGTTATTTCTTGTACTCCACTGGAGAGGCGTACCATGAGTGGTTTTCTTTCTGCCCTTTAACAGACATTTGCGATGTTTCCAGATTTGATGATCATAAATGATGCTGCTGTACACATTCATGTACAGGCCTTTGTGGGAATCTAACTTTTCATTTCTCTAACATGAATTCCTAGAAGTGGGATCGCTGAGTCATATGGGACATATGGTTACTTTGTGAGGAAACTCTCACAAAGAGTTTTCCAGAGAAGCTGTCCCATTTTCCATTCCTACCAGCAATGTAAGAGAGTTCATTCCAGTCGCTCCATTATCCATCATTCCTTGGTATCAGTGGTATTTTTTATTTTAGCAGTTTAACAGGCATGTAATGGCACCTCACTGTGGTTTTAAATTTTTTTTTTTTTTTTTTTTTTAAAGATTTTGTTTATTTATTTGTCAGAGAGAGAAAGAGAGAGAGAGAACACAAACATGTAAAGCTGTAGGCAGAAGGAGAAGCAGGTTCCCCACTGAGCAAGGAGCCCAATGTGGGCCTGGACTTAGGACCCTGGGATCATGACCTGAACTGAAGACATCGGCTTAACTGACTGAGCCCCCGAGGCATTTCATTGTGGTTTTAAGTTATACGTTCCTAATGTCTAATATATTTTCCTACTCTTTATCTTCTTAATGAAATTTCTGTTCAAATTTTTTTGCTCACTTTTCCCTGAGTTGCTTGTTTACTTCAAGAGTTCTTTATTTTGGGTAGATTTTTTTTTTTTAAGATTTTCTTTATTTTTTTTGACAGACAGAGATCACAAGTAGGCAGACAGGTAGAAGATCTTGCTAGGTATGTGATTTGTAAATGTTTTCTCCCAATCGGAGCTTGTCTTTTCTGTCTCTGCACTGTGTTCCTCAAACAGCAATGTTTAATGCTTTTAAGAGAAATGCTTAATTTCGATGAAATCCAGCTCACTGATTTTCCTTTATGGATAGTGTTTTCCAAACCCAGGGCGGGAAGGGCTTATCTCCAAGGGCTCCGAATGAGGAAATTCCTTATGGCTGTTGAATCATTCTGGATCCCGTTTGTAGTAGGGGTTACACGGATCTGTGTACGTGTTAAGACACAGAGAACTATACACCAAAAAACGATGAATGCAAAGTTTCTAAAAATCTGTCACCTCTAACTAATTTATCTGTGGGGAAATGAATGTAAATGACATGAATCAGAGCTTTCCCAAGCATAAATCTTTCTATTAAAGAAAACAATAAAAAGCAGCCTTTAACCCTGCCGCGCTGTATCTAAAACATGCAAGTGGCCTAAATCTGTACTCTGACACTCCTCCATTGTTTAACATAATTTATGTGTTAATTGTATGCTAATTTCAATTGTCCATCATTAGCAAAAGAATCAGTTCTTTCAGGAAATCTGCCCAATAGAAAAGATGCTGATGGGTCATTGATATCCAAGCCGGACGACAGGAAAAAGGACTTGGGAAGACTAGTCGAGCTGCTGATTATCTAACAACAAAGGAGCTGATGGCAGGGTCTAAGTGACCCAAAACATTTAGGACCTTTCAAAACTATTCAGATTATTGACTCCACCTGCAGATAAACAAGATCAAAGAATCTGGTCTTTTTTCTCTGCCTTTATAACCAATCAAAGCCCAAGGACTCAAAAGTACCTTCTAATTGGTTTCATTGTTTTGTTTATTGTGCTTATCACAGTGCAGTTAACATTTGCATTTCTAATAGACCACCCTGACATTTCAGCCTGTTTTAAACGACCCTTAATGGTTTCCTACCTTTCAGCAGAACCAATGAGTCCATTCTTAGGGAGTAACAGCTCCTTACAAGAGGGCTGCTCTCCGCTTCACACCACCTTCCTCTCCTCCCGCCACCCCGTGGCCTTAGAAGGTATAAATTCTGCAATGCGGGTTCACACGCATGTATTAGGAGATACTTTTGGAACACTGAAAAAAACATATTTTTAATTAAAAAAAAAAAAAGAAGCAGATACTGTTCTATCTCATCCTGCCATCAGCAACGCAAATGACAAAATCAGGAGCTAACCCGTGAAGACTACTTGCATTTTCCCGTTTCTGCTCCACATTTTCTCACTTCCATGGCTTTTCTCATGTGATTTTCTCCCCCTCAATACCCTGTCCCATCCATCTGCCTGACTCCCCAAAGCCACACCCAATCCCACAGGCCAGAACAGTGGCCCCTCCCTCTCTCCAATGCTCCTGCATTGTATGTTAGTAATAATCACGTCCTTCTTCCTGTGCAGCTTTTGCCATATTGATTTCTATCACCATTCCAGTACAGCTTCTTGCAGGAAAAGACCATGACTTACTCAATTTTCTCTCTTTCTCAAAGTGCCTTGAACACTGAGTCCTTTGATAGGTGATTTGCAAATGTTTTCTCCCAATCTATGGTTTCTCTTTTCATTCTACACTGTGTTCTTCAAGGAGCCAAGTTTTAAACTTGGGTGAAGTCCAGCTTATTAATTTTTTTCTTTTAGAAATAATGTTTCTGGTGTCGTATTTAAGAACTCTTTGCCAAATCTAGAGATTAAAGTGAGGGTGGGGAGGAATTTACAAAGGGTAATCATGATGGAATATTGAGGGAGTGTTGGAATTGTTCTGTATTCTCTTTGTGGTAGTGGTTACAAGAACCGATGCATGTGTTAAAACTCAGAGAACTGTACAGCAAAATATTTATTTAGCATGTGCTTGATTCAAATGTATCATTAAGGAACCCGTTTTTGCTAACTTATCTTGAGAACTTAACATCCTTAACCAAAAGTCCCATTTTCATGCCCCATGTGCTAAGAGAGCTAATAGTGACTCCCAATCAGCAGTCTAGATTAAGAGTTCACTCCATGCAAAAGGACAAATCTTTTGATCTGCAGGCAGACATGTCCCCAGTGACCTATGAGCCACAACAGAATAAAGATGTTGTCCAGCTTTGGAGGATCTCCACACCCCCACACACACCCTGCAATTTGGAGGGATGGGAAAAGTGTCCCATCTATACTGTCTCTACATAGTGAACCCCTTCTGGAAGGAAAAGAGTGACATGAACACAGGAAGAAGAGGCAGAGAGAGAACTAACTTCTCAGTATCTTCCTGCTCCCTTGGGATACTTGTCTCCAAGGTGGTGAGGTACAAGAAGATTCTTCAGCTCTGAGCAATATGCCATGGACCCCACCATCTTGGGAGCTGGTCTGACCCACCTTGGACAGGCCTGATTATATCATGGCTTCCTGAACAACTTTATAGGATTACCCCTGCAATGCCCCATTGGAGATGACCATTGGCATCCCCAGAGCTGGAAATCCTGAAGGGCTCCCAGACCTCATACATAAAAAGGAACTTTATTGCTCCTGAACCCAAATCTTGGTGGCCTTCTCTCAGAAATCCTTGTCCTTGATTCCTTAGCTCTGTGCCAACAAGGAAATAAGCCAAGACTTAATGAAAGTTGCCCAAAACGTGCCACAGCGAGGCTAAAACAATCTTTAGAACAGATGAAAAACAGATGAAATTACCTTGGGCATACACAGATTCGCCCTATGACTCAATTCCTTTTCTTTAAAGTCAAAGAGGATTTCCCTGGAAAGAATAAATGAGCCCTTCCTCTGTCGCTTTGTTTGAAGAACGATGGTCCTGGTGGATGGTCATTTGGGAAGACAAGCTGCTCAAAATGTCGTGTTGACTTAGATGTGTGACTGATGTAGGACCTGTATACGTGCCTTAAGGTCTCCAAATCCCTGCACAAAACTACATGTATAGCAATTAAACTAAATCCATTAATTAGTAAAATGAATTAGAGGTTCAATCCTCAGCTAATTTAGAAGAGGACTAAAAGGTCTATGCAGTTGGCACTTAGACCTTACCCCTAACAAATTGCATACAGTTCTCTTTAGCACTGTGGACCCTACCCTTTCCTAAATGGCATTCAGCTGGGGTCACATGGTTCTGTAATAATATACAGCCAATTAGCCTTCAAGGTAGCAATAGATTGGAATTCCAGTTGCAAACTCCCTACTGCTTAACAAAACTCTCCAAGAAAGCACATGGAAACTCAGAATAGATTTAGGTTCCTGCTCTAGGGCCAGTTACCATGGCAGGGACAATCAGATCAATTTCCTTCTTTCCTTCTATCATGATTTTATGTGTCTTAGAACTGGCAGGGGATTGGGTGCCTGGGTGGCTCAGTGGGTTAAGCCTCTGCCTTCGGCTCAGGTCATGATCTCAGGGTCCTGGGATGGAGCCCTGCGTTGGGCGCTCTACTCAGCAGGGAGCCTGCTTCCCCACCCCCCGGCCACCCGCTTACTTCTGATCTCTCTCTATCTGTCGAATACATAAATAAAATCTTAAAAAAAAAAAAAGAACGGGCAGGGGGAAAAGTGCTGTTCAACTGTTGCATGGAAAATAAAATAAAGAATAATTAAAGGTCAGGCCCTCTTAAGGATAACACTACATTATAAGGAGTTTAAAAAAGACAAAAACTATGAACAAGTTAAACTTCCTTTTACAGAAGTTGCTGCTTTTGTTTTCTTAAGAGCATCTGAAATAACAAAATAAGTTATTTAATTTCATTTACTTCAGCAGTCCACACTAAAAGAGCATCCATTCAAAATCTCACTGCAACATATAACATCTCCAGAGCTTCTATAACTACAAAAAAAAATTTTTTTAAATAAGAAATCTAAGGGGGCGCCTGGGTGGCTCAGTGGGTTAAAGCCTCTGCCTTCGGCTCAGGTCATGATCCCAGGGTTCTGGGATCGAGCCCCGCATCGGGCTGTCCGCTCTGCGGATAACCTGCTTCCTCCGCTCTCTCTTTCTGCCTGCCTCTCTGCCTACTTGTGATCTCTGTCTGTCAAATAAATAAATAAATAAAATCTTAAAAAAAAAAAAAAAAAAAAAAAAAAAAAAAAAATAAGAAATCTAGGATAAGCAACAATTGAACTCAGTTACTCAAAAAGGGCACAGACAGTAAAATAGTAATTTATTCCATCTTTTACTGGATCAGTTTTGTATGAAGAAAGATGAAGTATAAGAGAGAAAATATTTACAAGGTCAGGTAGCATGAAAGACAGAAAAGGTACATTTTATTTTAGTATGCATTTATTCAAGAACTAGAGACAAGGTGTTTTTATATACGCAGGATCTTTTCAAAGCATGGAGATGCAGTGATGAACAAACACAAAAGCCCCTGCTCTCATAGAACTTACATTCTCATGAGCAAGACAGGAAATACACAGACAAGGATACAGAATGCCAAGTATAATGTCAAGTAATGAAAAATGTGATGTAGAAAAAAAATAGGGTAAACGGAGAGAGAGCGATCAGAGGCATTGTGGTGGAAGGAATGGTCCAGAAGTACCCCATCACGAAGGAGATTTCTGAGCAAAATGAAGCTAGGAGGGAGTTCTTTCTGTAAGTATAAAAAATGTATAAGGGATTATGCAACAAATCATCCTAGGAAAAAAGCCTTAATTATTTTGGGAAGAAATAGATGTTTGTATGATCTTTTAAAGCAGAATTAATTCCAGATGAATTAAATTAAATGTATAATAAATACAATTAGCTTTTAAAACAAAGAAATATAGGTAAGTATCTTTGCAATCTTGGGTTAGGGGGAAGGATGCACTAAACAGATGAGCAAAACAGAAACCTCTAGAGAAAAAGCTAAATTATACAAAGATGTAGAATTCCCGCATGACTGAAAGACCCCTAAACAAAATAAATGAAGAAATGACAGAATGATAAAATAGTAGGATATATGGACTTAAAATGTCAACATATAAAGAATTTTCAAATCTGAAACATGCTTTCAGATAATAAGATTATCTGAATTTTTTGATAATATTAAGAAGCAAATCACAAAAGAAGAGATAAAAACTCTCAGTGAAGACCAAAAAAGTCCAGCCTAACTTGTGTTAAAGAGATGAAAATTAAAACAGTACAGATATGCCATTCCTTTCCATTCAAGTTGACAAAGAGTGTTTGGAGATAATACAGGGCAAAAATTTGCCACTTCCTTCACTGCTGTTGGGAATGGTACAGCCTGGTGGGCAAAGGGACCATATATATGCTTCCATCCTAAGAAAATATTCATGTATGCAAACTAGGATTCACAAATGAGATATTGGTGCATTACTTACAGTTTCTCCAAAGCCACCCGGTTCAAGGTGGAATATGAGAAGGGACGTGGGGAGAGAGAGCAGGAAAGTCTCTGTGAGATTTTAGGGCCAATCAGAGCAGATAAACATGTGCTTGTTTAATATGTCAACATTTCAAGTAAGATTTGAATTGCAAAGAGGCTCAGCAGAAATGTATGTACATACATCTTGAACTATATGTATACACATACATATATAGTGCCAATTTACATACATATTAGAAATAAGCCAAATTGTCAATATTAAGAAATTGATTAAATAACCACATAACCATACTCTGAAGCTACTTGTAATTATATGGTCCATACTCAATGATTTAGGAAACGTCTATCATTAATTGCAAACAATATTTTTTTAATTACAAAGTAGTATATGCAATATAATCCCAATTATATTTAAGGAAAAAAATCCATGACTTATGTAAAGAATAATAATGATGTGTTTAGAAAAAGACTAAGACTGCAACAAGATCTATATCAAAATAATAATAATGGTTTTCACTGGGTAAAAGAATTATAGATGATGAAGTGAATGTTTTGGAAAATGAGTAAATTATAAGCCATGGAGGCTTTTCTATATAGTGATCCTAGAGGCTTATTATTATATTTAATTAATTAGTATAATATATCAGTATGTCAATAAACTAAGTGCATCATAACCCTGAATAATTTTACATGATATAGATCTTAGTTAAAATCATATTATTAATTCTTATAGGTTAAATTTAAATTATGTATTCATTAAATATTAATATATAATATACATGATATAATATCTATCATGTAAGAAGTAAAACCCTTGCTCTTTTTCTTTAAAAAGATTTATTTGTCAGAGAGAGGGAGCACAAGCAGGGGGAGCAGCAGGCAGAGCAGGCAGAGGGAGAAGCAGGCTCCCTGCTGAACAAGGAGCCCGATGCGGGACTTGACACCAGAACTCTGGGATCATGACCTGAACCAAAGACAGCGGCTTAACAAACTGAGCCACCCAGGTGTTCCAAAAACCCTTTCTCTTTGAACAGATTCATGAACGAGGGCCCCATTTATCTCTGATTTTAACTAGATACTTAACTCTTGTGCAAACCAGTAACAAAAAGATATGTCTCTTGTTCCCTAATTTTCTCTAAAGCCAAATGCTACTTCTCCATGTCCAGAATTCATTCCTATACATTCTCAAACAGGCCAGAGGAGAGAAAAAATAAAGAGATAATTGAGAAATGATAAACATCACCAATATTTATATAGGGCTTTGGAGTTCTAGACAGTTTCATATAAACTGCAGTTTCATGTATATAATCACACTTAACATTCAATAACAGCTGTGTAATGTAGTTGGGGAAGGCAAATACAGGTCTCATTCTTACAGATGAAGGAATTCGGAAGCAAAGAGCTTAAGCATCTGACCTGGGAAAAGACCTTTGGTTCCCTGCCTTTCCTACGTAACACACTTGAGTTGAGCATGAGATGCTGCACCAGTAATTGCCCAGCTTCTAATTACCAAGACAAGCCTGAGAAACGACTTCTTTACTATCCTTTTAAATAGATGCCATACAAGACTCTATTGTTAAACTCAAATGAACTAAAACTGACTTCTTTTTTGATACTTTTGAAAGCTCTACCACAGCCCTAAAGATAAAGGGAAACACCCTCAGATATTCCAAAATGGAGGAAAGGAATCCTGCTCTGAATAAGAAAATGCTGTTATGGCCAAAATTCTCTGGAATCTGCATAGATGGCCGAAGAAAACACAGAGGCCAAAAAATAAATAAACCAATAAACTCCAATCTTCTCCCTCCTTTCCATTCAATAAAATGTTGGAATATTAAAATATACCGAGAGGTCTGTATTCTGCTGCTGCCAATTTTACCTATACAGATGTAAAATTTATCTTTTCTAGGATTGGTGAGAAAACAGGAAAAGTTTACTCCAGAAAATATTCAGAAATATTTCAATAAAATACACTCCAGTTTTTCCAACGTTACCATTAGATGCAAGGAGTAGCAATAGTCTACATCGCATAGAAATTCTACCAAGTAAGCTAAGATGGAAAAAATGTATTCAGTTTGACATGTATATTTTCCCACAGTCATCTCAAACTAAGATGGCCTCCTTGTGATTTGGTTATTCACAATGAGGTTTTACGGAGTAACCTCCATCAAACCATGGGCATCATCTTAAACTCCTATCTGTCCTTTAAACCCCCTCTTAAACTCAGCAATGTCCCATGTCCATCATCAGATTCTGTCATATTTGATTTGAACTCGCAAACATATATCAAAAGCATTCCAGCCTATTCCTGCTCATCCTGTGGTCCCACTGCCACCACGGTAGCCCTCCATCTCTCACCTCTACAACTGCCACCACTTCCTAAATGCCCTCCCTGCTTTCATGTTGGTATCAATTCATTTCTAAACCCCACCATCTTACGCATCTCACACCCAACTCTTCTGGGGACCATTTACAAAAATTTAAAAATTCTTATTTATAGAAGCCACATATATTCCCACCGTGGAAAGTCTGAAAATTATACAATGGATAAAGGAATTTTTTAAGCCCCCAGTTATACCTCCCAAAGATAACCACTGATTTTAAAAAAAAAAAAAGTTTTTCAAAACAATACAATGAAGATGCCTAATAATGGCTGTAGACGTGAGAGAATGTCCTGCAGTGATTCTCTAACTTGGCTCCTCTAATTTAGATAAAAACACAAGTTTGGGATAGAGACTATTTCTTGTGTGTTCAGAGGATTTAATGTTATGATAAGTTACACTCAGTTTTCTCATCGTGTCAAGTATGTGTCTATTCTAAATGTGGTCCTACTTGCTTGAAATAAGAATGATATAGCATTTCCTTTGTAATTTAGGAATAATTTTAATCTGGTGAGAAAGAAGAAATTCAAGAAAAAAATGTAGTTAAAAGTCACCACAGAGAATAAATTTGAGACTGCTAAAAAGAAAAATTAAATTGAGGATGGATGGTATTGTTAAAACAAACAAACAAGCAAACAAACAAAAAACCCCAAATCTTAGTGGCTTACAACAACAAAGGTTTGCTTCTTACTGATGTTACCTGCCTATTACGGGTCAGTTAACTCTGCTCCATGTGATTTCTCTCCAGGAGCCAGACTAATGCAGTAGTTGATAAACACTTGAGGAAGGGAAAAGAGAGCATAGGGAATCAAATCTGGCTTTTAGAACTCCTTTCCAATAATGTCTCACATACCATTAGCCAGAATAGTCATATAGCCAAGTCTTAATCACTGGAGGAGAAAAGCATAATTCTGGCTAGGGAGAAGCCACAAATATTTGTGAACATGCAGACTACCCCACATGCCTAATGCTATTATGATCTAATCTATAGGAAGCTCCAGACAATGCAGTAAGACAAGAAAAATAAATAAGGAGCATAAACTTTGGAGAGCATATAGAAGTATCATTGTAAACAGATAATTACTTTCTTAGAAAGCTAAAAATAACAAACTGAAAATTTATTAGAATTACTAAGAAGTTGTATTAAGATGGCTAGCAATAAAATACACAGGAATCAAAAGCTTTCCTACATGCTAATAATAACAAGTTAAAAAAGGGAGATACTGGACTTAATGTTCCTATTAGAAGTTAAGAATTCAAATTCCAACTACACAATTATATTCATATTGTTTATAATGCATAGAATTTAAGCACTTTGTACATACTAGTTATTTCATTCTCACCACTTTCTATCCTTATTTATAAATGAGGAAAGTAAAACAAAAAGAGAGTCAGTAAGTTCACAGAGCTAGGAACAGGCAAAAACAGAATTCAAGTCTATTTATTATAGCTCCAAAACCTATGCTTTTTACACTATTCTTTTTCTCTTATCTATCTAAGAAAGCATGTATAGATATGACACAAATATTTCACCAAGTTAGAGAGACTGTTGTCTTGATAACACCAGAAATATATATTACAATAGGTTTGATTATATCTCCAAACAAAATAGTAAACTTGATTAGAATCACTCTTTATTTTACTTATTAGGATAATGAGACAAAAGCAAGTTATCACATTAACATAGGAATAACAGAACTAAGAACAGGCTACATTCCTAAATCTACTAAATTATTTGTATAATTTATATCAAATTTATATCAATTTTTTTTTGTGGAAAAGAAAAACCACTTTTAATTTAACTAAATACTTAAAATGGCAATAGTAACCAATTTGCCTTTTTAAAAATAATTCCTCAAAGGAGAGAAGAAAGTATTCTAATAGTAAAATTGCAGAATGGGATGAATCCAGGATTTGTTGCCAATTCTGTGATCATTCCCATTAGGAAATTTGGCAAACTGAAGAGGAATTCATGAGGAAAGTAAAAAATGAATGCATTGTGTCAGGTGAGTCCTTTCTGGGCCACAACCTGTGGGTTTGATGTGAGCTCTACATCATCACATGGCATGGAATTTATTTGGAAAAGGAAAACCAGTGAGGCTAGGTCAGCAAGAGAACAGAAGACATGAATCCTCTAACTGGATTATTATCCCACAGAGAGGGATGCATGGTCTAGATGGCGTCTGCTCCTATAGTGTAGGCCTGTGTTCCATTAGAGGTCTAATGTTCCCTGCCATTTACTGTTTTTATAGGACAAAAAAAAAAAAAAAATTTTTTTTTTTGAAAGCAGTCTTGTCAGTCGGGCAATACACAGGCTACTGAGAAAGCAGCAGTTTGGAGATAGGGTACCAGCTGTTTATTGGATTTGCCTGGTAATGCCAAGTGTCCAGCACGTGAAGTCCATATGGTAAATAGGATTTTATAATACTTTACTTTGGGAGGCATTCACCTTTTGTGGGACTCTGGGCTTGGGTGCAGTCCCTCCTACTAAGAAAGGAGACATCTCTAGGTTTCTCAGGCAACTTTCTGGCCAATCTAGAAATAGCTAGAGTCATTTCAGATAATTTTTTCCAGCATCACAGTTGGAAAGGGAACTTGAAGTTCCAGGCCTAAAGATGTACAGGTCAGGTTAAAAGATTTTCTTCCCGGTAGATTTCAATCTAAAGGGAATCCCTAAACAAAAACATAAGCAAAAATAAAAACATCTAGACTTTCTGAACATTGCAGTATTTCAAGCAATACATCATTTGCTTTACATGTGTTATTTTATGTGATCCTCTTGATAACAGCATGGCAAAGAGGTTATACTTTCCACCATACAGATGACGAGAACTAGGTTCAGGAAGGCAGAACTTCTCCAGTGTCACACATCTGGTATGTGTCAAAACGGAGATGTGAACTTACACTAGACTGAGTCTTAAACCGGTTTTCTTAAGCACTACTCTGCTCTATTCATCTTAAATTATCGATTACCTTTGTAAAAATGTTTATAAGCCGAAATCACTAATTGCTTTTTCCATATTTGGTGCATATCCTGATACAAAGGTCTTAAGAATGTCTATAGACTGAATCTGCACAAGTATATGTCTACAGACTGAATCTTGACAAAAGACTAAATGAAGAAAAACTAGGATATTTTAAAATTAATATGCTCTAAACATCTCTGCTTTCATTTTGGTACATATTGTAAAGTTGACTTACAATATGGACTTAATAATTCAGAGTAAGCAGAGTTTGTATCAGGTCAGCTGTTATAAAGTAAATTCTTCTCAGTGATATCAATATCAGCCCAATAACGCCATAAATCAAGTCTCTGCCTATTTACTACAACATGCAAGGGCAGAAATGAAGACGGGGGAAGAGGGATGAGTTTCTTAAGCCCTCTAAAGTAGACTTGTTGGAGGAGAATATATTGAAGGATAAAGGAATCACAATAAACTTTCTTATGATCATGAATTTTGGCAAAATACCAAGAAGTTTGGAAGGTATCAAATATCTTTTATCCTCAAGAAAATGAAATAGGAGGCCTACTACCTTCATAAAGTCAAGACAACATATGTGCAAGCCAGCTGATGACATCCACAATTTCTTGGAATATCCAAGCAAACAAGAAAAAGGAAAGTCTTTGGCACTGTGTTTCTCATGGTGAGAAATGACTGGAGGAACCAGATAGGAACAAAGATTGGAGGCCCTACAGATCTCTCAGGCAGATAAAAACAAAACATGCAATGCAGTGAGGTGCTCGTGGACAAACATTGAATTCCAGTCCTTCCTACCAGATGAAATTTTTCCTGAGTCACCCAAGGAAGTTGAGCATTTGATGTTGGGTGCTCATTGGTATTAAGTCTTAACTGCTTTATCTGTAAATCCTATAAGCCATCATAGTAGGGTAATGACCCTTTTCTACTTCACAAAGATGTTTTGTAGATTAACTAATTAATGATTATAAAGTGTTACATCTTATTAAGTTTATTATGATCATTAAGTTCTCATGATGAAGAGATAAATTTTGAAAACTTGATGTTCAGTAGGTGGCGTTCTTCCCTCTGGATCTATAGGGAATCCTAGCTATGTTCTAGGGACTATCTGATGCCTTTGGATGCTTAACTGTTAAAACAATACTATCCACTGGCACTCCCCCCAGGCACATGGAAGAGTAAAGAAAGACATACCTCTATTTCATCATGATTTGAATAACATCTGTACAAGATTGGATACTGGCTCCCTCAATAATACATAGTATGTCATCAAGTATATATTTTCCAGGACATTTTTTTAAAAATAGAACACAAAAACTAATTTAACATGTAAAACACAAATATGTAAAATAAATTTATAGTTATCCTTTAACATAAATATATATAAATAAGATACATTTATGCAGATATGTAAATGAATAAAATGTAATAGCCAACACTCAAAGAGCATTTAATTAGGTACTATTTAATTGCCTTGTATTATTTCATTAAATCCACTCAACAATTGCTGCTGTTATTGTTGTTGTTGTCTATACAGTGGTAGAAGATTCATTCGTAAACTAGGAGCCACCTATGTGAATCCAAGTTGTTCTGAATCCAAACTGCCACCTCTCAACCCCTAAGCCTTACTCCCTCCTGTTCTGCCTACTTATCACCGAGTCCCCATGAGAAAACGTGTATAATAATTTTATTACAAACACAGAACATAAAATTTGAATTCCCTGTATGGAAAAGAAGAGGGAAAATAATGATTGAATATTGGTAGAAATTTGTTATGATGGTAATATTTTGCAATTATGGTTTCAAAAAGCTTGAGTTACTTTATATAATAAATTCTTTGTTTATTCACATAAGTATATATTCTACTGTCGCTAAACTTCTGAAAGATGTTCTTGTTTTCTTTCCTTATTAATTCAGGGAGTGTCTGTGTGGGGAACAGTTTGGGGAGGGATGAGCAGTGTGAGAGGGATTATCGGCTTTAGAATTTCTGGATGGAGTCTCCTAGACTTAGTGACAACAGCAAACCTCTGTACTTTTCCTCCACAGGTGGAGAGTTTGGCTCCAGGACATTGTTTAGGTGATGGAACTTACTGGCAAGTGAACAGAGAAATTTCAGAATGCCTGGTAAATACTACCACTGTACTATCACATTAAGAATTTTAATCCTTGATGTAACTAATGATCCTATTAACATATGTTGATCAACAGCCATGATATGTGATATGTATATCATTGAATCATTCTGTGGCCTCCCCCAATAAGACCAGAACACTAATATTGATTTAGATTTTTTCCAATGTAGAATACGATCAATAACTGAGAAAAAAATCCAAAATAGATAGTTTTTGATCTGTCATTAAGAAATATAGGAATTGCTATGAACTGCTTTTTAAAAATAATTTTTAGGGTACCTGTGTAGCTCAATAAGTTAAACATCTGCCTTTGGCTCAGGTCATGATATCAGGGTCCTGGGTCCAGTCCTACATAGGGTTCACTGCTCAGTGGGGAGTCTGCTTCTCCTTCTCCCTCTGCCCAACACCCCCAAGCTCGTGCTCTCTCTCTCTCTTTCAAGTAAATAAATAAAATCTTTTAAAAAATAAATCATGAAATATCTTCACTTAAAAAAATAAGAAATAAAGATAATTTTTAGTTATAACCGCATCCAAAACAAGAAAAGTCTATGAAGTGCTAGACTTCATGGAAAATGTATCAGAAACAGATGCTTCTAGAACTCTATAAAATTCAGTGCAGACTCAGCTTAAGAAAACTGGAAATGTAGCACCCATGTTAAAGGAAATAGCAGCTCCTTTGCTAGTGTCTCAACTGTGGCAAGTGGAATTTTTGTCCTCTGGGACTGAAGAGTCCAGTGGAACACTGACTAGAGCCAAGCTTGGTACCCAACATTCCAGAGATGAACCTCAAGCCTAGTGTCTTTTCTTGGCCCAGTATGGCTGCCACATACTTCCTGCTTGATGTCGTCAGGAAAGGAGTTCACTTTTATTCTAGAAATAAAAATAAATAGGACTCCATGCCAAAGGTGTAGAAGAAGGGGTCTTTTCTTAAGAAAAGGTGTAGAAGAAAAGGTCTTTTCTTAAGAAAAGACAGATAAAACAGTAACATATTTTAAAATTTTGTAAGCATGGTCTCTCAGGGAATGACTCCTTGATGGCTGTAATCCAGCATGGCGAGTCTTAACTGTTTCTCTGAGTGGTGACCTGGTCTCTCAATGTGTTCCTTGTGGTGAGAAAAGAGAATACATGTGGCTGGGCTTTAACACAGTAAGTTTAACATAATTTTTGAAAGTTCATAATAACTTTGACAGTTAACTCTCCACAGATAACACAAGTAAAATAAATCTTAATTTTACATAATTTTTAAACATTTATTTATGAGAGAGAGTGTGCAAACCAGGGAGGGGCAGAGGGAAAGGGAGAGAGAGAACCCCAAGCAGACTCCACACTGAGTTTGAAGCCTGAGGTGGGGCTTAATCTCACTACTCTGAGATCAGGACGTGAGCCCAAACCAAGAGTCAGATGCTTATTCAACTGTGCCACCCAAATGTCCCGAATTCTACATATTTTTAACATTGGTTTTCTGAATGATCTATATGCCATACCACGACAGGTTTGTAACTACATTTTCTCAAACTTATGTCAAATTCACCATAGACCATCTTCCCATATGAGCTTGATAAAGCATCCTAAAAATATTCTCAAGAGATGGTCTTTCACCAACCAAAACATCTCATGAAAGGCCTTTTGCCTCAAAATTATAGAATCTCATGACAGAAGCTTAAATGGTTTGACCTCCATTTGTCACGTATACAAATACTTCTCTACAAATCACTTCTATAAAAACGTTTATGCTTGCATCAATTGGGAAAAAATCGTGAAATCGCTCAGTTTCCTCATCAGTAAAGTGGAGAGAATAGTACCAACTCTACCTAACTCATTTGGATAAGGAGAACTGACTTGGAAATTAAAGCAGCAGGAAAGGGGGGGAAAAAGGATTTTCAAACACAGTTTATTCAAATTTGTCTTTTTTTCATTCAATGAATGTATCACCCTCAAAGTAGGACACAGCTTCTGGGAGAAACCAGTATTAGAGCAGGAAGTGATATGTGCCCAGAATAGAGCATATTCAACCAAATACATTCAGGGTATTAATACGAAGACAGATGCTAAAGTCAGATGCTCTCACAACTCACAACCATTTGCCTCCATCACCATCACTTTGAAATATGTCAAGATGCCAGGCATACACAAAACTTGAAGTTGAATTTACAGAAAAGGGAATGTTTTATGGACCACCCATTGCAGATGGTCCTTCCACTGTCCTAAAGTGCTCCAAGAGCCTGTAAATTTTCTGACATTCTTTCATTAATCCCTAATCCTTTATTTTAGTGTATCAAACCCACTCCTGTCTCAAGACCTGTGCACTTGCTGTCCCCTTCTCCGGCCAGCTGTTCCCCAGCTTGTACCTCCACTCTACTCTGTTCCCTTCTTGGATGAATTCCCTGCCTGACACTCCTTGCCCTCTCTGGCTCTATGGAGACAGAGAAACCTGACTTTCTCAGCTGCAGTCCATTTATGTAATACTTAGTAAGCCCTCATGAAATGTTCCCTATGTATCAGATTTGCTAAATAATTATATATCTCTAAATTCTCACCACAACTCCAAAGATCTGCATCATTACATCCATGTCACAGATAAGGAACACTGATCCCAAAGAGGTTAGGTAACCTGTCCCAAATCACAGAACAAAACATGGGAATCCATTACCAGCCAATATGTATTAACTGAGCATCTACTATGTGAAAGGCTTTTGTGGGCTGAGAACATATAATCACACCATCCTTCACCTCTGCTCTCAAAGGACTTCCAATCTAGTTGAAAAGAAAAGCCCAAACAAGGTTGTTTACATACATGGTAAGAACACAAAGGAGGGAGGAATCGGTATGAATGGAAAGAGGAAGAGGTCATAGACTAAATGTTGGTATTCCGGTGTTGAAATTCAAAACCCAATAGTGTGATGGAATCAGTGGATGGGTCCCTTGGGAGCTAATTAGATTTAGATGAGGTCATGAGGGGAGGTCCTTAAGACAGAATTAGGGTGCTTCTAAGGGAAGACCAAAGAGCTTGGGAACACACTATCTCTCTCTCTCTCTCTTTCTCCAAGCCAGACCAGAAGTGAGTCCTCACCAGGAACTGAGTTGGCCAACACCCGGATCTTGGACGTCCAGCCTCCAGACCGCAAGAAATAAAAATCTGTGGTGTCAGTCACCCAGTCTATGATATTTTGTCAGAGCTGCCCATGGAGAGTTAGACAACAGACAAATTGGTTTAAGCAAGTCAGCAGGAGAAGTAACATTTTAATAAATGAAGGGGCACTCTTGGTAGGGGGAGTTCCCTTCTGACAACACATCAGCCCATAGGTATACAGCATATTAAATAAGAGTTCTTCTTGAACTTGAGAATAATGAATTTCTATGCTGCTTCTTAAAGATATTCAGAATAAATCTAAAACACGCATAGATGTACGGACATGGAAATGATGTGTGTGTGTGTGGGCTAGAAAAATGAATAATGAGAGAGTTCTGCGTACAGCCCTCTTGTCTATAATATCAGAAGAGAATCTTGGCTGAATCACAAATTTCCCTGTAGGAAACTGAAGCTCTAGGCCCGGGTTCACAGATGTGTACATTTCTTTTCATCACAGAGTTTTAGAAAGAGTTTTCCCCCAGAGAAGCTCCCTGTAAAATGACATTTATTGTCACAGTTATTTTCACTGAAAATTGGTTCAGGTATACAAGTTAAGACATGAACCTTCCAGCGGCCAACACGGCTCTGTCAGCCTGGGATCTGAGAACCCTCGTGATGTTTTCCTGCCTCTGACATCATTATCAACCAGGACACCACAATCCGAAGCTAGCTGACAACTGAGTTCATTATGCCTACAGCAAAAATATCAAATGCCTCCTCCCCCAGCTGGGCTCATCCTGCCCTCCGAGACAGATGTAAAAACTTGTTTGAGATGGTGAAGTTGGAAAGTGTGCCTTAAGACAGCCAGAGACTCGTTGGTGGTTCTCAGATTTGGCTGCACAAGAGCATCATCTGGGAACCTGGAAAAACTCCTCAGGCTTGGGATCCTGAGGGGTAGGTCTCAGGCCTCCCTCTAAAGCTCCCAAGGTGATTCCACGGTGAAGTGGAAAGTTGAGAACCACTGCTTCCATCTGTCCAGTGGTTTCAACCCTACATCTACGTTAGAGTTATCTGGGAAGTTTCACAAAACAATGATGTCCAGATACTTCCCTTGGAGACACTGATTTCGTTGGTCTGGGGTCAGGAATGTTCAGAAACTCCCAGGGCAACAGACACCCAGAGTTTAAGAATTATTATTATTGCTACTAATTCTAAACCCGTCACTACACTCATGCATTTCTTTCTTTCTTTTTTTTTTTTTTTTTAAAGATTTTATTTATGTATTTGAGAGAGAGAAAGCACGAGGAGGGTTAGGGGCAGAGGGGGAGGGAGAAGCAGACTGTCCAGTGAACAGGGAGCCCAATGTGGGGCTCCATCCCAGGACCCTGGGATCACGACCTGAGCTCAAAGCAGATGCTTAACCGACTGAGCCCCCCAAATGACCCCTTATGTAGTTCTTTATCAGGAACATGTTGATTGAAAAATTATAGCCAGGCTCTCAGTAATATGAAACCTCAAGAGAGAAGGGCTACAGTTGCCCCCAAGACTGTAAAAGAGAAGAGGAGTTTCTCTTTGGGCTCTAGCTTTTGGAGTCAAATGTGTTCTTAGACCAGTTCGTCAAATTAGACAACACAGACTAAGACTGGGTACATACTAGGTATTTGTGGAGAAATCTCATTAAGTTTGTTACTCAAAATTTTCAGGTGCGGAAATACCAAGCCTCCAGAAAGTCTTCCTTGAAATCTTGTTCAGGCCCCTAGGAGATGGACTCTTTTGACTGGCCTTGGAATTTTTGCTTGTTTTTCTCCTAGGTTGGTGGCTTCCTAGCCGTGAACAGCCTGCTGAACTCTACATTCTGACGGATGGTCCGTCAGCCCCGATATTTGGCATGTGCACACTGAAATCATCCTCTGCTCACACTAAATCATTTCAACCTTCCAGGCCCACTGGGTTCGGGAGTGGTGCCGCCATTTCTTTTCCTGCCCAAGCTCAAAGCCTTTGCGTGGCTCTCGTTCTTTCCTGGATCAAGTTAGAAATCATGTGGTGAAGTTCTCTCTCACACGCGGGTACAACACGCACCCCTTCCTCTGCCCCTTCAGGAACTCTACTCTACGCTAGTCCCCCTCAGCCGTGTGGACACATTCCGGGACCCCCGGGGGATGTCTGAAACTACACCCTATATATACTGCGCTTTCTGTTTTTTTCCCCTCTCCATCCATCTATACACACCTATAATAAAACTTAAATTATAAATTAGGCATGTTCAGAGATTAACAACAACAATAATAAAATAGAACAACGATAACAATATACTGTAATAAAATTCGTGTGAATGTGATCTCCCTCCTCTCTTGGTCTCTCAAGGTATCAGATTGGACTGTACTCACTTTCCTTGTGGTGAATGAGATGACAGAGTGCCTCCGCGATGAGATGAGGTCGGTGAATGAGGTAGGCATTGTGACGTAGTGGGAGGCTACTAGTGACCTTCTGACCTGACGTCAGAAGGAGGATCCTCTACTTCCAAACCACAGTTGACCATGGGGAGCAGAAACCACAGAGAAAGGAAGCTACTAGACCCTCACATTCTTGCCAGTGTGAACTACTGACTAATAGCACCCTTATTTTCACTTCCTTGTACATCACTGACAGACTAAACTTGCATGAAGATCATGTTCGGCCTGTTGCCTTCTAATTGATAAACACCCTCTCACACACACACACACACCAGCGACTCCATTTTCTACCACTCTGAACGAAAATCCCCTTTTCTTAAGACACATCACCCATGGATTTTACACTAGTTTTCCGACTTTAGATCCCCGACGATGCCTGTAAGAGTGTCTGCCTTTCCTTCCTCTTTCATTCCTGAGCTGTGTCCTCTCTGCTTACCCAAATTCCACCTATGCCGGAATGCCCATCGGGGTAAGGACAAATGCCACTGTCCCAAAGTGCCCTTGTTTTCAAGGTCAGTGCAAAAATGGAGCTAGGCTAAAGTTAATTTTTATAAGACAAATCTTGTGAAGTAAATCATAAAGTGCATTTTACGTTCGCGACAGAATGAAGAACACCCACAGAGGCAAACAGGAGTCGACGCCAATCTCCACGGGAACTTCTGTGGATGTACACAGTGCTGCTGACCCAGATTCAGTGACTCTCATTAACTTCAAAGACTGCTCATTCCAAGGAAATTCAGAGGAGTAGGAAACAGTAAGAAACAGTAACAGGGCCTCGGAAAAGCAGCGCGTCCTGATAATACGGTTTTTAAAAAAAAATCCAAAAGACTCGATCTTAAAGTGCATCTCCCTTGCTTGACTGGACCTACATCTCAGTGAAAGACCCACGAAGCCTATGTAAGATCATGAAGCCCACGACTTCAGCATTTTGTGATTCGAACATTTATAGGGAAAAACAGAAGTTCTTAGTTGTTTGGAATTCATCTTTGCAGACCACCGCTGTTCCATAGAATCACTCCAAACTGCTCCTTCTGGAATGAAGACGTTTCCAGAATAGCAGTTCCCATGGTGTTTCTGCCCAGAGCGAAGACACCAGGGGAGGTGGTACATCGCATGACAGGCAATGCCTAGCGATAGGAAATCATACCAAAGCCCAAGCCTTAGCAAAGGGGCATGGATCACCCCCTCCTCCCCGCCATGGGCTGTGTGCCTGTGTTTTCATTTTCAGCATTGGGCCTGTCAGGGTATGCAGGCCAGGCCACATTATCATCACCTGGTGATGTCAGATCTTTGAAGGACTTTTGTTTCTTTTTGATACTGAACCACCTAGGGCCATTTCTATTAATAAAATGTGTTTTGCTGAGTTTGGGGATATATTCCTTTTCATTATTTTCAAAAGGAACGTTGAATTGCTTTTCTGGAGCACAGTTTTCAATCCCTTCTGCATTTTCCTTGCTTGTACACTATTGTCATTGAGGTTACGGAGCTTGGGAGAAAAATTCAAGAATAGAAGTGGAAGTCGTGTTATGAATAAAATTTATGTGGTGAGTTTTTATACCCACAGACAACAGCTCTCCTGATGCCTCTCGCATTTGAGAGCGTGTCCCTGAGCACGGTCACATGTGCTCACTCCGATCGGGGCATCTTTCAGGCCATACTTTCATTTCTGTCCTTGCCTCTCGCCTTCCCACTAGACACACGGCTCCTTTAGGACAGGAACTGGGTCGTTCTTCTCTGCGTTTGCATTGCCGAGGCAGTGCTCAATAAATGTCTGTGAGATGAGCCAGAGGTAGAATTCTATGCTTTGAGACATAGGGGAATTGGAACAGTATTTGTATAAAGACTAAAGGAAAAAAAAAAAAAAAGGAAATTATGCTAAAACAGGAAGAAGATGCTAGAATAAGGATTAGTCCATGAGGGATAAAATGTTAGAAATAGTTATAGGAAAATTTGAGACAATTATACTTTTTTATCTCCCAGAGGCATGGAGGAATCCATGGAAACAACAACAACAACAAAAAAAAACCTAACACACATCTCCATCTCTGAGGCCAGGTCCAGATCAGAGGCTTACGGACGTCTACACATGCTTAGTGTCCTTCCATGGCAGACATCTTGGGGCAAAAGTGAAAGGACTTTACTCCTCCGTCAAGGGAGAAGATTGTCATAGGGAATGAACCAATGAGAGTAACTAAGAGGATTAAAAGTGGAAGGATTGAGATTTTTATTGGTGTATTACATATGCACTAAATTTGTCCATGCACTAGTTTTGGATTTTACTGAGACCCCATAAAACAGAGTAAATCTAAGTAACTCTTTGACACCAGACATAAATACTATGGTGGCATCTGAAAATAGATACGCCAGGACCTCCTCAGGCGGAAACAGGTTTTCTGCAAAAGCTATCTCGGAATGTTCCCTAAAAATACAGGATTTCAAGTACTCTAACAAGCAGCTTTACGCAGTTTTTCACGGGTGCAGACTCTGGAATCAGATGCCCTGCATTTGAATCCCAGATCCGCTGCTTACCAGCTGAGTTACTTTGCAAAGGCTCTTTAACCTGTCTATACCTGGTTAATTCAGACGAAATACGCTCTCCAATCTCACTGTCTTTTGTGAGGGTTTCCACAGAAGGACAAGTAGTAACCAGTCAACAAATCCCGGTCCTTATTGTAGTAATCATCCTGCTCAGTGTGCTGGTAATTTATGTTTACAGAAGACCCTAGATCCTCTTTCTTAGTTTTATGCAAGACAGTAAAGGGAGCTCAGAAGATTGCTGATTTACTGGTGTCTCTGTGGCCTTTTAGAGCTGATACTGGAGAGGAGAATCTGGCTCATCCCAGATGTCCTCCTGCCTTCAAAAGCCCCAAAGTCTGAGGGAACATGAGTCTGATCAACCTGATAAATCCACTTTCTTAACAACTCCCTTTGTTTTTATGCATCATGTAAAAATCTCAAAAGCACAAAAGGAGGCAAAGAATTAAAAGGTAACCAACCAAATTAACTAATGTTATATCTGGGTAAAGAACTGATGTGTGATATTTTGCTTCCTTTTTTTTTTTTTTTTTTGGTGGTTTATTAAAATTTATTGAAATTCAAAGTTTGATCTTCTATCCCATGAACATCCATTCAGGTGCCTTTCAGCTGGTAAGATGCTCTCATAACGGGCTTGCAGCTCCCATAAATGCTCTCTAAATCTTGAGGTTGACAAGTCTGCCTTGGCTTAAAAATCCTTGTTCTTGGCCTTGTAAGACACCCCAACTCTCCAGACATTTATACAGAGAGGTCTACAAAATCAGGACCACAAGCAAGCCATCCATGACTGTGTGGCCTGTAAGCCCACAATTCATCA
Organism: Mustela lutreola; assembly: GCF_030435805.1. Taxonomy (NCBI): domain Eukaryota; kingdom Metazoa; phylum Chordata; class Mammalia; order Carnivora; family Mustelidae; genus Mustela; species Mustela lutreola. Next base: position 8,269,126 of record NC_081297.1, on the reverse strand, counting down.
GTCCAGACATGATGAAGACTCCAGTCAACCCCTCTAACTTCCAGCTAATTCTGTTTAGTGTCTGTTTGCTTGTGGCTAGGCTGTTGAAACTTGAACTTTAGGACCTAGGAAGAAACAACTTCTCGTAAACTTAGTGGCAATCTCTAAGTTCTTTAAATTTAACACCATTTTTTGTGCTTTATTCTTTACCCTTTTTACATAGTCCACATTTTCTTGTCAAGATGAGATTTTGAGGGACAGGAAAATGAATTAATTTCAGATCATCTAGCTTATCTCAACAGAAGCTAGATTTCCCCCACTCTGTTTACTATGTTTTTTGCATTACTTACTAGATTTTAAGACTTATCTCTGTGAGTCCTCATACTTTATGTGTCAGACATCAAAATTCTTAGGTAATAAAATTGTCAATTTGTTAAGCAAGACTCACTTAGGGAATGTCTCCTCATGTGTTCATTTGCTCATCTGGAGAAACCATTCAATTTTTCCATACAAATTCAAAGCAAGTTGGGATCTTATTTCTGTATTGAGAGAGAGAAAAAGAGAGAGAACAAGCAGGCAGAGCAACTGAAGGAGAGGGAGAAGCAGACTCCCTGCTGAGCAGGGAACCCAATGTGGGACTCCATCCCAGGACTCTGGGTTCATAACCTAATGAGATGCTTAACCTACTGAGCCACCGAGGCCCCCCACTGAGAACTTTTAAAGACCTAGTGAAACCTGTTTAGTCTTTTCATAAAGGTAGGTATCCATGTTTATAAAATATGACTATATCATTTAACTGATATGAATTAATGACATGTTTTCAGACTTAATAATAAATAAGGCATATTTCACTTGTACTTTGACTAGCCATCTAGGCTGTCCCCTACAGTGGCTACCTTGAAGGACATCCTGTATCACAGTTGTTAAGACTGCCTGTTGACTTGTAGCAAAGAGCATTAAGAAAAGGTTGTGTAATTAATGGGAAACAGTACAAAGGGAAGAAGGATTGGTTCAGTAATGGAGTAAGGGCTACGTGTTAATGAAATGATGGAAAATGCCAAAATGGAAGCAGCAGTCAGACTGAATGACCTTGGAAAGGGATGGGAATTCAAAGAGACTTCAGTGATAGAAGCATTTGTTTAAAGGAAGCGTAAAGATAAAGTCCACTGATACTATGCAATGACTTCTAAATGGTCAGCGGGACGCCAGGGCTCTCTGTGTTTGAGGAAATGGGACTTGGACTTCAGACCCAACTAGTTCCTTAGCTGACCCTGTGTTTGTTTGTTTGTTTGTTTGTGGCCCAAGTCACATAGCGTCCTACTCCTCTAGAGTTACGTGATGTGTAGGGAGAGAAATCTGGAAGGTTTACATTAAAGATGTCCACCAGTATTTGTGAATTTAGCAATGAATGAATGAATGAATGAATGAATGACTCCTTTGGAAATGAAGCCCTCTGCAGTGCATTTAACCTCATAAAACAAAGCCTCAGCAATTGTGCAAAGTGTGAAGAAGCACTTTATAGTTATAGTTAGTGGAAGTATTCCTTCTAAGACCTCTCACCGCATGCAGCTGGACAGCGACACGGCTCCACAGGGGGCTCCCATTTGAAAAATACAAGGAACTGATTCTAGCCCAAACTATTGAACTGTTCCTGGCCATTCCCAGCCTCACTGTCATGGACACTTCCCTTTGTCCACCTCGGTTTAATTACCCCCCTACGTGCACACAGAAAAGAGATACCAAGATACCAATTATTCAAGCATATTGTTTCACTCGTTCATTCGTTCTTCACTTACTGGTCCGTTGCACTTGAGCATGGATGCATGTCAAAGTATTTTCCCATTCATACATTTGCCTTTAGTTCCTAACTATCGAATGAAAAGGTCTGATGCTCTATAGAAGGCATTTCTGACAACAAGCAGACAGACGGACACCAGGAGCAGATCTGAGGAATTCCTAAACCCATAGTAAGTGTGAGTCAAACTTTTACAGTGAACAGGCTAACTTTCAGTTCAGGGGTGTTGGGGAGATAGAAATCAGAAAGAATGGCCTAAAAGCTCTTTTCTTTCCTCCAAATGAAGATACCCTTGGCACCTGACTACCTCCAGTTGGCCTAATCCCAGAAGTTGTTCTAGGTAGAAGGTGCGTGCAATGGCTTTGTATCCTACTGGAGGCTGCCCAACACCCTTTTCAGAAGAACCCTCTCAATTCTGTCCTTTTTTATCACCCACTTTCTTGGCTTTTACACTTTCTCTTTGTCATCAGCTTTCTGGAGATATATCCCATGTTTTCTGGCACCATTGGTATTTTTAGTTTACATTAATTTATTAAATTATATTTTATATATTAATTTTTATATATAATTTATATTAATTTATTATTTTTTACCATAATCCCCTCCCCTTCCTGATACCCTATAACAACCTCTATGACATTTGCATTTCTCCCACTTCTATAAATAAAACGGTATCAGAGAGAAGTAGTGAAAATACACTCTCTATATTATTGGAGGCCCCTCATTTTTTTTTTCCGTTCTTCTGAGTGTACACCGAGAAACTTTTTCTCCTCGTTAATGTGAAAAATACAAACAATTATGTCATCTCTTTCTTACCTCCAAGAGTTGAAATATTAACCAACTAAGCCTCAAGGTGAAGCAACACAAACACAATAGCTATATATCACCATCCATTTCCTCTTCATAACTGAAACCTATGCTAATTAATTATTGACAAGTAATAGATCTCGAACATAGCTTATATCATGGCTTTAGGCCAACAGCCCAGTACAAAATAATACAATATTTGAAGAGGAAAGTTATGCAAATCACAAAGCCAAACCAGAAAATGTATCAAATGCATACTTCCGTGAGACTTACTCAGTACTTTATTCTCTCACTTTTTGGGGTCTTGTTTGTCTTTCTAGATTCTAGAAAAAAAGGAAGTAGTGGTTTTAAGATAACTCTGGGAATTCTTCTTTAGGTTAAATATTGTTGATAAGGCAAGTGTTCTTGGTAAAGTATTAAAAAAAAGGGGGTGGGGAATGACTTGGACAGGCTTTGTGGTTGAGAGTTTCCACCAGCCACCAGAGCGCTGTTGGGAATACTCAGGGCCTCTACGAATCAGTCCTGGTGTGAACTGTCTAGGTAGGAAAGATCTTTTAATCTGGAAGCATTTGGTAAAATTTAAGGAAGCTATAATAAAATGAAAGAAAATGGGACTGAAAGGAACCTCTAAAAGGCATGTGTGCTCTTCTTGTGCCTGCCCTTCTATTGCTTCGGAGCCTTGGAACCTACAATACAGATAAGTTTAAAAGATGTCGGCAGCTGTGTTCTCCCCACCCTACCTCACCAGCATCACATGCAAGTAATTATTGCCACTTGCTTCATAACTAACTTTCATTCTCCTTTCTAGAGTATCAGTGAACTTCTTTACTTGTCTTCATTAGAGATAGTAATGAGCTTGGGCCCAAAGTTCTCTATACTGCAACACGTCTGGGGCTCAGCAACACTAAGTTACTTTTCAACAGCCTTCTTAGATGTAAACAATTCCCACTCATTTCACTTGTATTTAATAATCTAACTTTCTAATGCTTGAAATTTTGCTGTCTTGCTGCTTTAGCATTTCTTTCTCCCACTTTGGCTTACTTGAAAGTTGAGGAGTCCAAAGTGTGAGAATTTCAGGAGAGTATCATTACCACCTCAGTTTTGATGTGTACCCAATTCCACAGGCAGATTCTTGTAGCAGGGTGGGTCACATTGAAAGCTGCCAATGAATATTTAGATTCTGAATTGCTAACATGGTCAGACCTTATGTTGGCCCACAAAGTCTAACATTTTTTGAAAGGGAGGTTTAAATATTTCTTGCAATTTCTGCAGTCCACAATATTTAAGATACCTAAGGGAGCATAGAGTTTAAGACAAAGCCATACCTTCATGGAACTAATAATGTATTAGAGAAGGACTGGCAAATCACTGATATAAAACAGGAGACTGTAAGTTCCATGGGAAGGAATTACCCAAGTTAATCAAGAGATTCAGAGAAGGAATAAGTTATTTTATAAAGAAAGAGATTACAGAAAAGAGGGAAGGAGTAACATTCTATCTCAGACATTGCTGAGAGTGACCAAGACCCAGAATTGGACAAATCAGCTGGAATGGAGGAGCTACTGGGGAAGCAGAGCCAGAACAAGGTGCTGGGGAAACATCTGGTCCAATAGGCAGACCATGATGTGTGGAGAGAGTTGGAAATAACCACAGATGGTAACCCAGACCGTCATGGTTGGAGGTATGGAAGTAAGTGGAAGAGATGGCATATTACGAAAGTGGGTACGGAGAAAATGATTAATCCAAAGGAAAGGGAGAAAGTGGCATGCAGGGAGACAAGAGCAACAGAAAGTGGAAGCACCAGTTTGAAAAGTGATGGGAATTGGAACCAAGCAGCCAAGCCACTGAGGTTCCCAGCTGGGATGCGAAATCTGAAGAGGAACCACCCTAGCAAACATCTCTTATGATGGGTAGCAGGAATAAGTGCATCCTGGGTGTTAGCTCACTTGACCTTTCCAACAATGTCATTGAGTAGGCACTATTATTGCCATTTTGCAGTTTAGAAAGCCTGAGTTTCAGAGGGATTAAGTGGAATCCCGAGGTCAGAGGCAAAGCCAGTCTTTAAGCCCAGCATTCTGGCTCCAGGGTCATGCTCTTGGCCGCCACACTGCATTAGCCGGCTGAGGTTGAGTGCTGCCTGAGTGTTTGTAGACGATTTTCAAGAGAAACATTTTCCTGAGAGCTGATGTCTGCTCTGCAACCCTGTTCTCCTCCCAGTAGGAAATAATCAGGTAGATTTTCCCTTTCTAAGCATTATTGAAAGGCACATCACACTTGCAAACCACGTTTTGTTTCCAATATTTCAGATGTATATGGGAAAGACAGAAACATAAGAAAAGGAAGGGGTTGGGAGAAATGTCATCTAGCTTTCACTATTTCCTCCCTAAATAAGATAATTGTCTGAATAAATAAAAGAACGAGACAATGAATGCAACAATGGGTGATATTGGAATGCCAGTTCCTCTAAGCCATGCTACAATGAAAATAAAGAAGCAAGTTAATCCCAGGAGAGAAAAAGCAGGGAGGAGCCCTTGGAACGCAGTAACCATAAGTACCACCCACTATGGCAAGTAACAGCTTTTGCCGCTGCAGAAAGTTTCCCTTTGCTAGTGGAGAAAAAGAAGAGGGCCCACATTGGGAAGTCACAGAGAGGGGGGAACAAACACAAAACCAGTGGCTTTAAAAAAAAGGAGGGGAGAAGGTGGGGAGCAATCTTTGAGTAGGTCAGGTTAAAGTAGAAGACAGGATCATACTGACACCAGGAATATTAGAACAAGAAAAAGATGCTGAACTGATTGCATATATGTCAGACCTACATGGCACAAGAGATCATTTCACTATAAGAAAACTGCCGTTTAGGTTCAACTGTGTTGATAACGAATTTCAGTTTCACCAAACTGGGAAAAAAGTACCTATTCTCTCTCTATACCACGCATGTTCATCACCATCATCTTCTCCTTCTCCTTCTCCTTCTCCCTCTCCCTCTCCTTCTCCGTCTTCGACTTTGTCTTCACCATCGTCTTCTTTTTTATTTGTGAAAGTTTTACTTCCTGTACAGAATTTGGGGTTGACATCTATGGAATGACTTTCTAATTTTCTCAGGCTCTTTTACTGTTTATAAAGTATATGTTTTGCAGTAAAAAAAAAAATGTACCAAGGGTTCATATGTATATGTACTTCAATATCTGTATCTATATGTTTATAGCTCCAGAGACTTAAAACTATAATAGAATTTTGGAAAATGACCAGGACCATGTCCCAGCTAGGCCAACCATTGCAGCCATTTTAGGGATCCATGCAGATACATGAATTCTACAATGGTGATCAGTATCAATCGTCAAGGTAAACAAGTGATCATAACAATTGTGTGGAGATTTTGCAGTGGAAATAAAAAATATTGATGGGATATGACCCAAAGAACCACATATTGGCTCAGTTATCATCTCAGCATACAAAGCACAACAATTTTAACATGGAATTCAAAAGATGGTACCATCCTGAGACAGCTTCAGGGTCTATCCATCCCCAGGGTTTTGTGTTTGTTTGTGTTCTATGAAAAGTCAGGGGGGATGTGCTCTCCCCCCAAACCCCATTCATAACTATATGCACACCACCACCACCACCCCTGCCCAAATTAAGAACAGAGCTTGTCCCCAAACCTCAGCCGTACTACCCCAGACTTGTCTACCCACATGACAAGTGACCAAAATACCCCCCAGCTATAATGTGAGCTTTTACAGTTTGAGAGGGTAAATCCTTTGTCTGGGACTGGAGCTGTTACCCTTACAAAGGACCATTATGAGCACACGTATTGAGCTGGAAAGCTAAGTCTATGCTGCACCCCGAGTCTTTAGGAGACTTTTTCCTGGACAATTGTGTTCATGTCATGCATTCCAAGCTTCACTTTCCCACCCCTCCCCCACTGTACCCCTTAACCCTCCACATTCACACCAAATGACCTGAAATCTAAATCGTATCAGCTCACACCCCTGCAGAAATGAGAAGTTCACTGGCTTTCGTCACCTGTGAAAAAAAAGGGATTGACAGAGTTCACAGTCTGTCCACATCTCCCCCCACTAAGTCTATGTCATGATTTGCTTTTAACATCAGTCCCTGTGGACCAGCAAAGAAACACCTCCTTCCACCTCTGCAATGTTTCAAATCCAGCTCATCAGCTATCCCGAAGCCTTTGCAGTACTTTCCAGACAAAAATAATCATATGGTCCTTTATGTTTTCATAGTACCTTGGCCATTCATTTATTCATGCACTTACCAATTCTTCACTGGACATCTACCATGGGCTACTTGCTATTCTAAGCACTGAGCATTCAACAAAGCTGACAAAGTCCCTACCTGTAAGGAGCTTACATTTGAGTGGAGGGAAACAAATGATAAAGAAATCTGTAAGAAAATATATCAGAGGACAATAAGCACTCTAGAGAGAAGTTGAAGAGTGTGAGGGAGACAAGGAGAGCCAAGAGGTAGAATGAGGGCACTGCAATTTCAATCAGGTGGACGAAGAGAGCCTTCTTTAAGAGGTGAGACTGACCAGATACTGGAAAGAAGAAGGAGGGACTCGTGTACAATTTCCAGTGGAGAGCACTCCAGACAGCAGAGAGCCGTGCAAAGTCCAGAGGCAAGTACCTACTGACTGTGGTCAGCACCTTCCAAGAAGCTGGGAGCTGAGTGGAGCAAACGAGGGGCAGGAGATGAAGTTAGGAAGGAAACAGGGGGCAGATTCCATAGGGACTTGCAGAACAAGACAGAAGATGGGCTTTTTCTTTGCATGAGATGAGAAGCCTTTGGAGAACGCTGAGCAGAAGAATGACAGGGACAGATTGACACAGAAGAATTAGTCTACAAAGAGCTTGTGGAAGAGAGCAAGACAGCGGATGCAGATAGGCCAGTTAAGAAGGGGGATGCTCCAATTATACAGGAAAGAAATGTGGGTGGCTTGGGGCACCTGGGTGGCTCAGTGGGTTAACGCCTCTGCCTTTGGCTTGGGTCATGATCCCACGGTCCTGGGATGGAGCCCCGCATCGGGCTGTCTGCTCAGCGGGGAGCCTGCTTCCCTTGCTCTCTCTCTGCCTGCCTCTCTGCCTACTAGTGATCTCTGTCTGTCAAATAAATAAAAATCTTAAAAAAAAAAAGAAAGAAAGAAAGAAATGTGGGTGGCTGAACTATATAAGGGGAAAACGACAAAAAGTATCAGAGTCGAGATATACTTTGAAGATAGCACTGAGAAGTTTTACTAATATATCCAGTGTACATGGCAGAAAAAAAGGAGCAAAGGGTAACTTGGAGAGTCTTTGCTCGATTAACTTGGAGAACGAAGGGAGCATTTACTGAGATAAAAAACCTGGGAGGAGGAAGGGAGAACCCATTCCTTTTCGTTGGTGAATACTTGTGATACCTACTAAACACCCTAGAGGACATAAGGACTATGCAAATGGATATTCGGGTTTGGAGATTAGGGAAGAAGTCTAGTTTAGAGATGTAAGTGTGGGGAGTTTGACAGGTTATATAGGTATTTAAAGCCATAAGATTAAGCAAAATCACTGGTGGTGGGGTGGGGAGTATATATGGAAGAGAAATCCAAGAGTGAGCTTCAGGACCCTGCAATATTCCAAAGTTGTGTTAGTAAAGAGGAACTGATGTTGGTGTCCTAGACCTCATGAAGCAAGAAGGAAGATCAGCTGTGCAAAATGGGCCAAGCGCTGTCAAGTAAGGAGAGAACTAAGCATTAACCACTGGATTTGGTAATACGAAAGCCATTGATAACCTTGAGAAAAAATTAATCAACTGGTGGAGGTAAATCCTGATCAGCGTTGATTTAAGAAAGAATAAGATGGTAAGAAGTGAAGACAGTGATTTGTAAAAGATGCTTTCAAAGAGTTTTCTATAAATGAATGCAGGGAAAAGGGATTTTTAGACTAGAGAGTTCAGCAAGTTTGATAATAATGGGAATGATACACCAGAAGAGTGAAAAAAAGTTGATAACACAGGAAAGAGATGCTAAGGTCTCAAGTAGGTTCCCGAGTTCTTGAGTAGGTCAGAGAGAGAGGGATCTAGTGTATAAAAGAGAGATTGACCTCGTTTTGAAAAAGGAACATTTTTGTCAAACAGAAGGTGCTCACGATAGGGTAGTAGTTGTGCTGGTGAGGACACTAGGAAGTTCTTTTGTGATTGTTTTTATTTTCTTAATGATTGAGGAAGCAGGATCTTTAGCCAGGATGTTGAGAAAGAGAAGGTATGCAGTAGTCTAAGAGAGAGTGGGGCAGTGAATGGAGAAAAGAAATGGACTAAGGCTCCCTTGAGCGCCCCCTGGAGGTTGTGAACCATTGAGCTGCCTCCCAACCCCGCCCCCCCCACACAGAGAATATTTAGGTAGCTGTTCATCTTATTTTCCACACCAAATCCTAAGCTCTTTTTTTTTTCCTTTTAGTTTTTTTTTAACCTTTTTTTCTAAGTTCTTCAGATAGATATCATTTTAGGGGCGCCTGGGTGGCTCAGTGGGTTAAAGCCTCTGCCTTCTGCCCAGGTCATGATCCCAGGGTCCTGGAATCGAGCCCCACATTGGGCTCTCTGCTCAGTGGGGAGCCTGCTTCCTCCTCTCTCTCTCTCTCTGCCTGCCTCTCTGCCTACTTGTGATCTGTCAAATAAATAAATAAAAATCTTTTTAAAAAACTTTTTTTTCATTTTATTTTTTCAGTGTTTCAAGATTCATTGTTTATGCATCACACCCAGTGCTCCATGCAAGATAGATATCTTTTAGTCATTTTTGAATTTTCAGCACCTAGCAAAAATGCCTGATAAATACTGGCTAAATCATGACTGCATGAAGGACTGAACACACATAGCCAAGACTTATCCCTGCCCCTTCACCTTGGGGCTACATAAATCAGGCTTATGAGCATCTTGAAGTGATGGCATCAGTGTATATAGCATTGCACCTCTTGGCATACGGAGCAAAGAAGCTTCTACTGGTAGCAATAGATACTTGGTTGATAAGTAAGAGAGAGAAGCTTTTTAGGCTCTGTTATGGATTCTTGTGAGTCTTGAGAGACTCAAGTTCCCAAGGGTTCCCAGATTCCTCAGGAAAACAGCCTGTCCTTATTCTTCATAATTACAATAGATTTTTTGCATTTTGAGACCGGCGAGCACACCGAGATAAGCTTGCACAAAGAATCGGCTCCCACAACCTATGATTATCCCCCAGCCCAGTTTGCGGAAAGGTAACCTGACGCACGTAAAGGTCATACAAACCTAAAGATCACAGATCTGAGCTCCTGTTCAGAAGCTGTCCAAATCTAATCTATGACACACTGGCTATTAGCTTGTATTTGAACAACAAATAAGGAAAATCACTATATAAAACACACTTTACTGCTCTAATTGGACCTCCCTAAAGAGAAATAATACTTTGCCCCAAATTGCTATACAAATAGTATATTGATTTATTTACACTTTGTCTCAGCCCACAAAGAATTCAAGGAAGCATATCGTTTGGTATTTTCCACAGACAGAACAAAAAAGGAAAGAAATAGTAAAATCTTGCAAACCCTGAAAATCTTCCCCAGGGTCCTGATGTCATGGGTGTTTGCTCAACTTGCTATATTCATCCCATATAACCCTGTTTATAATGATCAAAGCCTCCTTTTCCACCTTTTCTTGGTAGAATTTAAATTTCCATCCTAATTCTCCCCAAACAGGTGAAAAAAAGGGTCAGGGAATTTCCCCAGCCACACCGTGAGACCTAATCAGAGCCAGATGTCAAACTTTCAGAATCAAGTGGGCTCATACACCATAAAAATGAGTGATGTATTTATTATAGGCCTCTAATTAACAAAATATGGTTTTAACATTCAGCTAACAGAGTGTCTCCCACTGTGTGCCCATAAAATACGGCTGGCAAATTGAAAGTAACATAATGGCTAAATCACTGTGATTTTCACCACATTAAGAAGACCCAACGTGAGCTGTGCATTACATCGCCCTCGCATCAACCATATGAGGGGCCAAAGTCAAGTCTTTAGTCAATATTTAGTACCGAACGCACTCAATAAAAACTTTCACGTGTATACTATAAGCAAAACCAAAATACACAGGTCAGTGGAAATAGAAAGTGGACCCGCTCTGCAGCCCCAGTCTCAGACATGCTTTTAAGTCATAACTCCATTGTTTAAAAATGTCGTTAAATGATTATGTTGTAAATTAATCAATTACAATGACTGTCCGGGGGGGCAGAGGATAGACAGGATTCCCTTTTTCTTCAATTGTCCCTTTCGAGAGTCTGTTTAATTATAACAAAACAAGCCGGTTTAGATGTGGCTTCTGTGCTCATCGACTGTTTCTTAATCCTGTTGTCATTATATTAATACTTCGGGGTAATGTTAACTGTAATGAAAAGCATCATACATGGTAAAGGACTTCTCTGTCAGTTACTCGGACAATTACTTGATTGAGGCACATCCGGGCTATTCAGTTTTTCACAATTGGCAGGTGTATCTTTCAGAAAACCCTGTTCCTTTAGGCGCTGCCTTGTAGGTCCCAATAATAACACTGAGTATCCATCAATAATCAATGATCAACAAGTAGCACCGGATAAATACCTATTATCTATCTAGTCTGTGCCCAGAATATTACTTGGTGTTGGGAAAGGATGCGACATAACTATGAGACATTTTCCCCACTCGTTCTATATTTAAAGAGTACATAATTCACTTAATAAGTATGAGTATAAACTGTAGGCAAAACTAACATACACAAAACCACTGGAAAGAAAAGGTGGGCCTTGTCTCTAGGCCAAATTTCAGACATGTTTTTAAATCATCATTGATTCCATATGAAGCACCAATATTTTCAAAAGTAATATCTGCATGTCTTCTTTTTTCCAGGAAAAGATTTCTTCAACCACTTCTCTTATGACTAGATCTTAAAAATCATCCCCCATCTTAACTTCCTCTTTCTAAATGCCATCCCATTTTGAGCCTATCCCTTAATGTGATACTAGCCTACGCGCATTCACGCTATGAAACTCCTTCTTCTTATTCGGGGGGCGAGGGAGATGGCGAAGTTAGGCAAGATTAACGTGATCGTATATCCTGCCATCACTAGAGGCACTGATGTGAACAGACTTGCCCTGCAATGGCCAGATGCCTCTAGACCTCCAGGGACCATCCGCAGGGAGCACTGTCTTCAGACCCAACTTGTTGAAATGAGACCAGGACTGCATGGTAAGCCACCGCAGAAGATGTGGTCTCCGGAGAACTTGTCAGCCACTGAGGTCTTAGACTGTGTAGTGTGATGATGGACTGACTCATTTGCAAGACACCTGAGGGCACAATCCGCAAAGGCTCTTGGAGCCCCCGCTGGTGGAACTCATTCTCTTCACTGAGTAGAAAACAGAGACCCACGTGCCAAGCCAGTGGTTCAGAGGCAACACCACAAACAGCGGAGTGTGTCTTCCACGAAGGTTAGGAGCGGGATTTAGGGGTTCCGCCTGGTTTTTGTCACAACTCCTGCAGGAAGTGGGGGTGTACTTCCCCTGCCCCCCGGGACAGCTTCAAGGAAGTGGACGGAACAAGATAATGCCACGTGAATTCCGGGGCTAGCTCACCATCGGACACATGGACGGACATGTTTCTCTCTCCCGCTCCATCTCTACCTCTCTTCGCACATCTTTGGAGCCTGAACCACCATGAAATAATTCCGATTTTCCAGAAGCCAACAACCGAAGAGAAGTCATGAAGAGACCAGGGAGAAGCATGAGGGAGGCCTGGTGCTATTGAAGGTCCCACCTGACCCTCCTCTCGGGAGGATCACTGCACCAAGCCGAGAGCCATAAGAGACAACAATATGATGTAGTTACTTTAGGCCATTAAGTTTGGAGATGTTCTCCCCCAGCAATGGCTGACTGGAGCACCCACAGTGTTCTCAGAGAGGAGGGGAAGCAAGACCTCTTGCTTGTTCTCCTCTCTCTCTCTCTCAAATAAATAAATAAAATCTTTAAAAATGTGTACAAATGATAGATATAAAACTTGTCCCATAGCAGGTGTTCAACAAATGTACTAATACTATTGCTAATACTAATACTATTGCTAATACTATTGCTGTAGCTGATTTGTATTATTGTGATGCTTTAACTCATTTCCAATAATAAGAGTATTACAAAAATTACAACCAGACATGATCGCTGCACATTGAACTCATAAATTAGAGGGAAGGGCAGGTAGGTGTTTATAGAAAAAAAAAAAAAAAAAAAGCTATACTCTAAAGAAATTATTCTTTTTTTAAAACATTTTATTTATTGGGCACCTGGGTGGCTCAGTGGGTTAAGCCGCTGCCTTCGGCTCAGGTCATGATCTCAGGGTCCTGGGATCGAGTCCCGCATCGGGCTCTCTGCTCAGCAGGGAGCCTGCTTCCTCCTCTCTCTCTCTGTCTGCCTCTCTGCCTACTTGTAATCTCTCTCTGTCAAATAAATAAATAAAATCTTTAAAAAAAAACATTTTATTTATTTATTTGACAGAGATCACAAGTACGCAGAGAGACAGGCAGAGAGAGGGGGGGAAGCAGGCTCCCTGCTGAGCAGAGAACCCTACATGGGGCTCCATCCCAGGACCCCAGGACCACGACCCGAGCCGAAGACAGAGGCTTTAACCCACTGAGCCACCTAGGCACTTCTTTAAAATAAAATTAAATATGGAGCCTTGGGGGAAATAAATACTCAAAAGTGTAGAACTAAAAATTTTACAGATTTGATTAAGTAAACTTGTTAACCTATTATTTGCTCAAACCTAGGTGAAACCAAGCAAAATATCTGAAGGGACTTGAGTAAACATAATGTTCTGAAGTTTTCGTTTTCTTGCTTTTTTTAGATTTTTCTGGGATTTTGTTGTTGCTTTTGTTGTTAGTGGGGAAAGCAAGACACAAGCACTGGTTGCAGGTTGAATATTCTCTTAGCGGCCCAGGTAGATACCGATAGCCACATGTGTGAGTCTCAGAGCAGAGGAAATGAGAATGTAGAACCCAGAGAAAACTATTATGGACCTGATCATTCTCAATGGATGAATGCAGAGGGGGAAAGGGATACAAAATTATTCTGGGAAAATAGGAGCCTAACAATGGGTCTTATTAAAAGTTACTTTTTACCTGATTGGTACCCAATTCTATACTAGAAAAGAAGGGGAGGTAATTTCTGATTTTATAAGATGACTGGACATCTTGTCCCTAAAATCTGGCATTAAGAAGATACCGTTCTGGGGGCGCCTGGGTGGCTCAGTGGGTTAAAGCCTCTGCCTTCGGCTCAGGTCATGATCCCAGGGTCCTGGGATTGAGCCCCGCATTGGGCTTTCTGCTCAGCAGGGAGCTTTCTCCCCCCCCCCATCTCTACCTGCCTCTGCCTACTTATGATCTCTCTCTCTGTGTCAAATAAATACATAAAATCTTTAAAAAAAAAAAAAAAAAAAGAAGATACCGTTCTGGTGAGTAGGGGTGCCTCTGGGACCAGAAAAGAGAGTCTCTCAAAAACAGCCCTAGGCTTTAAGCCTACAAGTTCCCTCTCTTCAAAGATGACTGTCAGTTTTTAGATGTCACTTTACGAAGGGAAGTGAGATGGAAATATGCTGGGATAGCAGGCTGGAATGGAAGCTAGGTAGAATTTTTATGTTGCAATCTTGGGGCAGAATTCAGCATTTTCACAACAGCATATTTGCTGGGTAATTTCATGAGTCAACTCATTAAGTGATGGAATGAGCTGTTTGGTCCAATAGCCTAGACTCTCTCTCTCTGTCTGTTCAGACTCACAAGCCCCTACAATCACATGAGCCAATTCCTGAAAATGAATTTCTCTCTGTACACATATGCCTGATATTGGTTCTGTTTCTTGAGAGAATCCCAACAAATCCAATATATAAAGCCCCGTTGATAACTGCCCAGCAAGAAAGGTATGGATGAGCCCATCTCACAGATAAGAAAGCTTCAGAGAGTTGGCCTCCACCAGCCATCCCTTGGTGACTCTGTCTTTGACTCCCACTACTATCTTTCATCTGGGAAAGCAACAGACATTGACTCAAACCTACTTCTTTCTTGCCTCCAAATCCACTGTGCCCACTCTGCCCTGGCAGAGACTTGTGCATGCCCTTTAGTCCCAGTTGAGGCATCGGAAATATTTAAGGAATACAGTTTGGCAACACTTGACCGAAGGGGCAAACAGAATTCCCTTCCACAATTTTGTGTCTCTGGCAATTCTGTGGTCCTGGTTCTAAAGTGGCCTAGCCCACAGAGTTTAGGAAGGAGCATTGGACAGGAAGGCTATCCATGACCTCACGAATTACCATCTCAGGCCATGACTTACCCACACTCCGGTAAAGCTACAGCTCAACGTCAGAGCCTCTCCCCCGACTCTGCTTCATTTATTGGTCCCTACTTCGATTGGTATGAATTTCTATGTTTGGTGCCTCTTTGGCATTTCCCATTCAAGGGCAAGCCTTATTCGTATGCGTAGATGAGTTCTAAATTATACAAGAGTGAAAAACCATCTTATCATGAATGTTGCTTTTCCCTCAGCCCACCAGCTTACCCCACAGAATTTCTACCAGGAGCTTACTCAACGAGCTTGGACGCATCTGTAGCTCATAGTCCCTGTCAGGTGTCTCACAGGAACCTGAAGACAAGAGGGGGTTAACCACCAACGGAAGTTCAACTTCAACAGCCTTTATTAACCCTGCTAGTGATTCTAACCACCACGTTCAGGATACAGCAATGGGACCTGGTTTCCTCGCCTCTCGAGTACCCCAGAGCTGATATTTAGGAAGGAAAAACTGTTAGTGCACCTGTCTATGTCTCATGTGGCTTTTCTTACTTACCAAAGTAATCAATGTAATCACTTTTTTTGTTTTGGGTTTTTTTTTTTTCCTGTCAGAGGTAAGTGATTTCTCTTGCTCAGAGCTTTTCTTATGCTTTTACGAGTCCTTTAACTATCAAATTATCAACTTGCCTTTTTCTTAGGCCTCCAGAATGAAGAGTGCAGGAAGGCGATGGGGGGAACCAGACTGGTACCCTATAAAGGTCATGGCCCGGGAATTGGGTTATGAGATGCAAGAGCCCCATCGATTCACCTCCTTGGATTCCGCTCAGTTCAGGCAATACTGACCAGCTCTTCGGTGTGTACTGGGCCTTGCACGAGTGCGAGAGATGTAAAGACAACGAGCCCCTGCCTTGCCTTCAGAGAACTGAGGTCCACTGTGGGAGGCTTTATGTTCAAAAATACTTGCGATACTGGATGACCATGCCTCAGCAGGAAGACGACCAGACGCATAGAAAGTACTGGACAAAATTACTCATTCACTGCAGATAAGTTTTAGGGCACGTTTCTCCAGGAAAGGGAGAGCTAGCTCAGCAAGAAACTCACATGAGGAACAAAAAGGCTGAGGTAAAAGATTTCCATGTGTCTCTCAGCCTTCTCTGAAATTCACCAGTGTTGAAGATAAATCCAAGAAATCCTGAAAATCAGGAACTTCCAGAGTCAGGAGGACTTCTGAGGGGCCTGGGAATTTTTGGCATTGGAAAGTGATACAATCTCATCCTTGCTCGGGGCCCAGCGGCTGGGCAGAGCTCCGAGGACAGGTAGCCGTCCCATCCGGTCACTCCCAAGCCACCAGGAGTCCATGTCAACGTTTGACGAGTGAACAAGCCAACTCCCAGAATCCTCTGCGGCAGACTCTGTGCTAGGGGAAAGGCAAAGCCTCTGTCCGCCCTGGAGGAGGCCGCGGCCAGACAGAGGGAAACGGCAAAGGAGAGACAGGGGAGGTCTGACTGCAAACCCAGCAGAGTGGAGAGCACAGAGAGGGATGCAGACAAGGGGTGGACGAAAGGGAGGAAAACGTTGGTTTACAGAGGAATCCAAAAAAAGGCTTCATGATGTACGATGTCCAGCTGAAAAGACCATTGAAAGGCAGAGCTAACAAAGAGGAAGAACATTCTGCTCCAAACCAGGTGGGAGAATACAGATGTTTTAGGAAGGAAGTCACACGCACTATGGAATAAAATAGTAATTGCTATTAATGCTTTTATAAATATCACTATTGACTGCCTACCCAGTGTGCCAAGAATTCCAAGTGCTCTATTTCACCCTTCACCGCCCGTTGGGGTTACGGCCATCATCCTCATTTTTCCAGATGGGAACAGCGAGGCTCGACTGGCCCCACTCTGGGATGTCGGCATAGGTTTTTCTGATTTCGGAGTCCACGTTCTTCACAGCCGTTCTCGTGCAGGGTGCCGTACATGGCCCTCAGCTGGGAGGTATACGCTTCGCCCGCATGGCCATGGGAGCAGTGATGTTTTGGAAGGGGAAGCCGGCGTAACACAGCAGACGGACTAGGCAGCGGGACGGAAAATGATCCAGACCTGGGAAAGTCTGGAGACGAGGAGCGCTTTGACCTGAATGCTATTGTAATGATAGATACGCGAGAGCCAGGAAAGGCTCAGGACTAAAGCAATCGGCAATCGACATACACAGGGAGAAAAACACGACACGTAGGAGAAAACACTGTACAGGTAAACTCACCAGAACCTGGCTAGAGACTGGAGAAAGGGAAAGAGAGGAGAATAAAGGGAAAGTGTGTGTGGGAACCCCCCAAATCAGAGTGTGGCCTCCACCCCGTCCCCCAGAGCCAGAAGCATCAAAGAGTGAGTTTTCCTAATGTTTTTCTTCACCCTAAACTATGAATCCCACAAATTCAGATGTTCCTGGGACCCCAAGATATGGAAGCAATTAATGTGTATTTCTGTATTGTCCAAGAAGTGTAGCCTAAGAAAGTTTATCATACAGAATGTAGATCGACAACTTTTCCTTTACAGAAAGTCTATCCCAATCACCAATTCCTGAAGAACATTGCATTTAAAAGCTGCTTAATTGATAGGTTTCAAATGATTAAATAAATAAGCCACTAGTATTACAACCTCTTTCTCCTTGCGAGGATTTTCTCCACACCTTTTTTCCAAACCAGAACTCCAGAACGAGGAGCTAAGAAAAAGAAAATAACAAAGAACATAAGGATGCAGTTGTAGAAATAGAGCGTAAGCACGTGGGAAGTACGGTCAGAGACTTGGGAAGGAAGGTCTCAGCCGGGTCTGTCTTCAGGTATCTGGTATGGCTCGGAACACATGGTAAGACCTCAATAAATATTTGTTTAATGATGAATAAGTGAATAAATGAATCAGAACATCTAAATTGGAAGATCTTAGTAGCACCTATTAGAATAGGCAAGTTCGCGAAGCCACCAGTCCCATTAACCTAACATGCCATGGTGATTAATGTTGCTTTTTCCAGAAGTCTTGGCCCGAAAAACTCAACACTGAACACCTGAATTTAAAAAAAAAAAACAAAAAAAAAAAAACAAAAAAAACCATCACATTAGCAAAGCTTGCTTTTCGCAGTGGGAGACTCCCAGCAACACTGCCAATATCCCCAGGGCCCCATACCTTTCTGACTTTGCAATAACTCCCAAGTTAAACAAATTGCCAAAGAGTTATAAGCTTCTTAGTCGCTGGCTGGAGTCCTCCAACTGCTCTGCTGGCTTCCCTTTCCCCGCACACATGTTGGTGAGTTCCATTGATAATTCGTGTGCCTGCAAGTTTGCTCTGCAACTGGGGAGTGCAAGCATTTCTGGGTTAGCATCTGCTCTGTGATCTATGATCTACGATCTCCACTCCCTCTTGCCTTCACTTTGAACTGAAGTGCTGTGTTAAGCAACCCCACTACCCACCACCTAACAAGCTGAGACGTGAGTCTTCATTAGTGTTACAACACTTGCCGTTTATCCCAGGCAAACCAGTAACACCAGTATTCCAACTGCAGTGTGATGAGGATCCCACAATGACCCGGATGAGAAGGCCGGCTCCATATTGCCATGATGTCAAGGAACACATGAGGATTCTGTGTCAAGGAACACGGAAGAATGAAGTAGGAAGGGCACTGGAGAACACCATGGAAAGCTCCCACAGAGAAGCGGCATTCGACCGTGGCCCTTACCTGACACGGATAATGGAACGGAGAACCGGAAGACGTAAAGTGTACCATCCACCCAAGTCGAGATCAATCTGATCCACAGGGATAAAAATCCACTTTGGAAATTAAATCGTCCATTTCCGTTAACAGCCCCCATTCATTTGTCACTGTCCCTGTTTCATTTTGAGTGGAGCAAAATTTAGCTTTCTGCTTGGATTCCTATATAACAAGAGATCTGTATAATGATTTCATGACACATGAAATGAGAATGTTCTGTCGACATTTATTCCCCAACGAGAACCCCTGGAGAGGAATTATAAGCCTAAGCTTTCTGTTTTGTTTTATTCTTGTTTTTGTTGGCTTTTTTTTTTTTTTTTTTCCCTGAAAAGTGCCTATGTCTGAAGTACACTGGTTCCACTCTTCTCTTGGGGTGAAACGAGGTTTATGACAAGGGAACCCATGGTTCATTTTTCTGCACTATTTGTACTGATTTAAGCCTCCTCCCCGGGATTAGAAGAAACAATCATTTTATTAACTACAGTCAAAGGGTTATGGAGAAAATCTGAATCCACCTGATAGCCATAATTCCATCTTTCCTCCTTAGCAAGGTGATCTTATTTCATCTAGGGTTTTTCCTAGGTGCACAAGCAAGATCTTTCAGAGGATGGGACTGAGGAGTGGGAAGATGGAAGTGGAAGAAAGTGGGGGGGGGGGCGTGTACCTGCGCAAGGTGTGCCTAAGCAAGCAAATTCCACACAAGGCTCTGAGACTCAGGACCTCAATCTGAAATAGAGTGGACGCGGATTGGAAATGAACATGGCTGGGACCGGAAGGCTTCCTGTGAACCACTCTCTCCTTGTCCTAACATGCATTATACTTTGGTGCAATAGGACAACAGTTCCTTCGTAACTGCCCTCTCTCGTCCGTGCCCTTATTTCTACAACTTCAAGAAGACAAAGAGAAACAGTGACCTCCTTGGAGTCTATCCATGGTGGTGAGGCCTTCCCAGGTCAGTCTTTTCTAGTTCTTTATAATCACTTCATTTTGTTTGCAAAATAAATCTGCCACTCAGGGTTCTCTAGAGACTTCATTATTTAAACTCCCACACCCAGAAATAGATCTTGATACAGCAATGTTATTTATAACTACTGTGTACCAGACATCAGCCAAAGCTTAACCACCTCTCATGGTTTCTTTCTCCAACATGTCTTTTAAATCATTTTATGGACAGGAGCTCTATTAATTACATCCATTTATTCCTCTTAGCAATGTATGTTTGACTCAAAGAAGGCTACCAGAAATAAAATGGCTGGGGTCGCACTGAAGGCAATTGCTAAGATTTTTGGGTTGTAAGATGGCCTAATCCATGAACAAGATTGTGGATCCAAACCTTGATCTAACCCTGCCTACCCATCCTTCATTAAGAAAGCCGTCTCGCTCTCATACTTCACAGTGTGCCTACCTGAGAATAAGGTTTGTTAGATTTATTTATTCATTTTGGAGAGAGAGAGCAGAAGGAGAGGGAAAGGAAAATCTACAGCGGACTCCACGCGAAGCACAGAGCCTGATGCAGACTCAGTCTCACGACCCTGAGATCCTGACCTGAGCCAAGAACAAGAGTCAGACACTCAACCAAGCCACCCAGGAGCCCCCTGAGAATGAGCTTAACTACGAAATGTTGCCTTTTAGAAGAACAGGAGATACCCCAATTGGACACTGTGAAACAACTGGCAAAATATTAAAGTACTTATTTATCCTAATCATCACTGGTATTAATAGGGAAGTCTGTGCTTTCCTTCTGAGTGGAAGGGAAAGTGAGCTCATAAAATGAGGTGGGGGTGGGTTTCCAAAGTAATATAAGATGTTAACCCTAGGGGAGAACCGGATGAGGGGTAGACCAGAACGCTGCACTATCCTTTCACTTTCTCTCTAAACCTAAGGTGTTTCCATGATTTAAAAAAAAAAAAAAAAAAAAATCATTTAAAAGAAATCGGGTGGGGCTGGAAGGTGGGAAGAAGAAACTTGGGGCCACAAGAGCACTGAAGGGTTTGTTCAAAACTCCAAGCTTACATGACAGATAATAACCAGAGGAATGCCACCTGAGGTGTGCAGAGGATCCGTCCCTTTGGTGACATAGATGAGTGATGTCTGGATTACTCTTATCTCTGGGGAATGGAGTCACCAACACCTCTGCTGGGCAAGGAAGACTTCAATCGCTTCACACCTGGCAGCACATCTCTCCAGCCTCTGCAAGGAGTCCTCTCAGAGGGTCATTTCATTCAAACATCAGGTATTTTCCCGAGGGCATTCTCTTTCTCCCTCTCTCTCTCATTCTCTCTCTCGCCCTCCCTCCCTCCATGTAAACATGGCGCTTTGGTAAACCATTGTCTTCCTTCAACAAATATACCCTGTGTGTGGAATCCAGTCCTAGAAGTTACAGTGAGCAAAGATATATGGTATCTATCAATCTCTTCTGTGCGTGTGTGTGTGTTCACACAGGTGCGCACGCGTGCATTTTAATCTGTTATTTAAATTGTAAGGCTTAGGAGGAAGACAAAGAGAGAATAGGAAAGCTGAAAGCAGTTATATCAGTTCTGTGCAAACAAAGTTAATGTGGCTTGGTGTGAGCCAAGATTAAATGTGATTGAATGTTTCTGTATGAGGAAAAAAACTCAGACCAAAAAGTAGAAAACCACCAGAGTCCTTTGCCAACCTTCTTAAAATAACTACCATTGTGTTGGATTAAAAGGCATTTGCTGAAGATTTTGAGAAGAATTAAGCTTATTTGTTATTCTTTTAAAACAGAAAGGAGAAGAAAAGAAAAGCTGTTAGTCAACATTGTCTTAGAAGATAAAGCTTTCAAGATAGCAGAGTATCTGGGTCAGTGGGAAGTTTCAGTGACTCTGCTTTTGATTGGCAGCTCTTCAAATATTCAGCTGCAAACTTAAGGCTTCATCCTCCACCTCCAATTCAGGGCTCATCAGACTTGGTCACTGAGAAGTGGTTCCATGCCTGAGAGGTAGCATACCCCCAAGAGTCAAACCATCACCTGCCACTGTAGGACTTGGGGACCAGAGACAAAAAGAGGAAAGTAGAATTTGACATAGAGAAGGAAACTCCCGAATGTGGCAAGTGCTTTTCATTGCTTTGATGCTCTATCTGCTGGTTCTCCTTCCATAGCTCCGTGGGAAGAAAAAATAATAATAATAATAATAATAATAATAATAAAACAAAATCATGTTTTCCCATACAAGAGCCCCCAGACCAAAAACCTAGCATCAGCTATGGAGAAAGTAGTCTTCTCCCACAGAGGCCAGAACTCCAGCAGCCAGGGAGGTTCTGGAAAAGGTTCTACCTGTTCTGTGCTGAGCACCAATGGGCAAGGCTTCTCAGTGTTCGGCATGGAGCCCTCAATATTTTCTCCCTGATGAAGACAGAAGGGAGGAGGGCGGGGGACACACGATGACACTTTTATCAATTGCTATTAATTTTCGCCTTGATTAGGCTTCACATGGCCTGGGATCACTTCCCCCAAAGGCCAGAACATTGTCATTCAGACAGCAATAATCTCTGGTCTTTCTGTTGGCTCTTTACGTCAAAATGATTCCAGTGTAGACATTGCTCTTGAACAGAGGTTCTCAAGCAGGGTGATTGTGCCTCCCAGGGGACACCAAGCAATGTCTGGAAATATTTCTGTTTGTCACTCTGCTGTTGGCATCTAGTAGATAGAGCCCAGGGATAAATTCCTACAGTGCACAGACTGCCCTCCACGACCGCGGGTGATCTGGTCCACATAGCAATGTCGCCATGGTGGAGAAACTTTGCCCTAGAGGATGGAATAAAAATTAAAGTCTCTACTTTTTCCTAGAAAAGATTTTCAAGAAATTTTTAGAACTTCACCAGAGAATGTCCCAGCATTAAAAGTCCTCTTTCTATCATCCTACCTTACACATCAGGATCTTCACAAGCCACTCAAATAAAAGGACTAGCAAGGAATCACCAACAACAGAGAGCGGATATTCTATATATATATACCACAACTTCTTTCTCAGGAGACTTTGGTCAATGAACTCACCAATAAACATGGTGAGTACCTACCAAATGGTCAGCCTCGTGCGTGTTGCAGTAAGGAATATGAAGAGACACAGCATGTATCTAGAGTCAAAATTTTAAAAGGGACACACCAGTGGAAAATTAAAATACAATATAGAAAACAATAAGAAAATCTAATAGAGCATATAGTCAGTTAAATATTAAGAACAGCAAGTGTTTACATTACATATAGCCATTTTAAGGAAATTAAAAGTTTCATGACAAGTAAGAAGTTCAGTGGCTACTGTTTCCTTTGCTTTGGAGAGTGGGTATCAAACCAGTGGATGTCCATTAGCCTGATTTTTAATTTTCCAATTTAACCAATGGGATTCTTTCTTCAAAGCCACTAGAAGGCCACTGAGAAATTAAATCGGCCCAGGTTTACCCAAAAGCAAAGTGATAGTTCCAGGACAGTTATCAGAAAGGAACTATTCAGAAAAAGAAATTATCAACCTTAGGATAAACTGACATAGGTCACTCTTCACAAAATCAAAGATGTTTAATTATTCCAGAGAATAGCACAGAACTAGGTGTCAAAGGAAAAGACTTTTCCATATGGATACACAACCCTCTTTGTAGCTTAATCTTGCTCAAACCTGAAAAGGAAACGTTGAATCACCTGAATTTAAAAAGAGTGAAAGAATTTGAAAATAAAAATTAGAGGGACGCCTGGGTGGCTCAGTTGGTTAAGCAGCTGAGTGGTTAAGCGTCCTGGGATCAGGTCCCGCATGGGGCTCCTTGCTCAGCAGGGAGCCTGCTTCTCCCTCTGCCTCTGCCTGTGCTCGCTCTCTCCCCGCTCTCTCTCTGATAAATAAATAAAATCTTAAAAAAGAAAAGAAAAGAAAAGAAAAATTAGATGAGTGGGAGAAAACCCATGTGTGTGAAATGAGAACTTGAACTTCCCATGACCTGACACGTGTATCGAACACACCAAACGCTGAGCTAGAGCAGCACTTAGACCTGGCATCTGACCGTCCTTCCTTGTGATACTAAACTAGACGCTATCATTGCTCAACCCAGTCAGAGGCAAGGATTTTCTAACAAAGAGGGTCTTCGATGAGTTGAAATGAAGCTGCTGCTCATTTCCCTTGGAAAAGCCTCTGACCCCTCAAAGCCAAGCCAGGCTGCCCAAGAGAACTCCTGGCCCCTGGGATGTAATGTAGCAGGGCTGGAGGAGAAAATGGTTTGAGGGCGTTAAGTGACAGATTATAGTGCAAGTTTACTGGACTAATGAAGGTTTCGGTTTGCTCGTTTGGGGCTGCCATTCCTGTTTCCCCATCTATCAAGCAAGAGAGGAATAAAAACTTAAAAAAGCAGAACCGTAGGGAGTTTTTACTTACCTAAGTGAGAATTCCTGTGCCTCTTTGCAGCTGGTCCAGGGTTAGAAGGTCAATTCTTTGCATCGCATCCCTGCCAAAAGGGCATCTCGTAGGTGCCTCTCAGCCTTTCAGTACTGTCTGACACTAAGTTACTTCTTATTTGCACACTTACACTCTACTTGAAAACACGAATAATACCTGGCATGACATCAAAAACTCTGAACAACAGAAACTGGCATCTTTCCGGGATGCTTGAAAACAGCAAAACCATAAGAGACCATGGACACCTGGTCTACCATGAGTCTGCCTAGAACTAGCCCCGATGGCAGCAGCCTTGCAAAGAAACCTACCATCACAAGGGATTAGGAGCATAGGAACTCGTCAGCTTCAACAGACACATCTATAGGAGTGAGCAAACTCAAATATGAGGAGTGGAATTTGGGTATAAAAAAAATTTCACAGAGAGAGGCCAGGAGGCATTTACTTTAACTTTAAAACAAAATAAATTTTAAAAATATATACATACAACCAGATATATAAATGCTTTATAGAATCTGATGGTTACAAAAATAACTGGAAAAAAATTACTTGTTGATTTTTTAAAGGTATTTACACCTGGCTCACGTCTAAGACTGTGAGAGTTTAGTAGCAATAAAATACATACTTCAGGACCAAATGGGTTTCCTAAACCGTCTGGAACCCAGAGAAGATTCCAAATTTGTGAAGGCATAGCCCAGGAAGAGTTTTGGAAAAATCTGGAGTTGAGCTAGGTTTGAAAACTTGACAACCCAAAATATAATTTTCATTGTATTTTTTTTTTTAATTAATTAGGGTCCCCTCGAAAGCCACCAGCATCTCTGTTCAGAGAGTCTGGCAAAGTGGCCTCAGATTCCTCACTAATGCTATGTCCACCTTAACCTAACATCTCCTACTGCTGCACCATTCTCAGTGGCCTGCCTGGATTTGTCTTTTGGATGCTCAGGAGGCATGTGCATTGCTGATGCTCCTCTCCGGTCAATTCTGATGCCAACAGCAGCCTGCTTTGGCAAAAGCACAGAGCCAGTGGAGGGCACGGGCAGTGGCCTTCAAAATAACACCTTTAACTAATACAATTTTCCTCTTACCAATATTTTACGTACTACAGACCCATTAACAGACACAGAGACGAGGGAGATGCTCTGACCCACATAGAGCATCAGAGATGGAAACCTTGATCTGCAGTTGAACCTCTAACCCCCAAAACCAACCAGCTATACCACCAGACAACTATTACCCCTTGTTTAAGACTGATAAGCATCATAATGTTCTTTGTAACATATCAAAATGTGCTGACTGGAAAGTGCATTGCATTTTGCCCTTGAAGGACACTGGACACGTGGCCCTAAGTCAACGTCGTTTCTCAGTCACAGAGACAAACTAAGACACGTAGAGTCTGTGGAAGGAAATCTACTTGAGGGGCCGCTGAGTACCACCCTCATGGAACATCTGAATTCTCTGCACAGAGTCCCAAATCAGTCGCCTGACAGTCGGCTTGAACACTCCCCCTGATGGGGAGCTCACAACCACCGCCGGCCCCATCGGTATGCGACAGTAGTTACATTTATCAGTTATTTCCGTTATCAAGCTAAACCTGGCCTCCCTGCTAATTCTTACGAATCACAATTTTCGCCTCTGGAAACGCTCAGGATCCTAGGCTCCGGGTGGAAATGGTGGCAACTCAATTTCTGCGTACAGTTACACCTGCCATCAACATACGTCCCCTGGGAACAAGGAGTTCCTTTGGAACCCAGTCCTACCAGGAACAAACTCTTGTTGAAACCTGTAAAGAATTACTGTTCAAAGCAAATCAGAGTCGCTCGCAACTTAGAAGCCATAGTTTGTTTAGCGATAAGAACAAAGTTGAGAGCGAGCACAGTGTTAAAAAAAAGAAGCAGAGAAAATAGACTGATTACATATAATCACATATGTCGAACTATTTCTACCCTAGATATAATCTTAATATAATGAGTATTGTTACAAGAGATAAAGATAACAATAATAACAATAATTTTATTTATAAACCATTTTCCAGCCAATGTGCTTGGGGCATTGCATGATCATATACAATGATTAAAACACTATTAAAAACATCAAACGAATTAAGCACAAGCTATTCAGATAGAAAATGAAGCGACGCTAAATACGAGGCCAATGTTAAGAAGTAAAGGAAAATGACACCAGGTAACAGGAAAATCACAGAAAAATGGTGCTTTTTCCACGCTAGTTACTCTGAAAAATAATCCTTTAAATTCTCCTTGCCGTGTCTTCTAGTGTATTTGTATCCTAAATGTCTACTTCCTCTTTAGTTCCTTCTCTTTGTATTATATTTTCTCTCCTTCCTTAGATCAAGGTCTGATTTTGTGTCCCTTCACTCATGTCTGCAGGACAAATGGATTGTCTAAAAAAACCCCACCAAATAAAAACAAAACCAGAAGAGTCATGAAAGCCATTTTCTCCAAGTGACGGGCGTTTTCCTGTGCTCGTGATGTATTTGGGCTATAGAACCAATGGCACTGAAAAAGGACCGTCAATGGCGGAGCAGAAAGACCACACAACTGCAATTTCCAGTCTCTCCGCCATCATGACATAGTCTCCTTCTGAGTTCTGCCATAACCACCAGCTCCCTCCTCCCTTCAAAAAAGATGAGGATGGTGTGAAAAACACTGTTGGTTACCTATACCACAAACATTTCCTTCCTCCCCTGCTTTCTTCCTTGCTAGCAAAACACTATTTTTGTTCAAAGTATCAGAGGTCATATGCTTGTGGAAAACGGGCCCCGCCCCAACTCCAGGGAGAAAATGTTGCCGTCAGTACACGTCCCCTGGGAACATCAGTGTCAAACCTACTCCCCTTTGCCAGCAACAGGCCTGGTGTCAGATATGTAATGAAACTCTGGCCAAGAGACAGAACACAGAGTCTGATAGGAGCTTTCCTCTCTGACGCGCCTCAGACCGTGTAGAGATGTGATCTCTAGAACCCGAGCAGCTGTCTTGGGACTACGATACGCCCAACCCAAAGACCAAGTCAACATATTGGGTTCAGCGGAGTGAAAGCATGGAAAGGTACGGGCTCCCTGAAGAATGTATCAAGGAAACCCTGCCATCACTCTAAATAGTGTCTTTTCTTATGTAAGGTAAGTTTTCCTCCTTGTTTAAATCTATTTAAGGGAACCTTCTTGGAAGTGTAGCTTAAAGCATTCTAACCGACTGAAAAGGCATTTCTTTTCATGGACTTGAAATGAATTACGTACCTTTGGGATTTGTATTTTTAGGAAACACTTTCATACAAGTGGAAACACTTTGGAATCTTTAAACTGATTTGAATATCACTTAGGTAACATTTGAGTACCTATTATCTTCCAAGCATATTAATACATATATCACCTTTTTATTTTTTTTTTATTTTTTTTTAAAAGATTTTATTTATTTATTTGACAGAGAGAAATCACAAGTAGATGGAGAGGCAGGCAGAGAGAGAGGGAAGCAGGCTCCCTGCTGAGCAGAGAGCCCGATGTGGGGCTCGATCCCAGGACCCTGGGATCATGACCCGAGCCGAAGGCAGCGGCTTAACCCACTGAGCCACCCAGGCGCCCCCATATATCACCTTTTTAAATTCCTATAATTCTATGTAAATTAACGATCATTCTTTTTTTTATTATTATTTATTTGTTTGTCAGAGAGAGAGAGAGAGAGAGCATGAGGGCACAAGCAGGGGGAGCAGCAGGCAGAGGGAGAAGCAGGCTCCCAGCTGAGCAAGGAGTCCAATATGGGACTGGATCTCAGGACCCTAGGATCATGACCTGAACCAAAGTCCAACACTTCACTGACTGAGCCACCCAAGCATCCCACGATCATTGTTTTTTATAGATAAGGAGAATCAGAGAAGTCAAGCAATTCGCTTAAGATCACACAATTTGCAAGTGTTAGAGCCAGAATCTGGAATTCAGATTTCTGAATCAAAGAAGTAGCGTCCTACAGACATCCCGATCCCAAGTCATGGCAACTGTGCTCTTGCTCAGGCCAAAACCTGGGAGGCATCCTCGACACCTCTCCTTCTCTGACCCACCTTGTGCAATCAGGCAAGAAACTGTGACTCCACTCTCCCAGTAGCCCAGAATGCAATCTTTCTTCACCATCTCCACGGCTGCTACCCAGTGCAAACGACAGTTCTCACCACCCAGATTGTGGCAGACTTCCAGAATGGGGATGAGGGCGGTCTGCACCTAGACTATAAAGTTAAGAGGATGCACTCGGTCTCAGGGCCACTTAAACAGCCCTTGGTGAGTCTCTCCTTAAATACGTAAGTTAAGGTAAGCCATCTGGGGCCTAGCCATGGCCTATCATTGCAAGAAATTTAGACCTCTTTCCTACTCCAATCCTTGCTCCTTGACAGTCTATGCTCAAGGCAACAACTACAAAGATCCTTCTTAAATGTAAAGTAAATCACACTGAACTCTCCAGACCGTTGGCCTTTTTACAGTTTCCAGAGCACACCACACACACATTCCTACATGCGGACCTCTCCTCTAGATGCTGTCCCTCCCAGAACACTCTTCTCCCAAAAACTTGCTTTGGCTACTTCCCTCAACTATTTCAACTCTGCTTCCTTTTCACCTTTGAGTTATAGCCTCTCAGACCACCTCTGCAACCTTCCCTTGGACCCTGGCCCCTCATCCATCCAACATGTTCTTTTTTCCAAAGCACTTGTCATTTCCAAGCTTAACTTTTTGTGTGTACACCTTAGTGTCCACTTCCCCTTGCCGAATGTGAACTCTGAGGGCACAGGAATTCTTCTGTGCCTTGTTTTCTGATCTCTCCCGAGTGCTGGAAGAGCTCGAGGCACACAGAAAGTATTCCAATAAATATTTGTGGAATAAGCTAATTAATACGGCAGGCTAAGAAGTGACCAGTGCAAGGAAATGCGAATGAAGAGGTGACGGGATCATTGTAGTTACTCACGGGCCACTGGATGGACTTGGAGCACCCAATCTAAGCACCCAGTCACTGTGCTTGTGCTTAGTATATATAATATATATATATAATATATATATATTTATATAGATATATAAAATATCATTTTATATAAATCATAAATTTTATATAAATCATAAAATATAAATTTTATATGACTATAAATATATAATATTCAGTATATTATTAATATATGATTTATATAAAATCATATAATCATTTATATAAAAGCATACATATAAATAATAATATATGATTTATATAAAATCATATATTAATAATATACTAAATATTATATATAATTAGTATATAGTATCTAATTAGTATGTTATTAAAATATGATTTATATAAAATTATTTAATTCATATAAAATTATATAATCTATATAAATTTATATATTAATAATATACTAAATATTATATATCTATATCTATATCTATATCTATATAGTAGAAGGTTCACCAGGGGCAAAGATAGATAAGTTTTCAAGGAAGGTGGAACCAAGATCTATCTTTTAAGTGTTAATTTTGAGATGCCTATTAAATACCAAAGTATAATGATCAGAAGGTGGTTGAAGAAGCCTGGGAGGTGGGGTAGAGTCCAAGGCGGGGCTGGCCATGAAGTGTGATGAGTCATCTATTGGAGATGGACAGCACAGGAGTGAAGGTATGAAATGGAAGCGACATCTAGGAGCCTTCCCCCATGGAGGCTTTCCACTGCTTGAAATCCTGGGATTTCACCTACTTTCCGATGCCTGCCTTGCTGGAGCCTCCTTCTGCATATCTGCACTCCTTCTTTTCCTTCCTCCAACACATTCGCTAATCCCCACACTTGGCTTTTGAAACCTAAAATCATCTTCAGAAGTCTTTCTCCTCGGTCGATGCGTCAGTTAATACATTATGACATCTACGTTAAAACAATTACATAAATTAAATAGGATTTCTTTCTTAAACTCAAAGTTGGTTTTTTTTTAATCTCCTCTTCTCTCTGCCTGAAGACAATGGTACTTGTGCAAGTGCGAGGCCAGGAAAATCGTCAGTATTAACATTTCTCGAAAATACTCAGGGCAACTGATATTTCACAGACGCACATTGTATTTTAGCTTCCCGTCCCTGAGGTGGCCCAAAGTCCTCTTCCTAGAGCAACCTAGGGGGCTTCGGTGACCTTCAAGCAGTTTGTGTCAAACCAAGGGAAGAAAAATGGAGGTGAGGGAGAAGCTCATCATTCCAAGGGGATGATGGAATTGTTGACTGGATTGTTGACTGGATACCCCTGGAGGCTCCTCCTCATGCTATGACCTAACTATCTGTCTGAGCTCACTGGTCCTTGCCTGAATGTAGAAATTATGGTGCAAAACAGAATCATAGGCTAAGAAATTACATTTCACTTTATCGATCCACTGAATCTATCACGCAAGGCGAACTATCACCAGGGTTAGCCTAGAACTGCACAGAACAAAGTTCTAAACCCTGAGCTTCCTTCCCATGATAACCCTATGGTGGACATCCCTGGAGTCTCTTGGCCTCTTTTAAGAGCGTGGCTCTGACAGCTAATACGTATTAGGTCATCTGCTTCTAGAAGGTCTTTCCACTGTTTGTTTTCCCTGGCTCTTATCACAAAGGTGGATGGTATTAGATATGTTTCTTTTTAGCAAGTATGAAGTAAGGGAAGGTCAACCCAGAGTCAAACAAAAGATGTAGAAAAGCAGATATAGTTACAGTGCAAGCCTGTCAGCCTAAAGTCAAAACAAACAAACAAACAAATTCTTTCAGCAATGCTTTGACACCAGTAGAAACCATAGTGATGATCTGGGGGACACTTTCTAGAGAGAAGTCAAGCCAAAAACCTTTATGATCAAGGGTCCTTTTCTACTGAGCTGACAGAGGTCAACAGATGTCTCAGGAAACCACTTCATTTTCCCCATCTCAAACCCAGTTATGGCCGTGTCCTTTCCTCATTAGGCAAGGAAAGGTGAAAGAAATTGGAAACCTCGGCTGTCCAGACCTTACCCCCTCAATGCTGCGTCTGTTCTAATCCCGAAGGTGGGATAAAGACAGCACACCTCCTCCAGCTCCCGTTTCTGCAGGCAGAGGAGGGTCGCAAGAACGTGGGTCTGTTACAATGCCTTGATCTCGACTGTGAGCTCCAAGGGGGCAATTTCCTCACTCTCTTTACATCATCATTAAGTTTCCAGGATTTTCACAGAGTAAGAACTCAGCAGGTATTTCGGGAATAAATTCAAGGTCTTTTAAATCTCAGTATCTCAACATCCTTATACTTTCAAGCTACATTGAACAAGGCACCTAGACACAGAAGAGTCTCTCATTTTGTTCACCTTCTTTGTTCCAAGCTATTTAATTCGGGCTAAAGACAGTGTTTCTAGTTCTTCTCCTTTTACAGTTGTTTTTTTCACCCATTTTCCCACCAGCCCTGAGTTCTTTTAATTATTCTGTTCCCTGCTCAGGTCCCCACTCAGCTCTTTCCTCCCCTGCCCACCCACCATCTTTTTGCCTGGTGATTCTTTCTCCTCTCTCATATATTTTATTTTGCTATCACCCTCACTGCTGTCGTGATGCCTCTGCTTCTTTGTCTTTACAAGGTGACCCAGGAAGAAATCAAATCATCCATCAGCCTTTGAGTTATAACATGATTAAAAAAAAAAAAAAAAGGTACTGTATTAGGTACTCTGAGAAACAACATAATTCAACTATTTCTCAAGGGCTGTTTCCAGTTGGTCTGAAGTTGGTACTGGTCTGCAACATTTTACCCCCAAAAGCACTCACTTCCTAGGCTCTAAGAATTTAATGAACTCACTATTGACAGAGAGATCCACAGCCTCACTGGGTACAATCAATACGATTTGTTCTTTACTCCACCATTACAATCCATGGATGGAAATATGTAAATGAAAATTATTGTGAACTGAAGTACTTAATCAATACATTTTATAAACCTCTAGAAATTCTGAATAGCTTAGCATTTGAGTTGATAAATACCCATCCAACAGATGGAACATTAACCAGCTGTGCAATTTGCGGCACATCATTTAACGACCCAGGTTTGAGGGAGATGCAAAAATAGCATGATAACAATATTTTCACTGGAGACTCCTATTTGTCCTTCTAATTTGTTCTTAAGTGAAATCATTTTTAGACAAAACCCCAGTTGGAGAAGTTACTTGCAGACCCGGTCCTTTAGATGGCAGGTAAAAGACATCCGATAAATGTTGGATAAATAAATCCCAATATCTCATAATTTGGGGGAAGATTGAATGCACTGAGAAATGTAAAAGCACTCTGAAAACTATAAAACAATAGGCCCATGTATGATTATTAGGACACATTAAGTGTTCCTCCAGCATGCAGGACTAGTCACTGAAAGAACTAAGATTCAAATCAAAAGTACTAAGGAAGTTCTGCAGAGGCGAACATGGACCAAAATGAAGACTCAAACATGGATTAGTTCATTAAAAAAGGCTACTACACTCTAAAAAACCACTCCAGATGATCCTATCTGTTATACCAACATCCGATTCAATAACACATATTTTGGGTTTTGGTTACCATAGCATTCTGCTCCAGGGACCAGTTTTTATATAGATAGAATAAAAGGCTTAGCTATTCCCCCCACTCAAAAAAAATCAATAATGTTGTGAGTCAAATAACAGAACAGCTGACATCTGCCTCCTGTGATAGCCCAGAGCCCAGGCAGGTGAACTGCTGTCCTTCAATGGTCACCAAGTTCCTTCCACATTGTTTGGACCCAATTTCCTTCCACGTTGTTTCTCCGCAATGCTGGTGGAGACTGTCCTCATTTAAATGGCCCAAGCTCAGGGGAGGTGGGTACAATATTGGCCCCCAGACAAGAAGGCTTTGTGAAGAATATGGGACTTAAAGTGAGCATTGAGGGTTAAAAAGATAATAGCAGGAAGACCCCAGAGAGCCATTACGACAAACTGTAATTTCCTACGTCCCTTCTTTGCTATCAGCCAGAAGCCTATTGTTTGCGTTAATCCAAGCATTTTTTGTAAACAAATTCTAGAAAAAGAATAATAGAACAATTCTCTCCCCCACAAATCTTATGGTAGACCTCTCAAATAATATTTAAAACCTTTATAATAATGTTTAAAATAATCTCACCCACAGCACCACAACTTTCCCTCAAAATAATCCAGAATGGGAGAACTTGATTGTGAGCGAAATTTACCAAAATTTAAGAGTGTTTAAGGAGATAAACATTGATTTATAGAAATGAATCAGCAATAGTTTTTTCCCCTTGCAGACATTTCTAAGCAAAGCCCTCTACATAGGGTTTAGATGACAAAATTGCAACAGTAAATCAATCAATCAATCAGCCGATCAACAAAGTGATTTTAAAACATGATTTCAGTTACACCCAGTGTTGGGAGTGAGGCAGGGACACCAGTAAATATTCTAGGATGAGAGATGTTACCACAAGAGAAAGTGAGGACTGGCTATGAAGGATGGTTTGCATTTTCCAGATGAGTAAGAGAAGAAAGGTCTTCTGAAGAGGAAGAGAAGGAGAATCTCCAGGCACCGGTGACCGCTTCTACTATTCTAAATCTGGATTCCAGTCAAGTTTACTGATTCGCGCAGGCGTCTACAAAGAATCAGTCTCAGAGCCTGGACCTCAACTCAGGTCTTCAGACCATCTCTCAAATGCTCTGTCACTGGGTTACCCACGCTCCTTCATGGCCCAGCCTCACTCTCTGATGAAAAGAAGCTTGTGAGGAGACATCCGACCACAGCTGTCCATATGGTCTTTCTTCTCCCATTCTTGCTCATCTCCAGTTCATTCTCCACACACTGGTCATGGAGCCTTTTTAAATTATTTTAATATGAATTAGATGAGGTCGATCTCCAAGGCAAAACCCCCTGTGTCTTCTCATCGCACTTAGAATAAAATTCACACTCACTTCCCTGGCCACGAAGCCCTCCTGGATGCCCCCTCTTTGCTCCTCCAGCCTCAACTTGTACTCTCTGACCACCTCCTTCACCCTTATCTTCTATGATCCAGCCACCCTGGCTCTCTGCCTGTTCCCCAAATGCCCTCAAACTCTTTCTTAACTCTGTCCTTCCTACACACCCATCCTGTCACTAGCAATGCCTTTTCTCCTCTCCCTGCTTTCTCATCCCTCATTCTTAAGATGAGGGCTGAAATGTCACTTGCTCAGGGACCTCAACAATACCTGAACCTGAAGTACATCCCAGCCCCTCCAGCCAATTATTTTCTTTCACAGTGTATTCTTATGTTCTTTTCCTTCATAGGACGTTCCGAATTTTTAACTACATATTTACAATAGAGTGTGATGCCCATTTCCACCATGACACCAGAGCCATACGAGGGGCAGGGGACTCATCTGTTCTGTTCTCCCTGGTATGCCTGTTACACACCACAGAATACAGCATGGAGTACACGCTCTGAGTAAGTTAGAGTAAATTTAAAGATAATGCAAAACAAAAACAAATTTTAAATTAAAATACTTAAATGTTGAAATCCTACAGAGTCTAGATGGGCTGTTATAACATCAAAGGAAGGAATTTCTAAAATTTTATCATCCATTCATTCATAGAAAATGTTAACTGAGGGGGGCCTGGGTGGCTCAGTGGGTTAAGCCCCTGCCTTCAGCTCGGGTCATGATCTCAGGGTCCTGGGATCGAGTTCCGCATCAGGCTCTCTGCTCAGTGGAGAGCCTGCTTCCTCCTCTCTCTCTCTGCCTGCCTCTCTGCCTACTTGTGATCTGTCTCTGTCAAATAAATAAATAAAATCTTTTAAAAAAAATGTTAACTGAGCACCTACTATGGGGTCTAACTGCCACACTCCAAAAGGTTTAGTCTACCATGGGGATCAGAACCTCTTTCAATACAGGTATGTATCTTGAGCGCACAATCCACGATCTCACTTAAGAGATTTTTCCTTTCTTTCATCTTTTATCCTATAGGTGTTATGTATATCACTTCCTAAATCAAAGGAGAATTTCAAGACAGATATGGAACTAAATTCTACCCCTCCTCTGACATTCTAATTCTCCAGGGGTGATTCGTTGGGCACTCCTATTTGGAGAAGAACCGAATCATGGTAATGGAATCTTGCAGTACAGAAGAAACCTTCTGAGCACAATCATTATAAAATTCACCAGACTACATGACCAGGGGTAAAAGAAAACCAGGCCAGGACCTAGGGAAAGTCATGCCAGAGAGCCGGAAAGAAATACAACGTGCCCCGACTTGCGTCTCTTCTTTTCCATTCTGGCCTGTGCTTTACAAGCCTGATGGTGAAAATGGGCCAGTAAAAAGGGAGTAGGAGACCCCTGAGGGCCCTGGATGGGTCTGAGGTTGAAGTACTGCTGTCAGGTCTGTAAAAATAGCAGGCGGGGGTCAAACGCTGTAGCAGGGAGATGCGGCCCCGTCAACACTCCTGGACCACTGTTTGCGAGACTGATCTCGCTCTATCATCATTCATTTTTCCTTTTTATTCATGAATTCCTCCATTCACGTATTCATCCAACAGTTACCCAACCATTATTTTTTTTTTTAATTCTATACTCAAACTTTCAGAAGGGATATGACAAAAATGAATGTATTTTTCTAATGGGAATAACTTTCTTAAAATCTTGGAATACATGGCTTTAAAAACAAGTTGGACATGACGAGGTTCACTAGACTTTTGGGGTGATCCTTTGGCCCTATATACAATACCGAATCCTGATGTTATATGCCTGAAATGAATACAATGTTATGCGTCTGTATCTCAATTAATTAAAAAAAAAAAACAAACAAGTTGGGTAAATGTCCATGTACTTAGGGCACAGCTGAGTCTCAGCCACTAGAACCAACTCTCATAGGAGACCTGTTGTGCCCAGACTGGAGACCAGGGAAGTGAAAGATTTAACTCAATTATCACTGTTAGAGCAGAGATCAGAAAGCCCCCTTCTTGCATTAGGAGACAACACTCACAGGCACTTGCCTCGTTGGGGCTGAGGTGCTCTTCCCATAGAATACACCAGCACCCACCAACAGTGGCTCCAGAAGGCCTGTTTTGTCTTCAGGGTTCTGTTTGTATACGGGGCCTCTCTTAAAGAAACACTTGATCTTCATTTTCATGCCCTTTGCCTGGCATTCCTTTGCAGGACCACAGGACAAACAAAACATCACACAGGGAAAGGAGGTGGAGGGATAAAGCTCATTATATTATCTCCCAAGAGTTGGCCCCATTTTGACAAAAATTGCTCCCTCCCAAGTCCTCTCCTATGGCCAGATGAAACACTCGCCCCGTTCTTAAACTGGGATCGGGGGTTGGATCTTGGTTTGAGAAGGAAGATCTAAACTGATAGCTATTGGGACATCTGGCTGGCTCAGTTGGGGACCGTAGGACTCTGAATCTGAGGGTTGTGGGTTCGAGCCCTGCGTTGGGCATACAGCTTACTTTTAAAAAAAGAAAACAACACTGATAGCGTTTGGCACTGTCTGCCTTTAGGGCAGCTTAGGAAAAGTACCTGGTGGGTTGTTAAATAGTTGACATTTTTACTACTAACTGTGCTATTGACTAACCAGGGAGTAATTACCATAACCTCTTCCAACATTTTCAATCGTGAAAAATCACCCAGTTGGTTATTTGCAGCTGTCATGGTTAGGGGCAGGGCTGGGAGCTCCAAATTAATACATGCCATTCTGGAAACTAAAAACCACCTGGCGGGAAAACAGAGAGTACTCCACAATCGGTAACAATTCCTGAAGACAGGGGAATAACAGAACGCTTTGCACACAGCACCAGAATCTTTGTTCTCCAAGAGAACGGAGAAATAATCTATTTCAAGCCCTCGTGTTGTAAATAAGCAAAATGAGGTACGGAAAAGGATACACGGCTGGAGTGGCAGGGCTGCCCTTCCTGACCCTTCCCCGGGGCAGGGGGGCGGGGCTGTGAGTAACTGAGGTCTTAATTTAAGATCTGGTTGTGATGCTACTATATTCCAGAGTACAGGTATAGAGACCATGGAACACCGTATCTGCAGGGAGGGTTGTCCTGAGAATCCTCATTCCCCAGCAAGAGCATATACACTGTGCTCTGCCTTTACTCAGAGCCTAGCCCGGGAGAGAAGTCCCCGTTTGGGAAGCTCCTTCCCTGGGACGCCCTTGGTGGCATTCCTGCCCGGTCCCTCTCCGCAGCTCACCTGGACCCTACACCAGCTGCTCCCCACATGCACATCCCAAACCTGAGCATGGTTCAGAGATCACAGCCCTCGTTCTAAACCTTTCCAGATAAAGAAGTCTCCTGATCTCAGATTACAAAGGCAATCCCACTGGTTCTATAATCGTTTTCTTCCACTACCCGCTGCCCTCAAGACACTGGATTTAAAAACTAAGAAACAGTGGAAGGCACCACTCTGTTTCTTCATCTACACACTGTAGGGGTCCCATCAGAGTGCGGACCTGTAGGGGACAGGATTGCCTTATTATAATAACCATTCGGTCACACTTTCACCTGCTCAGTGCACAATGCTAGCACCGGTCTGTGCGTTGGTTAGCGCCGTTGGCTCGCTAAATACCTCTGTATCTACCGTGAAGGTCACCATGAGTCTATATCTACATTTTTAGTTCCAGGATGCTGGACTTCATAACAGAATCAGATCGATGGGGAAAAGTTGGGTAAGAATTTAGATACTCACTTTAGGCGTAAGTGGCTTAAAATCAACTGATACTTTTACAAGGAGGAAGAGAAAAAAAATGGTTAAAAATTTTGGACCAGTGAACACGTCAGATCACCAGGTGGCCCTCAGGGCATGCGCCCTTGTGTTTCTCAAGTTGACCAAGATACATTTTGGGGCAAATTGTGGGGTTTATCTGTTATACATCAATGTAGTCAATTCCACAGAGGGTTAATACAAACTTCTGTAATTTGGGGAAGAGAGTGGTTTAAAATCACACTGGATTAGAGGTTCCTGGGTGGCTCAGTCAGTTAAGTGTCCAATTTTTTATTTTAGCTCAGGTCGTGATCTTAACATCATGAGGCTGATTCCCCATGTCAGGCTCTACGCTCAGCGGGGATTCTCTCCCTCTTCTTTTGCCTGTTCCACACTCACTCACACTCACCCTCTTACTCTCAAAAAAATAAAATAAAATTGTAAAGGATGCCTGGGTGGCTCAGTCAGTAATCATCTGCCTTTGGCTCAGATCATGATCCCAGGGTCCTGGGATAGAGCCCCACATCGGGCTCCTTGCTCAATGGGGAGCCTGCCTCTCCCTCTGCCCCTCCCCACAGCTTGTGTGCACTCTCTCTTGCAAGGATAAACACACAAAATCTTTAAAAAAATAAATTTGGGGGCCACCTAAGTGGATCAGTGGGTTAAGCCTCTGCCTTTGGCTCAGGTCATGAACCCAGGGTCCTGGGATCGAGCCCCACATTGGGTTCTCTGCTCAGCAGGGAGCCTGCTTCCTCCTCTCTCTCTGCCTGCCTCTCTTCCTACTTATGATCTCTATCAAATAAATAAATAAAATCTTAAAAAAATAAATTTTTAAAAAATTAAAAAAAAAAAATCACACCAGCTTAACATTTCTCCAAGTGTGTTCCAAGAACCATTCAAGAGAAGAAGAGAGTTTGCAGAGACAAATAAGTTGGGTAAACATAGACTCAAATAAAATAAATATTTTTCTTGACAAGTCTTCTCTGAGTCTTCATTATGTTAACGTCATTCTGAATCACCAAGAGGTAGATTAATACACACTGTTCCCCCACCTGAGCTGACCATAGCTTTCTTTTTCAGGGTATCTCATGGGACTGATGCCCTTTCAGACTGACATTAGTAACAGTATTGATGGCCATATTTGAGTTCTTACTCTGTGGTGGGCATTGCGCTGAGCTTCTCACATTGTACTTCATTTAACCTTTCCAGTGACGTTGGTTCTAAGGATATCCCCATTTTACAGAAGAGGAAAGAGGCTCAGAGAAGTTAAGCCACAAGTCCAAAGTCACACAGCGGGCAAGTTGTAGAACCAGAGTTCCAGGCATTCTGACTCCAGAATTCACACTCCGATGACTCTTTGATATATCCGTCCTCATGAATTATACCTGGATGATAAGCTCTGTCCTTGTCAGCTCTTGCTGAGTTTGGAAGAGAACAATTACTTTGAAAGAGAAAGACAGGATGACAGATGGAAA
The DNA here is from genome assembly GCF_030435805.1 of Mustela lutreola. Classification (NCBI taxonomy): domain Eukaryota; kingdom Metazoa; phylum Chordata; class Mammalia; order Carnivora; family Mustelidae; genus Mustela; species Mustela lutreola. The sequence continues at coordinate 8,229,940 of NC_081297.1, read as the reverse complement.
ATAATAGAAGGGGGCAGAGAGGCATCCATTCGCTCAGATTAGAACAAGGTTATTAGACAGATCCTTGTTGATCTTTTGAGGGAGGAAACACCGAGACAGGAAAATTCATTCCCTGTTGGCAGGATGGGAAAGAGAACAGGTTTCTAGTATTGATAGGTGTGCATAAAATTTACCTCTCTCCCAATAAGATGTAAAGGAACATAAGAGGCTTGTTCTATTTTGTGCAAATACTCCACATTGCTAAGATGACCAGAGTGACAACACAACCACAAAACTTGTGCAAACCATAGGTAGCCAAGGGAAATGAATGTAGCTCAAAAGGTAGATTCCAAGTGAAACTAAGAATTTGAAAACTACAGTAGACAGGAGGAAGGCAAACATCACAGATTTTTTTTCTTTTTTTTTTTTTTTTAAAGATTTTATTTATTTATTTGACAGAGAGAAATCACAAGTAGGCAGAGAGGCAGGCAGAGAGAGAGAGAGGGAAGCAGGCTCCCCGCTGAGTAGAGAGCCCGATGTGGGACTCGATCCCAGGACCCTGAGATCACGACCCGAGCCGAAGGCAGGGGCTTAACCCACTGAGCCACTCAGGCTCCCCAACATCACAGATTTAAAAAGAAGAAGAAGGTCATTTTTTTAAAAAAGTTTTTAACTTCAAATGAAGCAAAAGTTTTTTCTAGGACCCTACTCCTAAAGGGCCAGTCCCTCCACTACAAACCCATAAATGAAGCTGCTGACAAAATGGAAAGAAAGAAAAAAAAAAAAAAAAAAAAAAAAAAAAAACCTGCCTGCCTCATGCAATTTAATTGAGTTTCCTGGAGGGACAAGCTGAAACCAGCCAACTTTTCCATACTCTGGGAAGGAATTTGAATCTCGCATGCCCAGTGGAAAAAAAAAAAAAAAAGAAAAAGGAGCAAATCTTCTGCATTTTAATATCACTGGGGTTTCTTTAAAGCTGTGGAAGTTTCCTCAGGAGGCCAGAAACATTCAGAAATTTAAAGATAGGGAGTGCCTCCGCTGTCACTTCTTTTTTCACCTTATTTAAATGAATTCTATTGCTCACCCAAAGTTCAGAATCCCCGGCCGAGAAAATAAATTGAGTTCAGATATCCTTTAAAGGACAGGGAGAGACAAGGAAAAGAGGGAACCACTCAAGGCCAAAGCCCGGAGGAATCCCTGAGAACCAACCCCTCCCCCTCCCCCCTCTTCTCACCCCCACCCCCAACAGACACACACCCCTTTATGGCCTTTTGATGGAGCACAGCTGCCCTCTGGGACAGTCAAGGAACACCCAACTGTTCGGAGGCTCCTGGAGGTCTAACTGGGTCAAGGGTCATCTGTGATATGAGCAGAGTAGCTAAGAGGGATCTTCTGCCCGCTGATTTTATGGGGAAAAGCCCATTTTATTTCTCAAGGCTGCAGTCTGTGCTATGGAGAGCCCAGAGACCCAAGTTCTTCACCAAAACAAGGTAACTCGGCTTGATAGTCAGCCACGGACGGAATGTGAGCTGTCCACACCCGGTGAGGGCAGGGTCCCTGACTGACCGAATTAGACACCTGGTGTGGACACAGTGTGGGGCGGGGGTGGGGACTGGGGACGGGGAAGCAGTGAGGTTTCTAGAGGGACGTTGGATGTCCTATCTAAACTCGTCGCCATTATGGAACCAGCTGGGTGGGACCCAGGGGGTCTCTGTTCAAATCAGAAATTGGGCCTGTCTTGGAAAAGTTCCAACTTCTTTACACTTTGTTATGCTAGGCTGGGCCTCCAAAAACTCACCCATTAACAACAGCATAGACAGCACAATGTGCTCTTCTGGACGGAATATCCCCAAGCCTTTACTGGGACAAAACAAAGACTGAAGTTAAATCACTAACTCGGGGGCTGGCCAGGGGTGTCCCACCTGTCAACAAGCCCACTGCTCAAGCAGTCAACTATTGTTCGCTGAATGCCTGCCTTGGAGAGACTCCTTGCCAGGCATCAAGCGCTGAGGAAGTTAAAAGCCCACGATGTCTCCCTCCCCAGAGCCCACAGTACGGTCAAGGAGATCGAGGGCGGTGTTGGAAAGAAAGGCCCTTCGGTGGAAATGCAAAACCGGGATGCAGAAATTCCCAGAAAGACTTGCTCATGAATCTTGGGGTTTTAGAATGATATGGACCATGTCTGAAGGTTAGAGATTTTCCATTCAAGTAAGCCCAAAGCTGAAACCGTAGAAGATCATAATCTGTTAAAAATGTGTTTATATTCTCTTCTTTTTTATCATTTCAGACATCTGATCAAAGAGACATGGGCAGGAGATGAGAGTTCTGGACAAAGACTAGAAATGGACCAACATCTCCTGGTGACTTTTATGAAATAGCCCAGATTCCTAAACAGCTTCTGGAAAGTGATGTGGTCTTATTTCTGAATCTGTAAAGTGATAACAAATTGCTCTTGGCATCACCTCTCTCACTGGGATGTTGAAAGAGTTAATGAGATAGTGTCTCTGACAGGCCTTGCGCTCTTTGCAAGGTGTCAAGGGAGGAAAATAAGAAATACCATCATCCTTGAAGCTCTCCTAATCCAGCAGGCTTCAGTGGAGCTTAGAAATGCCACCATTCTCTCTTCAAATCTTTTTCTCCCTAACTTTTAAAGGTTGGCATGACTGATTCATCGAACACACTGAAAGCAGCCAACAAAATGGAAAAGAAAAGCTTCATGCAAATCCCTCTGTGTTTCTGCACAGAAGGTTATGCAGAGCAAAGTATACAACCTACTTCCTGTCCTCCCAATAGCTCAGGGCCCTATCTGGTTATGTGGCTGTAACTTATCCTCACTCGTACAAAAAAATTTATTCATTTTCCACTCTGAGTCAGAACCTTTCGGTCTCCAACCGTACCGACAAAAATGCATCCACTCAAGCCATTTTATGTTTGGGATGTTTTCCCCTTAAGCACACATTTTATCTCTTTTTCCTCTGCGTTCCTTCAGAAATGATGGCTTCATCTGCATCTTGCTGATTTGTATATATTTGTATATTTCTCCATTAGAAATGTGGATCCCATTCCCCGTCCACACCCCCGCGCCGTGCAGATGAGGTACGCCCATCCCCAATGAATTATAAACTCATTGGAAGCTGGGATTCCCTCGGTACTTTCCTCTGAGCTGGATTTTTGGTCTTTCATTTGCATTTGCCTATTTGATTGTATTCATAAACGAGTCTCCTCATTTGTGGAGCTGGAGTAGATGATGGGATTTCCTAGAAGTGCTTTTTGGAAGTCCTGGAGCTCCTGGTGGTTACCCAGGCCTAGGTTACCCTGGGTGCTAGGAAGAGCCAGGTTAGCCCTGGACTTTACCTCTCTCCATGTTGCAAATTCACACATTTAAATGGGAGGCAAACACTGCTCCAAGACGGTTTCACAACTCAAGGATGTGGAAAATACCCACATCCTACTGCAAACACACCAAATGAACTCTTCAACCGAGCTAACCATTCAACAACAACAAGAAGAAACAGCAAGAAGTCAAGCTGAAAGGAATAGGCTAAACATTTACTGAAATACCTCAAAGGAACGAACACACCCTTCTTTGAGGCAAAGGCATCGCCATTCACACTCCCGGTGGAGCATGGTCTTGGATTCTGTCTAGGAACGACCGTGACCTCTATTAAATCAATCGACCACGTCCTCTGCGCCCTTCACCCAGACCCAGACTCCTGGCAGCCCCGTACAGTCAGTAAGAATGACCATGTTCATCGATCTCATACCACAGCTGATCTTCAACAGAAAGAAAAAAATAAAATCATAATTACACATGCCTTGAGCTGATGGCACTCAATATTTAGGCATCCCCAGTGCTTTTAAAGCTCATTCTCCAGCATAAACTCTCTCGAGCCCGGACTGGTAGAGTGAGGCTCAGTGTACCCACCATCTCCCCGCCCCAGGGAACAGGCTTCCCCACTTTACTCCTTTAATCTCCTCCTTCTGCGAGAAGGAGCTCAAATATGGGCGAAACACTCCCCAGTCACGCTTAGAGCATCTCTAGAAGTGTCCCTCACCTGGCACTGAGAGGGATGACGTCTCTCCACTGTGCGCCATTTCTTTACGCGAGAGCCATACTGAAATGTCTAGCAGGTGCCAGGCACTGCGAGGAGCTCAGGCCACAAAGCTGTATAAACACAGACATTGTCTCTGAGTGGTCCGGAGGCTGTTGGGGTAAACAGCTTGGCTCCTCGGAGTCTGAGAACCCTGCAGGGCCAGCGACCTTTGTGATTCTGCTTGATTTTCTCACTGTGCTCAGCCACTGCCCTGCTGCCTTTCTCAGGGAGGCGAGCCCGCAGCCAAAACGAAGTGGATTCAAACACACAACCAGAAAAATCCAAAGGGGATTTTCCCAAACCTGGGTGCATACAAATGCCCCCATTTTCTGCTCAAAAATTAGAATACGTACCCAGATTTCGCCCTCTGAACAGGGCAACCCTGGCCAGTTCCTTCAGGCCTTCCTAAGGACTCTTCTTCGCCTGCTCTGTAATTAAGGAATTGTGGAAGGGATTGGAAGGGGCTGAGGATGCATTTACATAACAAAATATGTTTAGGGTCCCAGATTCCAGTCACTCAAAACTCAAAGGAAAGGAAAACACATTTGCAAGGATGAGGGGCAGATTTTCACTCTTCTTAGCCCTAGCAAACAGCTCAGCCAGGATGTCCTTGGTCTGTCCTTTCTCCACGCCAGGGTTCGGGAGATAAGCAGGTGACTGACTTCCAACCAGAGGCCTCAAGAAGCACAAAAGAGGGAAGTCAGTCCTGGCCTGTGAGATGGGGGAGCAAAAGCCACATTTGATTCTCAGGAGATAGGAGGGCTGAGCAGCTCTAGAATTCATTCAGGGACCACATTCCCAGGCAAAGGAGTTCCAACCACTGCAAAGCGACCCCCGCCCCCATGCCTGTGTGTGCAAACTTCTCCTTTCTCCCGGCATCCTTCCCCTCCCAAGCCCTTCCACAAGCTCCCGCCACATTTGACAACCAGGCTTAACCAAGCAGGGGGACCCAAGCCCACATTTTTTAAATTGATTTTAATTCCCTCCAAAGCCCATTCCTGTCCCCCAGTCGCAACAAGAGAAAAAGGATGAGAAAATCAGGCCCAGCCTGGGCGGGAGAAGGGCAGAAGTGAGACAGCACAGGATGGTTTCCAGGTTCCAGGTAGGAGTTCATAGCATAAATGTCCTGTTGAGAGTCAATATTGGCTCATCAGGTTTGGTACCAAGCAAAAAAATAAACAAATGAAGTACGTGGTCTCTGTTTCCTTCGAGTATACTGATGAGAGTGAGTCAGTCCCACGTAACGGCAAGCGTTCTGCTTCCTGATAGGAGACCCAAAGCGACATCATTTATTGTGGGACAACACACCTTGCTGGTCATCGGTTTCACTCTCCATTTCCTAGGAATAAGGGAAAAAGGAAAAAGCAGAGCATGGCCTCCATCAGCCATCACTTGCAAGTTGGATTTTTACATGCAGTTTAATGTCAAAGCTCAGACAAATTAGGAAGACCCCTGTGGAGTCCGAAGGACCGGCGTTTCAGGGCGGGGCTGCGGTTTGCAAGTGGGGTGACCTGGCCAACGATTTCCGTAGTCTAAACCTTGGTCTAAAACTTCGTGAGGATCCAGTCTGTGTGATAAATAGGATTAAACAGTGTGTGCACAACGTGGAGCGTATATATAGGACTTAGCAGAATGCCTGGCATTTAATTAGCACTGAGTGCGTGGAAAATCGAAGGGGAGGGAAGGGGAGAGAAAAATGAAAGGTAGAGGAGGTGGAGTACGTCACCTCTGTCTGTCTCCCTCCTCCGCGGCCCCGTCTTTCTCTCACTTCCCACCTCCTCTGTCTTTCTCTCTCTCTCCCCCCTCTTTCTCTCCATCTGTGTTTCTGTTCAGGTACACACACACACACACACACACACACACACACACACACACACACGAGCTCTGAACCTAGAGGGATCTGCCAAAGAATGAGACTTGAGTAGGTGTGGGCATTCCGGAACCCTCGACCTAGCTTGATCACAAGTGAGTCCCGGAGGAAGGGGGTTGGGTTATAGCAGGACCAAGTTGGGAAACTGAGTTCAGCCTGGAGTGGAGTCCAGAGTCCCAGAAACAATTGGACCTTCAGTCTACCCAGAGTAATGCAAAATGACTCCTCAGTTCCAGTCATTCCCCTTAACTAACCTCTAGACATGGAGGGACCGAAGGCTGGATGGTGATTTTAAGGGACTTTGTGGAATAAAACAGAGAACTTTTCCATCTCTAATCAGGGCAAAAGAGGGGATTTGGTTAATTTTCTCACTTTATCTCTTCTCCACTCCATGTCCCTGTAACTTTAAATCTGCCTAGGTTGGCCACCATTGACTCCTTTGTTTTCTGGTAACTTGCATTTTATTTTGCTATGATGGCACTGAAGGTACAGGGACTGCCCAGTAGGCTCATGGATTGAGCAGCCTGAAAAGCCAACAGGCGTTTCTCATTGGTCAAAACAAATCCTGGTCAACGTGTGTGAAGAGAGAGAATACAGATGAGGGACAGGAGCAGCTAACTCAAGGCAAGAGGGTCACAGGGGCGACTTCGCAGAGCTAATGACCCCCAAGGTGACTTTTAAGGATGAGTAGGAGTTATTCATGCCGAAACTGGGGTTGTACGTGGGAGACAAGCTGTAAGCAGAGACAAGAGATCAGGATTAGGGCACGGTGTGATCCCCCGAGTGTGTGTGTGTGGCGGGGTAGGGTGTGCGGGGGGTGGGGCCAGAGGGAGGGATTTGGATTTGAACGCTCAAAGGTAAAAACAAGACCAGGCTAGTTCATGAACGACCGGCTAGGGACTCCTGGGTGGCTCAGTCGGTTAGGTGTCTATCTTCAGCTCAGATCAGGATCCCAGGGTCGTAGGATGGAGTCCCACTTAGGGCTCCTTGCTCAACCAGGAGAGCCTGCTTCTCCCTCTGCTGCTCCCCCCGCTTATGCTCTCTCTCTGACAAATAAATAAAATTTTGAAAAAAAAAAAAAAAAAAAAAAGAAGGACCTGTTAAAGAGTCTGGATTATTTCCTGAAAACTGTAAGACTTTACACAGTGGAGGATACCATCAAATTTCAGTTTCGGAAACTACAGTCTGACGACGGGGTGAGGGAGGTAAAGAGGTGGAGGGGAGAGAACACTGAAACACGTGCAGGAAAACATCTCATTTTTACTCAAAAATTATAGCATACGTCATGACGTTAGTCCTCTGAATGAGAATAACACGGGTCAACGCCTTGAGGCGTTCTCTGAATAATTCCGAGAATTTTTGAGGGGATTGGAATCGTCAGGACTTGCTCACCGAAGGTATGTGGGAGATAACAGAGAAGTCAAGAAAGACTCCCAGATCTCAGCTTGGGAAATGGGCAGATCAAGACGCCATTTGCCAAGGAAGAGAGGGAAGGAAGATGACTTCCGTTTCACCTCGGGAGCTGCAGGTCCTAGGATCCGTGCGGGTACAGATGACCAGCGGGCTGGGACCCGGAAATAAGAAGGTAGAAAAGAGGTAGAAATAAGAAGCTGGACTGCATCTGCTCCTCGTGGCAGCTCATGTAGGAAGCACACAGTAAAAAGAGAAGACCACAGTTAGACGCTGGGAAACACCTACGTGTGGGGAGGGTCAGTGGAGAGAGTCTAGAGAGGAAACCTAGAATGGCACGAGGAGATGAGGGACAAGATTTCAAGGTAAGCAGAGGAAGACGGTGTCAAATGCAGGACGGAAGTCGAGTAACACAGCGGAAAGAGCCCCTTGGATTTAGTCCCCTGGATGACCTCAAAGGAGTTAGTTTCAAGAGGCCGTGTGGGTGGATGACATTTACCCATCAATTTCACTGGGACATTTGACTCATTGTGACTTCAGTTCATAACTTTTCTGATGGTGTAAAATGCAGATCAGGAGCTAGTTGGGCCCGGTTGTAAACCCTCTTGACTCAGCAGAGGGAAGATGTCCATGCCCAGGGCGGCTCAGGAGGCCCCCAGTGGTAACCAGGACCTGCCTGCAGAGGCGTCTGGCTGGCTGGGCTGAACATCCTTTAGAAAAACCTACAGATCATGATGATAAGCTCTATGAGCTTAGTATTAAAAAAAAATAAAATAAATAAAAACAATTTTTTTTAAAAAAGCTTAATTTAGCAAGAAACTAAAAATGTCCATTTTCATTAAAATTCCTTATAATTTCACAATTCCATCAAAAACCTGGTTTTTTTCCTCTTCCTACAGGGTTCTATGCGCATGTCAAAACAAAGTGAAGGGGCGCCTGGGTGGCTCAGTGGGTTAAGCCGCTGCTTTCGGCTCAGGTCATGATCTCAGGGTTCTGAGATTGAGTTCTGCATCGGGCTCTCTGCTTAGCAGGGAGCCTGCTTCCCTTTCTCTCTCTCTCTCTCTGCCTGCCTCTCTGTCTACTTGTAATCTCTGTCTGTCAAATAAATAAATAAAATCTTAAAAAAAAAAAAAAAAAAAACCCAAAGTGAAGATCTGTGGCTTCTTCTTGGCCCACCGGGAATCTTTTAGAAGAATCGGGTGCTTACCCCGTGAAAGCCCAGTGCACTGTTTTCCCAAGCATCCCCATGTAAGGGGCTGGGGCAGGCACTGTGCCCTGGGGCCAACCTGAGAAGCACCAAGACTTCTAGCCCCAGTGGTTCCGTGATGGCTATGGCCAAGTCATCAGCGTCACCTTGAAGTCCCTGGCAGGGCTGCAAGTGGCTAGGCACGGCCAGGGACTGAGGCAGTGCTCCAAAGCAGTGCTGACCACATCCAAGGCTATCCTGGGCAGGTGATGGCGAGCCCTGTGAGGTCTCGGCTTCCTGCACCGGCCTCAGCCTGCACAACCTTGCCCTCAGACTGCAGCAGGCCAGGCAGCCGAATACCACCTGTGCAGATCCAGATGAGGTGCTAAGTGCTACTACCAAGCCCTACATTAGCACAAGGAGAGCTCAAGGTGGCCTCGGGCCACTGGCACTGCCAAGGTCCTAGGAGACAGTGACTTCGCACTCTGCTGTACCCCCTTCCAGAGGCTCCAGCAAGAGCCCCCAAGGGTGCTGGAGCTAAGTCCTCCACTTGCCAGAAACAGTCCCCCAAGTGGTGCCACCACTGTTAGTCCCTTCCGCAGGATTGAGTGGGCCCACGAGCACATCCGTTATGGGACTGAGATCACACAGGACACGATTTCTCTTCCGGACGGAGAGCTGCTGGGCTGCCGCATCCACCCAGCCCGACCTCCTGAGCCCCACCTCCCGTCTTCCACCCCTCCCTTCCCCCCATGCCCGGTCACCGCCAGGGGGTGCTGCCCCTAACACGGATGGGGGCTGCCAAAGGCTCTGCAGGTGGGAGCTCCGGGAACCTCACAGAGTTGGGGGTGACTTCGTGCGCGGGGCCAGCAGAGTCCCAAGCTCCTGGCTCTCGCGTGGGCACCACCCCGGGGAAGGGGTCCGCTTCCTGCTGGAGCACACCCCCAACCCCCTCGACCCCTCGACCCTCCAAGATCCGGGCTGCTGGGGGGGGGGGGGGAATCTTGGAAAGCCATCTGCAGCGGGCGGTGACCCTGGCCAGCGCGCCACGCGCCACTACGTGGTGCAGACACGACAGCAGGGCGACCCTCCCCGACAGCCGCAGGAGAGGGCTCAGGACACAAGCTCCTACCTGGGGAACCGCAGCACCAGCCGCCGATGGGGCGGGAGGACCGGGAGCCGCTGTGCAGCCGTGAGCCCAGCGCCGGGGCAGGTGGCTGTCCCCCGAGGATGAGCCCATCCTGGCGCACCTCACCGCCACTGTGTGGTCAGCGGTCACTGGAGAACACGCACAGGAGAAAAGCTGCGGGAAAGGAGCCGTCCTGACCTAAGGCCGACCCCAGAGGAGCTGGGCGTGGGGCGGGGGGGTCCACACTCGTCCCCCCGAGGCCCCAGCCTGACCGCGCAGGCTCTTGGGGAGCAGCGCATTGGCCGGCGAGTTTCTGAATGTGGATACTGTGTAAAGAGGGATAAACGTGTATACGGAGTTTCTAGAGGTTTCTTAATGAATAAATAAATGGATGGATTACTTATTGCCAACACCATGATAAATTAGATATGGGGACTAATGCATATGTCAACTTTTTTTTAATTGACTGAGTAATTTGTTACGCATCACATTTAAAGGTCACCAAAGAAATGTACTAATTTCTAGCCGGTATCTGGGACAGAGAGAGCTAATTAGAAATTACAGGATCAACTCTCAACTGTATCAATTCTCCCACAGTACAAGACACCAACGTCTTTTGTCACCTTCTCCACCATATTCAGTTCCACACGTAATCACTAAAACACCGATGATCTTGTAATTCTTCCATTTCTCTTTTTAATGTTGTGGGCTTGTTCCTTCTTTTTCTTCGCTTTGTTTCCACAAATGCTGGCGGGTAAGAATCTGTACATAACCCAGACGTGATCTTTTTATTTCGATTTCATTGGCAAAATGGGCTAGACAGGCTGACTGTCTTACGTCGCTCCAAAGGATTTGAAGGTCCCTGTGTTAAGGCCCAGGGTTACAGAGCTTTTCCACGTCCTAAGCCAAGACACCCTAAAAAAAATTCTGATCTTAGGAAAGAAACATTTCTAGCACAGTCTAGAACAGCACTGTCAGAAACACAACGAAAAACGTACATGTCATTTAAATTTTTCTGATTTGGGGCTCATAAAATAGGAAGATTAGCATCCCTTTTAGCTACCTTTCAAGGGGTAACCAATAAAACAATAGTTACAAATTTTCATCCTATAAAGACTGACTGTTATTATTACCAAATTCGAGCAAAAATTCATCTGCTATTCCTGCTTATCTGCTGTGGTGCGATGATTCTCAGGGACTTTTCTTATCCATTAGTCTTTCCTTCTTTCCTAAATGCGCCCAAACCGAACATAACAATTCCTTCTCCGCAAGCCCTGTGTTTCTCCTTACCATCCAAATACAGTGCTCCCCTTCACCAATGGTTTCCAAATGTCAGGACACTGACAAGTGCCAGTTGTAAAAAAAGTTTTCACAGGTCCAAGACAAAATCATAGTAATAGCAACAACATCCATTTTCTTCATAAAGGCATATTAAATAAATCTAAATAATTTTGAATATTCTGAAATCATCCTTCTTTTTTTCTTTTTCTTTTTCTTTTTTATTGTTGCTGTTGTTTTCTGTTAAAATCTCCCCTGCCTTTTTTTCTTTCTTTTCTTTCTTTCTTTTTTTTTTTTTTTTTATGAAAGGATGAATGATGGTGGTGGGGGACAGTGCTGGTAATGATCATAGACTTTTCTGTTGTTTTTGTTCATGTCCCTTTTTGGCAGAATTTTCTTAAGATGGTGATATTATATTTATGCCTGCAATCTAAAAACCCTTATATTGGGTCCGTGAAGTCCACAATTCTATGCCTGAGTCCAGCTCTTCTGGTGCCAATGGGTTGAGAATAGGTCAGTGTCATGCTCTATTTAGCTAATTCCTTAATTAAGATGATTCATTGGCTTCTCATTTTATTTTATTTTATTTTTATTATATCAAAAACCCTTAAAATACTCATATAAACATCTTCTGATCTGGCTTCTGCTTCCCTCCTTGGATTTAATCTGGCCTAGTTCCCCCCCCCACCCCACCCCACGCTCCAGGTACGGAGCCCCTCCTTCATTTCCCTGAACACCAGACCCCCTCTCTGTTCACAACCTTCACTGGAATACCTCTTCCGGGAGGACCCTCTTCTTCCGCTCTAGCCCCCCCCCCATCCGCCTGCCCCCAACGAGATCTTTTCCCTACTTCAAAGAGTGGAGATATCACAGCCTCCAGAGAGAAGTCCTGTGGTTTTCCCAAAGTCAGTGTCAGAGACAGGTCTAAATAAAACCCAGATTTCCTAGGGCGCCTGGGTGGCTCAGTGGGTTAAGCCGCTGCCTTCGGCTCAGGTCATGATCTCAGGGTCCTGGGATCGAGCCCCGCATCGGGCTCTCTGCTCAGCAGGGAGCCTGTTTCCTCTTCTCTCTCTGCCTGCCTCTCTGCCTACTTGTGATCTCTGTCTGTCAAATAAATAAATAAAATCTTAAAAAAAAAAAAAAAAAACCCAGATTTCCTGATGTGAGAATTGAGGGCACTTCACAGAATCTCTACACCCAAGTGAGATGTTGATACAGGCAGAGTGGGTGGGGTGAGACGTCATGGAGAGAAAAGGAAGCAGGTGAGGGATTGAAACGCAAGGACCCAGGAAGCACCAAGAAGCCAGCTGTTTCTGCCTCTTCCGAGCTCCATCTCAAAGCTCACTCCTGTCAGGAGACAAGGTCATAAATTCCTTGTGCCCTTAAAAACAAACAAACAAAAACAATTTCTTTCCAAAAGTGGCATACGTCTCCTATTTATACATATTAGGGTTGATATAAAATGCCCATTTTCTCCTCCTCTTCCACCTGCTACTTTCGGTAAAAGCAGGACCGGGAGGTCCTCTCCAAGCCCGCTGCGGTGGGCCACCGGCGCAGCTCTGTGCGACACCGGCATCACGATCTCTGTCAGCACCATCCTTTGCTCAAACGGGCTGCCTCTTAGGAAGGGGGGCATCCAGGGATCCAGGACACTCAGAGCCCCTGCAAGGCATACTTCCTGGGGAAGCTTCCTGAAAAACACCCTCCACCCTGCTGCCCATTCATAGCACTTGCCTAAAGAATGCTTAAGCAACATTTTTCATAATGGATGTTGTGTTAAGAAAATCCCCGAGCAGTGTAAGCTAATGATCAGCTAATGGGGTCCCAAACATGTTCCTTGCAGTCATAGAACACTGGTTCTATGACTATAGACTATAGACGGTTCTACCGGGTTTGGTGGTTGTGAGTATTTTGCTGTCACGGAAGAAAAAGGGCACTTGAAGTCCTTTCCTTCAGACACCTGCCTACAAGAAATTATAAAGCAAAGCCCAAATAATACAGCAAAATCCCAAACAAAACTCATGTCCCAGCCCCTGTTCCCATCTCTGATGGGGCTCGCTCTGGAATGACCCTTGGGGGGGAAGTCACTTGGAGTCAGAAGCGAGTGACATGACTCATTGGTTTACGAAAAGTGAAACAAACAGAAGGAAGCAAGTGCCTGAAGGAACAATAGGAAATGTGATGGTTTGTCTTCTGGAAAGCATGAGAACGGGTCTTCCGTTGGCAGTCGGAGCTCCTGCTTGATGGTACAATGTTGTTTCCCAGAGCGTGCTCTCCCGAGCCCTTGGCATGACATCACACACCTGCAGCGTTCCATCCGGCCAGGGGGCCGCCCCGGGTCCTTCTTGATCTTTCCTCCAGCAAACCAACCATGAGAAGCAGAAGAGGGGGAAGGCTGAGAAAAAACCATGCTGACCGGATTCTTAGCAATTGATCGTGGATTAAAGCAGAGAGAGATCTGGCAGAAAACGGGAAGAAAATGAAACAGGGGTGAGGGTTAATGGGTATTTTATTTTTTTTAAGATTTTATTTATTTATTTGACAGAGAGAGAGAGAGAGAGAGCACAAGCAGGGGGAGGAACAGAGGCAGAGGGAGAAGTCTGACAAGAAGCCTGACACGGGGACTCGATCCCAAAACCCTGAGATCATGACCTGAGCCGAACACAGACTCTTAACCGACTGAGCAACCCAGGTGCCCTGTTAATGGTTATTTTAGTGAACAGTAAAAAAAAAAAAAAAAAAATGAGAAGCGGGGGCTGGGACAAGAGGCCACTGGTTAAGAAATCACACGGTATTTCTCTCTTAGGAAAAACTGGGAATGATGGCAGGGAATGAAGTGGTTTAATTAGAAGTCAGAGCTGACCCTCCTTGGCCCCCTAAACGAACAGGCACCGTGGGGTGTTAAACCCTTTGAACTGTGGCTAAGCACCAGCACTGTTTGCTTTGAGGAAGGAAACTGTCATTCTGTTTGCGCACCGTGAGCCAACCACAATGCGGCTGATGGATTTGGGGTTAGTGAAAGAGAGGCACATCGAGTGTAGGAAACAAGGTTTATCGTGGGATTAGACGTAGGAAGACAAAAGCAATCAGGAGGCTGCCGGACAGGCATTGTTTGCCATGGAACTCCCTGCACCAAGTTGTTTGTCTTGTGAGTTAATCCCACATCCTGGGCCTGTGGATGGGAAGGGGAGCCAAGGCCCCGAAAAGACTAATTCCACATAATTCACCACTTTTAAGAAATGTAGATTCACTCCCCCTGCAACTCCAATATTGTAGGTGGTGACTTCTTTCTTTCTCTTTTAATTTTTTTAAAGCTTTTATTTATTTATTGGACAGAGAGAGAGAGAGCGAGAGAGGGAACACAAGCAGGGGGAGTGGGAGAGGGAGAAGCAGGCTTCCCGCCGAGCAGGAAGCCCGATGCGGGGCTCGATCCTAGGACCCCAGGATCATGACCTGAGCCGAAGGCAGACATCTAATGACTGAGCCACCCAGGCACCCCAAGGTGATTTCTTTCTTCTTGCCACAAATCCTTTTCCGTTCTAACAGAGGATAACACCAAAGCTTCATGATCGTGTAGTGACTAATGACCAGTGTGGGAGAGTTCCATTTCATCAAGGAATTCCCTTTGAAAATGTTTTAAATGTTGACAACAACGGGCCTGGGAAGCAATATTTGAGAGTATACCCTTTCTGTTCCCGAAAGCAAATGTAAAGTTAAGCCTACAGGTCAAGGGGTAAAACAAAGGGAGCTCTCCTGGGCCACGTCTAAACGTGTGTGGACTCGAGATCAGGTAAAGTTCTTTCCAGAGATTTCCATGACACAAGAACAGGCAATTTGAAAAATGAAGAGTTTCACTTAAGGCTAAACATACTTGAGTCACCGGCAAACACTGCTACAAAAAAAAAAAAAAAAAAAAAAAAAAAGGAAAGAAAGAAAGAAAGAGAGAAAGAGAGAAAGAGAGAGAGAGAGAGAGAAAGAAAAGAAAAGAAAAGAAAAGGGGAGGGGAAACAAAGAGCAGAATTCAAGGAAGAAGCTGGAAATGTCCTTTACTTGAAAAGCATTTTTTCGTCTAGTCCATGAAATCCTGTGCTCTCGGAAGAGTTCAGTGGCTTCAACGTTGCTGACAAATTGAGAAGCTATGACCGTTGCAATGGCTTGTTCTACTCTCAGGGAATGTTTGGGCTTTGACATTGCCCTCTTCTGGAGTGCACAGTTGGATCTTCTCTGGCTTCATCTTACCAGTAAGATGATTTTTTTTTTTTTTTTTTTTTTTTTTTTTTTTTTTACCAGTAAGATGATTCTTAAAGCGATTCTTGAATATTCTGTGAGGGAAACTTTGTCATGCCTTAAATCCATTTTGTTCAGCTTCTTTTTTTTTTAATGTCCGTCCTCTTTCTATAAAGATAAAAAAAAATCTCATACCTTTTCTCTGCTAGGATTCCCATAGTCCAGTCTGTCGGGATTATGTCCCAAAGGTGAAGACTCACTTCTTCACATTCTTACAACCAAGACAATTTTGTAAAGGTTTATTTGGCGTTTTTGTGCTATGAAAACAATATTTTTTCTACTCGTTTCAAATAAGAGATTGTGCATTAAGAATACATGCTTTTCTAAACCATCTTCAAATGGAATATTCTGATATGGCACCATGACCCATGGTACTACCCAATCCAGTTTGAGAAATCTTCCCCAGATTGGTGCTTTTCCAAAGGCACTCACACTTGACAAGGATAATCTTTAGGACTCTAACCATGCTTCTCAAATATTCACATTCATGGAGAGTGGCAAGGAAGCACAGATGACTGATTCTGGTGTTGATTGGAGAGTTTGAGAAACATAACTGTAGGGGTTTTTTGTTTGTTTGTTTGTTTTGTTTTTTGTTTTCTGTTGGGGGCATTTTATTTCTGTATTTTAATTACACTACGGAGATTCCCTAACTGGGGTCCTTGAATTCCAAACATATTGATGAGAATTTGATGACCCTTTCCAATAGTTCAAAGACCCTCTTAGAAATAGTTGTGTTGCTTTTGAAGAAGACACATAATGTAACTCAAACCCTTAATTGTATTGTTAGACAAATCAGTTTACTATCTCTTCTTGTCATGTGTTGTTTGCCAAACACCACTGGCTCCCATTACACATTCAATTTTATTTGCTTTGAATAATAAAAAATGAGGAAATGAATTATTACTTCCTGCAAATAAATTTTAAAAGCTTCCACAAAGGTTCAGTCGCTTAGAGGTCCTTGAACAAAGAGTGGTCCTCTTATCCCTGGGAATCTGGTGTCAAGGACCAAAACTTCTGCTGAAGAGGTAAGACATGAAGGTGATCCTCCGTGTCCTGTCTCTGACCCAGGCCGTCAGGTCAGATAACTCAGTTCTGGAGTCAACAGAACAAAAGATGCATCTTATTTAACCTGATGGATAAAATCCTTTCAAAAATTGGAGCCGGATACATGTCACCTAAGGAGTGCTTATAGAGAAAAGGTGGCCGGACCTATTCTAGACCATTGACGACGCTAATGGTGGGAAGTGGACAGGGACCCACTCGCTTCATCTTCGTGCACCCAGCTGGACCTCGGACTCTCAAATAGGCTCAAAGCAGTTGAAGGAACGAGTGTGTCTGTTGTGAACCCATGATGTATGGAGGATGAATTCTCAACATTGGCCCAAAGCTGAGCGTAGGACATTCCCCCACGCAGGCCACTGTTGGCAGGAGTCAAGGAGTGCTCCCGGGAGGGAGGAACACCAGCTCACTTCAGGACTCCAAGTCTGCACCTACGAGAGCCAAGGGAAATCCATTAGAAACCTCAGACCCCACCATCCTCCCATAACCCCCCCCCCTAATGTTTGACTTGGGACCCTCCAGAGTAATTTTAGCCCACCCCTGACTCCAGGACATGTCAGAAACTCAGAACTCCCATGCTCTCCCAATCCCCACAGGCTAACTCCCATTGAGCTTACACACAGCCTCCTCTGACCCCCACCCACCCCTCACCGCCATCTTGTGAAGCCCTTTCACCGTGCCTTCTGGTGCTTCCATTCAGCCATCCACACACCTCTATATCCCCATGATCTCCTCAGAAAACTTCCTTGGCGTCTTGCTCTAACAGAAACCTGGCTGTCCTTCCAGACTCCGCTGAAGCCACAGCCCTCTCACTTCTACCACTGGACCTGACGGAAGAGAATGCCCCACCCACCCCAGAATTTCCTGCTATTCGCTGCGCGGCCTGTTTGTTTTCCTCATTCCCTTCACACTCTCACTTCTCCCCTTACCCCATTTTGGTTCCACGGCCCCTCATTAAAACCATGCCCTTCCGTTCATCTCCACTCCTTGCCTCTCTCATATCCTCATCCTTGGCCAAATCCTGAGCCTGGTGAACACAACCCTTCCACCACGGCATCCCCGTGTGCGACTGCGCGCAAGCCGAGTGAGGACTGAGCCCAGTTAAACTAACTCCACCCCCCCAACCCCCAGCTTTAGTGGGCGTCATTTCTGGCCTTCATTATTACGATAGCCCTCCCAAGGACACACTCACCTCACCTCCTGTCACCTGTCAAGTCACATATGTTGTTGCACTGCTCAAAAGTATCTAGTGGCTCCCCATTGCACTCTGAGGAAACTCCAAAGTCCCTGCCAAGGACAGTCCCTGCAGGGTCTGGTTCCCGGTTGTTTTTCTGATCCCTTCTCTACCCCCTCTCTCACGCAGCCACACACTCCAGCCCCACTGGCCTCCTTCTTCCTCAACACAGATGAAAGGGTCCTTTGTGGCCTTTGCACTGGCTGTTCCCTTTGCCTGAAATGCCCTTCCCTTCACTGCTGGATAACTCGGTCCTCTTTCCCTTTGGGTCTTTACTCACATGACTCTATTTTTATTGAGGCTTTTCCAGGAAATCTTACTTAAAACCGTAACCACTGTCAGCCTCTGCCGTGTCATCCCACTAACCGAGCGCCCATTTTACTTATTTATCTTTTTTATCTACCTTGTCTTTCTTCCCATCTAGAATGTTAGTTCTAAGAGGGGAGGCTTTTTATCTCTTTTACTCACTCTTGAGTTCTTAGCGCTTGGAAGAATGCCTAGAACACAGTAGGTACTCAACAAGATTTCTTCAGGCGCTTGGGTGGCTCAGTAGGTTAAGCGTCTGCCTTCATCTTGGGTCATGATCCTGGGGTCGTGGGATCGAGCCCTGAATTAGGCTCCCTGCTCAGTGGGGAGTCTGTTTCTTCCTCTCCCTCTGCCCCTCCCTGCTCCACTTGTCCTCGAGCTCTCTCTCTCTCTCAAAGGAATATATTCTTAAAAATAAAAAAAAAAGCTTTCTTAAATATCTATCCCTTGCTTTACACGTCCTGTGATATTCGTAAGAATACCACAAAGACTGCACGTGTTGTCTTTCTAATTATACCATAGCTCCTTGCAGATGAGAACAATTTCATTTATTACGTTTTTTCAATCCTCCATCGTATTTATATAATAGTCCTAAGGAGGAACATCAAACATATATTCATTAATGAACTGAACAAAAAACCCACTGATAATATTCTGATTAGATAGGAGAAACTTTGGGAGAGCTTACCCGCTGGGCAGTGTCCTGTCTCCCCCACACCTGGAGAAACAGAGCAGCATCACATCTGCAGGAAGTCCTACTATCTTTCCCGAACTCATCGAACTGTCATGAACATCTGATCAGGTGCAAAAGTCTGGGAGAGCATCACTGTTCTCTGCATGAGGTGTAATATACCTCCATGCTGTCTTTACTTGAACAGGCTATTTGAAAACCACAGTACAGGTAAAACAGATCTGAGAAGATCCACGATGGGCATGGCCTCATCCTGAGTGCTGAGGGACTTACGGGTCGAATCTACCCCCTGGAAACAGACCGCATGGCCACACTGCTTAATGAGATGGTGTCTGGAGAGTTGGAAGAAGGACCTGGTGGGAGATTTTGCTTGGAATCTGGAATTTTAAGTCTGACCGCGAGTCTCAATGTTTCAGCGGCTTCTAACTCTGGGGCTCCAACAAAAGAAGGAAGAAAGGCAAAGCTTCCTGCATGTCCACGCCACTCTAAACACATGAACAAGAAGAGAAAAAGACAGAAGAAGGTCAAGAGTTGAGGCATTTGTATGTTTGGACATCCAAGAAGACAAAAGAGGTCAACAGAGTGATGTGAGTGTCTGGACAGAAGTTAGAGACAAAGTTCATCCTGTTCACACAGACCATGGACCCGGCATGCTCTAAGGGAGAAGGGAAGGGTTCCCTTCAAGGGCTTGGCAGTTTTTTGTTTAAGCATTTAACATAAATAGGGGCGCCTGGGTGGCTCAGTGGGTTAAAGCTTCTGCCTTCAGCTTGGGTCGTGATCCCAGGCTTCTGGGATCGAGCCTCGAATCAGGCTCTCTGCTCAGCAGGGAGCCTGCTTCCTCCTCTCTCTCTGCCTGCCTCTCTGCCTACTTGTGATCTCTGTCTGTCAAATAAATAAATAAAATATTTTAAAAAAAAAATTTTTAAAAGCATTTAACGTAAATATATTCTTCTCCGAACTTCTGTACATTTTCCTGGTTTGGCCACCACTTCTCTCTCTCTTTCTCTCTCCTTCTCTCTCCCTCTGCATTTTTGAGAAATTCACACACACAGGATGTTGCCAAAACAATGCCTGACTTGAGTGGGGACATGATTTGGGAAAACACTTGGGATGCCCGTCTGTCTCCCTGAGGATCGATTTCACGGTCTCACAGCTGAGGGTGGTAGTAGCCTGACGCCTCCCAGCTCCAGCCGCAAGCCCCTGAGACCTTACACCTAAAGGAGCCATACTTTGTCCTGGGTATATCTCATCACATTTCCCCCATCATTTCTCTAGGACAAATTCTAGGTAAATTCCAGGATTTGATCCAATAAACATAATGTCATATACTCTTTAGTACAGGTATTGTCAAGATATATAGAAAATACGGTGTACAAGCTAAAAACACACTCTGACAGCAACTGTTGAGATTTCAGTCCCAAATCCAATAGCCTGGGTATCGTGTGACTTTGGGTGGGTCACTTCTTTACCTCAGCTAAACTGTGGATAGCTAACCCTCTCTGTGGCTTTGAGAGAGGGGGTTGGGAAGATATGTATTATGCACATAAAACATCCAGCAAGAGCTGCATAACTATTTGCTATTCTTGTTGAATCTATTAGTAATCTAACATGAGCAAATAATTAACCAACGATGTCTAGAAGCTTCCCAACATTATTTTTTAAAATATTTTATTAATTTATTTGACTGAGAGAGAGAGATCACAAGTAGGCAGAGAGGCAGGCAGAGAATGAGGGGGAAGCAGGCTCCCCACTGAGCAGAGAGCCCGATGCAAGGCTCGATCCCAGGACCCTGAGATCATGACCTGAGCTGAAGGCAGATGCTTAACCCACTGAGTCACCCAGGCGCCCCTGACTTCATTATTCTTCCATCCAGCCTCTGCTTAAGTCTGAGTGTGTCTACACCTATGTATATGTGCTGCCGAAGCGAGCACTACACCTATGTATATGTACGTATACACATATACACATGCACACACACGCACGTGCTTTTTTTTGAGTTTCAGGCATAATTGTACATCAGCCCAACTTTAGGATCTAGTGCCTAAAATAGGATAAACTACTTAGCCACAATAATATAATCACACCCAGGAAAGTATATAATAATTCCATAATATCAATGAATACTATTACACTGAAAAGAAATAAAAAATTAAAAAAAATAATGCCCTAATATAATCTATCAAAATATCTAAATATCTATATCCACATTTTATCCATAGTAATAATTTATATTCAAGGCTAATATAATATACATAATTATACAATATATAAAAATATATTTGTAATAATTTACATCCCAAAATCCATATTTCATTGTCCCTAATTGTACCAATTTTTTTTTTATTTTTATTTTTTTTAAAGATTTTATTTATTTATTTGTCAGAAAGAGAGCGAGCACAGGCAGACAGAGTGGAAGGCAGAGTCAGAGGGAGAAGCAGGCTCCCTGTGGAGCAAGGAGCCCGATGCGGGACTCGATCCCAGGACGCTGGGATCATGACCTGAGCTGAAGGCAGCTGCTTAACCAACTGAGCCACCCAGGCGCCCCCAAATTTTTTTTTAAAGCCCTTATTTTCCAAACAGGATTCAGTCAAGATTCATGTGTTGCATTTGGGACCTAATGTCTCTGATAACTGCAAAAGGCTCCTCCAAAGTAAAATGTTTAAATATACCTTCCCAAGTCGAATTCCTGATGCGGAGAAATTAGGGGACCCCTGGCTCAGATCTCTTTCTGTTTACTTCTGCTGGTCTTTACGCAGCTCAGAGGGACATCTGTTGTGGTTTCTAATGGGTGTATTTCCATTAAATGAAACCTCAATTGAAAACAGCAACCTCGGGAGTCCAGTCCTCACCCGTCTCAGTGCTAATGTTTCCTGGGAGATTTATAGTCCCTTGTGCCTTCATTATTTCTGTCGTCTTTTTTTTTTTTCAACTGTTATTTTGGGCATCCTTCTGCCTTCTTCCTTTGCACTGCGGTCCCTTCCATCAACCTGGCACCTCGCATCTCAAAGATGAGACTAGAAATCTGGGGATGCTGGCCTGTCTCGTGTTCCCACACTGGGGGATCGACTCTTCCAAACCACCGGCCAACGAGACAGGGAAACAAGCTTTCTTTTTACTTCCAGATTATTCAAAACTGTACAGTGAGCCTATCTGACGCTGTATAGACTTCTCTTTAATTGGACTAGCACCTGCTTAAGTCCTGGATTCTCCAAGCTCTTCTGAGCCATTTTGAACTTAAAGTTCACATTTCCTCTTCCTACTGAGAATGTTCACAGCAAACAGGATTGACACTTCCCAGAGGAGAGAGGTCGGGTTTGCTCCTTCCCAGAGGGTCACAGTGGTATGTATTGACACATTCCAAAGCCTCATAAAAGCTGTCAGAGACTGCCCAAGGGAAACACCCGTTAAGTATCATGGTTCTTGATTTTTACGGCTACTAATAACTTTTCCCTTTGAGTTGGCTCAGAGCTCTGTACATAGTTCAAACAAACAAACCAACAAACCTTATTTCTGTCTTGTCTACTAGTTTGCTGTGTGATCTCAGGGAAGTCGCTTAACCTTTCTGATCAATAGCTTCTTTTTTGTTAGGACCAAAAAAAAATAGTATGGGTAGAGAAATCACTAGAGAATAAGGCTCTCTGGTAACAATTGAACTGATCTAAAAAGGATTTAATTCGTGACTTCAAGTATTTATTTAAAACGGAGGACCACTTATGGTTACTTCTAATGACTAAGTTTTCAAACACTGAATTTCCGAAACAGAGTCACTTATCTAACCTTAAGGATCAAAGTTCCCACAAAAAGCTTCAGGTTTTTTTTGTTGTTGTTGTTTGTTTTTGTTTTTGTTTTTGTTTTTTTATAGGAAGCAAGTTGAGGTAAAACACTTCAGCTCTGATCCAAAAGTTCACCATCATTTTCCCATCGGGACCTTGAGAACAAAATGAATTTATGTAGCTTTGGCCCCATAAAAATATTACCAAATATTTTAGTCCTAGGCTTCTAAAATTGCTTCTTCTTCTAAGCTTCTGTCTTAGCTGAAAATTCAACTAGACCCCTCATGCTTCCTAACTCCGTAGCAGATACTTTCCCACTGTTCTTTGAGGCAAAATATGAAAGCATCACCCTGTTTTATATATTTCCCCATTTTATAGAGCTCTGCCACCATCCTGTTGTGTTCTGAGAGTGATAGCAAACTAGCCCAGTGTTCTGGAAGATTCTGATGGTGTCACCATGGGGTGATTCTACTCTGGCCTTGCTGTCCTCACCTCTACTGACATTCCTCACCCCATTCCCCCACCTCAGTGGCTCTTTCTACCATTTGAGACAAGCTGGAAGGATCTGAACAGACTCTTAGCATTGAGAAGGTTTAAAAATACGCACAAGGGCTATTTTCAAAGTAGAGAATTTGAAACCCTAAATTCTAAGTGACTGGGCTACCTCCCTCTATTTTCAAAAGCAAAGGACAATATTTTATCTTAAAATTAAGGTTGACATAAATAACAGTGTTTAGAGAAAACTGTGCGAGTGCCTAAACCGAAAGGGACAGGCTGGGTCCTCGCTAAAGCCTGCGAGAGAATTAGGGGAAAGTCAGAGATTTCCTGTCTTTGTAATGAGTTTACTAATTAAATCTTAATTGTAAACCAAGCTGAGCAAAATTTAAATGAAGCTCTGGTGCCAGCGGCCAGGTTATTATGGTCGAATTGTTTATAAGGACAGGAAAGTGACTTTCTAAACATCAGATTCCTGTGCGTTAGCCAAGATTTAGAGGAAGTCTCCATGTGGAGAAGCACAGAAAGTAGCAGGATGAGTGACTTGGGCCTTGAGATAAAGGACACTGACATGTCCTATGTCCTCTGCCTTCAGTCATGGCCAGAGGCTACGATCTTTTTGTTTTGATGGACTGGAACAGCCACGTGTGCAAAAACCAGTGTATTTTCCTCCATTTTATGACAAACGGTCCAGCCATGTTGGCAGCGACACAACAGGGATAGAAATGGAGATTCTTTTACTTTGTAACCCCCGACGGCTCTCTGGATAAATGAGCCTTGTGATTTTACAGGAGTCCAATCACACGAGCTCATCAAAGCTGACATAATAGCAGAATGGGGAGGAAAGAAAGAAAGAAAAAGTTTATTGTTGTTGTTGTTGTTTTTCCTCCAGGAGTTATTACAAGGACTTAAAAAAAAAAAAAAAAAAACAGGCTATAAAATAAATAAAAACAAAGTCCTGTGCCTATCTATGTGCTTTAGGATAATTTATTTACTATAAGATGATCCAAAGGCTCCTGTTTTTGCCTTGTTTATTTACATTGTCTCATTTAAATAATTTGCCTTACAGATTTTCATTTTAGAGGTACTTGTTAATAGCCAATCTTTTTCCTCTGGCTTCTCTATATACATGTTTTGCCATCAGAATGCTCTGTTTCCCTCACTGGCCTTTGAAAATGCTTCTGTGTACTGAGTTCCCTAGAAGGTCCCCTCGCGAGCTAGTGATTGGGAACTATGTGGGAAATATTCTGTCCAAATCCTAAAAGCAATTTGTTAAACAGAGAAAATGATGCCTGATACCTGCGGTTAAGGTTGGGAGGCTGGTAGCCATGTTCATTGGCATAATTGCATCCTTTCTCCTTCCCTGTTTTCCAAGGAAAGCACCCACAGCGAGGATGGGAAAGATGCTCTCTCAGGTCAGAGGTTACAATGAAAGAGGAAATGAAATTGTCTATTATGTAAACTACAGTATATAATTACCATAGAATTTATTCCACTCATCTATATAATTTCTAAAACACAAAATGCCACCAAAAACTTTTTTCAATTCTTCTGCTAGACCTCCCCTTGGATCAGAGTAAGAGAGGTTGCCTTCAGAACAAATCATGGGACTAGACTCCCTCCCCTTGGCCAAGTGTCATAATCTATACTCTTGGGTCTCGGCCTCAGATGTAGCTGGCTTATGGGAAGTCATAATTCCAACAGGAGCCACATTAAACATGAACGCTACATGTCTCCACTCTTCACAAGGCTATTAAAGGGCTTAAAAGAAGGCACTGGGAGTATATAATTTATTATTAGTGTTATTGTCATTTTGACCTTTTAATCCAAAAGGAAAGAACCCAAGGAAAGCATCCCCTGGAGGGCTGTATAAAACAAGCTTCTTCCATCTCTAATTTCTTTGAGTCACTTTCTCAATTATCCCCAAAGAGAATTTTAAACTGTCTACTATTTATTTACTCAGTAAACTTAAATTGTTTTTATGGACCTTTTCCAATACTCCCAGTTGTTGTTCCTTTGTTTTGTTTTTAATAAGAGCCAGAGCCTAACTGGAGATTTACATAATAAAATCTCATTCCATCTCTGAAATCCTTTGAGGCGACTTTGAACTATGGTACAGCTCGGATCTCAGAAACACAACTCCTTTAACTTTGCCATCTTCCGGGTAAACCTACGCTAATCGCAAGGTAAGAATTGGAATGTTTTCAGACTGTCTGCCGGTGGGCGCTGTGACCATTAGTGGTTCCTGCAGAAGAGCCTGGCTTGGCCCCTTTAGTTTCTAGAATGTTCTTCAAGAGAGAAAAGGCGGAAGTCATTTCAAGTTTTGTCACAGGGTCAGAACTTTGGAGCCACCAGGCTTTTGTCTGGAGGTTGTTGAATGTACTTTCGTATTTGTTCTTTTTTTTTCCCCTTGTTTGTTCTTTTAAACTGTTGTCCAGCAAAATCTATTCCTCTACCTTGTCACCATTACTGATGCCAAGCCAAGAACCAACCTAGACTCAAGATGGCTTTCTAGGGAATCGGCCAATTCTAGGAACCCTCAGATTACTAGAAGGACTAGAGGGAGCTTAGTCTCCTACATTTTGAAAAAGATAAAAGAAGGATTTGACTGGCCCAGAGTGCAACTGCTCCCTAACATTTTAGCCCTACTCAGAATCTGGGTCTCAGGATCACCCCACTGAAGGCCTCACGCTCCGTCCTCTGCTAATGGCCCAGCTTTTGCAGGCTAAAGAAGATAACTTCTTCTTCGCTGGTGTTAAGACAGGCATCAGGAAGCCTTCTTTTATTGAAAATATATTTAGTGTGGGACAGAATCCAATTTCCTATAGCATGTAAATTATCTATGCTGAAGTACTTGTACGGATAAACTTAGAAGGTCTTCCTTTACCTTTGGGTTAACACAGACATTGGTGCATGTTAAGAGAATTTAAATGTTATTTAGTCCAATGCCTTGATTTTGCAGGTTAAAAAGAGAGAGAGAGAAAAAACAGAATAGCCACTATATGGCAGAGACATTTTGATGCTTCCTCCACAATTCCTTACGCGATTGTGTCTAGAGAACCCAGACATTATAAAGAAGCCATGAACGTGTTTTTACTTCAATGGGGTGGCTTAGCCCCAGGGTCAAAAACTGAGTGGGGATGGCACAGTAACATCTGACATCTGCTTTCGAGGGGACTTTGTTTCATTAAAAATTGATTTTTTTTTTCCCAATTAGACTTCCATTTTACCTTAGAAATAGACTTCAGGGGCTCCTGGGTGGCTCAGTCAGTTAAGCACTTGCCTTCGGCTCAGGTCATGATCCCCGGGGTCCTGGGATCGAGCCCCACATCAGGCTTATTGCTCCTTGCTTCTCCCTGTCCCTCTGCCTGCCACTACCTCTGTTTGTGCTCGCTCTCTCTGTGTGTCAAATAAATAAACAAGATCTTTAAAAAAGAAAACAAAAGAAAGAAAAGAAAAGAGAAAAGATAGATTGCAGGGATGTGATGTGATCATCTAAGCTGCCCCAAAATGTGCGACTAGTCTGGGGAGAGGGAGATGGTAAGAAGTTCCAGCTTAGCGGCCACAGGTCGGAGAAGTTCCAGCAACAAGTTTCACAGCTAAGCGTTACGCTCCAGGGCTGATGGCCACAAGCCCCAAGATGTCGTGATTGGGCCACTCTGTCCCCAACAAAGCCTAAGTGTTCGGCCGAGGCCACAGCATCTCATTTGATTTCAGAGAAAATCTGGGAAATTTTAGAAAGCCCCAAACTTCTCTCTCTCTCTCTCTCTCTCTCTCTCTCTCTCTCTCTCTCTCTCTCTTCTTTTTCTTGCAAACAAGGGAATCATTGCTTTGGAAAGCCAGAGTCCTTTTGGTTTGTGGGTTTGTCCCCCCAAGGACATCAGAGATCACATTTTCCACCCAAGCCTGAGCACTGCAGCCTGTGGGTTCTGGAGCCCATGTCGGGGGCGTGCGCGAGAGGGAGGAGATCCCAGCTCTCCCGCTGACGGCAACGAGAGGGAGGCGACGACAGAGGGCAAGTGGGTTTGGAGGCACTTTTCAGTTGGCCATGAAGAGCCTGCGGCACTGACCGTCCTCCAGGTCCAGTCCCTGAGTCCCAGAGCTGCCTGCCATCCCGCTGCGCCTTGGTCACCTGCGGGGTATAAGATCGGGTCATGGAAAGCTGTGGACAGCGGGTGGACAACCACTGAAAAAGATAACAACCCTTTCTCCACGAGAAAACTAAGAGCCAGGAACGCTGTGTCTCATCATACCCGGGTCCCCAGAACCTAGAGCAGGACTTGACCTCTAGGTCATGTTTACTCTATCTTTAATGGCAGAATGGCTGCCATGTTTGGGAGAAGCATGAAGCCAAGAATCAATTCCAGAAACATTCTCTCCATATCTATTAGTAGCAACGTACGAAAAATCACAAGAGACATAAATATTAAAAAAAAAAAAAAAAAAAAATCTGAGATTCAAGTGGCGTGGCGTGGCGTGCCAACAAGACTGTGGCTGTGAGGACAGACGGGGTCCCCTTCCCAGGGTGATCCGGACAGAGCTCTGTGATCTGGGAAGCCACTTCATCTCATCTGCCTCATTTATTTAATCTGTACCATGGGAATAAGAAATGTACCACCAGGGTTCCTGGGGGGCGCCGTCGGTTAAGCATCTGCCTTCAGCTCAGGTCGTGATCCCAGGGTTCTAGGTTTGAGTCCTGCACCGGGGTCCCCGCTTGGCAGGGAATCTGCTACTCTCTCTCTCTCTCTACCCCTCGCCACTATTCATGCTCTCTCTCTCTTAAATAAATAAATAGAATAAAATAAAATAAAATTTTTAAAAATGTGCCCACCTCCCAGACTTATTACAGGGACTAATCGAAAGCAAAGTGCACAACACAAATCTTGGCAGATAGCAGGTATTCAGCTAACAGTATTGGGGGGAGGACGAAAAATTTTTGTTTACTAAAAATAAAAAAAAAAATAGCATAAACATAGAGACAAATGTGCAGCTGCCCTGGACATGTTCTACATATTTTTTGCAGCTCCGTTGAGATAGAACTGACATACGACATTGGATCGGTTTAAGGTGCACTGAGGTGATTTTGATACAGGTACATACTGCAAATGATGACTGCAATGAAGCTAGTTGTCCCATGCATCATGTCATGTAGTTCCTTTTCTTGGTGGTGAGAGCTTTGAAAACCTACTCTCTTAGCAGCTTTCAAATATATAATACAATATTGTCAACCACAGTCACCGTGCCATACGCTCCATACCCAGAACTGATCTTATAACTAGAATTTGGTGCCTTTGACCACATTCACCCATTTCCCACCCCTGACAACCACCGTTCTACTGTTTCTGTGGACTTTCATTTGGGTGGGTTTTTTTTGTTTTTGTTTTTGTTTTGATACGCATGTAAGTGAGGCCAGGCAGTATCTTTCTGTCTCATTTATGTCACTTAGTACAACGTCTTCAGGTTTCATCCACATGGTCGTAAATTATACGACGGTCGTTGTTGTACACACACAACATTTTCTGCACCCACTCATCTGTCGGTGGGCACAGCATGTGTCCATGTTTAGTCAATGCTCTTTCCTCCCTGCCTGCAAGATTTGTGATCCCTGCCCTCCAAGAGGCCGGCATCTGACTTGACTTGGGACGCAGAAACATAAAAATGAAGTAAGCTTTTACTACCTTCCTATAATTTCTATTTAGAGTAACTTTGGGGATGTTTTAGAGTACCGGTGAGCCAACTTTTTCTGTACAGGGCCAGCTACTAAAAATAAATAAATTGATTGGTGGATTGATTGATTGATTTGAGGGCTTTGATAGCCAGGCACATTTCTCACAAATATTCCACTCTTCCATCATAATGCAAAAGCAGCCAGAGGGTACGGAGAGATGGGGCCGGGTTCCGATGTGGTAGTTTCTAGAGCTGCCATAGCAAAATACCCCAGCCTTGGGGTGGTGGGGGGAGGGGGGCTGAAACAACAGAAATCCATTACCTTACAGCTCTGGAGCCTGCGAGTCCAAGATCAAGGTGTTGGCAGGACTGGTTTCCTCTGACGCTCCTCTCCTTGGCTCTGGATGGTCGCCGGCTTTCCCAGGGGTCCCATGGTGTCTCTGTGGATCCAGTTCTCTCTGTTCATAAAGACACTGGTCTGTTTGGATTCGGGCCCACTCTCGAGGTCTAACTGGAAGTCCATCACGTCTTTCAAGGCCATGGTCTCCCAAGCCCATCACAGTCTAAGGCACTGGGGTCAGGACTTCGGCACACGGATTTGGGGAGCGGCACAAGGCAACCTACCACACCCAGTAAAGCTTCATTTGAAAGAAAACAAGAAGAAACAAAAAACAGCCACAGGCAGTGGGCTCGATTTGGGCCCCAGGCCCTAGTTCGCCCACCTCTGGGGTAACATACTCAGTCTGCCACTTCGCTTTAGAGAGGAGAAAAGTCAGATCAGAAGAAGCAAAATGAGGTGCCCCAGCCCACCCTGTGGTGCGAGTAGAAGCCAGTAGGACACCCTTGCCGCCAGCCCAGAAGCTCCCACAGCCCCATTCCAGGCAACGCCAGGCCACCTGCCGTCAGCGGGGAGCGGAAGGGCCCTGTGGGACGTGGGTGTGGGTGCGTGTGCAGGAGCAGAGCCCAGAAGGCCAAGCACCCCTGAGGGCTGGCGCCCGTCACACCTCTCACGCAAGGTGTCATGAGGAAACAGGATCCGCACTGTGACCTGAGGACAGGAAGGGCTTCCTGCTGGTCGTCTCTACCCTCTCAGACCCATCACCACCTGCAGTCATCCTCATCTCCTGTCCCCACACAGCCTCGTGGTGCTCCTCCAGGCCCCAGCTCCCTCCTCCTCCCTCTACCCCCTACTCCCAGAATCCTCTTCGGGAACCTCTCTCCATCAGCAATCAGCTCTCTCTCCCCCACACACTCTCCCCGCCCCCCTCTTTCCTCACCTTCCACAACTTCTTCCTTTGGAACGTTCCAGCTCTGGGGATAAAAACATTCAAGGGTCTCCCCCCTTATAACACACCTTCTTCGACCCTAAGCCTCCCGCCATCTTCCAAGAGCAGTCCCTGAGAACACACTTCTTAACCAGTGGGATTCCGGCTCCCACCCCCAACTTTCCACTCAGATCAGACTCACTGGGGTCAGCCATGATTCTTTTGTTGCTCAAACTAATGGCCGCTCTGGGCTCTTATCTTGCTTCCTCTTTCTGTTTGGCACTTAGCACTACTGACCACTCCCCCTTTTCACCCTTCCTCCTTTCTCTTCTGTGGTTTCACTGGTCCTGGATTTTCCTCTTTCCTCCCGGTCACGCTTTTTCCAGATTCTTCTGCCTCCGGTCCTGGTATCTGAGGCTTCTTGAGCTTGGAAATATTTCCTATTGCGATCACCTCTGGTCAACGAGCATCGAGGGCAGATCCTGGCATGCTTTCATAAGCATTCAGTCATTAATCGCCCGTTCCGCGGTGGGAGCCCTCCAGATTCTGTCTGTGTTCCCCTCTCTAGAACCCTATAAACAATCACATTCCCTCTCTGCCTTTCCTTTTCTTCTCAGATGCTGATCTCCCTCCTCGAGCTCTCTTGATGTCCACATGTCCAGTGTGGTGGGGGAAGGCGGTCCTGTGAAGAGGGAGGCGGTGATGGAAGAGATACTCCCGCGGGCCAAGGAACATGGAGCCCGCCAGGAGCTGGAAGAGGCAAGGAAGGTTCAGGCTTCACAAGGAACAGACCCTGCCAACACCTTGATTTCTGATGTTAGGCTCTACAATGGTGAGGAAACACATTTTTGTTGTTTGAAGCTACCCTTTTTGTGGTCCTTTGTGATGGTCGTCCTAGCAAACTAACACGCTCTCGCTCTGGAAATCAAAGAAAGAAGGAGGGAAGGAAGGTAGGAAGGTAGGAAGGAAAAGAAGGAGAAAGAGAAAAAAGAAAGAAAATAGAAAGAAAAATCTGTTTATCCAAACTTGACTTCTCACCATTCCCCGTCTTGATTCAGTCCCACAAAAATGGCAAAAACCTGTACGTATGCCAATCTTCATTTGTTCTTGCATTTTTACATGTATTTGGCTTGATCAGACAAGACCCAGAGCAAATCCCGCCTCCAAAATGCATTCGTTACTGATTTCAGTGTTTACAGAATGTACCCAGTGGGTGTCCAGTCTCTTTCCTTGAAGCCAGTGACTCCCGTTGCGCAAAGCTCCGACTTCCTTTGCTGGCCTCCCAAGGACTCCAGACTCCTTAAAGGCAGCAGAGGACCGGCTCACACTTCCTTTTGCACCTTCCATGGTGATGTTTAGGCATTTAGTGAACAAAGGAAGCAGAGGGCGGGCACAGGGAGTCTAGATTTGGAAGTAGTATGGGCTGGGTCTGCTTTCCCGCTTCCAATCCACTACTGAGCACTTACTACGTACTAGGCATGCGTGTCCAGTGCATTATCGCTGTGAATCTTCACAAACTTCTTGGTAGGTGGGTCAATTTCTTTTATCCCTGTTTTACAGATGAGCAAAAAATGGTTTTGGAGCAGCTCATCGCTGGTCCTTGTCAGGCGTGGAGATAGCAAAGACAGCCTTGGACCAGCTTATACCCTGCACCGTCATGACTTGCTACTTTCTTTGGTGTTTTCCAGATTGTTAGAGGAGAGAAGCAGAATGAAGGTTGCCCTCTGCCCCTTCCATCACCCCCCTTTATAGGACACACGTTGGTCATTGCGAAGGAGGTGAGGTTACTACTAATGTGATCAGTGGCTTGTGCCGAAAGCTTGTCCCTGAACTATTGTTGAAAAGTGTTCTCCGGAACGTGGACTTGGTTTACTCATCAAGCAGAAATCTCTGTGATTCTGAAAGGCTCCTAGGGATACCAGGGTGGGAAGCAGTTGCAGGAGTCATTCACCGAATGCCTGGCCCAGGTGGACCTCCCTTAGCTAGGAAACTACTGACACCGACTTAAATGTTCCCAAGCATAAGATGCCAAAGTCTGCCTTGGAAGCCAGACGCAGTTGTTATCTTACATCCACCGTGAGGAACTTCTTAATTTGCCCAGAATAACTCGTAAGCAGATGTCACCTCTGGTAGCTGTGGTTTTTGTTTAGACTAGAAGACCAATTACAAAGGACAATATGGAAGGTGTTCTGGGAGCCTCGAAATCAGAAATTCTCTCATTGCAATACAGAGTTCATATATAATAGGAAAAAAAATGCTTGGGATGCCTGGGTGGCTCAGTGGATTAAGTCTCTGCCTTCGGCTCAGGTCATGATCCTAGGGTCCTGGGATCGAGCTCCGCATTGGGCTCTGCTAGGCGGGGAGCCTGCTTCCCTCCGTCTCTCTCTGTCTGCCTCTGACTACTTGTGATCTCTGTCAAATAAATAAATAAAATCTTTAAAAAAAAAAAAGTGCTGAATTCCCACATGGAGTTGGTTTTGTTGTTGTTTTATTTCCTGATACTTGCCCTACGACAGATCTTGGGGTATAGACTTGAGCCCGTTTTGTGTTTCTGTCAGGATCTGACACAGTACTGAGCTCATGGATTTAAAAACCTCTGGTAGAAATCAGTGGTTACCAGGGACCAGGAGGAAGAGAAATGGGGACATGTTCCTCAAAGGTACCAGGTTACAGTTATGGAGGAGGAATACATCTAGAGATCTATCCTGCAGCGTGGTGATTCTGGTTGATGATACCGTGCTCAGTACTGGAAATCGGCGAAGAGTAGATTTCAGGTGCTCTCATCACACAAAAATGTAACTCTATGAGGACAGACCATGTTCACTAGCTTGATGGTAGTAATCATTTTGCTGGGTATATGGATATCACATCCTCAAGTTTCCACCTTAAATACATATAATTCTATGGAGAAATAAAATAAAATAATAAACGCATGTGACGTAGTGATTTCTATATCCTATAACTTCCTCTTTTTTTATAACTTCCTCTTTTAAATAAATAATCGTGGTTAGCATTTTCCGAATAACACAAAGTTTATTATGTGATCCGAGATAGTTGGCTATTTTGTATCCCTGTTGCAAATTCCATAAGAAGAGATGGGCAATTAGGTTTCAAACATAAAGAATTTTCTCCAGTGATGTTGGTTAACACAGAAGAATGGTGTTTGAGCATCTCATTCCAGACATCCCTCACTAATCAAAATCCTTTAGATGCTGACCCTATTAAATTCCCCTAGCTGCCACTTCTCTTCATATCTTATGCTTTAGGCACAACTTTGGTTTTCTCAGAAAACCTGGAAAGCCAGCCTCTGATTCTCCAGTAGAAGAGCTCCTTGTATCTATCCTTCAAGGACCATCTTCAAGGACCACCTCCTCTGTGAAGCCTTCTCTCATTTCCAACCCTCACCCCCCACTAATCAAGGACATCTCCTTCTTTCTCCAAGAACACCTTGCTTAGATCCCTTGAACACATAATTACTGGTCTCTCGTTTATGGTTATGAGCAGTTTTGTTTTCTAAGCTGTGAACCGTTTGTACAGTCTTCTCACCTTGCTATCTGCAGACCAACCACATCCCTGACACAAAATAATACTTGGTATTTGTTAAGTGAATGAATAAACCCATTCCAGGCTCATTTCTAGCACTTAGCTCTGCAGAATAGACTTCTCAGTGAATGGGACCAGATTGAATGTATGATGTTAGTCTACGTAACTGACTAGAGGGAAGGCTTGGTTTGCTCTTCAAGGGTTAAGAAAAGAAGGTCTGATTCACTGAGACCAGGGAGAAAAGTGTTCAGGGCTCCCGTAGGAAGGCAGTGAGTGGCCCAGGAGCAATCTCACCCTTACTGTTTCCAAACCAGACGAGAACCGAGAACCGTCTGGTTTCTGAACCCCATGGCTAACTGGGTGGACCCGGTGGCGTTTGGTTCCCAAAGCTGTGTGCGGGATGAGAGCGTGCATGGAGAGACCCCAGTGCTCAGCCTACGGAAAGTACCAGATCTGGGTGTGAATCATGCCTTCCTACAGCTGGAAGGTGCCTCTCACGGAGTCCTTTAAAGAGTTCTCATGAAAGTCCTATCTCTGAACAAGCACATTAATGCTAGTGGTGTTTTGTGGCCACAAACAAGAAACTGCAAGGAAAAAAAAAAAAATGAAAAATGGAACAGAGCTGGGAAATCGGGCCTTGTAAGAGCTGTGGCTAAAACTTAACCACATGCTAATCTACCTGTTTCTGGGGCAACTTAGAATGGATCTTATAAAACGATGGGTAACTGCACTGTAAGTCATGTTGGCAGCCAGACTGAATTTTTTAAAAATTTGGCTCTTATGTTCATTCTAGCTGATATTTCATTGTAACAGGAAAAACTCATCTATTTCCAGATTGAAATGGATGGGCTTATTGTTTCTGCCTCTAACCGAGTAGGTACCAGAGGATCCTCAATTAGATGAGCCTGGGCGGTAAATAAATATTGAAAGCTAAGCTTAAAAGAACTCCTCAAGCTTCGATTTAAAGAGATGTCATAAATTACCTACTAATAAAATTATAGTGGTAAAGAGTGTATAATATTAAATCAAATAAACCAATGCTTTAAAATTTTTCATAGTTAATTACGTAAAAGTTTACGGTTCCATTACACTTTTAAAAATTTAAGTACTGAAATCAAAAATTCTCCTGGGCCTAAACTTGTTTATTTTTCTTCCAAAATGTTAAAAAAAAAAAAAAAAAAAGCAAAAGGGCAAGGAAAGAAATACTGTTTAGTTTTGCTTATGAAGCTCACAAGCTAACTTTGCTTTGGTCTTGATAAAGATTTTTTAAATAAATGAGTTCCAATGAGCACAATTTTACACTGATTTTTCTTCTACACAACTTCCGGTCCCCGGAGGAAATATATTTGGGGATTTGATTTTTTATTGCCTTAAAACATGCCCATCTTACAAGTTTATCACCAACTTGTTGGAAATTATGAGGGAGTTTTTTTTTTTGGCTGGTGCTGTGTTATCGAGGCGCTTTGCACAATTTCAAGAAGAAAGGCAGAGAAAATAGGATAAAAGGATCCTGAGAATTGTGAGTCTCCAAAAGCAACCTTTTTTTTTTTTTTCTCTCATGGTTTATTAAAACTAAACACTCACAAGCAATGTTACTGATGGCTCCAGAAGTAGAAATAATGGATGCAAACAAATATGCATTTTCCATAAAATGCTTCCATTCCCACTGATGGCCAAGAGGTAGGCAGAGACCACCCCTGCTCAGGTATGGGGCTGCTGGGGAGGGTGTTCTCAGACCAGCCACCCCCTGTTGCTCCTAATGGTCACAAATGACCCACCAATTGCCAGAGCTCATGGGCAGTCTTCAGCCCTTATCTTATATAAGCTCTTGGTAGCCTGTGACCACATCCACCTCCTCGAAACTCTGTTCCTCCTTTGGCTTCTCCCTCGGGTCACCATTCCCGCCATGGCCCCTGTCACTCATTTGGCAAGCACATGGTCGGGCATCCACCAAGGGCAGGAAACAGTGCTAGAATTTGGAATTCAAAGACCAAGGAGTCGTACTCTCCATGCTAAAGGAACCTACCAGAATTGGTGACTAGTGTGTATGGAGACCTCCCTACACTCGGCCCTGGGTATTCTGACTCCAAAGTGTCTTCTCCTTCCGTGCCACAGGCTTGCACGTCTGCGTCAGGATCTCCATTTCTCTTGCCTTCTCTCCTTTTTTCTTCAAGATTCTATTTATTTATTTGAGAGAAAGAGTGAGTGAGAGAGAGAGAGAGAGCACAAGCAGGAGGAGGGCTAGAGGGGGAAGCAGGCCCTCCACTGAGTGGGGAGCCCGATGCGGGACTCGATCCCAGGACCTTGGAATCATGACTTGAGCCAAAGGCAGACGCTTAACCAACTGAGCCACCCAGGCGCCACCTCTCTTTACTCTTTTTTGGCTATCTCCTCAACATCCAGGATTTACCCATGCAGTAAGGTAGAGAGAACTAAAGGCTTAAGTCTACAGAACAATTTAGCACTCATGTTATAGGAGGAACTGAGTATACATATGTTGAATATAAATATTTTTTCAGAAAGGCACAGGATACCAGCAGGCAAGCTGGTGGTGTGTTAAGCAGTGTCTGTCCTGCTTTTCTGTCTGAGAGTAACTGGGAAACTTCTGTATAGTTTCTGCCTGTGTTCTGAAAAGAGGATTTCACATAACTCAGTATCAGGGTTGAAAGCAAAAGCATACACATGATGCGGGACATTTCATCACTGCTGCGGGCACCTTTTGAGTGAGACCAACAAGCAGCCAAACCAAAGAAGCAATTACATAGGCCTCCCCAGCACAAAGAATGAGATACGGATCTGCTTACAAGCACAGAAACTGCAAAGGGACTTAGGATCCTCTGGCTAGAACTAGACCATCCCAGGCAAGACTTCCTGCTTCAGGCAAGACTTGGGAGTACTGAGTACTTCCAGACTCCTTCGTGGACTCAGCCCCTTGCATAATACTGTTGTGCTTGGAGGGAGAAATTCCTCTCTGACTCCTGCAAGGGATCAACTTATGCCCTGAAGCCTGAACTGTGATTACCCCTTAATCATTATCTTAGTTTACGAGCCACACATGGTATCAGTGACTAGTCAGTGATTTTTTTCATGCTCTCAAAATATTATGTACACGCGCGAGCTATAACCAGGTAGTCAAACCCTCACGCCAATAATTGAGGTTTCATTTAGGTACAGAACATTCTCCTGAAGACCTTGTTGACAGTAATGTACTCTGTGACAAGGCAATCTCATTGTGTCATGAGAAATCTCTTTGGTCCACTGTAAAAGAATGATAGAAAAAAATAGATCAATAATTAAAGACCAAAACAAACAAACAAAAAAACCCTATATCCTGAGCTTTGCAAATGGCTTCTGAAAGAAGAAGATTCCAGTGATGCTAAAGTGGGAAGCTGGCCTATTCCCGAACATCTGCTTACACACCAACGCATTGGGTACTGAAGCTCGTGCACACGTGTGTGTGTGTGTGTGTGTGTGTGTGTGTGTGTCTGAGCCACACACACCCCCCAACCTGCTGTGATGGGGAGGGGAGAAAGAGGGAATTGATCATGTAGATCAGTGTTTGTCAACATCTGAAAAAGAGGTCTAGGTTAACCTCATAATAGCCTAAATTAAAATAAACAAATACAACTTTTTTCAGTACTACTTCGGGTCCTTTAAGACATCATAGAACGACCTGGTGTCCATAAATATGTAGAACGTGAAACTCCTTCCTCAGTTCTCTGGGGAATGAGGAAGTCCAGATAGGGAATTTGTCTGAATATTTTAAATAAAGTTGTATTTAAAATAATAAAACTCTTCTAAGATAGTTTAGGAGAGAAACCCTTCCACATGCCTCTTAAACAGTGTACTCCAGATTACTAGAAACTTACTAGAAAACATATTATTCTATGAAGTGACTTTCTTATCTTTCCTATCTGCTACCCACACGATAAATTTTAAAGAACCTCACTTTAGTTGGCAAAGTATGGCCCTCGGGGCACAGCCACCGGCAGCCTGACTTTATAAATAAAGTTTTATTAGAACACGGCCACACCCATTCATTCTGGGACCTACTATTCGCGGCTGCTTTCCTGCTATAGCAGCCGAGATGAGTCGTGCCAAGAGATCATCATCCTACGGACCACAAAGCTGAAGATGTTTATTATCTGAACCTTTACAGAAAAAATTTGCAGACTTCTGTTTTACTTGTTACTTTTTTCCCTGAGTGCCTGCCTCTCAGAATGCTTTGCTCCCCTTGTGTTCATGTGGAAACGAAGATCCACGCTTTTTAAACTTCACACCAGTGGATGTGGAATCAGAACTCGAGTGTTTTCATTTGAAGCGTCTTGCCATGGTTGTTCAGTGTCCCAGACGCCTCCATGGATTCCAGGCGAGACTTTCCTCCCGTTGCTTCAGGAGGGTCAACACCTGACCTTGGATAAGATGATCAAATGTGATATGAGAAGGTGGCCAGAGGCCCCGCAGCCTATGATGGGAGAGGGTAGTTGAAATGCAAAGAGGGTCCGTCTACAGAACAGCCGAGTTGGGAAGGGGCACAGGTTGAGCTGAACTCCTTCTACAAGACTGGTTTTGCCCCACCGAGGCAATAGACCAACAGCAGGAAAACGAGCCCTGTCTCCGCTACCCCTCAAGAACTAGAGTGATGTATTTGTGAAGCACCCCGCCAACATTGCCAAGTCCATACATGCATCTGCCCCCACACACAGAGGGAACCCTCCTCCCCTGACATCCGAGGACGAATACCGCCCCTCTGTCCTCTTAAAGGTTCTTATACAAACACAAGCTCATTTGTGGTTCCCTGAGTGTGAAACAGTCACTCCCACAAACAGACAAACAGAAAGCAAAAATAGACTCGTGTATTTTGCACTTTGTGGTCTCTTCGGCGTCTCAATACAAAGGGAGAGTTAACAAACGGAATGACTGCATTACAGGGGAAGAAGATGGGGAACCCAGATAATCTGCTGCAGTGTGTGTCTCTCCGACAGCCTCTACAACAGATGGCCCTAGAAACAGAATTCTGTCTGTTTTCAGGACGCTGGCATCATTGTCTGAATTAGAACCCTTAGCTTCGGGGCCCTGGAGGAAACTAATGTGTGCCACCCGGGAATGGGGATGGCAGCCGGGGTATCTGCAGCTCCCAGGGGGGTAAATCATGCCACCCGGTTTGCTTTGAACCTTTTCAGAACACCCAAGAGTGGCTCTGATGACACACTGGAGAAGATTGTTGTTATGTTTATGGCTACTTTAAACTTTGTAGTTCGGGATGCCAAAGAGTAAGAAAGAAGCTTATCTATTCAACTATTCTGGATTCTAGAGTAATTCGCTCTCTCATTGCTGTATATCAAGAAAGTAGAGAATTCAAAGGCTGTCATTTATTGCACTAATGGAATTAAAAATGAATGTGGTCCAGAGCCAGTAATCAATGCCTTGCTAGTTGTGATGGATTATGGTTTGGCTAAATAGTATGACCTTTAATTACCTGAAAAAAAATGCAATTTTCCAATGTCTTTGCTGTTTTCGTTGTGATTTCCCACACAAATACAATCTGTCATGTGCTATTTTTATTTAGCTTAAATTAATTTAGTGCTTGAAAGGTGCTGGGTTATTCCTGGAGGGACACTATTCCTTCAGTCCTTTGTGATTAAATAGTTTAGAGTACTTTTTTTTTTTTTTCTCAGCTCCATGCAATAACTCATCGGATTATTTTTAATAATGTCCTTTTGCAGTGGATATGGTGATTCTTATTTTTTAGATTCGAACCCTGAAACCTAAAAGGTGTGGGGTAGGGACATGGGTCACAAAAGGGACACTACCGCCATTGGGGTAGAGTGGTTGATGCGTGTTCCCATGGAATTCAAGAAGAAATATTCAGTGACAGGTTCACAAATGAAATCAATCAGCTTAGAGTCAATAAAAAGGTAAGAGAAGCAAATGTTCAACATTTGATGAAATCCAAAACTACCAATGTGACTCACCCAAAAACCATCTACGTGAGACTGATCCTGGGAAGAAAGAAGCCTGTAATAGTCAAAAAAAAAAAAAAAGGAAAAAAGTCTTATGATTTGGTTGCTTGTTGAAAAAAGATAACCAACGATTTTAAAACACATACATATTAAACGTAAAAAAAAATTAAAAAATTCGACCCCTGCCTCCGAAGGACACTTACTCTAACAACTAAAGAGAAAACAGACTGCTTTCCTCTGGGAGTATCTCTCAGCCCTGGTCTCTCTGGTTCAGCCCTATCGCTTATCACAAAAATGTCTTTTCTTCTTATCTGGGTAATCTGCAGGTTCAGCATCAACAGAGTAAATAATCGGAGTTGACTTTCCAACCCGAGGTAAGTCTTCGAGATTTCATCTAGAAAAATTCTACCGATCACTACAACTGGGCATATTTGTTTAATTACTGACAGCTATGTAGGAAAAAGGAGGAGCGGTGGGGGAGAAAGAGAGGGAGAAGGAGCAGGAAGAAGAGAAGGGAAGAAGGAATAGCAAAAAGAGAGAAGGTGGTGGCGGAGAAAAAGCATTCAACACTAACTTTAATTTGCATTTCTTATGAAGACCTTCGTGCTTCTTAACTCTTTTCATAATTTTTAAACTCCTATCATGTACCCATTTATCTATTGTGATCTCACTGTTGTCTAGATCAATTTGTGGATGGAATGTTACATGTTAGGACTCATTATTCGACTATGGTACAGGCTGTGGCTGTGTCAATGTCTTTACAACTTGCTGTTTATCCTGTAATTTTGGTTCTCCGGAGAGATTTTGATCATTAGAATCTTATTTATTTATTTCAATGCTAAGCAGTCAAATCTATCTTTTCTATAGCAAATTTCCCCACAACTTTTAACTATGGAACATTCTCCTCCATTTAGAAATTCCATAAGGAGTCATGTACGTTTTCTTCTTGGGAGTGTTGACAGGGTACTCCTGGAGAGCTCCTGAGATAAAGCCTAGTTCTATCATTATGTCTAAGACAACCTGTGTACTT
Source organism: Mustela lutreola (assembly GCF_030435805.1). Taxonomy (NCBI): domain Eukaryota; kingdom Metazoa; phylum Chordata; class Mammalia; order Carnivora; family Mustelidae; genus Mustela; species Mustela lutreola. The sequence continues at coordinate 8,189,681 of NC_081297.1, read as the reverse complement.
TGAACATCTAAGTGTAACACAGAAAGACAGACACTTTAATTTATCATTTATCTTTTTTTTTAAGATTTTGTTTATTTATTTGACAGACAGAGATCACAAGTAGGCAGAGAGGCAGGCACAGGGTTTGGGGGGGCTCCCTGCTGAGCAGAGAGCCCGATGTGGGACTCGATCCCAGGACTCTGAGATCATGACCTGAGCCGAAGGCAGAGGCTTTAACCCACTGAGCCACTAAGGCACCCAATTTATCATTTATCTTTAATGAGTAAAAACTTCTCAGATAGTGCCCAACACTAATATAATTAATCAATTACACATAATTACAAAAAAAAAAAAAAAAGAAAGAAAAACCCACAAATAAATTTCTCTATCACAAACACCCATATTCTTATTTTAAAAAACTCATCAAGGGGCGCCTGGGTGGCTTAGTTGTTTAAGCGACTGCCTTTGGCTCAGGTCATGATCCTGGGGTCCCAGGATCGAGTCCCACATCCAGTCTCCTGCTTGGCAGAAAGTCTGCTTCTCCCTCTGACCCTCCTCCCTTTTGTGCTCTCTCTCTCTTCCAGATAAATAAATAAAATCTTAAATACACACACACACACACACACACACACACAACAACAACAACATAAAAAGTGCATCTAGAAAAGACTAGCAGAACTGATGTGTTAGGTCACATTTCTGGTTAGACAACGGTCATTTCCCACCCCTCCGGAAACTTACTTACTTGTTTGGAAAATACATTCTTTCTGATCCAGAAGTATCTTCCCAAGTGGAACTCTATATTTAAATGGGGGGGGGGGGTGCTCAAATAAAAAGAAACCTCAAGAAATTAATGCCCTGAACTAGAATTTTCAAATGGGGGGGGGGGGTCTCTGCACTAGAGAGACCCCCCCCAACACCCTTTCTGCTTTAGACCTGATTCGGAAACCGCTTGGGTGGCCTTTGACCTATTACCCCTTTATCCCGAGAGAACCCAAGGCTTTCAACCCCACCTCTTATTTGGCGTTCAAAGTCATTTTTCACTCTGACTCATTCCCTGCGTCCGAGGTCTGATGTTTCTGACTTGATGCGTTGGTTAATGTTTCTAAGGAACTACACGAAGGATGGCTCAATGCACATCTACAGAAACATTTCCTTCCTGGTCTGAGACATCACCAGCAAACCACCCCCCCAAAGAAATATAGACTATAGTCCCATTGGAGCTTCTCTGGACGCCCTCTGAGAGGAGCAAAGAACATAGAAAATGATATGAGACTCGCAAAGGCAGGGGTTCTCCTCCCCTTTAAGAAATTTCATACAAGGGGTGTCTGGGTGGCTCAGTGGGCTAAGCCTCTGTCCTCAGCTCAGGTCATGATCCCAGGGTCCTGGGATCGAGTCCCACATCGGACTCTCTGCTCAGCAGGGAGCCTGCTTCCCTCTCTCTCTCTCTCTGCCTGCCTCTCTGCCTACTTGTGATCTCTGTCTGTCAAATAAATAAATAAAATCTTTAAAAAAAAAAAAAAAGGAATTCCATACAAAACAACACATAAATAGGATAGGAGGTTTCCCTGTCTGATATAATTTCTTTCTGATCTTCCAAACGGGGGAGGGGTTTTGTGTTTTGTGCCTAGGCAAATGCGGACACTTGCCTCATCTGAAACTGGGACTGGATATTTCACCAGGAGAAAGAGGCAAGAACACAACATTTGGTATTTGTTGCGAGGGGGACACAATTAATACTTGGACTGTTGAAGGGGAAGAGGCAGGAATTAGGAGGGAGAGGAAGTGAGGAAGGCAGGCAGAGAGGGAGAGAGGGAGGAAGGACAGGAAAGCAGGGGTGCAGGGGAGAGAGAACGTTCTGCAAGGGATTGGTTTCCAGTTGAGTAAAAATAGACCCTAGATTTATAAATCTGATTTTCGTCCCTTAAAGAAATAAGAAGGTGGAAACCGCACATGGTTCATCTCTGGGGTTCTTTATTTCATCGACAAATCCCCCACCAATGACTAAATCCAGACCCAATCTAAGGCTTCACGTGTATACACTATAGAATAAAAAAGCAAGGAAAATCAATATACTCTTTAGCTACTCTCCTTCCAATAATCATAACAAAACTAAATGCCACCCCCCGCCCAAGTCAAGCCAATGGCTTGTGATTCTTTTATGACCATCGACTTTAATTAAATATTAGGGACCTCGGGGGTGGGCCACTCCTATGGGAGACAGTCTCATCCTGGGGCTGGTCTGCTGATGTCATTTCTCAGTAACTACAGCAGGGAGGGCCTTCAAGAAGGCATCACATTGAGTACCTCGCCAAGAAAAGTGTTCTTTTTCATCCATTTGTTTTTAGCTGTGCAGCTGGGAAATCACGTGACTGACTAAGTAGACTATTGGGCTATAAGGCAGAAAAATAAATAAATAAAAGCACCCGAGTGCCTATTTTATTACGATCCCACAGTTTGAGAATGAACATCCCGCAGAAATGTGTCTGGCATCCTGAAGATGTCTCGCCTGTCACACGGGGCCAACGGAGCGTACCTCTGGGCATCCCACCGCTGACACGCCGTGTAGACCACACGCCTGCTCTCGAAGTTCCCACTGACAGAAAAGAGCGGTGGGAGCCCCTCCTTTCTCCACTCCCATGTAGTAGTTCTTAAGATCCAAATAGAATTTAAGACATAAAAATGCTGAAGAAGTTTCAAGTGCTCCAGACTTTCTATGTGGGAGGGAAGGGAGATGACAGAGGAAGGGGGTCAGTGAGTTGTCCGGCTCTGCAGAGCTGAGGGATGTGCCTTCCAGCCTTCACCTTGTTTCTCTGCTGCCTCTTCTCTCCCTCATCTCTGTTCCCCTCCTCACCACCTCACTGGTGGCAAAACAGATAAACTAGTAGTTTCCACCAAATTCATCAAAATGGTTGGAGTATGGTTTCAGGGTGTTCTCCAGATCATAGCAATGCCAGAAGAGCACTGGTGAAGAAAATGTCATCCAGCCCAGCTCTGCTTCTCGTGTCCATGCATCCAATTTGAGGCATTGATGTGTTACTCAGAAAATGGTTGATGTGTGTCTGGGGTCGGGGGTGAGGGAAACGATGTTCATTAGGAATGGACATATGTTCACCAAGAACAAATTCGGTTTCCTCTTTTGTTAGCACAAAAAGCTGAATGGGATTTCAGACCTTCCAGAAAACATCCTTAGAGGCTCTATGGAGAAATTAAGGTCTATCTATATAAACAGGTCACTGTATTTACCCAAGAAGTGCCCATTCATCAATCTGGTGATATATCTTAGAAATCCCTATATGTACACTGTTTTTATTAGTATTTTCTTTTATTATTTAAGTGAAGTTGTCTAAAGACATGTATTAAATTTGAAGAATCTCTGAGAATAAAAAAACGGGCTCAGGTAACTTTCAGGAGTACAGTCAAGAGTCTTCCTCTATCGAACCTGCTAATCTCCTTCAATCACATTTATTTATTTGGAATTGAGTGTCATTCCCTTAGACTTTCAATATCTTGTCATTACCTAAGACTATGCATATTGTAATAGTCTCTGAAGAGTTAAGACCTATTCCAAAGTAAAGTATTATTTAATCATACACTAAATATTTTTTAAAGATTTTATTTGTTTATTTGAGAGCGAGAGAATGAGCATATGAGAGAGAGCACAAGTAGTGGGGAGAGGCAGAGGGAAAAGCACACGCCCCTCTGAGCAGGGAGCTCGATGTGGGATCACACCCGAGCCGAAGCAGGCATTAGCTGAGGGAACGGCCTAGGCACCCCTCACTAAACCTTTTTCAACGCCTACTATGCACTAGGCAAGAAGCTAACCACTGGATATACAAAGTCGAATAGGAAACGCCAACAAGTTGCTTACAATGTAACGTGTCACAATATGGCAAGTACCTAGTATATACCGGAATGTACCAGATTGTTTATTAAGCATGTTACCTCCCTCAGATGTCATTTAATTCTTGCAAATTCGAGAGGTAGGTGTCTTATTTCTACTTTATAGATGAGAAAACTAAACCTCAGAAGGTTAAATAACTTACCTAAGTCATCGAGCTAAGTCATAGCAGAGCTAAGTTTAAAGTCAGGGTTTTGACTCCAAAATGTATCCTTGTGTTTAGTTTGCTATCGTCTCAACGAGCCAGCATCATCTAGAATCATATTTTTCCTAATCAATTCTTTGTTCTAATAAGTTCCTTGCTCTAGTGTTGAAAATAAAAGACTTAAAACTCCAACGTAAACATTAAGCAGATTAAGAAAATGAAATACCATTTAAATAATGTATTATATACGGGAACTACGAGCACATGGACCGTTTCTAGTCTTCTCAGAGTAAGTCTAGTTTTGCCCTATTCACTATTTTCAGGATGTGGAAAAAAGTCCCAATGATGGTTGTGTAGCGCGACTCTTGGGATTGTTTGTTCCTCATATGTAAGCTCTTTTGAATCTCAGCAGATAGGATCCCACTTCTCTGGTTGAACAAAACTCCATTTTATCTCCCCCACTTACTACAGACCTCGTTTTCTGGGAGGGAACCAGGTTAATGGCCTTAACATCATGCTCAGCCGTGATTTGACAATGGAAACCCAACATCAGGCATGATCTCAAGAGCCACCTGAACAAAGCAGCTTTCCACATTCACGAGCTTTCAGTGTCAAGTGAATGTTGCTAAGAATCCACAAGATGAAATGAAAACAGCACTCCCATCCTTTGACTCTAGAAGATGTTTACTTTGATAAATGGATACCATAAAACTCAGAACTTTCTAGAGAGGATAAGGAGAAGGAAAATGGCGGTTTCTACGAACTTGCCTCCTGCTGTCAGTAATTTATGTATTTATTTATCACTCAATATTAACTTTGAAACCTTCCTTTGTCAGGTAGAAGAGTTCTTATTTGCATTAAAGACCCCTCCTTCCTTGCTTTCTGGGCAGTTTAGCTGGAGAGTTGAGTTGGAACTATTTCTATGACTTGAAAGTTTGCAAACATGGAGTGTTTTCATATGAATTAATGGTAGGCTGATCTTTGGAAATGGTATGAGTCTGAACTTTTTTGCTGAAATGTTTAACATCTTATGCTAGGAAAATGTCTCATGATATTTACTGCTTAATGATTTTTTTTTTTAAGCATAAGAGTACTTAAGGAGATGTGCTTTTAAATTATTAAAGAATAACTCAAGAAATGTTGCGTACCACTCTTCATTCCAACAGTCAAGCATCTCACTGCAGACTGTGTCTTTCTGGAATGCTTTCAGATTTCTCAAACAGGTCATGCTTACCAGGAACCAACTTGAAATCTCCTCCACGGACAGTGGGTTCCTAACTTTATGGATGGCGAAAAGATGAGGTCAAACATCCGGTCGTGGGTCAAAGGTGAATCTGTGGCAGAATTTGGACGAACGAGATCATCCAGCAACCTGCACTCACAGCGTTGGGTCAGTTCCAACTGAGGCTTCATGTCTCCCAAACTTTAAAAAGATTCTTTTCTTATATAATAATAGTGATTCTGAAGTCAGAAGCCTGAATTAGAAATCCTCCCTCATATTATTCTAGTGAACTAATTAAGTTGTTAATTGGTCTAAGTTATATTGTGGGGGAATAGTGTAATTTTCTTAAATTCAGCCTGCCTAATTATAAATGGATGGTTCCAAAACACCTTAAGTACCTTCTCACTCATACCAACTCATTACAGTGAAAATGACCTTGACGCTTTGCAGCAGCTGGCCCGGCTTTACCGCTCTCCCCACCGGTTCCTGGGCTTAGTCACCATTTTCTCAAGTGAAGAAGCACCTTGTGGCTCCCAGCGCTCCCACTGCTCCCGCTGGAATGGCAGAAACTGCAGCCAACCCCATGTGGGGGCTCCTCGAATTCTCGGCCTCGCACATCATTAGGCAAATTGTCAGCTAAGGTTTAATTACAGCACTTTTATGACTGCTGGTGATGTAAGAGGCGCAGTGGGCACACCTTGTTTTTTCCAAGCTCGGCTGTGTTTGTAGTGCTGGCAGTTGGGGCCAAAGCATTTTTCATCTTGCACAAACCGAGCTAATTTATGTGGGAACCCAGACCCTTCGGTGTTGTTTGTACGGCCATCAATTTGCAGAGTCTAATGAGCGCTTTTTAAATTATGGAAAAACCCTCCTCGGTTGCATTACTGAATAATACCCTTTTAAAGCCTGCCACAGAAAACAAAGATGCTTAACCAGAAAAGAAACCAGGCTCACCTTCCCCTAATTTACTGCCGATCCCAAGAAAATGATGCTGAGGCATCTTCCTCACTGGACAAACGAGCCCCTTCATGGCCGACGGTCTCCAGTGGGTCCTGTCTTTGGTGGAGCAAATCCCCATTAACTAATCTGGGAGTGAGTGTTCGAGGTCTGAGGGATTCTGTTGTTTATCTTCTGGTTAATAAAGATTTTATGTACCCAGTGGATTATGCAAGCCAACTCTCTGGAAAGACTGTGTGTGGCGCTTCTTGAAATACATAACCAATTAAGATATCGCCAATGACTTTATGAACTTTGAGTGCAAAGAGGCAGAGGGCGGACTCCCTAGTCAGCGTTGCCCTAATGGCATGCAAGGGGGAATCAACCATCTCTAAGGATAGAGAGAGGCCTCCGTATCGTAGCCCAGTGAAAGCTATCGAAATAAAATGCGGTTCGGGCTGCTAGAAATCAAGCAACCGAATGGTGGGAAGACGAGATAGGGTTTTGACATTTAGTAATTTTATGAACTAGACCCTATGTTAAGGGTTAACACCTCTGCTTCTCTAGGATTTTCTTCTAAACTTTTCTACTGAGATCAGTATTATCCCTGGGCTCTATGTTCATTCCAGTCTGTTGGTTTTGATGGTACTCCATTGCCTTCAAGAAACATTTCATTTATACGCCTCTCCAAAAAACAAAAACTTCAAAAATCTGGATCAAAGGAAAAGCAGTGTGAATTTTCCCGGAACTAAAAGTAGGTTGAGAGACAGAATAGCCTTATGTGACTGGCTCTAGTGATAAGGAAAATTTGGTCAAGAAAATTTGGAATTATTTGATCTATCTCATCGGTGGGTTCGTCACTGCGTACCTCTCCTATTTCCCCTTCGCTCTCCGCACAGTATCATCCCAGGAGGCTATTCAAAAGTAAACCTGTGGAATGGGATTAAACTCCTCCATCTTCCTCTGTCTATATGGGAGAAGAGAAATTAATTCCCTCGGAAGCTCAAAAATTTGCCTCCCAAGATTTCAGAGGGAGACAGACGTCTCAGACTCACCAACCCCGGAGTTCAGCATACGCTCAAACGGCCGGGAGATGGTGGCAATATTCCTAGATTAATTTTAAAAATAAATAAATAAAGGTTTTAACGTCTACCCCATGCGCCATGCTGGCATTGCGAAGGGTCACGTCTGCGTGACGAGGCCATGATTTGCGCAGAGAGCATCAGGAGATGCCTGGCTCCTTCCTGTGGCTCCAGCTATGCCACAGATCAGTTCCAGAGTCTCGCTTTCACACAGGAAGTCGAAAATCACCGAACTGCAGCAGCTGACAAAAGGTGCTTCTCTTAAGTCGATGCTAGAAGTCCCCACAAAACTACAGTTCTTCCTCATTTCAAAACCTTCTTAAGAAACCGAAGACAAGAGAAGGACAAAAAGGTAATTTAGAGGAACGTAAAACTGGAAAAACCACCACTGATGCCATGTATCTTCTAAACTAAACACAAAACGCATGGTGTTGAAAGTATTTTAAATTTTTTTTTTTTTAAGTTAATGACCTTGCCCTGGCAGACTAGAAGAAGTGTGAACATTAATGCTTTTTTTCTAGAAAAAAAAAAAAAGACTGGTTTTCAAATGGGATTGATCTGAGTCATCTTCAGCCACCCCTCCCCCCCCCCTGCCCCCAATCTGTTTTCAGGGGAAACCTGCTAGAAAATTCTGCAGCAGTAAACATTTTAAACGAGGATCAAGGAAGGGGAGAGAGGGGAACGGTTCCCAGCACGGTAAAAAGGATGGTCCTCCTCCAGTACAACATAGTTTGTACTGAACTGTTCTCATCGTCCCGGGGAAATCTGAGCCAGTTTGATTTGATGGGGATGACTTTTTTTTTTTTTTTTTAATCTTTCTATGTTCGGTTCTACGTCTTCAGTAGGCCAGGGCTGACACACAAGGGTGCTGATATGGAGACACGGGACCTCAGTATGGCTGACGACAGTTTCACGGGTGAGATGGATTGCGAAGCCTTTTCCAGCCTGGACTTGCCAGACTCTAGGGGTAAACTTCAGATAAGCATCTGAGCTCTCGGGTGTTTAACTGAACCGAACCTCCCAACCTTTTTGAGGTCTGCCGATGGCTGGTAATTATATTGTCATTTAACAAAAGTATCTGCATTAAACCAGAGACGTTACAGTAATGGTTAAGTTCACATCCATTAAAAACATCGTGCGTCTACGGAGCACCCAGGGGTCTCCGTGATGTGTGGACAGGGACGGTAACTAATGTGGCTTGAAGGCCATAAATCAATGTCTAAATACTACCTGTCAGGTTTGGAAGTTATGCTAATACAGGAAGTTTTACTTCTTTCCAGTGTATAGAGGTCAGAGGAGGAGGGACAGATCTGTAACTTAACTGGAAATGTTGAGGAAAACCCCCGAAGAACAAGAGAGTCAGCATACAAACCTTGAAGAAAGTGATTGTATCTCAGTCGGGGGATTTTAATCACCCACCTCTAAGGTAAATGCCAAATTCTTGGGTTTCCAGAGGAGGCAGCAGAGGGATGGGGGATTCATCCCTAGAACCGGGAACCCTTTCTTTGAAGTGCTTTTCCCTTTTGACTAATCCGTACATGGGGGTAAAAAGTAATTTGTCAGTTTTCTGCCTCATAAACGAAGCAAGTGAATATATAAACCTTTAACTACTTCCTAGGAGACTCGGGTAATAAGCACAATTCAGTACACAAGGTCTTTTCACATTTCTTTTACATATATAATTATTCTCCCCCGGGATAATATGATGGTAATTGGCTATATGCTAAAAGTCAAAGTAAGCATTTTTAATGGATGTAGAATAAATTTGAGGGTAACATAAATAATGTATCGGTGAAAAAGTCACAGGAGAAAACGGTCAATGCTTTCTTAAAGGAATAGAGAATGCTAGTGAATGGTTGACGTTTCCTTGGCAGAGATCAGAGCTCCTCCCCCGCAAAAGATAGAATAAATGCATGAAATGGAACCTGGGATAAAGACCCCAGACTTCCGGATGATCCGAAAGCGGGCAGCGGCTTTCAGGATCTGAGACAGCAGAGGCAAGCGGCGAGCAGAGTGACTCGGAAACATCACAGATAACAAACCCAGTCAGACTAGGATTCGAATCAAAACAGAAGTCAAAAATTTTTTAAAGAACCACATGAAGAAAAGTCAGATGGAACTCAGAGGTAACGAGGGAGTCAAGTTCTCCGATCTCGGTTGCCTCAGAAGAAGACCTGCTCCTGGAGGTCAGGACAGCGTCTGTCCTGTAAGGAGGCACCTGAAGCTTACTCTTCCCCAGTTGCTGGTCCGGCATCCACCTGACATCAGGGTCTCATCGGCTCTGCCCGGACATCATCTCTGAAGTCCAGGGCTTGAAGGAGGAATGCTGACTCTCTAATGGTCTTGGAAAGTTTGGGGTTTGTCTTTGCAAGAGTTCATAAGTCTGTGTGCTGAAACCTCTAGGGTCCTTTGTCATCCTCAGGCCAGGTTCTGGTCCTATCACTCTTATTTCACCCCTGATCAAATCTTACTCATCCATGAGCCAACCTGTGTCCCTGGCCCTTGTCTCTGACACGCATGCTGCTTTCTAGCTAAACTCCAAAGTTTGCTCTACTTCCCCGGCCTGCTCTCTGTGACATCTGGGTCCCCCGTCATTGCACAAGCCATTCCCTGTGGCTGGAAGGTCGCGGCCGCCTCCCTTCACACCCCTACCCTTCACACCCCTCACCCCCACCCCTGCACCCCAAGACTTGCTCAGATGACCCCTGTCCGATGCTGTATCTCCCTCCATTCCATATGCCATAGGTTTTAAGAACATAATCTGCCAATCGGCCCCAGCACACTGAAGGAAGTTTAAACCGTGAAGTTGTACGGAGGAAAACACTGGTCTTCAAATAAGATTAACCCGGATCATCTTCCTCGTTTCCTCAGATAATCTCCTGCAATACAGGAAACCCTTTCTGTAGACAGAGCTACCTGTTTCATCTTCCTATGTGTCTGCGTTGTTTGCAAACAAATGGTCACCACCGCCCTTTCAAGTGGCCAGATTTTAGTACCATTCTATTTTTTCACTCAGGGGGTGCCAAAACGGTGAAAAGAGGTGTTCCGTATTACTAAATGCGATGACCTTCAGTTCAGTTGCACAGAGAGTGACGTCTGACAAATGATCTGGTTGATTAGATTTGCACAGTGCTTGCTTTACCCGTATCTACAAGTCTGGGGGCGGGCAGTGAAGGAGCCAGGATAGATTCAAGAACACCCATGTCTTAAGAACCAGATCTCCAGAGTCTCCATTTCTCGCATTAGTAGCCTGATACCCCAACACTCTTGACAATAAGACCTATTGTGATTGCAGTCAGCAGGGGGTGGAGGAAATTTAAAAATCTGTCTAGAAATGCAGGAAGCGATGTAACCAAAGCTTGAAATACTCCAAACAGTTTGTTTAAAAAAAAAAAAAATAGGGACTGTTGGGTTAATTCCAGTAATACTACATAAAACTGATATTTAAAGCAGAAAACAAGGTATAACTCAACTCGGGCAAATCACCTCGTGTACCCAGCTAGGATAAAATAAAAGATTAATAACTGAATTTAACAAGGACATCAAAAAAAAGCCATAGTTATGAGGAGAAGTGGTAAGAAGTTAGATTGCAGATGGCTTTGGACTGTTTTTTTTTTTCTTCCCAACTCTAAGCATATTCGTTCGACAAGATAGTCCTGGTGTTTGGTCTACCAGGGTTTTGTGTTGCCTCTTTTGTTACTATGATAGCATTCCAATCCAAGGATCATATTTACAAAGCAAAATATTAGCACATATGCCCTAATTTGCTAGGAGGATATCTTTATCCTGTTTCTTTAAAGTGGTACCTTTTTAGAGATCTTGACATCACTGACTTTCTCTTCATTGGGTCGATTGGCCCAAATTAAAATATCTATTCTATTCTTTTTTAAAAGGATATATAGAGAGAGTCATTCAAGAGTACACTCAAATGGGAAAAAACTTAAAGGGCACCATTCACCACTGGCCTCATCAATCACACACTTAGTGTAGAAAAAGACAGCTAGCTCAGGAATGGGGTAATCTTCAAATCATTTTTAGTCTTGGAATAAGAAAAGTTAGGACCAAGGAAGACTTGATCTCCTAGCAAGAAGAAAAAAAGTCTTCTTTTTCTTAACTTAGGAGAAATGTGGAAATACTAGAGAATATCCAGAAAAGAATGACAAAAATAGCTCATAAAGTTAGAGCATAATATCTTCAATGGCAGGTCAACTGAGAATATCTTTAGTCCAGAGAAGAGAGAATTAAGGCCTAGATTAGGACCACCATAATATTTTCCATGGAATCAGGGTATACAAAGAATGAGTTGAGAATGAGCTCAGAGGTGATTGTTATGGGGAAAAAAAAAAAAAAAAAAGGAAAGGCAAAGTTAGAACGAGATGAACATGACTCCTCCTTTGGGAGAGAAGAAAATAAAAGGAAATGAGCATAGATTTCAGCAGGAAGAAACCAAGAGAAGTAAAGGCAGGACTTAGGGAAGAATTATGAGGTCCTAAATAGCTTGCCAAAGAAACTCGTGAAATATTATTTTCTGGGAGTCTCCCGAAACAGTATTTGCTAGTTCTGCAGTCGTCAGACACCAGATAAAGTCCGGTTCTTTGGCCTCCACAAACCATGTTTTAGTTAATAAGAAGACTGATGTGAGAAAGAAGGAAATACCAGCATAGAATAATGGAGGAAAAACTCAACAAAGTAAGAATCAGAAATCTGGGCTTTTATCCGGGTTCTGACCGTAACCATTTCTGTGATTTAGGAAGACACTTACTGTCTTCTGCAGTCACATCTGTATCTATAAACGTCTGCCTTTAACAGAGATACCATAAAAGAGCCAGTGCCATCCAAAGGGTATAAGATTGTTATTGCCATTGCTGGTGGAACAATTATTATGAACATTATCGAACATAGCTGTCTAACTGGTGTTCTTAATAGCAAGGGAGGCCAGGCTTTCTGAAAGTCTTCCCCACTACCCTGCCACTCAGTCCTGGGTAGATCATGAGAAATATTCTTGGCGATGGATGGCTGGGCTTGAAGGAAGGTCACAAAACCCTCTAAGCAAATAAACAAAATAACAATAATGAGCTGAAACCAAACGTGGAAATAGAAAGCTAGGTTGCCCTGGGAACGAATTCTCATGCCAGTTCCAGGAATTGGATAATAAGCCTGAGGCCCTTTTCGGGGGCTGGGAGAGCTTGAGCTGAGATGCCATATTTCTGCGAGGAAGCTAATACAGCCGACATAGTCCAATTTCTCCCTGGCTCCTGACAAAAGTGAACATAAATTCTCCATGAAGGAGAAAGCACCCCTAATTGAGGCCATTGGTATTTCCACTGACTAAGAGGAAGCAGACACGAGTTCCCAGTCAACACACAGAAAAACAAACCACCGTAAATGATAGCAGAAACAACAAAATCAGATTTAGGCTTAGATTTCGGTTTAAATGTAGAATCGGGTTTTAGGTTTGCAGATATTGGAGCAAAAAGACAAAATATGAAATACCCATGTATGAAACGCTTAAAGAAGCTGAATATTTTTTTCAGTTAGCAAAAGTGAAAGAGAGAGAGAGAGATTGATTATCAAAATAAAATGACTGGACAAGTGTATAATAGGCCAAACAGAATTTTAGAAGTGAGAGGCGTGGTTAAAATTACAACATTGCTGGTTGAGTTAACGAGCATAGAGGACACCCCTGAAGAGTGAATTTAGTAAACAGGGTGACATATTGAAGACATTAGCCAAAATGCAGAAATCTTAAAAGAGAAGCTCAGAAAAGTGGAGGATGCAATGAGAAGGTCTCCTGCAAACCTGAAGTTCAACACCAGAAGGAAAGGCAAAATGGAAGAGAGGCAAAATCCCAAGGGATAATGGTTGAGGCTATTTCAGAAGATGAAAGACATGAATCCTAAAACTCAATGCAAAACAGCCAAATACAAAAGGAAGAGATGAATCGTCACAAAATTGTGGAACAGCACAGAGAAAGAACAGCCCTTTAAAACAGTGACAACGGGGGCACCTGGGTGGCTCAGTGGGATAAAGCCTCTGCCTTCAGCTCAGGTCATGATCCCAAACATCCTGGGATCGAGCCCCGCATTGGGCTCTCTGCTCAGCGGGGAGCCTGCTTCCTCCTCTCTCTCTGCCTGCCTCTCTGCCTACTTGTGATCTCTGTCTGTCAAATAAATAAATTAAAAAAAAAAAAAAAAAAAACCATGACAACAGACTTCACAAAAACAGAGGACCAGAAACCCAGTGGAGCCTACACCCCAAACTGCTAAGGGAGGCCAGCTAGTCACCTGGAGTTTTACATTCAGCAAAACTATCTCTCAAGGATGAAAGCTAAATAAAGGTATTTTTAAGTAAACAAGAACTGAAATGGTTTATCAGCAAAGACTTTCACTAAAACTGTGCCTTCTAGACGTTCTAGACTGAAAAATGACATACCCACGTGCAAGCAACTGAAACAGAAATCTACAAAACAAGACTTCATCTAATTAGGCAACTATTGTGCATTCTGATTTCTTAATTTCTATTTTATCTCTGCTTTTAAAAAAATGAATAAGGAAAACAAACGGTAAAAAGAAAAAAAACACATAGAGAAAAAGAATAGAAAAGAAGGGACAAGTAGAAAGCATAAAGATGGTAGAAATATAATTTTCCAAAAGTGACTCAAGAAGAAATGAGAAACCAGAATTGTCAGTTAAAGAAGCTGAATCAGTCCTTTGAAAGAGTCCCACAAAGGAACACAAAGCATAACAAAAACCACCAGGTCAGACAGATTTATAGGTGAGTTCTAACAAATTTTCAAGGAGGCGAACATTGAATGCGTACCAAAACTCTTCAGAGAAGAGGAAATAAGTGAGCAGCCTCCTCCCACAATTCTACCAAATGAGTCTATCTTTGAACAATAAAAAGCAAGACAAGGAGAGTGTGACAAGGCAGTTCTAGAATTATCAATACTGAAAAGTCATACTGGTGCACTGCGCCAAGAGGAAGAATGAAAAGGGAAGAATTGGGGCGCCTGGGTGGCTCAGTGGGTTAAGCCGCTGCCTTCGGCTCAGGTCATGATCTCGGGGTCCAGGGATCGAGTCCCGCATCAGGCTCTCTGCTCAGCAGGGAGCCTGCTTCCTCTTCTCTCTCTCTCTGCCTGCCTCTCTGCCTACTTGTGATCTCTCTCTGTCAAATAAATAAATAAAATCTTTAAAAAAAAAAAAAAAAAAAAGGGAAGAATTGTAAAACATAAAACTGATGGGACCAAACCAAAAATATTGACAGATGAAGAATTAATAAAAGAATTAACAAAGAGGTTGCAGGGAAGATCAATTTGTAAAAGTCAATTGTATTTCTGATCAAAGGGAACATTATATATAAAAGCTCACACCTAGGAATAAATCCAACAAAAAAACTGCAAGACTTCAAAAAAAAAAAAAAAAACTTGACTGAAATGCATTTAAAAAGCCATAAAAAAAAAAAGAGAAAGAGAGAGAGAGGTCCATGGAGACAAATATCATCAAGATATTAATTAGTCCTGAATTGATCATTAGAGTCAATGTACTTTTAAAGAAAATTCAAACATTATTTTTCAAGGAATTTGACAAGTTGTTTGTAAAATGTATAAGAAAAAGGAAAAATTTGAGAATATCCAAAACATTATTAAAAACAAAACACAGAAAAGGGAAAAGCACTTTTGATATCAAATATCAAGATTATTATTAAGAAAAATAGCAATTAAGACTGAGTGCTCCTGGTGTGGAGATAACAAACTGGTCAATGAAAGAGAACAGAAACCCCAGAAACAGATAAATGTTTACATAAAAACTCATTATAGGGGTCAAGTGGCATTGCAGTTCATTGAAGAAAAGATGAAAAATAAAAGGATAATTCAATAAATGATACTGACCTAAGTATTTATGCATATATAAAATGTGACACATATTCCATGCTTCTTCTTGCCCATAAAAATAAATTCCTAGTAGATTTCAAACTTAACTAAGAAAGGCAAAATTTCAATCAGAAGAAAATCTAGGAAAAATATTCTTATGATTCAAAATTGGGAAGTTTCCTTAAATATATCCCCCGCTCCAAAAAAAAAAAAAAAGAAAGAAAGAAAAAACCCACTAACCATATAAAAGAAGTATATACTCCATTGTAAAAGTGAAAAGTAGATATGAACTTAGAAAAGAATATTTTGCACACACACACAAAAAGAATCAACAGGTGTTTTGAAATCCAGAATATATAAAGAACTCCAGAACACAGGAAAAAAAGATGAACAGCCCAGTGAGGAAAAATGGTCGAAAGATAGAAATAGGCACAAGAGAAGAAAGACCAACAGACAACCTGTTCCGTAAGCAGGACCACAATGAGATGTTATTTTTACATCTATCATGCTGGCAAAAATTAAGAAAATAATAGGAAATATAGAACATTGATATGAACCCTGATACTGTCCCAAGTACTTATGCACATGAACATAGTTTAATTTTAATAACTCTTAGAATTCTGCCACCATCCCCATTTTTCACAAAGAAGAGAGGTAAACCAAAGAATTTTAAGACCTCATCCAAGATGAACAGTTAGTAAAAGCCAACGGCAATTTGGACTTCCGTTTCCAGAGTCCACACAACCACGCCCACAGCAGAGGTGGTGGGAGTCTGGGAGCAATCCGAGGGCTTCACCCCTGCTGGTGGGAATTACATGGGGGCCACCTCCATGGCAAACAATTCCCATTATTACCTTGTGAAATTGAACATCTGCAGACCTTACAACTTCTAGGCAGGTATCTAAACGGAGCTTTTACCCTCGTGTTTCTGGGGAGATTTGAAAGCCATTCAAAGCACCGTGGTTTGTTCTAGAAAAAAGTAAAAACTGGAAGAAATGTCAGTCGATGAGAAAATGAGTAAACTGTGATATCTTCCTACCAGAGAACACTTTGCAGTGGTGAAAATGAGCAAATTATAGCTCCATGCAAAAGGGGTGATGAATTGTAGATGTACGTACGGAGCAGAAGGGAAAAAACAAAATTCTGTAAAAGACTAAGTGTGGTACAATACAGTATAGTTAGTGTAACTATAACTATACAAATACATATATATGTGTGTGTATATATATATATGTAATATAATACAATACAAAAGCAAGATTATTATTTAGGTTAAGTATATGTGAAGGTTTTTTTAAACTATTAACAGAGAAATGGCGAAATGCTTTTGGGAGAAGGGAGACACCTGTATGTGATCAGGAAGAAGCATAGGTTAGCTCAGATTTTTGGTATTCTGCTTCTAAGATTTGTTCTTAATTTTTGTGCTTCATACTTACATTACTATCCATGCAAGTAACACATAATCAACACTTGTTTAAGCACCTCTGTGTTTATCACATGGTGTTAAATAACCTATTCTTTTTTAAAAACCATCTATTCTTAAAACGCACTAACACGTGCATGATTTTAAAATTGCAATTTTAATCTACATTGAATACTTGCTCTTATAATACAATAACTCAATGAAAAGATAGAAAATAATGACCAGAAGCTTAGAAATAAATTCACAGTCTTGCAACTCAAGGAATCTGTAAGCGATATACTTAGGAGTACAGAATTTTCAGTGCGGGGTGTCGAATATAAGGTTCCTTCCTGCACGCTTAGAACAGACACATTTTAATGAACTATTTCTGCAGTAGAGGTTAGCTTCTCCTCTGCTCTGAGTTAGTGAACAATATTTAGTTGTTTTGAACTAAAAGTCCAGTCGTTTTACGCCTTACCCTTAGAGTCATTCAGAGTCTCCCGGTGTTTGTATTTATGGAACATTCAGTGACTGTTTTCCATTTGGGTAGAGGAGTCAACTTATTCAACTCACATCCACACCAGTCAATCAGGGCTGCTTGGCAGGGCGCAGATAAGTTTCTGAGCAGAATGAAGAATTTCAGGAGATAGAGAAATCATGATTTGGATGAGAAACCACTGACTCAAGATAATTAACTCAAACTATGTGAAAATCGAGATATCACATTCCTAAAACAGGTCGCGTCGAGCTGCTCCCAGATCTACGTACCAGGCTTACAGCGTACCTATATGGAGGATTCTTAGTCTAAAACTCATAAGATAAATTTAACTGGGACCCAGGGCTTCTTGGAACGCAGCTATTCTGCAATGCCATCGCCGCACAAGTGATGCCGGTTGACAGCTTCCCTGCCTCCCTCCATGAGACACAGAGGGAGGAGGGCCCCTCGTGGGAAACCTGCTGGCCAGTCAATGCGGAGGAAACGTTTCTTATCCTCTCATGTTCTCTTTCATTTTTAGTGATTTGAACACTTTTCCCCATCTCTGCCTAGGGTACTGTCTCCACAACCCAGGCCTGCGCTTCCTTTTGCAAGGTCAAAATCTCTGTTCAAAGATTAGATTTCAGTGTAGACATACCCTGCCCCACTCCCTTCAGGGATTGTCACAGAATGATCTTGTGGTGGCCTCTGTGTGTGCCATCAGATAGCCCCTCAAGACTGAAGAATGTACCCCCAGCTGCTAAGAGCACAGTTGCAGGCCTTCTCTTTGGGAATAACACTGCTGAAGAAGACCTCCCCTGCAAGGTCACGATCGTGTCCCAGCTCTGTGGTTCCGAGCTCCCTGTGGGTGTGGCTGAGTCACCACCTCAGTCCCTACCTCCCCACCTCCCCTCCCCCTTGGCCTAATCCTGTGTCCTCCCTCTATCATGAATGTGGGTCCCGAAAGCACGCCATGGTAAATTTCACATTAATATCCATCTCAGAGTTGATGCCTCACATCACTCCACATGCATTTTCAAAGTCCGGAGTAAGTATCCCTCTTACATGTCATTAGTTCCCTGTGTTTACCAGTCACTGTGCTCATATTTTAACTGCAAATTGATCCCTCTGTCTCCTTATCAAAACCATCAGCTTCTTGAGAACAGGAAGCATACCTCATTTATATCTGTATCTCCAAGACCAAGAGCATATTAGGTGCTCAAGAAATACTTTTGAAAGAATGTGTCAATTAATTAAAGGGATAATATTTATGCTTAGGAAAATATATTAGTTAGGGCAAGGCTTCTTGCTATAACAATTAAGCCCCGAATTACAATCACCTAATACAACACACCAGGTACTGGCCAATTTTTTGGATAAAGGACCAGATGGTAAATATTGTAGTCACTGAGGGTGATAGGGTCTCTGTGGCAAACACTTTACTTTCATAGTGCAAAATCAACCATAGACAATAAACAAATGGGCACACTGTGTGTTCCAATAGAACTTTATTTACAAAAACAAGTAGAGGGCCAGATTTCTATCCCACTTCCTCACAAGAGTTGATCAGTTCTTACTCATGTCATCATCAGTACAGTGTAGTGTCATTGCTTAGTGGGCATCTTTCCTCCTTGGGGTAGTTTGGAAAGTCATGTTGCTTCAGTTCTGTGGCTCAACCTTTCCCTGGCATCCAAAGTTCTCCTTTTCCAGCTATTGGCAAGGGAAAAAGAGGCAGCTGCTTCCAAAAATCTTTGCCCTGGAAATCAAACATGAAACTGCCACTGGAATCTCATTTCCAAGAATTCACTGTATGAGCCACAGCTGATGCAAGGGGTCTAGGAAATGTAACCTCTGGCAAAGCAATAGCCCCCCTCAACCATCACACCATATTACCAGGGAAACATGGATTTGTGGTAGGAGCTAGTTGCCTTATGACAGGAGGGCAATTTCTCCATTTTAATAAAACAGTCCTAAGCGGATGTTTCTATTCCCTCTTCTCTTTTTGTTCTAAGAATGTGTACAGTTTTCATGAACTATATTATTCATTCATTTATGTATTCTTTCATGGAGATTCAGTGATGAGCCCAAGACTCATGAACACCCCACTCTTAGGGAATAATATTGTCCAAAGAAATCCAATAATCACACTAACATGAACAACCAAAGCTAAGAGCAGTGGTAACCAACTTTCGTTTTGGTTTTGTGCATTACGCAAGAGGGTATCATGTTGAAACATATATCAGAAAGGCCACTTTAGCTCCACTGTTGAAAATAGCTTGGAGACTGCACAGAGTCCAGTTAGGGGACATTATAAAAGTTTCTGGTGGAGGTGATGAGATAGTAAGGTGGCTGTGGAGACGGAAAAAGTGGATGGATCCAAAGATATTAGGAAGGTGAGATCAAAAGTATGGATCATTCCATATGCAAGAGTGAGGGAAGGAGAAGAATTAAGGGAAACTGGTGCCATATGCTAAGAACAAGTAAGTTCAGGAGAGAAGCAGGTCTGGGGGAGAAGACCAGGGTTCAGTTTTGGACATGTGGTGTTAGATGCACCTTTGGAATATTCAGGTAGAGGAGACAGAAAAGTGACCGTTGGCTTTAGCAACATGAATATCACTGGCAAAGTGTTTTAGGGAAAGCTTACTCAGTGAAATGATGAGTTGTTTGAGGAGATGGAGAGAAGGTGAGGATCCATGGACATTGAGTATAAGGAACACTTTAAAAGAAGTAGGTGGAAGAGAAAGAAGTGATGGTGAATTTTTGTATTACAAAGCTATAATCATCAGGGCAGTATGGTACTGGCACAAAAACAGACACATAGATCAATGGAACAGAACAGAGAGCCCGGAAATAGACCCTCAACTCTATGGTCAACTAATCTTCAACAAAGCAGGAAAGAATATCTAATAGAAAAAAGACAGTCTTTTCAACAAATTGTGCTGGGAAGATTGGACAGCTATGGGTAGAAGAATGAAACTGAACCACTTTCTTGCACCATACACAAAAATAGACTCCAAATGGATGAAAGACCTAAATGTCAGACAGGAATCCTTCAAAATGCTAGAGGAGAACACAGGCAGCAACCTTTTCAACCTCAGCCGCAGCAACTTCTTCCTTGACACAGCTCTAAAGGCCAGTGAAACAAAGGAAAAAGTGAACTATTGAGACTTCATGAAGATAAAAAGTTTTTGCCCAGCAAAGGAAACAATTGGCAAAACCAAAAGACAACTGACAGAATGGGAGAAGATATTTGTGAATGTCTTATCAGATAAAGGGATAGTATCAAAGATCTATAAAGAACTTATCAAACTCAACACCCAAAAACCAAAAAATCCAGTCAAGAAATGGGCAGAAGACAGGAACAGACATTTCTCCAAAGAAGACATCCAAATGGTCAACAGACACAGGAAAAACTGCTTAGCACCCCTCAGCATTAGGGAAACACAAATCAAAACCACAATGAGATACCACCTCACACCAGTCAGAATGGCTGAAATGAACAAATAAGGAAACAACAAATGTTGACAAGAATGCAGAGAAAGGAGAACATGCTTACACTGTTGGTGGGAATGCAAGCTGGTGCAGCCACTCTGGAATACAGTATGAAGGTTCCTCAAAAAGTTGAAAATAGAGCTACCCTAGGACTCAGCAATTGCACTACTGGGTATTTACCCAAAGGATACATATGTAGTGATCCGAAGGGGCACCTACATCACAAAGTTTATAGCAGCAATATCCACAATTGCCAAACTATGAAAAGAGCCAAGAGGTCCAACAACAGGTGAATCGATAACAAAGATGTGGTACATATATACATAATGGGATATTACTCAGCCACCAAAAAAAGATGAAATCTTACCATTTGCAATGACGTGGATGGAATGAGAAGATATTATGCTAAGCAAAATAAATCAGTTAAAGAAAGACAATGATCATGATTTTACTCATATGTGGAAATTAAGAAACAAAATGGAGGATCATAGGGGAATGGGAGGGAAAAAATAAAACAAGAGGAAATCAGAAATGGAGACAAACCATAAGAGACCCTTAACTCTAGGAAACAAATTGAGGGTTGCTTGAGAGGAGGTGGGTGAAGTGATGGGCATTAAGGAGGGCATGTGATGTCATGGGCACTAGATGTTCTATGCAACTAATGAATCACTGAACTTCTGAAACTAATAATACATTATATGTTAATTAATTGAATTTAAATAAAATAATTTTTTTAAGTGATGGTGAATTTTTGGAGA
The DNA here is from genome assembly GCF_030435805.1 of Mustela lutreola. NCBI lineage: Eukaryota > Metazoa > Chordata > Mammalia > Carnivora > Mustelidae > Mustela > Mustela lutreola. The sequence continues at coordinate 8,168,419 of NC_081297.1, read as the reverse complement.
ACTGAGTATAATTCAACGTCAGATCCTGTTAGAGGGGAAGATGTTGAACATATAGGAGAAAGCAGGGATCATCAATAGTAGAAGTTTCCCAAGAAGATGCAAGGGCATGGGATACAAAGCAAAGTTGGGGAGGTTCGTTTTAGCTGGAAAATGGGCTAAAATCTGTTGAACTGGAGGGAAGGAAGACAAATAAATGCAAGTAGAGGAACTTTTCACCTTTGGGTACCAGGACAATGGAGAAATTGCCATTGATAGCTTCCGCCGTATCTATGAAGCAGGGATCAAGGTTACCAGTTGAGGAGAAGGAGCAGCTAGAGATGGGGCGGGGAGAGCAAGGCTGACAGAGCAAGAGGGCACGTGATGTAATGAGCACTGGGTGTCCCCTCTAAGAGGGAAGAAGACTTGAAATAATTATTACGAGACGTGGGACAACAACCTGACCCAGGAAACATAACCAGGTGGCAGAACGGTGACAGTCCATCTGAGGTTAGGGACCGTCACTTACCATGCCATCAGTCTGGCCCATTCTTTCCTTTCTGCTGCAACACTGGAGAACAAGGTCCCAAACAAAGTGACCAGCAGAGACAAAATGAGAATATCAAATCGCCAGATGTCCAGTCCCTAGATATTTTGCCCAAGCTCCTTTCCCACTTAAAGGCAGAGTGGAGGAGAATGACATATTTTGAGCAGGGACATCTGCTAACAACCCAATTCTCACAGCCACCATGTGCAGTTAAGTCCTACATCCATTTTACAAGAGAAGATAGAAGATGAGTCTTGGAGAGAACCGTGTAAATTCAGAGCCAAAGCCCACGCTTTTTCCACACTGCCATGCTGTTTCAAAACAAAGTGAAACCGTGTGTGGATTTAATCACACCTCCAATCCCAAAGAAATGTCAAACCAGCTGCATCCGGAAGTTATCTAAGTTTCCACCTTAATGGCATGCTAGCAGGTAGGCTTTTCTTTAGACTAAGGAATTAATCAAACTTCACTGTATCCCTGACACTATCTTCTTTCCCCCAGAAGGGTCTCTGAACTGAATTTTGTCCAATCGTTTCCCAAATACTAACCGATCTCTCTCCAAGATGCAAAACTTTCCATTCACTTTCACAGAGTACTACAGAATTCATTGCTATGATAACTTCATAAGCTAAAGCTTCATAAAAACAGTGAATTGCCTCTCTCCTCCCCCTCCCATCACGATCCCCCACGCTCCTCCCCAAACAAAGGGGAACCATAGCCCTTCTGGGAGGTTTTTAGGAAAACAGCTGTGACTACATTGATACAGGTCAAAAATCATTTTCACTTGTGCTCCCCATTCTGGCCATCCAAGGGTACAGTGACCTCTGGGGGACTGAGAAATGACACAAGAGAGTCCCTGGATGGATCGTGGTGATGTACCATGTTTGTGAGCACCTTTTTAATTAAGGAGAGGATTCTCAAATGCTAGCGCTGCCTAAGGGATTGTCCCTTCAGCGTGTTTTGACTTGTGTTTTGACTTAGACGCATCTAGAATGGAACATGATTGCTACTGTTACAAACTTAGAGAAAATCGAAGGTGGGAACTACTTGCTTTAAGTGATGGTGTGAAGAGACTGTCTCAAGCTTGAAGAGTTAAGATTGAATTCTTCTCTCCAGAAATCCATGAGTCATGTCCCTCTCTAAGTTTTTCTCCAGCAAACTTACCCAGGAGTTCCAGCTGTTGAAGCAAAGATCTCATGATGCCGTGTCCTTGGTACCATGGTGCAGATGGTCAAGCAGCTCTAGTGAAGGCCTGGCCCCACCAACATCCTAACAACTTTGAGACTTCAAAGGAACTTAGACATTGTCCTTCTAGCCTAACACCCATCAGAAATGAAAAAAACAGAGACCCAGAAGGAGACAACGATGCGTCCACGGCCACATGGCTGGTTAGCAGCTGAAAGGGACAAGAACCCAGACCAGAAACTGTTACGTGCTATTGAAGGAGACATAGGTTCTGAACAGAGAGTAGCAGATGAGCAGGAAAGGGTCGAAGAGTAATTTATGACTCTGAAAATGACTCTAAGGAAATTAAAGAGAAAACTTACAAATGGAAAGCACCAGCAAAAGCTAAGTCTCTCTTCCTGACACGATACCCATAAGAAACAAAAATGTAAAGGTGATGAGTGTTAATATGATTGTGGCAAGCCAGGTGTTTAGGCTAAGGTAAATATTCCATTTTTATCTGTGGAAAATGGTCCGAAAGGGGAAAATAAAATGCCTTTTTCTTTACTCCCACAAATGGGACTCATACTTTTTTTTTTTTCTCTTCAAAGGAAGAGGAGGAGGGAGAGTCTTTCTGTTTAAATAAATGTTTAAAAAATTCTCTAGGGTGATGAACCTGAGGGCCATTCCCTCCTCAAAACAGACCTGTTGTGCGTGATGTTTAATACATACGGATGGGCTACCCGGAGACATCACTTACAAATCCATCAAAAACCTACTGAAATCATTGTTGAATGACGCTGAAAATAGTATAAGGTTTTAACGTTTGATTTCTGGTTCGTTTTTCCTCCGTGAGGAGCCAGACCACAGACATTCCCTCATTATTTCCCAGTCTCTCGTGTGTTGTGTTGTAACGTGTTCATGATGAAACAGTACTTTCCTTTCCCATTAAAAGAAACCTCTCATAAAAGGATTTAAAGGGAGTTTTACATCTTAGAGTCCAAGCCATGAAACTATTTACTTCCCTATGAATGGACCCATCAGCTTGGCCCAATAGGTCACTCCAAAGACACTGAAAGTGAACACAATTTTTTATCAGAGGGTTAAAAAATAAAGATGTTGAATCACTTGTGCCCAAGAAGTGAGGATTGTTGGACCAGATGGTAGTTCAGTATCTAATTTCTTGAGAAATCTCCATACTGTTTGCCATGAGGTATCTAACGTAATCAGATCCATAAAAGCAAAAATGGTGGCTGCCAGGGTCTGGGGGCAAGAGGAAATGGGTGCTTGCCATTCAGTGGGTATAAAGTTTCAGTTACGAAAGATGAAAAAGTTTCGGATAACTGCTGTACGGAATCATGCTTATGGTGAATAATACTGTATTGTACATTTAAAAATTCGTTAGGAAGGTAAATCTCATGTTGTGTGTTTTTTTATCACACACAAAAACCCGAAATTACTTGAACCAGGGATAAGTGCAGTAAATAAAACGAGGAAACCTATTTGAAGGTACTTGGGGGCATTCGTGTTTTGAGAACTTGGCTCAGTTAGTTTGAAGCATTCAGAAAGAAATCTGAAGTCAAATTCACACAAGGAAAAGCTTGTTTAGTCTGTTTACTTAATGTCAAAGGCCATAGCTCTTGTTGCTCTGAAGTATTCTAGATGGTTCTCTAAGAGGTATGGTTTTCTGCCGTGAGGTCACAGGTGGAGCTATTTCTACACTTGCACTATAACTAAAAGTCAACACTGGGGACGCCCAGCAGAAATCGGAGAATGCAGACCTAGTCGGTCAGAGACCGAACCTAGATTATCTCCCCATCATGCGTCCAATGTACCATTACCGGAAGACCATCACGCCCGAATCTGGTCTGTAGGCGACGCGTCCCCTGTGGGCCATTAATACATGAGATGAATAAGCTGTGTGCTCCCCGCTTCCCTTTTAGAACAAGAGGTTTCTGACTTTATTTCTCCATCTCTGGCCCACGCCTGACAGGAATAGTTCCAGTGGCTAAAAGGACATTTACATTTTTCACTGATGTTCCCTTTTTCAATAAAATAGTCCTAAGAACTCATTTTCACCCCCATGAGATTTAATAAAGCTCTTTTTACGTTGGATGGGGAAAAACAAAGGAAAGACCATCAAACGTTTTCATTTTTTTTCTGCCGTGGTCCTAAGATGTGTGAGAGAGGATAATGGGCAGGAAGGCAGAGAGAGAGGAAGGCAGGCAGGGCCGTTCACAACTCATCCGTGCAGAAGTTAACAGATACATTTCCAGGAAGCTGATGGTTGCTTGTAGTTTGGCATCGGAGTTTTTTGAACGAGGGAACCAATCTCATCATTTTCCTACCACATGTCGTCGGTAAGTCTGTTTAAATGTAGGAAAGCACCATCAGGCTCACGCTGGCCCTTCTCGCCAAAACTCTCCAGTTCTGTGTAGGCAAGAAGTCATCCGTCGGACATGGCCTGAGAAGAGTCCTTCCTTTTGGTCACCTTCCACAACAAGGAATCTTCATAAATCTCCAACGGGGTACATTTTAAAAATTATTTTAGCGGGGGTTAAAGAAAAGCACTGGGAACTGACTGTGAGATAACAATGCACCGTCCTCACCCGTTAAATACCTCACAGCCTCCATCCTGGCCAGTCCCCTTCTTCCCTCATCCGTGAAGGACCAGTTTGTTTCTCTCTGAACTGACCAACCTGTGTTCCCACCAGGAGATGAGCCTCCCGACTTGGGGGGTAGAAGGTGCTGGCAGGGCTCCCAGCTTTGCTGAGTGACAGAAGAGGCAGGGCCGGCCGTCTCCCAGGGCTGTGCTGGGGCTCCGAGGAGGCAGGTGACGGGAACACTCCCTTGAAGGCCACCATACACCTGTGCAGTGACGATGGGGCCTTGAGGATACATTTCCAATAAGAAGCAACTAGCGGAAGACGTCTACCCTTTTCCATACCGATTTTCATCTTCAGGGCACGTGAGGTGGTATCCCACTATGTGAAGAGTTTGGACCCAGTTTTAAGAGGCCTGTATTGGAATGTCGCTGTAAGAATGAACACACACACTGACACACCCCACAGAGACCCAGAAACGCCAGGTTGAGGCATGGCCAAGAGCAGGAGCTCCTGAGTCAGACGGTCAGAATGTGAATCCAAGCTTTGCCACGTCCTTCCTGTGCCTCCGCCTCCTCCTTGCGAAGTGTGGATCATGACCTCACACACCTTACAGGCTGGCAGGGGAGCTGCGGGACTGGGCAAAGCCGGGAAAACAGAGTCTGGCCCTCGGTAAACCGGAGGAGGACAGCACCCCCACCCCCCACCCCCTGCCCGTTTTCCCACGGCTCCGTGGCCATGGCCGTGAGAATGGCCGGTCCGGGAAGTGCTGGAGAAGCAGGAGCAGAAAGGATGAAGATTCCCTGCAGCCGCGGGGAGCCCAGCCCCGGCCCCTGGCGAGTGCACCTGTCGGGGACCCCGCCGGTACTCTATAACCCGAACGAGTCTGGACCAGGGGGTCGCTAAGGCCCTCTCCAGCTGTTAAGAAGCAGGCGATTTTACTGTAGGTAGAGATCTCGGCGCAGAAATTCAAACTCACACACTGGAACTCGGCTGACTGCCTTCTATCCTTTTTTTTTTTTTTTTTTTTTTTTTTTTTTCAGAAAAAAAGGAGACCACCTCCGGACTTGAGGCTTCCCTCCCCATTCCCGCACCCACAGTGCGGAGGTGCAAAGAGACGTCCCCCTGCGGCCCGGCGCGAGGCCGAGAGCTGCAGAAGCGAGTCCTTCTGCGGGGGCACCTTCGGGCCGCGTCCGCGGGGGCGGCGGCCGTGCAGCGGGGCTGCGGCGCGCGGGAGCGGGGCGCGGCGCGTGGGGGCGGCACCCCGCGGGGCCCGGCGCTCGGTGCGCCCCAGGCCGGGGCAGGACGGAGCTGGGAGCGCGGGCCCCGGGGCTGCAGCGGAGCCCAGCCTGCGGCTTCCAGCACGCTCCAAGCGGGCTGCAGCAGGCCGCGGCTCAGGAGTGCAGAGCTCAGCAGGTTTCTGCAACTGTTTTGACGATGCTTTTGAGTGTTCCCATCACTACCGAGATGCTGCCGCTCTCCTCATGACCACAATCTATTAGCTCCAGTAGCTTTTCAGCGACTCGGCCTCGCCGCAGCTTCCTGCTTACCCTGCGCTCCTGGGGCGCTGCCAGCCCCCCCCCCGCTCCCCCCCCCCCGCCCCGCGGGGACCACGCGGTTAGGGGGCGATGCCACCCCACCCCACCCCACCCCACCTCCACCGCCCAGCGGCCTGACTCCCGGGAGCTGTTTCTTTTTAAAATGATCATCAGAAGCCCCTTGTCACCAGTTTCTAACAGGGCCTGGGGCGCGCAGCCCTCTTTAAGAAAGCAGAGCATTTGACCTTGTGCCCATGCCAAGGGCATTTAGGCCGGGCTGCCCGGATCCAGGAAGGCCAAAGGCATGTGAGCTTCAGGAAGGGGCTGGCTTCATCGGGCCAATAGTGAGGTCTGGTGTGTAAGGTGTGGTGCTGACCTCTCCACTAGATTTGTCTGTGGCTCTTCGGTGAAGAATTACACTTTGGTGTGTGAGTGTGTGTGCGTGTGTTGCATGTGTGTGTCTCACACAAGCTGGAGGGGGAAAAAAGATCTTCTGGAAGATGCATTGTAGTTAGTGTTTTGGCCCTAACTGGGAGGAATTTCAAAGAGAAGACTCGGAAATGGAAAAAGTAAATTCACTGAAAGAGGGAGTACAATTTGCCCTAAAACACAAAACTCCAGCGTTTCACGGGGCTGGCCATGGAACAGACGCCTTCTCTCCGGACCTGGCAGGGGGAGACGGGGCGTTGGAGGGGCCGCCTGACTTCCTCAGCTGTTCAAGGGGGTTGGGAAGAAGACAACCTAAGTCATCACTTTTGTGTGTGTGGCAGTTGAAACTACAAAGGCGACCAAAAGGAGGTCTTATCCGTTTCGCGTTCGCTTCAGTTGGGAACAGCAGGTAGAAAGCTGCAGTTTGGTTTTACTTTTCACCACGGGGAGCTATAAATAGACGGGCGTGTGTGCCGCTTTCTGGCTAAGTTACCTACACTGGCCTCCAACCTCACAATCCAGGCGGCTCCAACTCCCACATGACTATCTCGACTCACAGCCCCCGCCCGGACATTTTCCACAACACGTGTGTGACAAGAAGAAATGGCGAGTGTGCGTTTTGTTGTTATTTTTGTTTGAGCTTTGAGTTCTAGATGTCTTCCACCCACACGGCCAACTCGGGGAGCCAGGCCTCCTCCTCCTCCTGGGTGCCTCGAAGAGATAGTGTTTGTTCAAGGAAGAAAACCTCATGGTCTGGTGTGTTCCTTCTCCCCGTGTCCAAAAATACACCAACTTTCATGTTGTGCAACGATTCACTTGGTGTTCTTCAAACCGACGTGATAGGACTGGACGGCATGGACCTGCCCTAATGCATCTTCTCCAAACTGCCTTTATTCCCCTCATTTGGTGGAGAAAATTATTTTCTTGTTGTGGATGGCAGTCTGGGTATCACATGCCCTCATCAACACAGACACACACATGCTCGCACGTGCGCACGCGCACACACATACACACACACACACTTTTTTTTCTTACCTTTTTTTCTGATTCCACCAAATCTACCAATGAAATACCAATTGCTCTGGCTGCCCTATAATTTTGTCCACCGCCTCTCCTCCCCTTCCCCCCATACATCTCCAGTTTGAAGAAGAGTCAAATGCTCAAAACTGAAATATATAGGCCAATCCATGGCTCTCTTCTCATGAGGTTCTAGAACCACTTGGCCTCTGATAGTTTGGCCATTCAAGTTGAACTTCATGCTTGATTCTTTGTTTCAAGTCCATTATCAGTTAGCACAGCTGCTCGGGGCCTGACACTGATGTGGTCAGGATGGTTCACAGGTCTGAGCACTACAACCCAGTGCCTGCCTCTCAAGGCCATGACCACACACGTCACTACCCGTGGCTACGGTCTTGGAGAGGTATATGTTGACAGCCACAGAAATACAGGGAGAGAGGAATTAGGGGCCAGAAGCCATCATTTGGACAAAAAAGACCATGTATGGAAAGTTCCTAGAGTATATTAAGTGCTTGGAAAGTGGTAGCTTTTACTATCCTAAGCCTTCAACTCCTCCAGCCTTCACCAGCCTGGCCAGGGCCATCAGATTCTCAAGGAAAGTGCTTCATCTTTTCCTCTGCGGGGTTATCACTGGAAAATATCCTTAAAGATATGGTCCAATGAAGCTCACATTTCTAGGTAAAAGCCACTCCAAAATTTGTTCTACTTTACCTGGGTTCAAAGACAATTATTAATCAAACAGACTCCCACATAGAATCCTCTAGAAGGAAATGAAGCTAGAAATAACTCTCCTGATGTCTAAATGTGTTTTACGGGGATCACATCTGGGAACTTTGCCTGACAACTGCCCCAGAAACTGGAAGATGCTGAAAAATTAGCAATTATTCCACAATTGCTCGCTTTTCCTCCCTCTTGCCTGGCTTGACCCATTATTTGACATTCCCTTAACACATCCTATATGCCAACGTCTTGACAATTAATTAACTAACCTTCACAAAACTCCTCTGAGGTGGACGGATGAAAGCACCACGGCTTTATCTCCACTTCGCAGGAAACTAAAAACAGAAAGGTTATGACTTACCAAAAGTCACACAGCAAGCTCACAAAAGGGCCGGGATGGGTACCGGGTGACTTCCTCCTCCAGCAGAACCCCCGTAACTCTCGTCCAGAGGAAATCTTCCTGACTCGCCACAAAATTCAATCCGGTTGCCTAGACCAGGTTCAGCTCTCTGCGACTTCCTAGAGGGAGAAGCCTGGGAGCAGGCTGGCCAGGAAAAATAGAATTCAATTCAACTTAATAGGCAGAGAATAAGGACACGGAAGATGGTCAGTAAAGGATCTTTCATTCCTCCAGCCAAGCTGCCAGGCTGTCAACTTAATCTGGCATTGCGGGGACAATGAATGCAGAACGATCCTCGACTAGGAAAATGTTAGGTTCCTGGTACTGCTGTCAGAGGAAAACAAAGACTTCTATAAACAAAGGCCAAGGTGTCTGGGGGCTGTTCAAGACAAGTTTACAGTCAGTTTCGAAGTTCGGGCTCCTGAAGTATTTTTGGCAGCAGCTCACGGCATTGTAGAAGGCCCTGTTCAGGCCACCGACTGTGTCACAGTCGCAACGTGACTCTGGTTGTGATGTATGGCTTCCTGTCCTTCTGTAGCTTGGATTCCATTCTCTGTCTCTTTCCACGTTATTCCTAAATTGTGCTAATGCTTGCACTCCTTACGTGAACGCCACGGTCCAGACTGTTCAAAACACCTTTCAGGACGATCGAGTTGCCACAGGAAGTCATTGCTCTGAGGGAACGATGACAGGACAGATTATTGCTTCACAGCATCTAGAAAGATTCCTGTTTGGTAAGAGGCCGTATTGTTCGATTATGTGTGATCTGTGAATGTGCTTAGCCACAAGAAGGCAACGTCCCTCGGAGACATTATACTTAAATCCTCTGACATTGAAATGTCCTCCCAAATGCAGAGCCAAATATAAGAATGCGATCTGACATCTCAACACAAACACAGTGCAAAATGGCCCCGGGATGATAGTGCATTATTTTCCTGCCTTGTAGGGAGCTGTGCTTTGGGTAGCCTTTATGAATTCGTAGGTGAGTTCTTCATTTTTTTCCCTTACCTGTCCACAAAGTCACATTGGAATAGTCATCTCTTCGGTGCTGGAAGATAAAACATTATTATTATTTTTTTTAATGTAAGGACTGCTAGGATGAACAGCAAGAAACAGAGAAGCCCAAGGCAAATGAGGGCTGGGGGGAGCTTTCAATCTCCTACACACGAAAAAGCAGAATCTGTCCAGCTCCTAGCACCAGCCAAAAATCTAACCTCACTATGTGTAGTTCACTCGACGGAAAAGGAAAGCATTCTAAAAATTAAAATTTTAACTGCTGTCCAATGGGGTTACCCCAAAAGGTCTCATCCAAGACAAAATTTGAAGCTGATTTTTTTTTTCCCTAAGTTACCATTTTTGTTAAACTTTTGAGTTTTTCAAAAGGCTTGGCTAGGATTTCAAAGCTGTCTTAATGTCTCAGATCAAATACGCTAAGTTCTGTGTTCTTGGTTCTGTTTTTCTCAATCTAAGAACCTCCTGGAGAATGATGCGGAGTCATGATGAGAAAATGAGGCCAGAGTAGCCAACAGCCCCTACGAAGGGCCGGACTGGGATCTGAGAACCTCAGTCTCTGAGGGTCACGGGCATCTGCCTTCACGGTCATTTGGGATGGAAGCAATAAGGATGGAGAGGCTATAAGTCATTGCCTTTGGAAAGACCGGAAGTTAGTGGGGATGGACCGGGAAAGACCGGAAGTTAGTGGGGATGGACCGGGGACTCTTGGCTTGGAGACAAGTTTGTGGTGGATACACAGAAAATCATAGACAGAGCTATAGTCATGACTTTATAGTAAGTCATTATAACCATACACTTTATAACTTTCATAGGATGACTGTGTTTTTTCTATGACACAGCATCCAAGGGACATCCTTTGGAGCTATTGCCCTTAATCACTTCCTGTTTCGTTTATTTATTATGCAAACTTCTGATGAAGTGAGTGATTACATTTCCTATTATTTTTTCTGGCCTGCATCATATTTTTATTTAACACGATCACCACCTCTAATTGTAGTTCAGTGCTACTCGCTTCAAACTGTGGGCCTTTTACATTCCTTGGATCAATGACTTGAAAGGTGGGAAAACTCCATTGTAAACTCATTTGTTTGATTGTGGGTTTTTTTGTTGTTTCGGGTTTTTTTTTGTTTTTGTTTTTTGTTTTTGTTTTTTTAAATTTCACCTAAGCACAAAGCTGCTTTCATACACCCGGTACTATCTGTTGTTTTTTCCCTTAATCACAATACCACCCCTTCCAGCTCCACACCACAGGCTCTCTCCTGAATATGGAAAAATGGGGGACACCTGAGCGGTGTCTGTTTCTTCTGGCTTCTCGCCCCTCCCCCCTCCCTCATCTCTCTCCCTAAGGCATTGGGTTCTCATCTAGCAGCTTCTGATTCTCGTTTTTCAAGATTGGCACCAATAGAAAAAGAGCTTATGAACACTAGGCTAGATTTTTATCCGACATGGGTTTTCTCTAATGGGGAGTGGGGTGGAGGGAGGCGACCGTGAACCACAGAGGAGGCAGGAGGATTCAGGAGGGGACGCACCGTGAATCATGGGCCATTGTTCAGTCCTAAGGCGTATTGAGAACCAGGTGATAACAGCCATTAGATCAGACTTATAAGAAAGTAGGCCACAGACACCTTGTCACCAGTGCTCCTCTATGGTGGTCCCTTTTATAACTATCCACACCTAGGAAGGATCTTGGCACCTCTGGAAACCACACTCCCAGCTTTTAAGCAGTTAGGACCCCTTCTAGCCATACACTGTTCTATGTACCTGAAATGACCGTGGAAACTTGCCCTGTAGGCAACCGTGTTGCCCGTTCCCCCATTCCTTCCTTGATGGGGCATTAGGATTTACCTGGTTTTCTGCTTTTTCCCCATCATCCACCAAAAACCCCTGGGATCCCTCGCCTCCAAAAAGCAGATTCAGGGGGGTTAAGCCTCCTTTTCCTACTCTAGGAACAGTGCAGGGTCAGGTGGAAAGTGAATGAAGGTCAAGAAGTGAAAGAATCTAATTCACCAGGAAAACCTGAAAAATTTGAGGAATAACTTTTAAAGCATATGGAAACGATGCCCTTCTAACTCTGGTTTCCAGCTAGAAAGAGCCCACTATTTTCGTGAGGTTACGAAAAGGTCAGTGTTTTTAGCAGACATTTCTAATGCTTCCTTTCCTGATTACATCAAAAAGGTGTTATGATTTCGTGGAAGAGCTGTATCTAACAATATTTATAAGGCCACAGAGGCCACTTTGGCAAGATATATACAAGTAGAGGTTTTTCCAACCCAAGTCTGAAAGTGTGTGAAATGTCGCCAAGTACACTTCCGGGGTTTTCTCAGATCATTTACGAATTTCTTTGACCCATTTTATTTAATCGGAATCCAGCTGATGCTTTCTCCCAAAGCAGTAAAATATGGTCAAAGAGGCAATCCACCTCAACTATGCAAAAGTTCGAAAGCTGATTTAGAGCATGAAACATCCAAGGTTTGCAAGGATACCCCTCTGCTGGGAGATGGGAAACTTTATAGTTTCAACCATTTTAGGGTAGCTTACCACTTTCCTAAATGTTCATAAACTGAAGAAATCCAATTCGAGCTCGAAACGCGCAGAGGGGAGGCGTGGAAGGGAAGGTATTTTGGGAGGTGTATATAAAAGAAGTAATTTAAATGAAGGATTCAAGACTTACTCATTTTGAGAATAATACAATGTCTTTCCTCAGAAGAGCTCCATTTGACTTCTGCCTAAGAGTGATGGCGCCATGACTCACTCATTTTTCCTGTTCAAAGTATCACCCTCAAGGCAGTGAAGGAAAGCAGGATACTTTCATGAGGACAGAAATGATGGAAGAAAATGAGCAAATGAAAAAGATTTCTTTTAGTAGGTGAAATGGTGGAGCCAACTGATTTTTCTGGAGTCTACCATCAAATGGATGGTGTTTCTATTTTTTTTTAAAGACTGTCTCTGCTTTTTGTTTCACTTTTTAGGTTTCCCTTTCTAATTTTTAAAAACTTAGTTTATTTTTTTTAAGATTTTTTATTTATTTATTAGAGAGAGAGAGGGAGAGAGAGCGAGCACAGGCAGACAGAATGGCAGGCAGAGGCAGAGGGAGAAGCAGGCTCCCTGCCGAGCAAGGAGCCCAATGTGGGACTCGATCCCAGGACGCTGGGATCATGACCTGAGCTGAAGGCAGCTGCTTAACCAACTGAGCCACCCAGGTGTCCCCTTAGTTTATTTTTTAAGTAAACTCTACACCTGACGTGGAGCTTGAACTCACGACCCTGAGATGAGGAGTCGCACAGAGTGAAGCATCCAGGTGTCCCTGGTGTTTCTTTTAGTGTCCATAAACCAATATCTGACGTGTGTACACATACCTACACAAAACGTACATAGTTACAAAAGATTGCTTGCCTGTCACCTGTATCTCAGGACCTCACGTACATGCATATTTCAAAACCCTGATATAAACAGTCCACAGAAGGCCTTGAATATTTTTTTAAAAATCAGTTGCTTAAGATTTAATTAGGACACAATGTGTATAAATGACATTTAGGATTTTAAAAACAGCTCGTTACCAAAGAGTATGAAAAATATTCTTATTTGTGACTTTGTGGTGAACAATTTCCTGTACTTTCCCTACCTCTTGGGAGGTTAGCATTTTAAAATTGAACGAGGATTCAAGGAAAGCTCTGGGCGTGTTTTACATACATACACGTATCATCCGTTTTAATGTGCGTAGTCTCACCTAGCACGTTATTCAGCAGACCTTTTCATTTAAAAACTTTGTGCTTCAATGAGGGGGAGAAAAGTCACCTTAGCAAACAATGCTGATTTCCAGATGATTAATTTAACTTTGGGTCCGAGGAGCTTAACCACCCCCATTCCTGTGTCCCCTATCAGCTCGCCCTACCCTCCCCGCCCAGAAAAAACCTGGGGAGCGACACTAGACCTGCATCCATCCCTCTGTCTGTCGCATGGAATCACTGTGCGGGGAGGCGAGTGGGAGAATCCAGAGTAAAAACTAAAAATCCGAATTGGGGTTATGGTTTGAACAGCAATGGAACCCTAGAAAAATCCCATACGACGACTCCTAGAAGATCTTCAAGTGGGGCCTCGTTTGGGTCTGTCATCAAATCCAGGCAGTGGACGGCTCCTAAGGCAGTGTTTTGCCCTCTTGCTGTCGGTTGGCCTCTGCACGTCTGCGTGCTTTTGGGTTCCACGACTTGCTCTCGATCCTTTACCCCGCAGCTCTGGTTTTAGTGCTCTTATTACCCCAATGCCAAAATGGAAATTTATTCGTCTTAGAATTTGTGCCAAGAGTACAAACATAACTTTTACAAGCTCAAAAACATTTTTCTATGAAACTCATCAAGCGGGAAAGCGATCGCTTGTCCCCCTCCGTCCATCCGTGGGTCTCTTTCACATGCGGTGTTTTAGCCAATGTTCCCATATAGATTTCTCTGGCGGAAGCTGTAAATCCTACCCTCGTATCCCTCGCGGTGGGCAGACTCGTTGACTACACGGATGGTTTATGGCTTTCGACTTGGAGCAGGATCTACAAAACAGCCCCCAACAAACTTGATCACCGGGAACTGCCGGCCACGGGGGCGAGGGCACCACCGAAATGGGAATCTGTCTGCTTTGCCTTCTCTGGGGCATTTCAAGTTATTAGGCAACACAGCCTATTTCCTTCCTTCCACCCAAGAGGTATTGTGAGCGAACAATGACAGTCCAGCTCTCTATTCATGTTTGAATCTGGCCATTGTGTGTCCTCCTGGGTATTTGTCTGCCTGGCACCACCAAAGTGCGAGATCTAATGTGTTTCTGGACACGGTTCAGCTCTGGTTACCTGATGGTAAAAAAACACAGGGCGGCGGGGGCAGGGGGGGACGGGGGCAGGGTGGCGGGGGACAGAGCTGGTGTCCATTTGTAAGTCTAACGAAGGACATTTCGCTTTGCCTCTTTTCGTGAGCCTTCTTTATGTGGTGAAACAAGCCTGTCTCTCTCTCTCTCTCCCCCCTGTTATACTTAATTGTTCGCTCAGGAAAGATTCTGGCTCTCTTTTCACACTCAGGTTGAGTATCCGGCTAGGTACCCTTCGCCTTCTCCTAGAGCAGCCTGCCAACCAACTAGGGCGTCCTTCACTGCGGGAAATCCATCAGGGAGAAAATATATGTATTTATTGTAACTTTTAGACATACAGAAAGGAGTTCAATAAATGGATTTAATGCTTACTCAAAATTTAAGAATCCATTAGGAAGTTCAGCCTTACGATGTCAGTGCGATACATTTCAGACCGTAATCGTACTCTTTCCAAACCCCACTTAAAGTAAACCATTTATTTTTTCTACTTTTCCCACAAGTGCCTTAATGTAGAATTTGGATACCTTTCAGAAGAGACCTGTGAGGTAATGCATTTGAGAGACATAACAATATTTATAAAGTTTGGAAAATCTTTTGCTTTCAACGAATGGGGGAAACGATCTTTGGCTTTGGCAGAATGGGTAATAATATTGATACTAAATTTGGTTGTTTCCTATGACTTTCATAACAGATGTGGGGAGTGCGTCCTCATTATCATTCTTCAGTGGTTTGTAAGGCAAGGCTGGAATTTTAAAGTTTCATGGCACATTATTATAGTGCTAAAAAAAAAAAATCATATTGTTCTCATTTGGCTAATATCGCCTTCTTTCTTTTGGTAATACAGCCTAAATGTTCATGAAATAGACAAACGAAAAATGCCTAACATTGGTCCTTGTTTTGCGTGTGACTTTTACACCTGCCCCAGGGCGGGGGCAGGTAAGAAAAAGAACCCGATTAGACATTCACATTTACAGTCTCTGCCTGTCTGTTGAAAAGTTTACAGCAGGAGTCAGAAGTTTCCTTGTGTCCCAAGGAGGCATCTAGTCTCAAGTGAGCGAAGATAGGTCAGGTCTCTGTGACTCATTCAGTCCCTGGGCTGCTGTCACTGAAGGAGGGGACTGCAGCGTGAACACCTGTCCAGGAGGAACCAGACTTGAGATAACCAGCTCATTTCACACAGACCATTGTCCAGCCATCAGATGGTAATTACTTTTAGTCCCCATCAGCCCGGCCTGGATGCCAGCCAGTGGGCTGTGGGTGGAAGGGTCTGTATCACATTTCCATTCATCTGAGCCATCCAGTCTCTTTCTTGCTTGTTTTCAATTACATTGACATGGTGGCTTTGGCACATAGTAAGTAAATAGCAACGTATTCAAAAAGGAAGGTCTGAAAGCCAATATCTGGAAGATACTCTTGAGGTTTCAATGAGGACAATGAACCTGGCACAGAAATTCTGGCATTCTGACCCAAAGTCATAAAATACAATTAATTAAGTTAATTGTGGTGAATGTGTAGAATATTTCATGAAAGCCAAATGCAGCACAAGAAAGTCCAGAGAGCGGTAGAAATGTTACTGGATTTCCTACGAAATAAATAATTAGTAAATTCACTAAAACATTGATTAGATCAGAAAAAAGGGAAAGAGAAGGGCTGTGAGATGTAGTTTCATTCTTAGTGGGTTTTTTTTTTTTAAGATTTTATTTATTTATTTGAGAGAGAGAGAGGGAGCCTGAACAGGGGGCGGGCCAGAGGGAGAGGGAGAAGCAGACTCCCCACTGAGCAGGGAACCTGACGATGGCTCGATCCCAGGACCCCGGGATCATGATCTGAGCCGAATGGAGACGCTTAAATGACGGAGCCATCCACGTGCCTCTCATTCTTAGGATTAAAAACCTACCTGCACAGAAGAAAATCCCCCTGGACAGTGCTAATATTCTAAAACTTCCCAGCATTCATTGGAAGATGAATTCCCTTTAGCACGCTTCTCTTCCTCTTTCCCTGGTGGGCATGTATCCCCCTCTCCTTCTGCTCACATCCTGAAGTTTCCCACACCAGGACTAATACCCACAGCTTTGCATCCTCTCTTTATATAGTAGAAGTGACCAACATTAAAATAAAGGAACTACTGTTTTACTACACGACCCTTGTGTTCGATTCAACGTCACTCCCCAGGCAGACCTCGTCATTTACCGTCTCTTCCTCCGCCTTGAATTCAGCCCCTGCGAGCTTTTCGTCGCCTCCTGGTTAACCTTCACCCAGCTCCCATTTCTCTTCCCCTTCTCCTCTTTCAATGCACAGCAACCTGAAAGTACTAAATTTCAAAATACCAAATACACAAGAACGCTATTTGCTTTTGCTTTGTCTTATCTCGCCCCAAGCATGTGCTCTGGGATGCGAAGAAGTGTTTCCTGCCCTTGTAAAATCTTTTGAGAGAGTTAATTAAATATTTCAGCAAAATTTTATCAAAAGGGAAGGTGCAGGTATCTTGCTGGGCACCAACCCCGGGAAGACATTTACGGCATCATTTGTGTTCTCAAGGAGGTTAAAGTCCAAAAGACAGAGAGAGATACTTATGGTAAATAAATAAAATATTCCGTGTCCTGGGTGCTTTCATGATATTCTAAAGAGAATGGAGAAGAGACATAGAGCTGGAGCAAATACTTTTCATAACGGTATTAGAAAATGATTTCCAAATGGTCGAAGGGATCTTGAGGGTTGAGTCGGGATCACCAAGCAGAGTGGAAGATGGGGTGAAGAACCCAGAGATACGAAGCTGCAAGGTGGGTCCTGGTGGTGGTTTGGATAGGAAAGAGGCCTTACGAAGGGTCTGCCTGGTACGTTCCGCTAGGAAATCTAGACTTCTTCCAGTAGTCCACAGAGAGTCGTGAAAGGGTTTTAAGTTGGGGAACAAGAGTAATCAGATAGTTGTTAGTAAACGACCCTGCACCAGCACTGGGTAGAGAGAGGATGGTGCTGGTTGACCCCATTGAGGTGCAGAAAACACACGATACGATTCTGAAATACAGCTATGGCAGCGGGACTGGAGAGGAGAGGCTGGAACGAACTACATTGTGATCTGCTCACTGACCGGATGCCACCACACGAAAGTAATGTGTACACAGATAAATGATGTGATATTTTTTACTGTTTTGTTTCTAAAACTGAGGCAGAAATGCCACTGACGGTGAGAGTCTGTGCTGCCCTGTGAGAGAAACGAGAACACAGAAGTCAGAGAGCTTGAGTGTGAGTCCTGGCTCTTCCACCTTTTAGCTTTGCTACTTCTGATGACACATTTAGGCAGGTTGAGCCTCAGTGTTCTTGTCTGTAGAATGGGGAAGTAACGAAATATATTTTACAAAATGACCTGACACCCCATAGGCATTTGCATAATATTACTCAAACTAATTATCTTTTGAAAGAGGGCCCAAGAACACTGCCTCATAACTACAAGGTCTATGGCTGAGCCACAGGATACTAGGAAAGAGTCGAAACAACCAGTCCACCAAGTTAAGAAGCAGCCATGAAGACGAGTGGCTATTTAGAGCTCATGCAACGTGCAGTCCATAAGATAAACACCACACACTCTATGCTCTTTGGTTATAACCACAAACCAGAGGAAAAATCCTCACACGGGTATAGGGTGAAAACAGCAGCTGGGAACTACACAGAGCTTTTTGGTCCCACCTGCATGAAAGCTTTACACCCCATATTACTTCATATACACGGGCATCTTCACACACGAACGCTGTGCTTGGTAAAGACACTGTGTAGAGATCATTACAAGTTCAAATTGAATCAACTTTATCTGATTTTGACTTTAAAAATAAAGGTCTTATTTTAATTCAGAATGATCATGGTGTAGTCACTGCCTATAGACACAGACACAAGACTGATTTAAAGACCATATTACACGTGCATTTTCCCTTGAATATTTATACATAAACAGCTTTCATGATCCATATCAATTAATGCAAATTGATCAATCCATTAAGCTAAAACTATAAAAGCATTAGTGCTTATCATGTACTTATTAGGGATCAATTAAATGGTTGATCTTCATAAGACTACAGTTTACTCCCCAGTCCTCACAAATAATCAATCAGCAAATATGTATTGAATTCACTGTAAGCAAAATGCTATGTTAACTGAGGATACAATGATGTGTGAGATGTAATTACAGCCCACAGGAGTCTTTGATATAAAATGTAAGACAGCTGCCCAAGAAGTGATCATTATTTGAGCCAAAGGTAATGAATGCTAAGCACCAAATGACAAGGTTGGCCAGAAGTGCTGTAGAAATTCAAGAAAGAAAGAGGAATCCAGGGGTCAGGATGATCAGAAAGCTTTGTCAAGTGCTTAATGTGGACCATGAACAATGATGAGCAGCTTTTGCATGTTTGAAGAGAAGAAAGAAAAAATAATACACTTGTGACATCTACTATAATCCTATAATCCCACTCCATTCTAGACAACTATTTATATAAACAAACAAGCAAAAAACAAAAAACAGAAATATTAGGACAACCTCATGGGAAGCTGGAGTTCTTGCTTCATCACAAATAATGGTTAATATTTTTGAGTGCTAACCATGCGCTAGGCCCTCTGCTAACTGCTTTATCTGAATTGTTTTACTTAATCTTTATGATAACTTAGGGGGAGTTGTCATTAATAATCGCTTTCAGAGATGAGTGAGACACGGTCTAGAGTTACACAGCTACGGTGGTGAGACCAGACAAAACTTCTGATCACTTGGCTCTACTTCTTGCACTAACAGTATGAGTTTATGGAGCTTGTTTATGGCCCATTGTGAATGACAAAGTAGTCATTCATTCAGGAATTTATTAACTGCCTTTAATATGCCAGACACATGCCAGATACAGGAGATATAAAGATATCTAGACAAGTCACTGTGCTTATAGTCCAATGGTGAAGACAGAAAAATAAACAAATTCTTAGAATACAGAGTGAGAAGCCCCCAACACAGGAGGCCATGGAAGCCTTATTCCTCTAGAATAGGGAAAAGTGTGAGGGAAGCCTATCTAGAAGAGATCCAAGTGACTGATTTTAAAGGGCTCACCAGGCATACATAGAAAGACATCTTAGGAACAGGGAACAACAAGTACAAGGAAAGGGAGTTCAGAGAGAGTTGGTGTGTTTGGGGGAAATACAGCATCATTCAAATGGCGGAGTTTATCTAAGCAATCCCAACTCAACCCCACAAGGCCAAGTTATTCGAGCCATTGCTTCGTAGTCTCTCAGTTCATAGCAAAGCTCTGTAATCAATATAAAAAATATTAATTTTACATTATTTTCGTGTCAGATCTTCAACATCTGGTGTGATTTTATATTTCCAGCCCACCTCAATTTGGACTAACCAGTTTCAAGTGCTCAATATTAACAGATAGCTGATGGCTTTCATATTGACAGCTGAGGTCAAGGTCACTCATATGTTACATATGTAGGTGTGATTTCATGTCTTAGCTCCACAGTTACATTGAAAGCTGCTTGAGAATTAGAATGATAAGTCAAAGTTAGAATAAGAAAAGCAAGTAAAATTCAAAGAACATAAAATAAAACAATAAAGATCACAGAAGAGAATAGTGAAATGGAAACAATTGTATAATAGAAAAGACCAGCAAAGCCAAAACTTAGTCCTTTGAAAAGACTAATAAATTCTGGCAAAAGTGATCAGAAGAGATTGAGAGAGGAGTGACAAAAATATGTCATAAATATAAAAGAGAGCCCATAACAGATTCTGCAGACATTGCAAGGATAATAAGACATTATGAACAGCTTTATGACAATAAAACTTAAAATCTAGGTAAAATAAATTCCTAGAGAAACACAACTTTCCAAAACTGACCAAAAAGGAAGAGAAAATGTGAATGATTCCATTACAAAAAAGAATCTATAATTTAAGGAAATCCCAGACCCAGAGAGTGCCACTTGAAAGGAAGAGATCTTTAAATGCTACATGACAGTAGAAGAGGCAATATCCCCAAACTCACCCTTGAACCTAACATGACATCGATATCAAAGCACATCAAGGACATTTGCAAGAAGGAAATTTGAGAGCCAATCTAGTCATGGTCAAGATATAAAAATCTCAAACAGAAGATTAGTGAAGAAACTCCAGAGCTATTTTGAGAAAATAATACAACACAACCAAGTGAGATTATTTTAAGAATGGAAAATTGGTTTAACATTAAAAGTCAACCATGGTTAATTCTTCACATTTACAGAAAAAAAAAAAAAAGAAAGTGTTTCATAAAAGCCAATATCCATTTGTAGTTTTAAACTCTTAGTAAATTCTGGAAAACAGTATGGAAGTTCCTCACAAAGTTGAAAACAAAGCTACGCTGTGACCCAGCAATTTCATTACTGGGTATTCACCCAAAGGATACAAACATAGAGATCCGAAGGGGCACGTGCACCCCAATGTTTTTAACAGCAATGTCTACAGTAGCCAAACTATGGGAAAAGGCCAGATGTCCATCAACAGACAAATGGATAAAGATATGGTCCATATATACACATGCATATATACATATATATACATGCATATATATATATATTATATATATACATGCATATATATATATTATATATATATATATAATGGAATACTATGCAGCCATCAAAAAATGGAACCTTACCATTTGCCATGATGTAGCTGGAACAAAAGGGTATTACGCCAAGTGAAATAAGTCAATCAGAGAAAGACAATGATCATATGATTTCACTCATATGGGAAATTTAAGAAACAAAACAGAGGATCATAGGGGAAGTGAGGGAAAAAAATCAAACGAGATAAAATCAGAGATGGAGATAAACCATAGAGATTCTAAATGATAGGAAAAAGACTGAGGGTTGCTGGAGGGGATTGGAGTTGGGGGTTGGGTAACTGGGTGATAGGCATTAAGGACAGCACAGGATGTAATGAGCATAGGGTATTATGTAAGAATGATGAATTACTGAACTCTATTTCCGGAACTAATAATACACTGTATGCTAATTAATTGAATTTAAATAAAGAAAAACTCTCAGTAAAAAGGGAAGAAAGGGAAACTTTCTCAAACTGAAAAAACAATTCTACAAAAAAAAAAAAAAAAATCGAAGACAAAATCTTTCTCCTTGTAATCACACACAACCTAGAGAAGTGTCCAGTATTACTACTTCCGTTACATCTTGCACTGAATATTTTAACCAATGCAATAGGGCAAGGAAAATTAATAAAAATCGGATTATCAGAAAGATAAAAACTAAGTTGCGATTGTTTACAATCGGATTCGATTTGTAGAAAATAGGAACAATTGGCTGATCAATTATTAGAATTATTAATAGAGCAAGATTATTCTGTAAAAGATCAATACACAAAATCAATTGTATTTCCTTATGCCAAAAACAACTAGGAAATTGAAAAATTTTCAGCAGGAAAACATAAAATATCTAGAAATAAATCAAATACACATATGCATATATGTATGCAGAAATGTGTTTACATGTGCATATATATGCAAGATATCATTAAAAAGAATTTTGGAGGCTTAAAATAATGGATGAATATACTACACTCAAAAATTGGAAGTCTCAGTACTGTAGCAATGCTATTTCTCTTCAAATTAATGAATCCATGGATTCTAAATAAAAGCAATTTGAAAAGCCCTACAAGATGTTTTGCAACCTTGATAATGTGATTTATGAATTCTATGAAAATGCTGCAGGGGCGCCTGGGTGGTTCAGTGGGCTAAGCCTCTGCCTTCAACTCAGGTCACGATCCCAGGGTCCTGGGATCAATCCCCACATCGGGCTCTCTGCTGGGCGGGGAACGTGCTTCCTCCTCTCTCTCTGCCTACCTCTCTGCCTACTTGTGATCTCTGTCCATCAAATAAATAAATAAATCTTTTTTAAAAATGCTGCAAAGATGAACATTGTGAAGCATCCTTGAGTTTTGCATTCCTCCTTTCCATTCCATTCAGTCTTTTCCATTCACTTTGGACATTGGCCTAATATATTCCACAAAAAATAAGAGAGGCTCTAACCGATGTGAAAGATCATCCCAACGTGTATCCTAAGCTCACATTTGGAGGCCCCAAAAGAAAAATAAGCTCCAAGAAATTGACCCTCTGACCTATACTTTCCAAATGAGTGGCTCTCCAGTGGAGGGCTCCCACACACACTTTCCGTGGCATTTGTGGTGTGATTTTGAGTCTGAGAAAGTCACTGCCCTCTAAAAAGCCGTCTCCCCTTTCTTCCTCTGCCTGAATCTTCCTGTGCTGGAGATGTCAAGGCTCAGCCAACTTGATTCAAATGCCTTAATAGGTATGATGGCGGTAAGACTAGCTCCCCAAAGACAAAAGGACACAAAAAGGGAAAGCAGGGGAAGTCTACAAAACAGAGTGAGACGCAACCCACTGTAGACCTTAGCCACAGTCTGTTCCTGCCACCCACACCAGAAGAGAAAGAGCTGGGCTGCCTACTTCATGCTTTACCAGTAGTTTCTTATTACTGTAGAATGAGCTGTCTCTGAACAGATCCAAACCTTATAGGGCAGATGACTTTTCCTCTGGTTATTCATATCATAACCATTTGTTATGCCTAGACATGGCCCTTCTAATTATTTTCTTTCTGGCTTTGTTTCTAATATGAAGCTTTCAGCCAATTAAGAATATTGTCACCCTCACTCCACAGGACAACGGGGCCAAAGAGTTGACCTCAAACCCTGTCTAGTGTCACCTTCTCCCACACTGGCATGTGTAAGCCAACCCTTATAAGGGAGCTGCTAAGAATCTGGGGGAAGACTCTCTTCAAGAAAGTAGAGGTGAGGAGAGGAATCTGGGTTGAGATTTCATGGCAATTTATGGTCCGGGATGAGGACTTCTCTTCTGCCCCACTCCCGCCCCCATCGGATACCTTTTGCTTCTGCTGTACGGTGTCCCAAGCAATAGGAGGGGCCGTGGATTTCTGTTTATGGGAAAGGGTAGACCTAACAGTTCCCAGCAGGACTGATGGGTAGTTGGGGGAATTCTAACTTCCTTCAGTGTTATTTTGAATCCATCCATCGTTCACCAGGCTGAGCAATGTCTAAGACATCGCAAAACCCAATGTTATGTTCCAACTCTATGAAACCAGTACCTTCGTGATATATGATGTGTGGTAGGCACTGTTCATCCAGCTCTTTGAAGAAGTCCCATGGCCCAGTTTGAAAGACTCCATAATGGTCAGTCAAACACTTCCCTAGTGACAGGAAAAGAGTTTCAAAGTTAAATAAACTGCCTACTCCATCATTATGTCTAAGAAAGACAGTCTCTTTCTGCCATTTATAGCTATACAGTGGAATTCAGCATTTCTGACTACTGATCGTGTTCCTATTACAGTTTTTCCCAAAATGAAAGCATTTTCTCTAAAAGAATGTTATGCAGCATTGCAGCATTGCCTACAGTGGCCCAAACTGGAAGATACTTAGCAGCATTCTCTCGATTTTTACACAGATTCCAAACACTTTCCCGTTGCCTCCTACTTGTGAATGGCTTTATTATTCTTGTTGATTAATTTATGTGGCTAATTACCAAACTCCACTTCAGTTTGGGAAACGTAGACTCATTTTTTTAATGTTGATAAGGGGAGAATGAAATATATACACTTGGAAAAAAAAAAAAGTGTTTGAGGCTTGAGTGGTTAGCAACCACAGTTCACGACTTTTCTCAATCTACACTGGCTTACAATTAATATTCTCTGACAAAACCAGGCAAGGAGTACTCTATTTTCATACAGTGATCTGGTCCTTTATGAGACAGGTTTACCGTCAATCTTCTTCAACCAATCACCTCTTTCCCGACCAAAATGCCAGAGACCTTTCGGGTTGGTAGGTAGCAAACACGCTTTCAAGATATAACAAAACTGCCTGCTTTTCTTCTTAAAGAAATAAGGCTAAATTGCCATGCTGTGTAACTAGGAAGTGGAGGGGAGAAGTGCGTCCTGCTGCGCAACTTTTTAATCCTCATAAAAGTCAAGATCAAATCCTAGCCTGGAAAGACCAAAATGCAGCCCAAACCGACCATAGCTTGACATCCAAAGCCAAAGCAGAGAGCACCTTCGTTTTAAAGCAGTGTTCTGGAAGTCTCCTAAATTGCCTGAAACCCCATTTTTTCCTGCCTCAGAAGATTAAGCATTGTGTCAGTTCCTATCGCAAAGTAGAATCTCTACTTCCAAGAAGTCAGGTTATTTCAAGCCTGCTGCCATTGCCTTGCTGTGTGTCCAACCCTGAAAGCAAACTTTTCTCTAAGAATTATCTTTTGAGAACTCTTGTACTTATTCTTTTCAGACTATTTCATTATTTTACTTAAGTCCTTACTCCATTGACTACCCTAGTGCAACCCCACCAGCACCATGAGGAAACTGTTAAAGTCATTTCACACCACTCTAGATAAAGCAGTGTAATTTCTCCTTTTGGATTGAGTTATGGGCTAAAAATTTCAAATCCATTCTTTGCTTATTTTAATAAAATATCACTAATCTCTGTATACAGTATACAATAAAATCTGTGAATTATTCAAAAGCTATTTGTCAATTTCTAGATTAAGCTGACCCTTTGGGGCTTTTTGTTTTTGGTTTTGTTGGTGGTGGTAGTGGTATTTACCTTTTTGGGTTATTTTAAGAATCCTTTAAAAACGGGCAAAAACTCTAACTTGAAAGCATTTGATGCTAAGCCAGAACAGCAAATTTAGGAATCTCCTACAAAAAGGCAATGCTGTGAGTCAGGCATTAATCATCATTACACTAAAATGGCCAAATTCCACTGTGCTTCTCAGAGAAATGCCACCATGCTGACTGGTTGACATAACCAAACTTCCTCAAAAAAAAAAAAAAAAAGAACCATGTTGATCGCATTCACCACCACCCTGTGGCCTGGACACCTGACACCAAAGTTCTCTTCTGAAATTCTTTGGTGGTACTGTAAAGACAGCCCATCTTAGGACAAGCCTGTGGCTATGTGAATGCGTATCTCGGAAGAAATGGGATTGGAATAACTAACCACACACCATCTCGCTGGGACCAACGGCACTTTTCCTTTACGTTTTGAGGGTATGGAGGTACGTGTGTGTGCACTTTCTCCCTCCAAAGGGCTGGCACTCTCTTGTGGCCATGTTACTGATAGATCCGGGCACTTTCTCACTTGAGATAATAACAAAAAACGATGTGATGCTATTTAATAAACAAACCCTAATAAACCATGTAAATCCCAAGAACAGGGCCCAACACCATGGTATTCCTCCAACACTTAACTGGGATTTGCTCCATGGCTAAACACAAAGCACCTAAGCCAGCTAAGTGGCTTGCCGGAGTTGTTCTGCCCACATGACATCATCATTTGGCTTTCCCCAGCGCACCTCTTTCGCTCCGGCTCTCCTGGCTTCTTTCCATGTAAACATGGCTTGATTAATGCTGCAGGAGGACTGTGAATCACGTATTCCACTCTTGTATGGGAAGTCAAGAATGTCAATTTTTCCTCGTTCTGAGCACAGAGCATTGGGATATTTAATGTGGCCTCCATAGCAACAGCATGGAGACCGCCTGGATGCCTCGCTGCCAGCTTCACGACACATTTTATGTAAGAGCAGCTAAGGGAAGTCCTGCACCTCCACATGAGGCCGCATTCACGGGTCTGACCGTTATGGCCAGATCACAAGCACATGACAAGCCCTCCCTTTGATGCTGAGTCAAGAGGAGTAAAAAAAACAAAAACAAAAACAAACAAACAAAAAAAAAACACAAAAAAACAAAAAACAGTCCTCACTGTGCCTCCAAGAGAATAAACAAGATTGTGACCACGTAGTCACAGACGTTCAGGACTGATCGGATGGGACCTTGTCCTCCTCGGGTACCTTTTACCACCCCCAGCCTCCAGCCGGCAACCCCACTGAACATATCTGATTGCTAAATCATGTAAATCCAGGCGAGCCGCATGCAAATTCTCTCCCAGCAGAAAGAAGAATGCCATAGATGTCCATCTTCATAAGCCTTTAACAAAAAGAGTTCAACTGTTGCAAACAGTCCAGAAATGACTTGGAAGAATTCGTGCGGGTAGCCCGGAAGAACATCCCGGGGCCAGGCTGGGTCTCGCTGCAGCAGGTGAAACGCTTTAGTCCGTCAGCTTTAAACGGTTGACTGGCAGGTGTGGGTTGGTTATGTAGACTTGGTTGTTGGGTAACAACTACTCCTAATACATGAATTGATTCTCTGTGATGACTAACCATACAGCTTCCGAAAGTGGAACATGACAAGTGTTAAAATAGCAAACTGATCTGTGTTTACTACGGTTTCCTCCCTGCTTTGCAAAATTAGGAAACTATAAAGCATTAAGAGGAGACTTGCTTCTTCATTCCTCCGAAAAATATTTGAACATGGCAGGCATGCACCACACATTTCTTGAAAATTTTCCAAAGAACTGTGTCATTTTCCATTTTGATAAAGCCAGGAAGGGAGGTGGGGTTTTTACCTTGATTCTTGAGGTCATTTAAACAAAAACTACTCAGATCTGTCCAAGGGAGGAAGTGAATTTTCATGTCAAATCCTGGGTTAGTATCTTTCTAATGAGAGTTACCCCCAAGCTTGCATAAATAACATGGAAAGGTAATGAGCAAATGTTCCGAAGTTCGCAAATCACTTTAGTTCTTTTAAAGGGCCTGGAAAGGGGCCCCTGGGTGGCTCAGTGGGTTAAAGAGTCTGCCTTACGCTCAGGTCATGGTCCCAGGGTCCTGGGATCAAGCCCCACATCAGGTTCCCGCTCAGCGGGAAGCCTGCTTCCTTCTCTCTTTCTCTCTCTGCCTTCCCCTTCACCTACTTGAGATCTCTGACTATCAAATAAATAAATAAAATCTTAAAAAAGGGGGGGAGCTGAAAATTTTATAGTTCCCATCCAACAACACACACACACACACACACACTCCACTAAGAATCTAGGAAAAGGTCATTCAGAGGAAGGATTTTAGTGATCTGGACAAATCAATTTAGAGTCCACAGGCTTCTGAAGAATTTATAAAACAGGCCTGGAAACTTGAGTGGCCAATCTAGCAAGACAGAATTTGCTTGGAAGTTCTGATATCAAATGAGTGGAGATGACAGCAATGCTTCAACCACCCCACCCATTCTAGAAGCAAAGAGGCAGCCTGGAATCCATGGGACTTTCGGGAATCCATAATCACACCCGTAGAATTGCTTTGCACTTCCTCACTTTTTTTCAGGGACGTTCATTGTCCCATGTCCTGTCTTACAGATAAAGCGGCTGCAAGGGTCCATCATCTTGGGCAAGACCTCAGAAATAGACACACCCCCACTGCGTAACATCTATTTCCATGGTCCTGCTGCAGCACCGTTACGGTGGTTTCATGAATGCAACCAAAGTGTTTTCCTGCATCAAATTCCAAAATTAGAGTTTAAAAAAAAACAAAACTGTAGGTGTTTTTTTAAGATTTTATTTATTTACTTGATAGAGATCACAAGTAGGCTGAGAGAGGCAGGCAGAGAGAGAGAGAGGAAGCAGGCTCCGCCATGCGGGGCTTGATCCCAGGACCCTGGGATCATGACCCGAGCCAAAGGCAGAGGCTTTAACCTCCTGAGCCACCCAGGTGCCCCAACACAGTTTAGTTTTTAAACATGCTTCCTCTCCATGATTTCTTATGGCACAAAATTTATAAGAAACTTAAACTAAAAGCTTGTCCATAACTCAGAAATCTAGAAATCCGGAGATAATGTATTTTAAAATTTGGCTTGTAGATAGGTTTCAAATCTTCCAGATAAATAAATGCTTATGTGTATATACATGTATAAATACATATACGTGTTTAAAATGTAAAATAAAAATTTCAAATTTTACGCACTGAAGCCATTATATAATGTGACTGAGAGTTTTTAGAAATTTGAAAAGTCTAGATACTCACCTTCTCTGATGAGTTCAGGTTCTCACTTTCCCCATTTGTATATTGGTTTATTAATGAATTCTCTGGACTTTCTAATTCAAAGTCAGTGATTTCTAAAGTCATAGAGCTCAATGTATTACTTAGGTTTAGTTAGGCTGCATATAACAAGTTAATTCATAAATAATACTGATTTTTAATGAGACACAATTTATTTTTCTCTCACCTAGAACTAGGTCCAAAAGTAAGCAGAACAGAAGCTGGTACTCTACAACCGTCAGTGTCCCAAGCTCCTTCTATTTTGCTTCTCTACCAATTTTAGCATTTTGCCAAATGGCCTAAAGTGGCTGTCAAGCACCAGCCCTTACATCTGCATCCCAGCCAGAAGACACAAGGAACTAGGAGAATGGACCCTGGATTCCTTCTCAGGACTCATTATCTAGAATTTGGACAGATAGCCACACAAAGTTGCAAGGGTAGCTGGGAAACATCATCTTTATAGTGGATGACCACATATAAGGCTAAAACAGGGCATTCTGACTTGCAGATATAAAAATAAAACCATTTTTTAAAAAGACAACAGCAACCTCTGCCACCAGTATTGAATATGTGAAGAGCTAATATCTAAAACTTTTTTCTTAAAATATTAAACGTATGTTTATTTCAAAGTTAATGCCAGGAGAATTTTGTGATAAATAATGTATATATATAAATGATTAATAATGTATACATATAGAAAGTAATATATAAACCATGGGTGTATATCATTGCATCACTGTGGCATATTCTCATTTTCCGATTATTGCAGCTAAGAATTGAAGTACAAACAAAAGTCTTCCTTTGATAGTGAGAGTTTAGAATAATCGGAAGAAAATACAAATGTAAAGAAAATGGGAAAGAGGCAGACTTAGTCATTAGTGGCGTTGGTTCAACAGTGAAACAATTATGGACTTGAGTCTGACCTGAGTCCTGGCCTTGGCCTTCCCACAGACTTGCTCTGTGACTTTGGGCAAGTCATTCAACCTCTCTGATTGTGGTTCATTGTCTATGAAATGGATATATGTGATGGGCTTGAGAGGTTAGTGCCTCCAAGAAAGTAATGAGCCCAGGCTAGGCAACAAGGCGGGCCAGAAGGCCCAGCAAATGACAGCAGCAACAAAGCTCAAAGGACCCAAGCAAGGCAGAATAGAAACCATAACGACCTGGAAGAAATTATTTCTCATATATGTTAAAGCTTCTTTTAAAGCAGAAAAAGATTTGAACCAATCCCTTCGTCTTTATATCAAAGCTCAGAAATTTTCATATGTGTGTGGTCGAAGAAAGGGGGCATTCCCTACAGCCTAATGAATCTTCCTGTGACTGGCTTTACCATAATTTCTAAAGAAAAATAATTACAAGAACAGAGACTCCTCTGTTAGTACTAACTTGGGTTAGGAGTGCCCGGGTGGCTCAGTAGGTTGAGCATCTGATGATTGGTTTTGGCTCAGGTTGTGATCTCAGAGTCGTGAGTTCGAGCCCCACGTCAGGCTCTGCACTGGGTACAGAGCCTGCTTGGGATTCTCTCTCTCTCCCTCTCCCTCTGCTCCTCCCCTGCTGCTCGCTCTCCCTTCCTTCCTCCTTCTCTCTCTAAAATAGAAAAATTTTTTTAAAAAGGCAAGAAGAGAGCTAAACCGGGTTAGAACTAAATACGTGGTTTTGCGCTTCTTTCTAAACGTTAAGGCTACTTTTAAGTACACACATCAATGCTTCAGAGACAAATATTCGAAACTTTGGGAATGGATAAAGGCAGGATGTGATGATCGCATGTAAGTGTATGTGGAACCTGTCGACCCGTGAACAGTCTCCATCTCTGCTCATGGATTGTCCGTGCAGACCAGGGGAGACCTAGCCCGCAGAGCAATCGTGATGAAACGGGGTTTGCTTGCTTGTTTTTCCCATAGTTTCAAAATTTCCTCTGCTATCACTTGTCCGTGAGTCAGAGAGCTCAAGTGATTGCATCATGATGATGTCCCTTAAAGATACAAACAGACTTCCAGCCTTCAAGGCCCTCATCCCTGGACTAGGAGAGGCCCCTCCGTGAGTGACTTGGAAACATGGGGAGCAGTATTATGATGGACAGGACAGTTCTGAATCGATGGTGAACTGTGAGACACCTAAGTCTTACCTTCTGCACTTATTTCCAAGAGGCACAGTCTTCCTGAGCCTTGTTTTCTCATCTGTAAAATGGGATGTTAATAATACATATAGGTTTGCTTCACTGTCTGAAGCAGGACAAGAACTCACTATTTGTTGGCATGTATATTATTATTGTTGTCATGGATGATATTATTATTAGCGTGATTACCCTAGAAAGATCCAGAAGGAGAGACTTGACATTACAGCATACCCTTGAGCTATGTGCTATTGCTAAGGAGAGGAGTCATCACTTTAATGTGACTGTCTGACCACAGAGGACTGACCCAAAAAAACCTTGGAGGTCTGGAGGTTACAGACCTGTTAGCTCCTGCATCAGTACGGGCTTGGCATAAAAGCCAAAGAATAAAAGATTTGAGAGTCCTCCTTAAATAAAGGTCTCACCATTCGTTGGATGTTCGGCAAAAGAGGAGGTGGAGTTTTGACAGGTTCCTTCTTGTTCTACACCCAAACCTCTCACCTACATGAGCCTCTGGATTTCTAAATATAACTTTGAGAAAACTAATCACACATTTTCGGTACGGATGAATTACTTAGTTTCCGTATTAATCACACTGAGCAAGTTAACATTTAATCATGCACCTTGACCATGACCAGCCCTAAAAGCAAAGCAGCAGAAAACAGTTTTCCTCTGAAAAGAAGATGTTTCAGCCCAATGGCAAGGGAAAGGAAAAGTCTGTATTTATAGCCAAGCCTCTTCAATAACTCAATTTTTCAGAGACTGGTGTTCCTTCTTATAAGGA
Organism: Mustela lutreola; assembly: GCF_030435805.1. Lineage (NCBI taxonomy): Eukaryota > Metazoa > Chordata > Mammalia > Carnivora > Mustelidae > Mustela > Mustela lutreola. The sequence goes on along the minus strand of NC_081297.1, from coordinate 8,137,314 downwards.
AGTCAGTTGCTGTTCTCAGGCCTGCTCAGATGGAATGGTTTTTTGTCATGTTAAAAGTATGAGTCAGTATTTCACCCACAATAGCCACATTTCAAAACCAGTGGGCAGCTTTTAAGGAGCAGCTAGGAACTCAAAAGCCGGGTACCCAAACTTTCAAGACTGATCACCTTTGTAAGTTTACAGCTAATTAACTCAAAAGCTTGAAACACACATTTAAATACCAGAACATTTCAGAGGTTTTAAAAGTATTTGCTCCTGGGTCTCTCGGGCACCTCTCCTCTCCCTCCCCACACACCTTAAACCCCCACCAACCCCCTACCCTGGCAAATTTCTACAAATCAGTCGTCACAGAGAACTAATTTTGACAGGGATGCTTGACGTGGTGGGCTGCTGAGTCATCACCGGGAGCTTCGGAATGTACATGGGGGTGTGTGCGTGTGTGTGTGTTGTACGTGTAAGCACAGACTCAGAGATGCTTGTAGTGGAAAGTGACTCAGAGAGGCAAAGAGGGAAAACGGCCACTTACCAGCTTCTTCTAAAAATATCTAAGTATTCTGCACATATCATCAGCCCACAAACCACCACAAGCATCCTTATCATCATTATCAGTGACTGAAGACAGCCCCCAGCTTTGATCCCATTTCTAAGGATGCACACTGGCCTTTTCTTCACTCATCTCTTTATCATCAAGCAACTACCTGAGGTCGGGTGCTGGGTGGGCTAGGGATGGGGGATGCTCTTTCAAACGTGGTTCCTCCCTTCCAGGTGCATTTGTCCCATTGGACCAGACGGTTACTAACCAAATTATCAGGCATGTAGGTATCGCGCTGCAATTGTAACAGAGCCAAGCAGAGGTGTTGGTGTTGCTATGGTAACTTAAAAAGAAGGCTTTGGCTAAGGAAGGTTGATGATGACTCCCTTGAGGATTTGATTCTTGCCTGAAAGACGAGTAGGGGTAAAATGAGGGAGATGGGAACATGAGCGCAGCAAAGGCTCCAGGACAGGAACAAGAGTGGGAAGGAGGGAAAGAGAAGAGGAGAAAGTGATAGGAGATGAAGTTGAAGGGGTGAGTGCAGACCACGTAGGGCCTGATGGTCTCATCTGTTTGTCCTTTATGTAAAGGTTTTTCAGTGGAAAACCACTGAAAGTTTCACACACAGTTGTACCCCGATTGGAGTTAGGTTTGGAGAACATTGTTCTGGCCCCAATGTAGAAAAGGATAGAAAGAGAAAGCAGAAGGAAGCTTAGGTGTAATAAATGGTCTTAAGAGGTTATGGTGGTTTCTTTGCTGCTTCGTGTGCCCTTGATTCTCCTATTCATTCTCTGTATTTTTATTGAGCACTTACTATGTGCCAGACATTGCACTAGGCCTGTGCACCAAAGCAGAAGTTCAACCTGATGCAGTTTAACTTTAAAGAATATTCCATTTACCCCAGTAGTGCATGTACAGAATTATTAGATCAGAAAAAGGAAGAGTTGGGTAGGGCTCTCTGGTCCAAAACCCTTGCATGGAGTCCAAGCTCGCAGGCACGGGGAGGATTTTACATGATTTAAAGAGGGAAAGGAGAAGTAAGATTCCAGGCACATATCCACTGGTACTTGCCACTGATGCGCCACGTTACCTTGACAATGAAATTGAGAATGGTCCTCAAACTTCTGGATTTCCCTCTGCATTACAACATAACCTAGGGCCACCTCCCGTGAATTCACAGTTGCCAAAACTAAATTATCATTTCTTTAAGGTATTACACTTCTGTGCAGTAGGTTTTAAAAATTTATAAGGTCTTACCAAAGTGGTATATACCCATTGTTTCAAAAGTTAAATGTAACTACAAACCCTAGAAAAAGAAACATTACCCTTTGCCCCAATCCTTTCAAGGCTGAGTTCCATTTCCTGGAGGCAACCACTTAAAATTGTGCAATTCTCCTGCTCTTGGTTCTAGCATTCACCTTCATTTCATAAAACATTGTCATCTCTAGATTTTCCGTTTTTAGTCATCACCTGTTTTGACATCCTATTCTGAAAAGATTTTTCCTTCCAAATTCACCCTCTTCCCCCTCCCTCCTCCTTCCAAGGAAGTCACATTCTAATTTTGGTTCCATCAGAATTTAGTGTTTACCTCATTCTAATGCAAAAATGTTCAAAGCTGAACCACAGGAATGCACTACAATTGCATTTTTTTTTTTTTCTTATTCAAGTTTTTCTTTTTCCTAGAGTTAATTGTTGCCTTGTATTTCAGGTGCTTAGTTTTCTGTGAACCTGCTCTAACTCTGATCTGTCCCAGAGAATACCGAAATTTCTCTCATAATCTTCAAACTCATAAGAACTTCATTTTGGGGGTGGGGAGACATCCCTCTTGGGGTACACAGTCTTCCTGATCTTATCTGAAGACTCTTCTGACTTCCCCACAGCTGACTGACTCATGAGTCCCCTGGGGGTTTCCTCCCCCTGTTGGGTTGGTCCCCCTTTCCTGGTTCCCAGGCCTTTGTCTCTTGAGGTATCCTCACTTTGTTTGCTGAACACCTGCTCCAGGAACACTATGGGGGGTGGGGAGTAACACTTTGGAGAACCTGCCTCTCTGAAAATATCTCTGTAATATTTGCACATTCCAATTTACCACTGAGAAAGACCCTTCCAGACGATCACTTCATTTCGTCCTCACCGTAGCTCCACACAATCTTCCCATTTCATTTTGCCCCCTGAGAGAGGTAAAACGACTCCCCAGACCTGATCGCTCATCTGTGAGGGGAGTTGTCTCTGCCAACACCTCCGGGAACAGCCAAAGGAAGCTCAAATTTGGGGAACACATGGCGGATGCTAACAGAGTGCATGAATTTAATCAATTCGTTAAGAAGGCACCTGCTAACCAGTACATTATACATTTCTTTATAAGACTTTACAAAAAAAAAAAAAAAAAAAGACTTTACCAGCAATGTGATGGTGTATAGAATTAAATTTGGTCTCATATGCTTAAAAATGTTCATGGTCCAACAGCATTGAGGCAAAAGTGTTTAGGAAAAGGCAGTTTTGTGAGCAAATTATGGGATGATCAGCGATGACGATACAGTCTACGCCAATCTTCCTGTCCCGCCGCCCCCCACCCCGTCGTCAGAGCCCCCCACTTCTGTCCTGCTTTCTTTGATTTCTCATGCCTGAATCAATGCTCTGGTTTAGAATGACTTGAAAGCAGATGTCCTGAGCAAAGGTACCAAGGGGAAGAAATGTCACAGAGCAGCCGTACAAAAGCGCATCTCTGAAAGGATGAACAGATGGCACCGAGTGTCCCTTAACTCCATGGTGAGGACGCTTGGCAACGACAAGTACGCTGACAAAATTGGAGCTGGTTTTGCTGCTCCTTCCTTTGACGACGACAACAAAACCAAGATCTCCATTGTGTATCTGTTTATGCCTTGGCTCCAGGAATCTCAACAACTGCTTCCTTTGAAAAGTGGAAAGTATTTTCCCCAATTTAGACTAACTGCCCAACTAATTTTCTTGGGGGTGAGGGGGGGGGTGGAAATTTAAAATCCAGTTGTAGCTGACAGGATGAATGTTCTTTCTTCCACTTTAAATGGCCGTCACAGAGTCTTAATCTGCCACAGCCTGAAAAACCTCACCCATCACCAGGAACATCCCCACCTTTGACACATAAGGAAGCTGGGGACCAGAGGAGCAAGGTCACCCAGGGCCACACACCTTGGGGGGGTGGGGAAGGGGAGTTGCGCAGTGTCAGGACCCGAACTCACGTCAGAGTTCTCTCTTTGAGTCCTTAGTTGTTGTAATGGCTTCTTCCCAGACAAACAAGTTTTAAATAGCAATAAAATAACACTGTGGTGCCAGGAAGAAAAAAAAAATGACTGCGATTCAAAACCTGTCAGAAGAGAATCAAGGCTATCACTGAAACAAAATGGACTATTGGCTCTTTTCTTTTCCTCTTTCAAGAGCTCTTTGAATTCCCACCCCACAATCATCACTCTCTGCCCTTCTTCCTTTGCCTCACCTCTGCGGACCGGCCCTGTCTGTCGGCTGGTCCGCTGTCACACCGTCCTGTCTGATGCGGCACCCACACCACCGTCCCCACAAAAGCAATTTTGGTTTACAGTAGGAAAAGGCCAGATACGGTGAACAGAATGTCCAGAACGTGCCGCGAGCACCTGCTAACGCAAGCTTCAGAAATAATTTAATTCCAGGTGAAGAAGAGCCTTGCAGCCGAGCCAGTCAAGGGACAAGAAGAGGCATGTGGCCCATCGCTGTTTCACAATGTCCCAGCGCTGATACCGAATCTCGTGGCATTCTGCTACTCTCGACACCCGGCCCGGGACCCCTTAAGGGACGTTGCCATGGCTACAATTTTTGCAAATACCAAATAAATATTGATTGAAGTGTATGTCAACCTCTGTCACCAAAACAAAAGTGTTTGTGTGTGTTTGGCCGTGTGCGACCTTGTTACTACACTTTTTGGTCTATCTAAATCTTGAGTCCATGGTTTGCAACAAGTTCACTTGAATATGATTTGCTTGACTTCTGCAACAAAAAGGATCTATAACTCAAGAGAAGACCAAAATGATGCCTGCCAGGGTGACTCTCCTGAAACAGGTTTATTTCTTTTTAAAATCACAAAAGCACAAAGGACCCAGAGTCTCCGATAATGAACGTAATATATGATTGCCATAAAAAGTTCACTCTCCTTTCAATTTCAATTTACCCCACTATAAATCAGCAATCCACTTAATCAAATATTCTTCCACTTTAATTGTTTTATCTTGCTTTTATGTTAAATCTCACTGAGTTACTGCTGGCTCCAGTCCTCACATTATAGAAAAAATGTCAGTTGTTGGCCCTTAATTAGTCTAAAACTCAAACACGGGTTCTGAACATTAACCAGATTGGAAGAAGCCCTCACAATCTCACCGGACCAGCGAGACAAATCCAAGTCAGAAAGTAAACCAGGATTAGTTGAGCTAGCCATCCATCTGCTGTCAAAATACGGAGTGTGGGCCCCTGGCTTTCAAACTAACTGGAATTTTTTTTTTTTCATAAATGTCTTTCATTATTATCTAACAGGGCATTAAAACTCTATTCGGTTGTCTCTTAAATTCTCCAGCCTGAAACTGTCCGTTTAAGAATTGCAGATGCTTGCCCGGACTGGCCCAACGGTTCCCATGAGAAAATACACCCGTACAATGTACTGAGCAAGGCCACAGTCAGCCTGCAGTGTTTGCGATGAAGGGTACTTCCTGGGTATTGTACAAGACGAGAACTGTCCCTCGTGGGGAATCCGGTTCTGTAAACAAGGAGGGAAAAAAATGAAATCCATGTTATTGATTGATAAGCCCCTTTCCTACAAGGTGCAGAGGGACGGCCCCACAAAGGTACGATTGAATGCGACATGGACTGTGAGAGGGCCCCGGTCAAATGCTGTTTGGACGTGTGTCCCTCGTCCTTCCCACAGATCTCTGATATAATTTTTTTTTTAAAGTTAAATTGCTAAAACTCTTTTTAAAATAAAACTGAGTTTGAAGATCTACCCAAACCAGCCCATCTGCTTTTCCCAGGATGTGTAAATATTTCCAGAGCGAAGAAGCTTCCTCTGGGGTTTTGTGTACTTGTTTTGAATTTCAGAGATGAATATTAGAAAATAGAAGTCATTTGGGGGCTAATGGAGCCACATGCTGTTTACAAGGCTTCCTTAAAAATAATCTATATTTTAATAATTATTTATGCCTCCTGACTTGTTTGATATGGGACTTGGGCACACGTAAAAATGAACGCTGTTTTCACTATAACCCTCTAGCTCAAAAATAAATAAATAAATATGTATATATAGATATTTAAATATATTTTTATATATAGATATATATTTTTTTCTTATTAAAGGAAAGCCAAACAAGTTTTCTTAAAATCTGAGAATGAAAAAGAGCCTAAACTCAGCCAGGAAATGTTAACTCTGCTTCAGGAGTAGCTATAAGCATTCATCAGCACGAAAAAGCATTTTTTTAAAAGATTTCTTACAAAGGTAAAAAACAAGTCAGTTGTTCAAATGATAGCTGAGTGAGCACTGAGATATCAAAATGTTTAGAAAGAACTTAATCAATCATGAGAAACCTATTTACCGATAGACTTCACTTACGCAACTGTTTGTAAAGCATTGTGATGGATTATTACAGTAACTAATTCTATTTTCAAACGTATCCCATCAGACAGGTATGGTGAAACAATATATCTTAAATACATAGATGTAATAATCACAACAGGGGTCTCTGGGTGGCTCAGTTGGTTAAGCATCTGCTTTCAGCTCAGGTCATGATCCCAGGGTCCTGGGATCGAGTCCAGCATCCAGGCTCCCTGCTCAGCAGGGAGCCTGCTTCCCCCTCCACCTGCCGCTCCCCTTGCTCATGTGCTAACTCTCTCTCTCTGACAAATAAATAAAATCTTTAAAAAAAAAATTATCACAACAGAGTGACCTAGGGGAGGAAAAAGACAGGAAAAACATCCCATTAAAGAAAAAAGCCTTTATATGGGACATTATTCACTTTTCTGCAAATGGAATATTCTGATTAACTGCCATATATTATATTATTTGAATAACTTTAGGAAAGATTAATTCCCAAGCTCTGTCCTCTGCAATATTTTTTCCAAGCTGAAATTGAGCTTTAAAACAAAACGTCAGCTATGCGAGCCGACTGTTCAAGTTACGGGTCCAGAAACTTCGAGTGCAGGCAGTTAAAAGTGATTTAAGAAATGCAAAATCATTCTTTCACCAATGTGGATGCTAAACTTGTAAATTGATATATCAAAACCACAACCGGAATATAGCAATTTGTCTCTCTTTGCCTGCTGTGGTGTATCCCACAGCTGCTCGCTAGATAATATACTGATTGTAACTTTCCTAATTTACGGAGCCTGTAAGTCTAATCTCCCGGGCCAGCCTAAAGGGCTTCTTCATCCATTGAACTGCCAGAATAATTGAAATTGTCTTCGGCAGACAGTCAGGCAATAATGAATATTTTCGCTGCTGATTGCATGCCAAGGTTACACACAGTACCGCAAAACAGAAGGGATCCCAAGCCAAGCCTCCCGAGGGAGGCGCAGCCTCTAACCTGTGGCACGAGGCACAATACCTACGGCTTCCCTTCTCACACGCTCCTGCGGTCAACGACACCCACCACGCTTCTGGACACTGAACGAAGGCACAGTTGCCAAGCAAACAACGCTCCCCTGGCTTCTCTGATTCTCCAGGGGCAGATTAAAGGGTGGGAAAGGTTGTGGGTATGGATTTTCCGATGGGGACCACAGGACAGATGAGCAGAGGGAGCCGTTGTTGGGATGGGGAGGAAACACAGAAGTAGTTAATCAAAAAAAAAAAAAAAAAACAAACCACCCTGCATTGATGGCGCATGAGAAAACTCTTGCCTGTCAGCCCTGAACAGTCTCTCTCATACCTCAGAATGGTTTTTGTGAATGCTGGGAATTGATTCCTGCTTTAAAGTCAGTCCTGCTGCAACCGAGTCTTAACGATGCTCTGATTGAAATTAAAGCGCACAACAACCAAAATGAATCAGTAATATCTCTGAAAAATCTAAAAACTAGTTTAACCTGTAGCTATAGGAAGATTAACGATTTACATGCCAAGAAGTTTGAAATAGAACTTTCATTTAAGCAACTAGTCTTGGATCCCTGGTCCTCCTATGATTTGCTCTATAGGATGAAATTTGGGGATGAGAAAGGAACTGCCCTAGGACACTGTACCTTTAAACCACCCAGTAAAAGGCAGATTTTTTTTTTTTTTAAGGCATCACAAGTCACATGGGGAAGGGTATAAAACATGGTGTAACGTGACACCTGAGTTTTAATATCTGAATTACTAAGTAGCAATGTGCCAAGCATCCTGAATACATATTTGTTATCTATCGCAGTTTGCCAAAAAATTACCCCCAAATCATAGTGACTTAAGGCAGCCCTGGGCATTTGATATCTCCCACAGCGTCTGTGGGTCAGGAATTCAGGAGCCGCTACACTGGGTAGTTCCAGCTCAGGATTCTCATAAGGGTGCGGTCAGGCCGCCGGCCAGAACGGTGTCATCTGAAGGCTGGACTGAGGCTGGACGACTCACTGCCCGGTGCCTTCCCCTCTCATCGGTGGCCAGTTAGTTTTGGTGGTCAGCAGCAGGTCTGTTTCTCACCGCGTGGATCTCCTTAGAGGGAGACAGTGGTTTATGACAGGGCAGCTGGCTGTGTCTCAGAGCAGGTGACCCGAGGGGATCAAAGTGCATGGAAGCCACAATGTCTCTTGTGCCTAGCTCCAGAAGTCACACACTGACATTTCCACAGGATCTCCCAGCTACACAGTCAGCCCTAATTAAGGAAGGGAAAGTGGAAGGGAAGCACATACGGACACAAACTCCAGGAATCGCCCGCTTGGAGGCTGACTGCCCCCCGTATATATTATACAATCACACAGATCTACCAGCCTCCCCGGTAAGAGCCCAACTACAGCTCTCATTCTCCACCACATTTTCACACATATTCTTTGATCCAGAGGAGGAACAGGGGATCTATCTCATTAAATATGTTTTGCTCCTGAGGTGCCTGGGTGGCTCAGTGGGTTAAAGTCTCTGCCTTCAGCTCAGCTCATGATCTCAGGGTCCTCGGATCGAACCCCACATCGGACTCTCTGCCCCCACGCCTGCCTCTCTGTCTACTTGTAATCTCTGTCTGCCAAATAAATAAATAAAATCTTTTTTTAAAAAAGCCTAAAGTGGTCTTCTAATTCCACACCCCCTATCACAAAATCCTGATTCCCTGGCTTCCTCACTCCCCCAAAACAACAGTCTTCCACTGTGCAGCCCTGTCCTCTGGGAAGCCCTTCCAAAGAGCCCTGCTGGACTAAAAACCTCATGTATTTTTTTTCAGATTCAAGCAAAACAGGAAGGAAGGAAGGAAGGAAGGAAAACTCTCACACATCTTTAAAATGTGCTGAAGACAATATAGAGAATTGGTTACACAAGTGATATTAGAAATTAAAAGCCAGAGGCCTGGGAGGCACCCACTCCCATCCTCAGATTGGAAACACAAGACCGGAAACAATGTTACCAAACGGAGTGGCCATTTCTGGCAGAAGCAGAACCATAGTGGGTGTGTGCGAGGGTGGGAGCAGGAGTCCCTGAGATGCTACTGGTAGAGCTAGAGACAAAGGGGAGGAGAAATCTCCTTCCTCCTGCTCCCCAGGTTCCTGCCATGCCTGCACTGACAGAATGCAGCCGGAAGGTCGCCAATGGGGGAACCAGCAGCAGTCAGCACCCCATGTGACTCAGAGCAGAGTGGGGAGGCCAGGGCAGCAAGACCAAGGACCAACACATGCATCAGGCTAACGCGTGATGCCGAATTCTATTTCTTCACTTAACATTTGTATGAAAATCTGCATCCTACATCGTTTCTATCATCCTTTTAAGTTTCTCTGCATCGTTCTACAATTATCTCAACGCTGCTGGATGGCATCATTTCCATACAGTGGTATCTTTGGGTCGTTTCCAATTCTTTATTATTATTATTTTTGAAGGGAGAATTCAAATTAAGACCTACATTGTTTAGGGTTTTTTTTTTTTCTTTCCAGAAATATTCTTAGAGTAAATTCCCCAAGATTATGATGGTCAGATTAAAAAATATTTCAACATTCTTATGTCGACAGATACCTGTATTCGGGCATCTGCTTTTGACCTTACTGCTTTCCGCAGCGCTTCCTACTAACAAAACAAAATGACTGCAAAAAGGTACAGGCACGGGGCACCTGGGTGGCTCAGTGGGTTAAAGCCTCTGCCTTCGGCTCAGGTCATGATCCCAGGGTCCTGGGATCAAGCCCCACATCGGGCTCTTTGCTCAGCAGGGAGCCTGCTTTCTCCTCTCTCTCTGCCTGCCTCTCTGCCTACTTGTGATCTCTGTCTGTCAAATAAATAAATAAATAATCTTTAAAAAAAAAAAAAAAAAAGGTACAGGCACATAAGGACTCGTCTTTCTGAAGACAAAGGAGACATTCCAGCACTTGTATAAAATCTATCGGATTTTATAAAAATCGCAACGGCTGTGGCGAAACATCGACTGAGACTTGTCAGATGCTGAAGAGGGCTCTGATTAACTTTGCAAAGGATGGCTGACTTCCCTTGGATATGACTAGAATATTATTTAGTCTAGTGTTTTTCTTGAACGAAAATGAAAGCTCATCCTTGCTTCTTGGAAACAGCCAAGAGCCTGAAGCAAATATCAGATGAAGAACTCCTTCCTAAAAAGACATTGAGAGGTCATGTGTCTAGTCCTTCTCAGCATGGGACCCATTTATGGGCTTGTATCCAGTTGGCAGCCAGGAAAGTAGGAAAATTAAAAGCAAGCAATTGGACATTGCAACCAAACTTGTATTGTATTTACCAAACTATTTGTCTACAGTGGATTGGCGGGGGTGGTAATCTTTCACCAAGGATAGTTGGGCTATCAAAACGCATCCGGAAGAAGGATCTTAAATTTGCCCATGCCATTGGCCAGAGTGATGTAATATACGTCAAGAATTCAAAACAAAACAAACAAACAAGCAAACAAAAAATAAGCAGCTAAGACTGAACCATGCACCCCAGACTCCTAGTTTATAGTACTCAGTATTCTATGGGCAGCGAAGTCCCTTGTTATCAGATTATTCCACATTCCAAGAATTGCTTAGAGCCGAGAGCTGCAAAGTTTAGCGCAGAGTGGTCGGGTGCCTCGGGAGCCCACAGTCAGGGCGCCCTATTCATCAGGGGTTCATCTGGGTCAAGGTGAGGTTACACACTGAGTTAGCAGTAAAGAATAGACAGATACAAAGCGCTCCAGACAGTGCTCTGACGTTTGTCCTACCTGGCTTTTGTCCTGTACCAGCACTGCTGAGGGCAGTGGCAACGCAGCCACAGCTGGGGGATGGGAACATTTATTCCAGAACCCGTGTGGCTGCTAGTTCTGGTGGGGTCTTCCACACCGAGAGCACCGGCCCCTCTGCTCTGGCTCCGAGCAAATGCCCAGGAACACACACTCGGTTTTGAGGTCTCACCCACTTGGGTTAAAATTCCAACTACTCTGTTCATTGATTGGGCGGCCTTGGGGGATGTATTTAAATTAAATTAAATAAATTAAATAAAACAGCTCACTGCCCAGCTCACGGACATCCCAGTGTTTTAATATTTACACCTCTCCTTAGAGCCAACCTGGTTACGCTTCCCATCAATTGAGGCTCGATTGTTTCCTGCCAGGACTTTCTCTGAGAATAAGAGTACTTGGGGAATTCTAGGAAATCAGGAGACCTAATTATTTATAACATTGTCAGGAGGCGTAATCATCGTATAAATAAGTGAAACACACTCCACTCTGTAGTAGGATGTAAAGTAACTCTGGAGTTAGAAACATGAGAAACACGTTTAAAAACCTACTGATGAAAAGTGGTAACCCCACGGAGTGGGTAAGTAGATGTCAAAGGTAGGAACAGTGAAGGTCACGGAAGAGGTCGTGGGATGGGATGCGAAGGATGATTCTCTGTAGAGTTTCCATTAACAGTGCTGTCGCGCGAGAGCTCGGTTAACACGTCAGGAAAGCGTGTGGGCTTTGATGCCAGACTGAGTTCGAATCCCACCATTTCCCTGACGAGCCGTAGGATCTTGGGCGTGCTTCCGGTACTCCCAGTGCTGAGGTATCCTTATCGGTCGCAAGGGGATAATAATAATATAAGATAACCTCATTCGGCTGTTAGAGGGATTACGTGAATTAATATTTGTAAAACATTTACATAACGTCCAACAAATATTAGCTATTGTTATATATGTATACAATTATAAAATGTAATACGTAAGGCACTGAGAACCTCATATGTCAGTATGTGAGGGCAGCTAGAGGAAGAGGAGCTATTTTTAAAGCAAATGACCCCCTGTGGAATCATGTTTGTTCGTGTTTGGGGAATATCGTCTATCTAACAGTGCTTCCTAGACTCTAGAAAGTCCTTCAGAGATACTCTTATTCACACATTTAATACCAAATGGTAATACAGACATGTAAAAATCTCACCCACTCAAAAATCAAGGACTGACCAAGGTTATAGTGACATTAGGATAATAATTGAGCTTCTTGGGCGCCTGGGTGGCTCAGTGGGTTAAGCCTCTGATTTCAGCTCAGGTCAGGATCTCAGGGTCCTGGGATCGAGTCCCGCATGGGGCTCTCTGCTCAGCAGGGAGCCTGCTTCCCACACACCCCCCCTCCACCTGCCTCTCTACCTACTTGTAATCTCTGTCAAATAAACAAATAAAGTCTTAAAAAAAAATAATTGAGCTTCTTATAGTCCCTTGAAGTTGCTCCCATTCTATCCGCTTGTAAGACTGTTTGCAACACAAACTCATGCTACCTCCAGAACACTAAGAATGTGTCTCCCTGAGTGCGGGAACCTAGCCAAGCTCTCAGTGCATGGGGGAACACCTCCACGCCCCCTTCAGACACTCAGAACAGTCTCTGTCTCTCCATCCTCTTCACCCGCACTCATCTCATGAAGTTGTATAGATTCCTCCTTCTCAATTCAGGTCTTTCTTTTGTCCCCACTGTTTACACCCTGGTTCTGGCCTCCAGCCTCTCTCACAGGGAGGATCAGAACAAGCCTGGAATCCGTGTAGGTCCAACCTGGCCCTCTCCAAACCAGTTTCTACCTTGCTATCAGAATGATCTTTCTAAAAACATGTACATTTACCTAATCAGCACGCCCCCTTGTTTGATGGTTCCCTTTGCCCTTAGGATAATGGGTTGGCCTGCCAGCAGAAATCCTCCTGGGTCTGGCTCCCGCTTGCCCCTCACATGCCTCACACAGGTCACACCTCGCTCTCCACTGTCGGCCCCCCAGAGCCTGAACCTCCCTCACCTTTTGCCTTCATTTGTGTTGGCTTCTAGGCCAGCCATGTCCGCCTCCCCTTCAGGCTTCAGAATCTTCTCCAACCCCCAAAGTCAAGGCACTCCTACATGCTCCTAGCAAGTAGGGTCTCCTTCCCTCTCTCCCCAAAGAAACAGTACACCTTATTCCTATGCGTCTCCCCAGACCGAGGACTATGACACGTGGCTGGCCCTGAACATTTACTTATGGGACGAATGGATGAGAAAGATCATTGCAGCTCTCTTCAGGGGCTTGATTTGACATGAATCCCCGCAAAAGAAAAGATTGTAGGCACCCAGGCAGATGACAGAGAAGATTACAAGTCACCAAACATTTTTCCCCCCAATCAGTCCAGGAATGGGCTACATATTTGATTCAGGGTTTAGGGCAATGATTGAACGTTAAACGCTACTAACATTTTCCTAAAGTTCCAAATTGAAGTTATTTTTTGCAATGAATTCTAAATCTCGGACAAGAAGACAGCAAAGGAAAATACTTATCACACAGATCGCAAACACTTTAGCATAGCCTCTGCTTTGCATTTTCGCCCCATTGTTTGGGGCTGCTCTCTTATTCAGAAAGTTTCCAGATTAACAGCTAATTTGCTTTAGACCAGCCATGAGGAGCCTATCCCCTCCTTGGGCTTTGTTGTTAGCCAAGGTAAAGTGTCCTTTTCTGACTCTTCCTAACTCCTTGGTTTGAGACAATAATCCACTCAGTCGCCTCTTAATTAAAGCAAATAGTCCCGGGTCACAATGGTAGTTCAGAAGGCCAGCCTGGTCTTCCAGCTCCCTCCGTGCAAGGAGCTAATTGATTTCCAAATGATAATGGTGTTTACATTAGAAAGCCAACCCCCTCGTATTGAGTCTTAAACCCTCCCAGCCTCCTGAATATCAAATGGCCAGAACACTTCCCATTGTGGTTGGTGCCTCTCAAGGGGTCAGGCTTCAGTCCCAAAATATTTAATGAGCTAATTGAGTGATTTCTGATTTACATGTTGGGCTCCTACACTCTTGGGGAGGGGTGTTGCTTGGAATTTGCAAGGAATTAACTCTGTTCCTTTATAGTCTCATTGTCTTGCAATAAAGGCCCTTCGCCCCCCCCCAACACACACACACACACACACACACACACACACACACACACACCAGGCAACATCAGGGGCAGTGGGTGGGCCGGAATTTTCAGGATGACTTTAGAAGCCTATCCATAGGACCCTTTATGGGAGGAATCTATAGGAAAGAAACAATTCAGAAGCCCAGAGACACAGGAGCAACCGTTCATGGCATTGAAGACAATATGGTTGACATGACCCCATGACTGACATGATTTTCCACTATGGTCCATGCATCTATGCCTAAGGACAGATGTCTCCGTCCTTCTTTGGAAGTCATGGGAGCATCGCTTCATAATTCACGTTCTGTATTTCCATGATTTCTAACAAGTTTTTTTTAGCACGTCGGATTTCAATGAAGTCCGTAGATGTCTCAAATGTCCCTGCTGAAAAACTCAAACAATAGCAGAAGCAAATCCTGGTTAGTATTGATTATGCCCTCGGCCTTCCCCGGAACTTCACGAGAATATCGAAATCCCTTTTTCATCACAACGGTTCAGGCGAGGTCCAGGCGAGCCTTCCACGGACTGAAATAGGAACCGGCCACGCAAGGCGGGAGCAGGAATTTCGTGTTACTGAACCTGAGTTCTGTGTTTAAACACCCCCTTCTCTAGGAATCCGTTCTTGATCACAGTAAGCTGCTCAAGCAACCCAAAAGGGGAGGGGGGTCGCGCGAAGCTTCAGTATAATCACTCACTGAGTAATTAAAGCAGTAACTAATTTCTCTCATAATTAAAAAAGTTTGTTCATTGGCACACACATCTATCTTAATGCCATATTTAGCAAATACTTTCATTTTTTAAAAAATATCGCCTCTCATGCACCATACCCTCTCCTACCAAGAAAGGCATTGCTGGGTGGGGGGGAGGCCTGGGGGGTGCCTGGGGGTGCCGTTGGTTAAGTGTCGGACTTTGGCTTAGATCATGATCTCAGTGTCCTGGGATCGAGTCCCCCTTCAGGCTTCCCGCTGAGTGGGATGTCTGCTTGTCCCTCTCCCCCATCTCCCCCCCAAATAAATAAAAATCTTAAAAATTTAAAAAAAAAAAAAAGAAAAAGGCATTGCTGCAGTTTATAGAACACTCACTTCCCTTTGGTTCTTCCCTCAACCTTCTGTCCTGTCTTTGAGTCACTGCTTTTCGGTCCCTCTTAAAACATTGCCCCTTTCACTCATTCTTCTTTCGTAGCTAGGGTGGGTTATTGCACAGGTCCCTCAGACATGTCACTGAGATGATTTTTTTTTAAAGATTTTATTTATTTATTTGACAGAGATCACAAGTAGGCAGAGAGAGAGAGAAGGAAGCAGGCTCCCCGCTGAGCAGAGAGCCCGATGCGGGGTTCGATCCCAGGACCCTGAGATCATGACCTGAGCCGAAGCCAGAGGCTTAACCCACTGAGCCACCCAGGCGCCCTGCGATACATATATATTTTATATATCTACACATACAGCTCGGGACTCTGGTGCAAGAAGTTGTACAATAGCCACGCTCACCAGCGCTTCAGGGATGAGAGTTCACAGACTCAGGAAAAGGAAATTGTATCAAAAATTAATCGATTTACCCAAGATCTCTCAACTTGCTGAAAGCAGAGCAAGAACCCAAACTAGCACATTTTCTGCCACAGACGCTGTTCTTTCAAAGACTTCTAAACCCATTTAGTATCATGGTGAGCCTTAACAGCAAACACATGTTTGCAATGTTAGTGTTCCTCATCCCCACTTTCTATCTTTAGGGACAGAAGCATGACTCAACAGGTCAGGTCCTATACTAAGAACGCCGACGGTTTCCAAATTCCTTGGGGAGGGAATTCTGCATTGCCAAATACTGTTTTAATAAGTGAGTCACTGGCTGGAGCTGGATATTGTTTGGGTTTTTTTTTTTTTTTTTTAATTAGAAAGAATGTTCCCTTTAATTATATTCTTTCACAGCATTTGTCATGTGGGTGCTAAAATAATAGCAGGTGTCCCGGTGTGCCCAGGGCAGAAAACAATATGTGAGAGATGTGGTCTTTGCCCTCAAAGGGCTTACAGGAAAGAGCAGGAGTCTTGAGCATGGAAATCAACAAGCCTATCTCCATCCCCGGTGTCCTCTGGGTGAAATCGACAGTCACCTTACCCGACAAAAGTCTGCCCCTGACCATGAGGGATTGGCATTCGGTCCCTCCCTGATGGCCAGGGGAGATTGTTAGGAGCCTTGAGTGACACACCTAATGTTCCCTAAATGCGTCCGAAAGGAAGGGGGAGGAAGAACAGACGGAAGAGGAAAGGGAAGAGGCACCGCCGCAACCCAGAGCAGGTCCCGCTCGCAAGGAGATCCTTTCTCGAGAAGTGAGCCGTCAGTGTCGCTGCTCTGAGAGTCTGGAACACCGAAAAGCAATTTTCATCACCTCGCAAATATAGCTCTAAAGAATCAAACGCTTAAACCGTCTCTTACAAAGGAAACTCTCCTTTGAATGGATTCCAGAAAAGCATGAAATGCTGTTGATAAGGCTGTGCCAATTTGTAAAGCGTACCACAATCTCCAGCTCACGTTCCCCCCCTCTTTTTGTTCTTTTTCTTTAAAAAAAAATATTTTTTTCCCCCTAAGCTTTGTGAGCCCGAGAGCCTACAATGACAACACCACTACCAAGTATTTACAAAGCTCTAGCCTCTCCCACACACACAACAAGGGGGCCGGCCGGTTGAAGCATTTGATTTATTCCTCAGAAATCATGTCAAAATAGCTTTTGCAAAGGCAGAGTAAAGATTTTTGACGGAGAGCTCCGGTAGGGAGGTGTAAGCTAACTCACAAAGTTTCTCGCCCTTCCCCACCATTGTGTTCCGGATTAATTATAGGTTTGCTGGAATCTCACACTGCACGAGAATGTTTACCCACCAGGACGGGGCTGGCTGATTGGCTTTTTTTCGACTAAAGTAAACTTTTAACCAGTGAAGCCTGAACAATCTTACTGTCTTGCTTACCGGTTGTTGTAGGTATTTTTCCTCCTCCGTGTTGACCAATTATTTTCAATTAGACTTATAATTGCATTGTATAGTTAAAAGCCCCAATTAATATCTTTAGAGCAACAAAGCTAAGTGGTATTTAGTGGAAATTTTATATTTAGCTGTCAAAAATAATCATGGCTTACATGTGCGGAGCACCTTTCATCCTGAAGGGTACCAAAGTGCTATTACAAATTTCCTACGCTCCTTTACTAATTATAGGTCAGAACCACTCACCCCAGCAACTATGACATCCAGTTGTGAAGGTGAGGGTGGTGACGGACTCAGGTGGCAGTGTTTAAGAAACATTTTGAAAGTCTCTCACTTAACTGGAACGGGGAGAGAAATGCAGCCAGCAGAACGGAGCGTTCTGGGGATTACCGCAATCTGGTTCTCCTACCTCTGCTCCCTCCAGGAGAGAGGTACAGCGAGTTGCATAAAGGATTTACATGTGAACCCTCAACCCCCTTTTCAGGGACGAGAAGGGTGATCCCAGGATACCGTGGCAAGACTGTGATTTCTTGCCTTCCAACCACGAAAGCAAATTCATCACCGCCCGTCGGCGTCGCCAGCCTCTGACGGGCCATCCATCATGGGGGAGGCACTCCCTCGTCCTCACTCAGGAGCGTGTGGCCGGCTGGCTTCCGCAGAACCTGAGATGCCAACCGTGCGCACTAGCCAGGGAAATCTTGAGTGTTCCCTTCACAGACCTTAAGACACGCTTGAACAGGGGAGGCAGGAGTGGGAATGGGGGGGTACAGGCAACACACCCAAGTGTGTTGAGAGTAGATAAAAGGGCTGAAGTGTGAATGTGGTCTTACATAGGCTAATATTCCCACTGATGAAAATGAACGTGACCCCTGCGGGCCAGTCGCTGAGGTCTGGCACCTGGTTTCAGAGACAAGTTATACATGTATTATTTGACAAACACATGAGTCCCTTCTAGACGCTCAATACTGATTCCATCCCCGGGAAAAGAGGAGGAAACACAACACCCAGAAACCACTGCCTTCAGACATGCCCGGATGGCAAATGATGGAGACCCCCAGGAAAGCCAGTGCCTCCCTCCATAGAGGTTTTGGTCCAGTGTGGCGCGCACACTGGTCCCAGATTCCCACGGGTTCATGGTTCCTTCAAAAGAACTGAATGCGGTGAAGGGGAAGTGCCTGATGTGAAGCGATCCCAAAACAGGAGCAGACAACCGATGAGGCGATAGCGGTTGTGGAATTGCAGGAGTAGCCGAGAGGAATGCCAGCTGACCAGAAGGAGTCGGTTAGAAAAGAAAGAACAAACGGCACCTTAGGGAGAATTTTTCCAGAACCTGCAGAGGAAAGATTTGATAAAGAGGAGTTGGGCAAGAATCCCGGGGAAGAGGCAGCCTCTCATTCTTGGCTCAGGTGACTGTTTCCATCTGCAACCAACTGGTGAGGAGGGTAGGGAGAGGCAAGCGAGGAATGATCTGGAATGCCAGGACCACGGCAAAGGGGCGGGGGTGTGGGGGACCCAACATGGGAACGAATCAACCCCTTAGCGTTGGCACACAGACATTGTTTCCCTGAACTCAAGTACCTAAAATGGGCTGACTAAGCCTGTTGTGATGGAGGGACACCAGAGAGAAAAAAGAGAGTGGTCATAAAAGAGGCTTCTTTAAAAACAAATAAACAAACAAAAACAGGTTTGAGGGGAAGAGAGGAAAAGAAAATTGTATTCTTTCCAAAAGGCACCCCAGGAGCCTTCTGCTGGTGAGGAAGGAGTCCATTTCCTCTCTGTGCTAGAAAACAGAAACTATGGGGTAGGGAACAGGAAGCCCAAGCCGAAAACCAGGCACGGCTCCGGGAATTCCCATAGTGCCTGTCTCCATCCGTGAGGTAGCGCCCGCAATCGCATGGCGTCCAGAGACCCAGCTCGTTCTCCATCATGGCGGCGGTGGCTTTGCCGTACTGACCACAGGAAAGGTCAGGAATCAGGATATTTGAAGTAGTTGAAGTAGGAGTCTCATCTTTGCTGATATCTGAGTTATTCCTATTAATGACAGCATTGCTCTTCCCTAGTTACCTTTAACTTTTCTTACTCTCCATGAATAGAAACTTCTAGCAATGGTCATTTTTGGCTGAAAACGATCTTTCCTCCTACCATTCCTTGTAGCTCAAAACTTCATGTCCTAATGTACCTGGTCAGGCAGACAAACAAAGGTAAACAAAGTCTGCTATCTAGAGTGACTCATGGCAAAGGAAGCCCTGGCCTGAGGCTCATTCCTTTGTGGACAATCCCTGCAGGCCTATTACTTCAAAGGGTTCCATCTTGCCCCCTTTCAATGATGTTGCTAGTGGGAAGGATAGTCTACTTCACATAAAAATGGTTCAGATCCTAAAATAGTAAGGACATTTGACTCCACAATGAGTTGCATGATAACTTCTAAAGATTCAGAGTCCTAACAAATGTATTAGCAGGTATCTTCACCGCATCTCTACAAAGTGGAGAAGAAATGGGTGTTTTCTTTCTAATGTAGAGATAGAAAAATTAGACTCAAAACTTGGCCGTTGGTCACCCTCTCACTCTTTGAGCCCAAAGCTCTGACCTAACGTAATGATAATGACAAGAGTAATAACACAGCAGGCACTGGGGCTAAGTTCTTGTATAAAGTAGCTCCTTGGATCATCACAAGGACCACAGGAAGGCAACACCATCATGAGGTTCCTTGGCTGACGCTCAGGGGGTTGAAGCCAGAAAATGTGGGCATCACCATTGTTGCTAAGCTGCCTTGTTCCGGCACCCAGTACTTTCACTCGTGTATTACACAAGCATTTACTTAAAAATATAATAAGCCGACACAATTTGGTTCAAGTGATGGGTTAAAAAAACAAAACAAAACAGAACAGCTTTTCACTCATACTCTCATTCTCTAGAGAAAAATGACCCCAACAAAATGGCAGCCTCTAGACGAAAAATACACAGGAAAGCTGTGGTAGGGCAGGGTGGGGTGGGGAGCAAATTTGATTTTCATCCAAAGGCAGAGACAGAAGAGAAGGGTATGAAGTGAGGAGGAAGAGGAAGGGGAGCTGAAAAGAGCTCCGAAGCAAAAATAGAGACAGGAATTGTGAGGGGGGTTGGCGTGGAGGTGGTACCACGGGGAACCCGAGCTCCCAGCGCCTCACGGGATGACGGCACAAAGATGCCCACACAGAGGCTGGGAGACAAGAGCATTTTCTTCCTCAGCTTGAGACGTCCTGAAGTTTGCTTGCTCCTCTTAATGCTTCTGCCAACTGGACCCTCCATGCAAGCCGGTCAAACCCCTGGACATGGTGCCCCCGGTCAGATGTTAACTGTTTCTGACAAAACATGGCCCCAATTTCAGTTTGTTTCTGGATTTAGGGTTGGCTTATGATTAGTGTGACGTACCTGGACAGCACTCGTTTTGAATTTGGAATGCTCTTAACCCCTGACAATATTCTCCACACCCCCTTCAGGCAACCATTCCCCCCAGACCCTACTTTCCCTCTTCCCTTCTTCCCGCTTTCTTTCCCTTGAAATGTCTCTCCCCTGTCTCCAAGTCCCTATTTCCTTCCTGGTAAGTCACAGCTGAAAATTGTCCTGTAATTCCAATTTCTAAACAACTCAGCGGCTCAGCAATGCTCCTTGTGTAATTCTGAATATTGGGCTCTAGGCAAAATAACCGAGTGTAAGACAAGGCGAGGGGGGAGAGCGGTGCCCTGAAGGAATTTAGGTAGGGAGATAAAACATAAAAAGTAACTCTGGAATTTTAGGAGAAAAATGCCTCTGAGCTTATTGTCCCTCAACAGCCACATTCATAGTATCATTGCCTCTTACTTACTCCTTTCAATTAAACCCCATTTAACCTAACATTAAACACCCAAGAAAAATCCTGAACATTCCCCCACTGGCCCAACTGCAGTCTCCAACCCCTACCCAACCCTGTCCCAATGATCACCAAACATTTTGCTTGATTCTTCGCTTCTTTCTGCACCTACGTATCCGAAACCTAAAACGAGGCTCATTTCAGCGTGCATCCAGCTTGGAAAGCTTCTTCCTCACAGAGACATTTGCAGACTAATTAGGTAATGTTGTTAAAGCAATTCAAAAATCCTTAAATTATATAATCCCTGGTTACTTTTCCTTTAATCTCCTTAAATTACTCTAATTTTACGTTTTTCCTCAGTGGATTGTATTACCCAGAACTTCTAATGGTAGGTCTTCGAAATCATCCCGGTAGCAATGGTGTTTTTCATTTAAAGGTCACAGTGGGCTCTCATTTATGTGAACGCTTGGAGGATTTTTCTTCCCTCTCCCTTAAAAAAAAAGTTCCTAGAGAATATATTGCTTTCCTGCTTTCATGGGGTCTCAGTGACAGTCAGTGTTAGTGACCAGCTACCAGGTCGGCTTTCCAAACAAGTTTGTTTTTGTTGTTTTCCAATCCTGAACTGAAACCTACAAGGGTTATCACCAAATCTGTGCACGCAGATGGCAGAAAACATTACATTGTCCTGGAGATTACATCAGACAACCTCTCCTCCTTTTCTGTCTGTGGCTTATCATAGCTCAGGTGAGCGACGGGGCACTGAGACAAAGGAGAAAGGGCATCAACTGTTTGGGAAGATCACCAACAAGAAGATTTTTAGGTAAGCTTCACCTGAGAACCACCGCGTAGACATTATGGAACCCTAAGAGTGGACGTATCGGCATCAGTATTCAAAGACTGTTCCAAGAAACCTAGCAAATCTCCACTGGAGAGTCAAGGAGAGCCTGACTCTGCCATCAAGAGCTGAGCCACCATGGGCTTGTCACTCGATTTCCATTGGCTTTACTTAATCTTCCTGATAACAGTCCTAAAGACGATAATCGTTGAAATCTTTTCTGGCTCGAAAAGAGACTGTTATGAATAAAGCTTCCAGAGAACAAGATATTCATAAATGGGACATGAGTAATTCATTTCAGAGAGATTTTAGTTCCCTCTAGGCAATTAGGAAAAGTTTCAGCTGCAATATCAAACAATTTTTAAATGGGTTTTTTAAACTCCAAGTCCCCAGATCATACACTGGGACAAGGTTCTTTTTCATAAAATCCAAACTAGGCTGAGGAACTGAGTTTGGTGAATTTTATGTGGACCAGAACATTTGTAATATCATGTCAGTAAATATAACTTTGGAGTGAAAGTTTGAAGGGCTCCAAATACAGAACCCAACCAGGCCTTCGGGTTAACAACCCCAAGAGAGCAAAGTGCTAATGTTCAAGGTAAATATTCTCCCCTGCCTTCCTTCCTTCCTCCCTCTCTCTTTCCTTTTTTCCTCCTCCCCTCACCCCATTTTTTTGCCTTAACATTGGTGTATTTAAGTCCATGAACTCATACAGGCAAAAGATCAGAGATAAAATCACCCAGAACCAACATGAGACTCTCACTGTCTGTGATGCTATTCAGTATGGTAGCCCCTGGCCACACATGGGCATTTATATTTATATTTAAACTAATGAAAATTAGCTTAGAATGTTAAATCGAGTTCCTCGGTGTACTAGCCACACCTTGAGTACCTATATTAAAAAGACACAACTGGCCACTTGCTACCATGTTGGACAATGGAGATGGAGAATGATTTCGTCATGACAGAGTTCTGTTGAACACTGACACATGGCTGCCAGTTTGAAGGTTTAAGAAGTTTCCCTCAGAAAGTTCTTTTTGCTTTTGTTTTGGGGGAGAGACAAGCTCTAAAGTCAGGCTGCCTGAATTCAAGCACAAATACCACCACCAGCTTAGCTATCTTGGTATTTATCACCTAAGTGCTCTAAGTGTGTTCACCCCTTAGCGAACTAGAAATGGTCATCATACATGGCTTCTACTGACCTTCTGGGGTTAAATGAGATAATACTCCCCATGAGATAATACTCAATGCCCAGGAGCTAGTAAGCACCCAGGAAGTGTCAGGTATTGTTTTAATATTGACCTTTAGAGTAAAAAAATGACCCTTGTTCCTTTCAGAATGAAAAGGCCCAGTGTTTTCTGTCAAAACACTACTCTGTCTTCATGCAGAGACTATCTGAGAATTTTTCCTATAGAGGAAAGTCTTTCTCATTCCTTGTCCTTCTTCAACACCTCCTACTTTCCATCGACTCCCTATGCAGAATCTTAAAAATCCTGGTTTGGGCCTTTAAGTTATTTATAATTTGCAGATATAGGACTGAGGGCAGAGAGCTCACACATAATCATATCTAATTATCTACCCGATGACTGAAAACCTATGATCAGCTTTTTGCTCAGGCAAGTTCTAGAACTTACCTCAAAAACATTATATGATACATGGGAGAAATAAATCTTAAAATAGAAGGTCAATCCATTTTTGGCATTCTTCTCAGGCATACCCTCTCTCCAGTGAAATGCATTCAAGGGGTATGATATTACATGATATTACAAATGTTCTGGTCCACTAATATTTCCAAGAGTTTTGAGGTATGGACTCTTGCTAGATACACTGAAACCATGGACTTACATGGTGTCTATTCTAAATGTCCACTCACTTCGTAACCATATTCTCTGCCTACCAAGCAGTTCAGCTAACCTCTCAGTGAGAATCTGGCCAAGCAGGAGCCCTGCTCCCGGCTTCCTGAGTTCCTAGAAGAAGGTGTCCCTCCATAGTCCCAACTGCACAATGTGGACAGCCCCAGAGCCCACACCCACAGTGACACTGGAGTGTCCACACTCTGCATAAGTGAGTGAACTGTGGGCAGAGGGCAGACTGGGAAGACCTGCATCTCGAACTCAGGCTCAGCCACAAACATTCTGACCTAGAGTACCTTGTTCTTTTCTCTGAAAAGTAAAGGAATGAAACTAGATAATCTCTCGAGCCCCTCAGGCAAGCTATTGTTTCCATGGCAAGATTCAAGTTACACAGGATCTCAAATTGCTGCTCTTTTTGGTGGAGAATTTTGGGTGAATGGAAAGACAAATCCATTAAAGCACAAAATCCAAACACCACATGACATCAACACCTAGGAAGGAGGCTCCCACTCTCCACTCTTGTTCTAAGCCCTCTCATGGCTCCATCATGGGCAGAACACCCCCACTTCTTTGGTGGGCCAGTGGCCCCTATATACACATCCCAGAACCCTCACTTAAATCTTGTATTATGCATTAAGTAGTAAACAGCTGAGAAATAAAAGACATCGCTTTTATAAAGTAAGAACCAAACCAAATTCTTTAGCTAAAAAGATTATGAATACCATCCCAAGTAGTTAGGAAAAAGAGCTCAAGAAGATGAGTGCCTTTCTCCAAAATCTTATTCCCTGAACTTATTCTACTTTATCTAATACGTTTTTCCCTTTCCTTCACCTCCTTAAATTGTAGACAGAGGAAATCACTGGGTTATTTTTTTTTTTAACAGTGCTCTTTTTCATAAAAAATATTCTTCTTTTCATTGTTCTCCCCATTAAGAGACAGTTTCTTCACACATTCCCATGAATGCAGAGTATAATTGTTTTTGAGAAGTTGCACGTTGGCAGAAGGGTAGAGAAGAACTTTAGGTTCACTAACTAATTGTCACCTATGCCAGTGTAAACAGTTTCTTTGACGACAGTCTTAATTTTCAGGTTCCTTCATCATCCACCCACTCAATATAGTACAAAAACAAGATAAGTAATGACTAAAAGAAAAATTTTTAAAAATCTGCCAAATGGTTCATTGGTTGACCATCACATACTAGAACAGATTGTCATCTGCCTTGGTCTTTGCCAGACACTAGAGGACTCTTGTTGGCTTGTGAAAGAGGCAGAAGCCACTGCCAGAAACTACAAGTCCCAGCATGCACTGGTCCACACAGATCAAAGGGACATAATTGGAGATGATGATATCTTCATTTTAATTAAAAGAATTTTCTTATCTTCAAAGAGCTTTTCAAATACTCCCAGCACTTCTTAAGACCCATACCATTATAAATCCAATTTAAAGATGGATAAGAAGGGGGAGGGGTCGATGTGATTGGACTTGACACTAAATGTTGCCCATCGTGGGAAGCTGCTGGACCCCACAATTGTTCACAAGGTTCACATTCTCCTGGGGTTTTAGTTGCCAAATGAAACCCAAGAGCTTTGGTAAACATTGCTTTGCCATGTAATCAATTACTTTCTGGGAAAAACAATCCAGATGGTAGGAAACCCTGTTCTTCAAATCTGATTCTTCAGATCCCAGGGTCTCAGTGTTACCCTACTAGGGGTGACAGTTTATGACTGGAAACAAGAAAAAAGCTTTTAAGTTAGAGCTACATTGAAAGAGCCCAACAGTAGGAAAACGGGAATGATCGAGAATGCTACAAGCTAGAGAGAGAAATTGCTAATCCCCAGCAACCACAATAGGGGCTGCCTGAAGTTAGCCACCAAAACTTACTCCTCACCAGCCATTACTAGAACCAAAGCATTTCCCGACATAGACTATTTGCTTTGCCCAGTGAGGTGAGATGGCGTCACATTTACCCTTCCATAGGTCATCCGTTCTTCAGTTCTTCATAATGATACAAGGTTAAAGGCACCCAGAAAAGATCCACCAGGAACCGCCCAGAAGAGACCCACCAGGAACAGTGCCCTGGCATCAACACCCTGCTTATTACCTAACAAATCCACTCACCGTGGGCATGAAGTCCTTAATTCCCCACACCCTTCCTCGCGTTTTCTCTGTATTTTTTTTTTCCCTGATTCGGTTATCACTAAAATACACATTTTAATTGAATAATGCGAGATTCAAACTTCCACAGCTTTGAACATTTCAGTAAACACTTCTCCCCACTTACCTACAGCAATGCCACAAATCCTTGCAGAAAATTGAGGGCAGTGCTGACAGCTTCTCAGTGAGAACTTTTTAAAACTTATAAATGAATTTTCACTATAAGCTACTCAGCCCAAGTTCAGTTTTTCTCTTTTTTCTACTCTTCTGTGTCAACTCCCTACACTACTTTCTATCCCTTCATCTTTTCCTTTGTGATTCTAGGCCACCCATAGGCTCAGGGGCAAGCTGGAGCATCATGGCTTTGCTGTGGGGCCTCTTCCTTTAAAAGGTCAAGCATCAAAATCAAATCAAATCAAATCAAATAAATAAAAATAAAAGGTCAAGCATCAAGGTTAACTCTGTCTACTTCCCTCCTGCCATCAAGTACATTAACTTACCTTGCCTTTCTCTCTAGTTTCCTGTAAGATGTTCACATGTAACTTCTCTTAACCACAGAGCTTTGGCTTCTCCTCAGACTTGGTCCAGACCTTCACAGTGTCTCAAAGACATTGATCATCATTTCCTCCAGGGAAAGGCCTTTCCTTCCTAGGCTTTCACGTTCTCGTGGTTGTTTGCTTTCATGCAATTATCATTTCCAATGCATTAACATTTTATTTGAGGGTCCCTTCCAAACTCATTCACCTTCTAAGGTTTTCTTATAGAGATTGCGAGGTGAGAACAAGAAACAATAGTTTAAAGTTGAATACAGAATTGCATTGTTAGGGAGCAAAATTAATCCATACCCAAAAGAGTTTCTGACTAAGCCAGTTGTCTCCACGGGGTGATAGCAGAGTCAAGAAGACTGATCAGAATGCGGGAAACTTTTTAGAGGGAAAGGTCTTTTGTTTGGCACCCACAAACTGAATCCACGATCCCAGCAAACATTGCAAAACTGTGTGTCCTTTGGTTATAAGCAGAGGGTGAATGAGAAGATCATCGGAAGCCTTGCACCCATCACAGCTAGAGGAGGGAAAAACACATTTCAGAACACATCCCTCTGTGTGCTCTTTCACTTGTAGAAGTTTATACGTGTAAGTTACTTTGGAGAATAAACTGCATCAGAACATTGTATCTCTAATTACTGTGAGTCGATCCAAAGCTCTTGTTGATTCAAAAGCTGGAAAGAAAACGACCAGAAGACTTTTCAAGTGCCTACCGACTTGAAAGTTGATGTCTGCTCAGGTCTTGTGGACTATGATATGATCATGATTAACATTTAGGGGCTACAGATTTAGTGCTAGTCAGCATACTATGCACCTGCACAATTGCATTTAATCTTCGCAGTACAATGACTATTCTGCAAAGCTGATGAGTTAACAGAACCAAAGTCCTTCATTCACATCCTACGATACAGGAAATGCCCGTCCACCCCTATCCTAAATAGCTCGGGGCCCGTATGCCAGTGTGCTTGAGTTCCTAAGAGGTACAGAGAGATTAAACTCTGACAAAGTATGGTTAAAAGAAAATGAGGATGTTTGGCCCGACTCCAGGAAGATCTGACCGTGTCTTAAAATGTCTTTTCAACTGCCATGTGCCAAAGGGATCCTCTTTGTGTTGTATGGCCCCAAGAAGAGAGCTCAAGTCACTAGAGGTATCCACACTGATGCTGAATTGTATTAAATAATAATTACTCAACAAAGATAAATTAAGTGCTTAAGGACTTTGCCAAGCGCTGGTAATAGGATGAACTAGATACAAATGAGCGTACAGTGAGAATTGAAGAATTTGTTGTGGTATGTTGAGATAATAGGGACTTAGACGAGGCATTCAGAGAACACAAAGAATGGTCAAGACTGCAGCTCAAAGTTAAAGGATGAGGGGAACAGCGGGGAAATGAGACAGAAGGCTTCCTGGGGAGATGGGGCCTGACCTGAATCCCAGAGAATGAGTTAGTGAGAGGCTGAAGTGGGAGGGACACACCAGGCTGGTCACAGGATAACCAAGCCTCCAGAGATAGAGCGATTACAGAAGTGATTCACACATAGGATGAGTGGTTCGACATGTTGACATCTCTCGCCTGATTTTGATTCTACAACTTCTAAAACTGACTAAGAAATCCATCACCAGTGGCCGAACTGATTCACACAGCCGGCTTTCCCTTATCTCTGAAGAAGGAAGGGAGTCGCTTCAGGAAGCTGGGTATGGCCCAGAACAAACATCCAATTCCCTCAGGAGAGAACGGAGTGAAGTCAGTAGAGACCCCAACTCCAAAACCGGGCCAGCCAGTGGACCTGAGAGGGAACCATTTACACAAGAGAAGAGGGGACACCTGAGAAGCAGGTATGAGAAAAGAAATCACACAGATGCAAGAGAAAAAAGTAATCAGCTTGTCTAACCCAAATATTATGAAAACAGGGTCCAGAGAAATACGACGCCTCGCCCAAGACCTCGTGGCTATCTGAAAAGAGGGTGCGCAGTGTTCAACCCAGGGGGATTTCCATTGTATCTTGTGGTTTCGTTCGCTTTTTCACCCTCATACAAAAATTTCTATTTATGCTTCTTTGAATTTTCTTCTCCAGGGACCAGGATGGTGATTATTTGTTTGGATTTAAAAGATGTTACCTTTTACACACCATAAAAGACTCTCACAAAACAAACTGAGGATTGCGGGGGAGGGGCGGGGAAGAGGGAGAGGGTGGTGGGGTTATGGACATTGGGGAGGGTATGTGCTATGGTGAGTGCTGTGAAGTGTGTAAACCTGGTGATTCACAGACCTGTACCCCTGGGGCTAATAATACATTGTATGTTAATAAAAATTTTTTTTTCATTAAAAAAAAATGTCTATACTACCCCCAAAAAACAAAAAACAGACAAACAAACAAACAAATAAAAAGCCCACAATTGTTTGTCAAGTAAAGGTACACAACTATTAAAAAGAAAAAAATAAAAAGATTTTACCTTTTATAGCTCTTCCTGGCATTGGAGGCTACCTATGGGGGAAAGAGTATGGAGATAGTGGTGAGCAAGTGATGATGCCAACCAGGGTTTTAAAATAGATTTTCACACAGCAAATCTTTGGTGAGAACAACACCACGTTGACCACATGACCACAATTAGTTGCACTCAGTTGCCTGAAGAGGGTTAGTGCACAGATCATATAATTAGCTTTATGGTTTTCTCAATGTATGACTTTATTTAAAAGTAATAAATACTTTTTTTTTAAACCACTCAGCAAAAAAGATGACAACTACCCTGCCATGACATTTTTCTAGTTTTTATTTTCTGTTCGTATTTGGTTCAAAGAACAGATTTGTTTTACATAAACTCACCAGCAGGTAGAAACTGGTAAGTGACATTGAAGAAGAGATTCAATGAAACTTTCACGGGTTTGAAAGTCAATGGGCATGCCTCAATAAATAAGGAAGTCAGTGGTTTTCTGGCATAAAACTACCTTGTGCAATTCAACAGGGATAAAGTCTAGCTGATGGACAGACAAAATTGGTGATATGTAAGCTTCCAAATCACCACCTGCATCCCAGGGACAAGTATCAATGGGGAACCCAAGGGAAGGTGCCTCACCAGATCTTAAATCACAGTAAGAATTACTATATAAACTTCTTAGTCTTACTCATTGAATTTACTATGTATCCAAGTGCCCTAAAGGAAAAGATTCAGTAAGAGTGTGGCACCTAAAATTCTTTTTGACAAATATGATCCACACTAATGATTTAGTAAACTATTGAACATAAAGGTTATTCCAGATTAATAAAAATGTCAAATGACACTGTCAAACTAACCTAAAAGTGCAGACTTTGGGATGCCTGGGTGGCTCTGTCCGCTGAGTAGCCGACTCTTGGTTTGGCCTCAGGTCATGATTTCAGGGTTGTAAGATTGAGCCCCTCAAGGGGCTCTGCACTTAACTGGGAGTCTGTTTGGGCTTCTCTCCCTCTCCTTTGCCCCCTCCCAAAACTCACATATTTCTCTCTCTTTCTGTCTCAAACAAATAAATAAATCTTTTTTATTTATCGTTTTTAGTACAGACTTCATATTTGGTGAAACTGTGTCAAAAGTTTCCTTTTATATAGAAGGAGGCCTTTTCAATTTTCTAAAATACCTGGCTTCTTTAAAAATAGCTTTACTTTAAGGCTAATTACTAAAGGCTAATCATTTCTCCCAAGCATTAAAAATCAAAACACAGATTCTCATATTTTCTCAAGAGCAATATTTTCCCTTTGTTTCTGCTTTTATTGAGATATACTTGACATAGGCCATTGTGTACATATAAGGTTCCAACATGATGATTTGATACATATATTTATTCTGAAAAGATCATGACAATAGGGTAAACTAACACTACGATTACCTCACATAATTACCATTTGTGTGTGTGTAGTAGGAACATTAAAGATCTCTCTCTTAACAACTTTCCAGTATATGTTACATTGTTAACTGTAGTCACCATGCTGAACATTGGGTCTCCAGAGTTTATTCATCTTCCAACTACAAATTTGTACCCTTTGAAAAAGATATACTTATTTCCCCCACTTCTCCCATCCCTGGCAACCAACAGTCTACTCTTTGTGTCCATGAATCTAGTCTTTTTTAGATCAAATGGTTTGAGGACAGGAAATAGAAGAGCCAGCAGAACATTAAGAAGCAGGTTGTAGGGGCACCTGGGTGCCTCAGTGGGTTAAAGCCTCTGCCTTTGGCTCCCATCATGATCCCAGGGTCCTGGGATTGAGTCCCACATCTGGCTCTCTGCTCAGCAGGGAGCCTGTTCCTCCTCTCTCTCTGCCTGCCTCTCTGCCTGCTTGTCATCTCTCTCTGTCAAATAAATAAATAAAATCTTAAAGAGAAGGAAGAGGAGGAGGAGGGAGAGGAGGAAGGGGAGGGGGAGGGGGAGGAGGAGGAGGAGTTTGTTGTACAAAGTGCCGGTCCTGCTCTAAAGTCATGGTCAACAAGCCAAAATATTCATTTCATTATTGGTCTACACCCATGCATTCTAACATTATTAAGTTGTCTATTTTTATTTTTATCTTAAAAGGAAAGATTCAGCCATGTGGAGATAATCCTATCAGTTTGAACTTTTTATGCTTATCCTCTCAAGGTAAGTTTACATGTGTCTTCATTGACCTTAAGTACCCATTGTGTTTCTCACTTGCCCATAGTTCAAGAAAAAATTAACCATTCTCAACATTCACACAGTTTCATAAATGAATTTGTTTATTTACCCTCAAGAGATGGTTTATCACCCATTTGTTCAAAAAAATATTTACTAAGTACTTAGTAGGTGTCAGGGACCATTCTAGGCAAATGGGATAGAGCACCCAACTACAGATACAAAAATATGTGTCTTCAAAGAATGTATATTCTAGTGACAAATGATAAAACTGGTAAATAAATAAGAATATGGGGGTGCCTGGGTGGCTCAGTGGGTTAAAGCCTCTGCCTTCGGCTCAGGTCATGATCCCAGGGTCCTGGGATGGAGCCCCGCATCGGGCTCCTTGCTCAGCAGGGAGCCTGCTTCCTCCTCTCTCTCTCTGCCTGCCTCTCTGCCTACTTGTGATCTCTGTTAAATAAATAAATAAAATATTTAGAAAAAAAAAGAATATGGTGTTTTAGAAGATGACGAGTGCTCTGGAGTTCAAGGGATTGAGACAGTCAGAGGATGTGTGTGTTGGGGAAAGAGAGTTGGAAGTTTAAACAGGGGATTCAGGACGGACCTCATTGAGAAGATGACATAATATGGAGGTGTTAAAGTTGACCATGTAGATACCTAAGGGAGAATGTTTTAAATGTCCTAAGCAAACAGAACAGCTAGTGCAAAGGCCCAGAGATAGAAACATGCCTGGCATGTTTGAGGAATCCCAGGAACACTTGATTGGCTATAGCAGAGTGTGAGACACTGAGGAGGAGATGAAGCCAAGCTGGTAAGGAGGGTTGGGGTGGATCTTGTGGAGTCTTAAAGAACACCACTGGGATTTCTACATTCCACTCTGAGTGAAATGGGGAGCTGTGGAACAGAAAATGACATGACCTAGATGATAACGTTGCAAAGGTCGTTTAATTACTGTGTTGAGAGTAGACTCTAGGGAGCAAAACTTGAAGCAGGAAGACCACTTAGAAGACTATTACAGTAAACCAAGCAAGAAGTAGAAAGGACTTGCACCAGGATGTTACACTGGGGGAGTGAGAAGTACCTGGATTCCGAATAAGTTTTCATGGCAGGATGATCTCACATACCAACCGTTGAGTCTGAAGAGAGAGGAGAGCCAAGAATGAATACGCATTTTTGACTTGAGCAATGGAAAGGATCAGCAGCTTTTTGTGTTGAGAAGATTCAGTTTGAGTGGGGGTTAGGGAAATGACTAGAAGTTTAATTAAAGAAATGCTACACTTGATATATCTCTACACACATCCACAGGCAGAAGTCAAATTCGTAGTTGAACTTGAATCTAAAGTTCAGAAGAGAGGTCTGTGTGGAACATATAGATATGGGTGTCATCAGCATTTACATCATATTTAAAACCATGGGACTGTATGGGATTCATATGAAGGGAGTGTCGAGACAGAAGAAAGGGGACTAAGGAATGATCTCTGGGACACACCACAGTTGAAATTTTGGGGTGAAGAAGGGAAGCCATCCAAGGAGAGCAGGAAGGAGCAATAATGAAACAGAAGGGAAACCAATGTGGTGTCCTGAAAGCTAAGTGACAGAGTGAAGTCTTCTGGGGAGTGGGAAGGCCTGAGGGGCAGGCATGGAGGTCATGGGGCATCTTGATAAGAGCAGCCATTACAGAAAGGCAAAAGCAAAGAAAGGGACACAGTGGGTCTGGTTAGACAAAAGCAAAGGTAATTAGTTCCTCTATAGCAACAATTCTCAAACTTTCTAGTCTCGGGACCCCTTTACACTCCTAACCATTCTTGAGGATCCCAGTGTGCTTTTCATGGTATGGGCTGCACTTATCGACACTCCTCTATTAGAAATCTGAAGTGAGGAATGATTAGAACACAAAAGTGCACAAGCTCATGTTGCTTTAGCCACTGGAGTGATGACGCCATCACACATTGTGTAGCTTCCGGGAGCCTCCACTCTGCACTGGTGAGAGAAAGAGCATGAGAGGTGAAAATGTTTTAAGACTATTATGAAAATGATTCTCACCTCGTGGACCTCCTGAGGTCCCATGGGATCCAGGCCTCCTGTTGAAACCACTAGCAAGCATGAAAGGAAAGCACAGGATTGAGGATCCAGGGGGGTGATGAGGAGGTGACCGTCTGTGAACATCCCCTGTTCCCAGGAGTGAACACAGCCATCATGAGAGCGAGGGTGGGGGCTGGGAAGAGAACTGGGGGCTGGAGGAAAGGAGAAATGGGAAAGTAATCTAGAACAGGAGTAAGTACTGGGATGACTACAAGAGGTAGGAGGGAATGTTGTGTTGCTGGGTTTAGTTGTTTCAGTTTTTGGTGGTGGCGTATCGTGATGTGTTTGTGCATATGTAATTAAGAGAGACAGAGAAAGACACGTCCACCCAAACTTGTGTTCAATACATATATGTTGGTGACAAGAATGTGCCTCAACCTGACCTGGGGGCCTGGGAGGCTCAGTTGGTTAAGCCCCTGCCTTTGGCTCATATCGGGATCCCAATGTCCTGGGATCAAGTCCTGCATCAGGCTTCCAACTCAGTGGGGAGTCCGCTTCTCCCTCTCCCTCTGTGCTCTCTCTCTCTCAAGTAAATAAATAAAATCTTAAAAAAAAAAATACATCTCAACCAGATTATTACACTTTGCTTCTATGGGTCACAAAGCAAAATTGTAAGGCTATTGTTATGTATTCATTTATTTGTGAAGTCATTATAGAACACCCACCATATACCAAGGCACCAGGCTTTGGGAATTTAAGACTGAATAGGCATGGAGTCATTTGACCAGTGGGGCTCGTATTCTTATGTGAGCTGCACATGCTAAGATCTACTTTGTTCCAGAATTTCCCTGATATACGAAGTAAGAATGTGATTTCTGCCCTTCTATCCAGGTCCTAGGTAAGTTGAGATTATTTGCTTCAGTTCTGACTTCCATGCTTGCAATAACATACCAAAGCCTTCTGAAGACAAAATAATTAGCACACCATCACTTAAACATGCACTTCCTTCTTTCCCAGTCTTTAACGTTCTCTCTGCTTGGCCATTTTGTTTGTGCAGTGAATATAGAAATATTTTAACCCATCATAAGTGGAGGCAAAGCTGTGCAATTTTAAAAAATACAATAACTGGGGGGAGGGGGCACCAGGGTGGCTCAGTCCGTTAAGCTTCTGACTCTTGATTTCAGCTCAGGGCATGATCTCCGGGTTGTGGGATCCATCTCCACATCTAGTTCCAGGCTCAGCGTGGACTCGGCTTGTCTCTCTCCATCTGATCCTCCTCCTGCTCACTTTCTCTCTAGAATCAATCAATCAATCAAACAATGGCAGCAGAGAAGAAGAGTATAGATTTGCTGGTATTGTCACCTAAATATACCTTCATGTTCGCCGGTATTGGGTCAAAAATATATTTGGGAAGAGGCATTACTTTGATAACTGGGAAGCCCTTGTCTAGTCCCCCCAAAATCTAGATGCCAAGAAAATGAGCGTTTCCCCTTAGGGTGAACATTTTTTTGTCTTCTGGATAAATTGTAACCCAGTATTCTGGGTTCCGGAGACAGAACAGGATGACTACAACAGATCCCATTTTATAATTCCTGAAGCAGTGAAACTTCAGCTTTCCCCTACTGGACATTTGGAGAGAAGAAGGAGAAAAATCAAGAAATGACAACTCAGGGGTGCCTGGGTGGCTCAGTGGGTTAAGCCGCTGCCTTCAGCTCAGGTCATGATCTCAGGGTCCTGGGATCGAGCCCCGCATCGGGCTCTCTGCTCAGCAGGGAGCCTGCTTCCCTCTCTCTCTCCTTCTCTCTCTCTGCCTGCCTCTCTGCCTACTTGTGATCTCTGTCTGTCAAATAAATAAATAAAATCTTTAAAAAAAAAAAAAAGAAATGACAATTCAAAGGGAAACTTTCATATTAATTAATTTGTTGTATAATGTTCTTTATTTGGTGTGATTCAAAGTGGATTTTACAATCAATTACATTGCATGAGACACTTAACAGGCACACTCTAGACTCCATACCACACTGCCTAGCCTTTATTACCTGGACGGTAAACCTAAACAAATGGATGTATAATGATTTGTAGACAATTCCCATGCAATAACTCTATTATTAAATCTAAGGCGTCATTAAGGGTTAATTATATTTTAAATTATTGAGATTTTACAATGATGTAATATACGGAGAAGATATTTATCTCCTCCAGTTTGTCCTATAATTACTAACCTCCATGAACTTCTCTCTTTAATTCTGCCTTTCTCCTTGCTAAATAATCTCTCTGATGGAATCCTACGCCTACAGCCCAAGACGACTCTTTCTGCTTGAGACCTTTTGTATCGTCCTTATCCATCTTTCTTCTTCTCCATCTTTACCCGAGATCTTGTCACTATCTTCAAAGGGAAAACTGGCTTTTTAAGGCAATAGTTCTCACCCCTCCCTTACTTTCCTCCTCACCCAAATCCTTCTCCTCACTGCTCCTTATCTCCCTCAAAGTTCTAGACATCTAAAGCACTAACTGCGTCATTTCGTCCCCATCAAGGCTGCTCAGTAATTTCACCTCTTTTTTCTCCCATGCTCATCGGTATTTTGCTGTTGTTCTGTTCCTATTCCCAGATGCCCAACATACATGTTTCCTAAACTGTCAGCATTTCCTAAATTGAATTAGAGTGAAAGCTCCAAGGTACATTTGTTTCCAACACTTCATCTCTTTCTTTTAGCTTCCCCTACAAACTCCTACAAATATATTGGACCTTCATTACTTTTATTTTTCTCCATTAAAATGGGACCTAGTCTCTCCCTTTTGAGGCTGTTTTTAGCAACTGCTAACTAGGTCTTTTACATCTTCCTTTCTTTTCCTGCCATGCAGTTTTTGTATTCTGATGCAAATGTTCACCTCTACCTTCAGAGATCTCTTTAGACATCTCTCCCACGTCTTCTCAAGACTTCTCCTTTTGCAAATGCAATAGTTTTTATTAAGTACCCGCTGTGTGTCAGACACTGTTCTAGACCCAAAGGCTAGAGAGAATAGCAACGTAGTCAAGATCCCCATCCTCATGGAGCTTGCAAGTAGGGAGAGGCTGACAATAAAAACTATATAAGGGAAAATAGTAATCATAAAAAATAAAGAATATTACACATTCAGAGAAGAAAATCAAAGTGGGTAATGCCATAAAGAGTGACCAGAGAAGAGAACAGCCACTTTAGATGCCATGTGCAGGGGAGACTTATCTGAAGAAGTGACATATAAGTCAACATTGAGTAATGGGAAGAAGTCAACCATGTGACCACAAAGCCATAAAGGACCTGGAGGAAGAATATTCCAGAAAGTAGGCATGGAAAACTCCAAATCCTGGTGGTTGGAACAAGCTTGAGTTATTCAAGAACAAAAGGAAAAGGGGAAGTGTGGGAGCTTCGTGAGCCCCTGGGGGAGCAGGAGAAGACTGCCCAGGTAGACATTGCCAGCTGCATACCACGTACAGGCTTGGACTGTATCACCACTGTGGCCTATGTCCATCGACTTCAGCCCTCCCGGCACTAAACATGGCAACTTCCAGGTTCCATAACCGAGTACCCAAATTTCTACAAACACATTCCACATTTTATCCAATCCCAGAGACCAAAGAACAAGGCCAGACATCAGTGTCTTCCCACTTTCACATCGACATCAAAAGAATCTAAGGAAATACACCCAAATGTTACAATACTTAACTCTCACTACCGGACACTTTTCTTCAGCCTTTCTGACATTTTCCAACTCTTCTGTCATGCGTGCTACTTACGTAATCACAAAGCCAACGCACGATTTGAAAATAAACAGAAGCTATGAAACATCTTTGCCTCTTTGCCTCTTGGCATTTGTTATTTCTCATCAGCAGGTTCATCCGTTTTTTCATCCTGAAAGTAATCGCGTGCTCTTTCTCTGAAGTCTCCTTCGTCCTTTACAATTATCTTGGAACACCGGGGTGAGTTGTTTCCCCAGGAACTGAGCGGTTGCATGGGTGCACAGGTAGGACTGCACCTGTGGGGCAGACACGGGGCCTGCGGTCACATGCTGCCAACTGAGCTGAAGCTGCTCCTGCTTGGTGCTCAGGATACCATCCTCATTTAAATGGTTAAGAGGAAACAGGACGCTACATGTAAAATGAAACTTCTCAAGCCTTTACCTGACGAGATAAGGCTGAAGTCATAAACATCAGACAGAGTTCAGAAATGAAATCTGGGATCAGCTCTGGAGGCCTGGGTCTGGATCCCCTGCAACCCTAGAAGTTTCCAATGGGCCATTGGCAAGCCAAGGGGACTGCCATAGACTGGAAATTATTTTCCAGCCATTTCTTCCAGGGGTCCCACAAATTTAAAAATTCTGTATTTATTTGGTAAGTCAGAGTGAGTGAGAAAAAGAGAGAGAGAAGAATGGGGGGGAGAAAGAGAGAGAGAGAGAGAGATGAATTCCTGCCAAGTCTAAGGTCTCTATTAAAAAAAAAAAAAAAAATGCCCGAAGTACGCCTGTTCAGCCACAGCACATCTGGGAATTGTTTGAAGGATAATGACAGTAATAATTATGATTACTTACACTTAATTCTCCCTCACAGGGGCGCTGTGAAGATTAATGAGTTAATGCTCGTAATGTGTTTTTGGTTCCTCGATGAAAGCTCCCATAAAAGCCCAGATTATTATTATGGTTATTGTTGTTTATATTAGACCACTCCTGTGGAAGGCTTTCCTTCCCTGCCGTCCATACGTTCCCATCATAAAGCACAACCGCTTCTCTAATAACAGCCCCCCTGGCTCCAGGAGCAGTCACATCAGGCAAGAAGGCCCCATTTCAAGAAAGAAATGGCAAGCAAGATCATTGTCGGCCGCTGCCTGGGTCCCTCTTGCCTGCTAGACTTCATTCCATACTCTTAGCTAAACCATAAGGAAAGTAGTGAGTAGTTTCATGGCCCAGATGAGAAATATACTGACAGTGTAAATATCTTCTAAAATCGAGAGTCTGAAGACAAATCCTGTGGATTACTCACCAAATCCGCAGAGAATTCCTTAAAATGTTTAAACAAGGCTCATAGAATAGCTTGCTCAAAACCAAAAGCACATAAAGGTAATCAATCAATAGATTGTCATATAACACTTGTTTATTCATTTTCTTAAAGAAAAGCATTGCAAACCTGTTTGTTCCCTACACATAGGCCTATCCTGAACACTGTTGAACAAGACAGGGTCTCTATCCTTAAGAAGATGGTTGTTGAAAGGTATCATATGAGTCACCTGAACGTGATCTGGTCGGGAGAGTAGAGCACTGTTTCAAAAGCAGCTATACCTCTGGAAAGGAAAGGTGACACATTCCCTAGGGTAAATCTCCAATCCCCATCTTTAGTTGCAATCAAAAATGGCAATTTACTTGCTCAACAAAGAAAACATTTTTCTGCAGGGCTAAAAGAGGAATGAGACTCCATAAAATTCCTTTTTGCATGGCACATGTGTAAGGACAAATGTATGTAATGTGTCTGACTCCTTAAAGATGCCCGATAATATATAAATGAATGCAATTGTCCCTGAAAAAAAGAAAAAGATGTCGAAGAAGAACTTCCTTTTCTCTTCTACTGTAGTGTCTCATTTCTCAACTTAAAAAAGTCATTCCTGGGGTGCCTCGGTGGCTCAGTCAGTGAAGCATCTGCCTTCGACTCAAGTCATGATCTCAGGGACCCTGAGATTGGGTCCCTCACTGGGCTCTGAGCTTGACAAGGAGTCTGCTTCTCCCTCTCCCTGCCCCTCTGTCCCTCCCTCCAATTGTGCACGCCCTCTCTTTCTCTCTCACTCTCTCAAATAAATAAATAAATAAATAATAAAAAGTCTTTTTAAAAAAAACTGTCATTCCTTAGTTCTGTAGGGTCCTGTAATCATGAGAGGAGGAAGAAACTTAGGATAAAATCAAGACCCTCCCTCCCTCTGCTTCTATATCTTAGAAGCTGCTAGTTATCTACTCAGTAGCTATTCCCCCTTCTTCCATAGAAACAGAATCTTAATTTTAGTGGGGCACTTTGCCACTAGGAAAACAAGACCACGTTTCCAGCCTACCTTGAAGGTAGGTGTGGCCATATGACTAAGTTCTGGCTAAGAAGAAGCTGGCAGTGAAGTTCTGCAGGAGCTAGGTCAGTTGGCAAGCATCTCTTCTATCCTTCCCACTGCTTCCTCTTTCCTTTTGCCTGGAAATTTAACCCAACAGTAGAAATTATAGTAGTAATTTAGGACCATGAGCAGAACTCGAGGATGAAAGGCAAAATAATGCCTTCAACAAAGCTGTCTATGTCTAAATCCTTGGAACTATAAATAAGTGATGTGTCATGGCAAAGGGGAATCAGGGTTGCAGATAAATGGGATAAACATTACTGATCAAGTGACCTCCAAGTAGAGAGATTATCATGAATTACCCAGGCCAGTCCCAAGTAATCACAAGAATCCTTAATAGGAGATGTGGGAAACAGAAGAAAAGCTGAGAGATGGCTGAGTAAGGATGATGCTGCTGGCTTTGATGGATAGAGCAGGGGACCATGAGCCAAGGAATGCAAGCAGCCTTTCCTTGCAAAAGGCAAGGAAACAGAATTCCCTTTAGTGCATCCCAAAGGAACGCCGACCACCTGCTCATAGTCCAGGAAGATTTTGAAATCTTGACCTCCAGAACTGCAAAGTCAATAAATCTGTGCTGTTTTAAGCTCCTGGGTTTGCAGTCATTTGTTATAGCAGCTACCAGAAACTCATACACTAGTACTGAGGACAGGAGAGCAAAAGAGAGATGGCCCTGTGTCCACATGACTCTGGAGAGCTGTCATCCCAGCCCTGGGTGACCTAACTCCAGGCTCCTTTTATGTGAAAAAGTAATGCCTTTTGTGTTTAACCCACAGTTATTTGGGGCTTTCTTTTATATGTAGCCAAAAACAACTCCTGGCTGATGCACTACATTTTAGAGATTAGAGATTCAGATCCCTGGGGCATCTGGGTGGCTCAGTCATTTAAGTGTCTAACTCTTGATTTCAGCTCAGGTCATGATCTCAGGGTTGTGAGACTGAGCCCCGTGCCTGCTTAAGATGCTCTCTCCTCCTTTCTCTCTGCCCTTCCCTTCTATCTCTCTGCCTCTCTAAAAAGAGAGAGAGAAAAAGAGAGAGAAATCCCTGAAGATTGAGAGATGTTTTATTTAATGCCATTAAACCAATATTCAGAATGAGAAGAGCCCAAGCTCTCCCAACCCCCGTGTTTATGATTTGCCCAGCCTGCACAACAGTGATTCTCAAACTTTAGCTTGCATTGGAACCATCAGGAAGGCTTGTTAAAACACAAATGGCTGGGCCCCACCCTAGAGTTTCTGACTCAGCAGCCTGGGGTAGGGCCAAGGGACCAAACTTTGAGAATACGCTACCGCTGGACCAAACTCGGCTAACTCCTCTTCCTCTTCCATGGCCAGACCCAGAGCCAAAATCCAGCCCTGGTGACCATGTACCTGGAATGTCATATAGTTGGCCACCTTGTCCCTGGGGTCCCAGCTTATGGACCCCCCCCCCAACCTAACTAATTTCGCTTCCCCACATCTTCTTACTGTTTCAAAACCCTGATAGCTTCCTACTCTTTATTCGATTAACTCCAAATCCCTCTGCGGGACTTTTCAGACTCACAATCCCCTGCCCTCTCTCCTTACCTACCCCCAACCAGCCATCTCTCTGAAGGGAGAGGAAGCAACATTTCTCTTATTTTATAACCCAGGGGACTGGGAGCACGTCCAGAGAAAAGCTGGCCAGGTCCAAGTCTTTGACAGATCCCAGCTGGAAACCAATGACCATTCCCCTTCTCCACAAGCTTCCTGAGAATGCCCATCGCCCACCCGAGGGAACAAGGCCCCCAGTCCCTTGCAAGAAGCCCATGGCAGGTTCTGCTCCAGGGAAGCAGCAGCAACACCATGGAAACTCGGGCTGAGGTGAGAACATAATGTGCATTTCAACTAATTACTCCAGAAAGGGAACGCAGCCAGGAGGACCTGAGATTGTTTGTGTGCTGTTATTCTGAATTTTGAAAGAGAGGGCAAACTTTGAGGAAATTGGCAGCAACTTCCCCCGGCTCCAGCCAAAATGGCATTCTGTCCTCCCTAAAGCAGCTGTGTGGCTGCGGGCGGCAGCTCTTGCCTTTCTTTGTGTGCACAGAAGGATGCAAGGCATGGGGCACCCGGGAGGCTGGGAGCAGCTCCCAACTCCCAGGAGGAGGGATGGGGCGGCGTGGGGCAGAGGAGCGCCACACGATCCACCAGCTCAAAACGTGGTGTATTTTAGGGTCTCTGTTGTCTGCTCTCCTCAACATCAGTCTTCAAATAAATATTAGCTGTGCCCTTGCCAGGAAAGCTGGTACCTGGATCACTGAGGGCTTTTCTCTGAGAAGGAGAGCTTTTCATCTGTGGATGGCACGTTTTTTTGCTCCGGCTCCATTAAAAAAGAATTAGTTCTTTTGTGTCTTTGTGCTCAGTCTGGTCTGCTTTCTTCCATTTCTCCTTCGTGCTATTTATTCATGGAAACCTTCCCTCACTCTAAAAGGGAATTTCTGCTTGGATTTTTTCATTGCCCCACCGTGGGGCTCCATCTGCACTCCCCTGCCACGGTCCCAGAACGACCTAGAGTCTGACGCTCCCCTGCCTTCAGAACCATACCACTCCCTTGTGAGTGTGCCCAAAACTGTGGCTTTGAATGGTGACTCTTCCAACAAATGCTCATCGAGGTTCCTGTCTTTTGTGGGCAACCCTCCCTGTCTTGGGCATCCTGGAGGCAGCCTCACTTGCTTGCTTTCTGGTTAAGGGTCCAAAAAAACAAAAACAAAAACAAAAAAATCCTTTCTCCCATCAGGAGCTGCATGGGGGGGCCAGCAGGCCAAGGTACGGGGCTCCTTCCCAAGACCCTTCCTCAGTGACCCTGCCAGGATGGTTTGGAGGGAAGAGACACAGCTGCAGAGTGTGATAGAAACTCGAAGATACAAAAGGTATTTACTTTTATTGAAAGTCTCTTCCCCCATGTTCTTTGACTCAACCCTCCGGTTCTTCCTTTTCTTCACCCAGAGACCTACTGTTTTTGCTTCCTCGGAGTGACTAATCTCTGCACAATTTCAGTGGGAGGAAAGTGAAACCTTTGCCTTGAGTAATTTTAGTAAACTTTATATTCTCCTACCTGGATTTCATCATGGGAAGGTAACTGGAAGATCACCACTCAAAAAGAGGATGGGAGGGAGCGGGGGGGGGGGGGGGGGCGGAGAAAGGAAGGAGGGAGAAACAGCAATCTGAACAAGGAAGGACCTGAACACAGAGGACAGAGTCAGGTTCCCCCATTACAAACATCCCCAGAGAAACTCTGGGCTCTGTAAGCTGCAG
The DNA here is from genome assembly GCF_030435805.1 of Mustela lutreola. NCBI lineage: Eukaryota > Metazoa > Chordata > Mammalia > Carnivora > Mustelidae > Mustela > Mustela lutreola. The sequence continues at coordinate 8,095,075 of NC_081297.1, read as the reverse complement.
GGTAACACACCCTGAAATGGATGGTAATTCCTCTGTAGTTTTTGAGGCTTCCTTTGTGTAGGATGTTGAGGGAAGGAGGGAAGAAGGTAGCTGACTTTTTATGGGGGATGGAAATTTCAGGTGAACTGAAAGCCCCTGGCAAGCAGGCATCTTTTCTCGGTGTTTCCTTGTTTTTGCCCCAGACCGGGAAGCCATGGCCTTCCTGGCTGTTTCATGGAATTTCTGTGTGGTCTTGGTCTTACTCAATTAACCTCTCCTCTTCTGCATTTCATCATGCGTGTATGGGTATAAGATCAACTTCAAAGAGGTCCAGGGCCTAATTAATGTCTCTAGGGTGCCCAGAGACTCTTGGATGGAAAAAAATAAAACCACCACCTGTATGCAGAACTGAGACTGCATGACAGCAGGTGGAAATGATTACTATTAAATGTGACTCCATGTCAGAATACTTGGCAAACTCCTCCTCTAGGGCATGAGAAATGTCAAGTTGATGAGAATAGGCTTCCTCTGTGACTGATGCTTTCTCTCTCTCTCTCTCTCTCCTTTTCCTCTCTCTTTCTCTGTCTTTTTAACTTGTGAGCAAATGACCATGCTACAAGAGGAAGCAGTATAACCAACAGAAAACGAAAAGTGAGAGTAAAACACCAAAAAGCGTGATGTAATGAACAGCTTTAGGAGAGGACAAATCCGCTTCGCAAACACACCTTCACTCTACCATGTCGGCTTCTTCATCCATCTCTCCTCTCCGTGCCCCATCAGTGGGTCTCCCCAGGGTCAGAGCCGTGCTGAAAATCAGTGCAACATGAAAGGGATGAGGCTTCCGAGGTCAGGAAGATAATCCTTTACACTAACTTCTCAAAAGAATCATTCAGGGGCGCCTGGGTGGCTCAGTGGGTTAAAGCCGCTGCCTTCGGCTCAGGTCATGATCTCAGGGTCCTGGGATGGAGCCCCACGTCGGGCTCTCTGCTCGGCAGGGAGCCTGCTTCCCTCTCTCTCTCTCTCTCTGCCTCTCTGCCTACTTGTGATCTCTGTCTGTCAAATAAATAAATAAAATCTTTAAAAAAAAAAAAAAAAGAATCATTCAAAACCTTTACCAATCCTGACCATCTTCCCATGAGTTACTTCATGAAGAGTCAATTAATGGCAATTAATTAATTTTAAGAGTCAATTAATTAATGTTAAGCCCTCCAACTGGCCTTCATCTCATGTCAATGGACAACAGTACCATCTTTGCTGTGAGCATAACAAGACTGCAGGATTTTCTTTCAGGGAAGATGGCTGGGTAAAGTCAAACCTACATTTGTTCATTCATCTATTTAACACATATTTATGGGGTTCCCTTGGAGTGATGAGCACCCTGTTTCAGAGCACATGGGGACGCGAAGACAAAGCAGACAGATCGTTGGTGTATTGGACTAGCTGAAAATGGGTTCCTAAACCACTTACACAGCAGGATAGATAGGAATGTAGTTATTAAGTCTTATATGATGGAGATGGTCTCGGCCAGGGATTTTTTAAACTCAACAAAGAAACAAAAGGGAGAAAATGGCTGAATGTCATTAGGTTTGGTTGGTGCTGTCTGTTTTTTGTAAGGTATCCTTCCTTTCTGGATACATTAGGATCCCTTTTTACACTACACTAACCTCCAGGTCACCTTATAGACAAAATCTCCTCATTCTCCTCCCTGTTATTTCCTATATTCTTATTGGCTTTCTATTTTTCATGTAATGTGTATTGGAACTCACCAATAACAATCTTTTGAGTGTTGAAAACAGACAAGCTAAAGTAATGTATCAGTCAGGGTTCTCCAGGGAACCACAGCCAATCAGAAACATATATACATATGTTTCATATACATACATATACATATGTATATATGTTTCTGATTGGCTGTATATATGGCATATATATGTTTATATATATAAACATATATACATATGTATATATGTATATATATATGAAATCAGGAATTGACTCACATTATTATGGAGGCTAGCAAGTCCAAATTTTCAGGGTGGGCTGGTAAGCTGGAGACCCAGCAAAGCCAGTCTGCCAGTTTGAGTCCAAAGGCTGTCTGCTATAGAACCAGGAAGAGCCAGTATTATAGGTAAAGTTGGCGGTCTGCTGGAGAATTCGCTCTTATTTTGTGAAGGTCAGCCTTTTTGTTCTTCAGCTGATTAGATAAGGCCGACTCACATTATGGAGCAAAATCTGCTTTACTCAAAGTTCTCCATTTTTTTTCTTTATTTTTTTTTTAAGATTTTATTTATTTATTTGACAGACAGAAATCACAAGTAAGCAGACAGGCAGGCAGAGAGAGAGGGAGAAGCAGGCTCCCCGCTGAGCAGAAAGCCCGATGCGGGGCTCGATCCCAGGACCCTGGGACCATGACTAGAGCCAAAGCAGAGGCTTTAACCCACTGAACCACCCAGGTGCCCCAAAGTTCACCAATTTAAATGTTCATCTCTTTAAAAACACTCTCACTGAAACACCCAGACTAATGCTTAATCAAATATCTAGGCACCTTGTACCCTAGGCAAACTGACACATAAAATTAACATCATAGGTAAAAAGCCCTATACCAACACAATTTTTTGACTTCTGTTTTTTCTTTATATCTTATGTGAAGTGTTTATTCATATCTTTTGCTTATTTTTTAATGAGTTGTTTGTTTTCTAATTAGGTTCTGAGAGTATATACATATATACATAGATAGTTTTAAAATTTTTAATTAAAAATTAAGTATGTGATTTGCAAATATTTCCCCCATCTGTGGTTTGTCTTTTCATTCCCTTAAAAGTACAAAACTTCTTGATTTTGATGAAGTCCAATTTATTAATTTTTTTCTATGATCAACTTTTTTTTTTAATTTATTTTCAGTGTAACAGTATTCATTGTTTTTGCACCACACCCAGTGCTCTATGCAATCCGTGCCCTCTCCGATACCCACCACTGGTTCCCCCAACCTCCCACCCGCCCCCCGCCCCTTCAAAACCCTCAGATTATTTTTTTACTTCTTGTAGTATCTTTCCCTATCAGAGTGTTTATAACTATCCCTCTGCATTTCATAATGTTATGAAGAAGATAGCAAACACATGACTAGTGAACAAATTAAATATTCTAGGTTCAGTCTTATTCTATCTGCTACCATTCTTGATGAATTGTCATACCATTTAAGTATATTTCTTAAATGCAAAAGATGCTAGCTCCAAACATATGTTTCCAAAATCTATTATAATACCTTAGTGCTACAATTTTTAAAAAATAGATGGATTTCTTAAATACCTGAAAAATAACAGATTGCCCTCCCCCCTCAAGTTCCACCCAATCTTCTCTTTTGAAATCAACAAAATGCCAATGCCTCAAAGAGCTACTGACCTACTTCATTACTTGATGTCCCACATAGACTGGGGAAGGGAGCAGAGCATAAATCACGGGCACTCCCTGCTTTCAAAAAAGGAAGCTGGCTTTGGAAGAAAGGAGCACCTCACTGCAAGGAAGTTGCATCACATACATTTAATCTGCAAGAGCATTTGACCTCTTTTGAAGTAGGCAGCAAATAATCATGATTTTCATTTGCTTTGCAGGTACAGATGATGTTGTGACAATGACTTCAGATAAAATTACACACCATAATCATTAACTACAAGTTACAGATTGGCAGCAGGGCCATAAATACATTAGGTATACAACAAATGCTTGCTAAAGTTACATTTTGTTTTTCAACAGATAGTTTGAAATGAGTCATTGCAATACTGATGTTTGTTAATTCATTTAACCAATATACATGGTTGAGTACTTTTTGTAGACTAAGCTCCTTTGAGAACATAAAAATGAGTAAGCCCTTATTCCTAGCCAGAGAAGTCCAGAGCCTGGTACACAAGATAGACCAGTCAACAGAGAACTAAAAGAACAAGGTGAAAGATGACACACAGGGGTATATACTAAAGACTATCAAAGCAAAGAGGAATGACTTTCCCTAAACTGCCTTCTTTGAGTCATCACTGTGTAGATCATACCTAAAGTATTCTCACAAAGGATAGCTAGGGGTTGTATTCCAAAGTAAAAGCCATGATATATCAGTGAAGAGACATGAGAGAACTAGTAAAGATACGTAGTACTGATACTGCAGTAATCACTGATTACTCTTATGCCTGGTATCTACAGTCAGATAACAATAAATTATTTTTTCATCTCAACAACTTTGAACTAAGAATAATTTATATCAGAATTGGCGATCACACACGCTTTCCCTAGTACACTGCAACCTACTTAAGAGCTACGTTACATCTCTCTCTGACTAATCACTTTGTAGTCTGTGGTCAATAAATCCTTCCCCTGCCACATATGGTGCCAACTTTCACACAGTTCAAATTTCCAGTTGAAGGGCGGTAAGGCCCAGCAGAAAATGGTCCTCGTGTGAGACAATAGGTGACGTATCAAATGACTAGAGACCATTCTTGGTAACGGGTTGAGTTTTGCAGCAGGAGGTATTACATATACCCTATTTGTCTACTATCCTAGCACTCCTTGATCCAATCCTGTGGATTTGCTTTTCAGATATCAGACCTGGAAACAAAATCTTGAGCTATAAATGTTCCTTCAAGCAGCCTCATTATGCAAGTAAAGAATCACAGGCCAAAGTAACTTACCCAAAATGGCACAGTTAGAAAATGATGAAGCCAGAACTATAGTCTAGAGTTTCTTATTCTTTATTCTTATTCTGTCAAACTCTGAAGGGACTATTCGATAAAAATGCCATCCTGAAGGCAACATTAGTAACTGCCACTTGAATGATCTGGAATTCAGGATCAGTTAATAACTGGGTTGTTCTTTTATCAACAAATACATTGCACGTGGAAAACCAAAGTTCCCTGAAAGAAATTGGGGACACTGGAACAATCTGTAGAGATCAGGCAATGGTCATACTGTGGGAAATACGCAAGAACCCAAAGAAAAACATGGTCTTCTACAAAGCTTGGACTCCGTGAAGACAAGTGTTGTGTGGATTCATTTTTCTCCACAGTGCATAGCAACACCTGGCAATGGACGATCAACAAAGCCTTGTATGCCCAATGAGTGGCTCTGCACGGATCTTCACAATGACACAAATAAGGGGAATGCTCATGTGAATGGGTTATGGATATGGAGCACAGCACCTCCCTGAAGGTTGCACTATTTACAGAAACGAAGGGGAGTTGTTGGCATTCCCTCTGTTGAGTGATAACAACAGACCACACCTCATTGATTTGAAAGTTGATGGCCTTATTAAGAAAGAAATAGAATGTCTCAAACCGGAAATAGAATGTCTCTCTTTCCTTCAGATCTGCTTTAAAATGCACCTTTGCTGACCACTAACACTACTATTATCTCTTGTCATGAGTTTCATGAATGCATATGATTTTCACTTTCTGGCTTGAAACAAGTCCTCCCTTAAATGACCACTGGAGAGAGAGAGAGAGAGAGAGAGTGCCTGTGTCAATCAACAAACTCCAAATAAAACAGTGAACTTGATTTCCATTTCTAAGAGTAACATCCTAAGGCTCAAAGAACCATAGGAGTTTGGCCAAACTTAATAAAACAAGGAGAAGTCGACCAGCTCCTGGACTACCAGTTGTACAGGGCACACAACTGTCCAAGTTTTCAAGAGACACCTGGAAGCAAATAAAGAGAAAAATACTGCCAGTATTAATTGCATTAAGATTCAAGATTACACCTGCCATCACATCATAAACGCTCATTAGGTATTTGGCAACAAGAGCTGATATAAATGAAAAAAAAAGTGACATTCTGATTAAAAACCAAGATTTAAAAGACAGTTAATATCATGAAAAACTCTTCGAAATAAATTGGGACATGGAAAAGAGCTATATGATCCCAGCTGTACAAAAACTCTAAAATGTGTTTGCAATGCGTTATCTAACACTGCGTAACAAACTTCTCTAAAACTTAGTAGCTTAACCCAACAGGGCATTTAGTTTGTCCATGAATCTGTAATGGGGTCTGAGGTCGGTGGAGACAGCTCCTTTCTCCTCCACTCAGTGTTGATTGGAACAACCTGAAGCCTGGACCCAGAGTCATCCAAAGTTTTGTCCAGTCACATAAGTCGTGGTTGATGGTGGCTGTTGACTACAGCCTTGTGGATCTCTCCTTTCAGTCTTCCTATAAAGGATAGTTTGGACTCCCTCACAGAATGGTGGCTGGATTCAAGAGCGAGCATCCCACCAGCAAGAGCGAGTCAGCCAGGAAGTAGCTGAATTGCATTCTCTACCCTCACCTTTGAAACCACACAGCATCACTCCCAAGATTTCCCAATAGAAGAGTATCAATGTTACCTTGCAAAAAGAGCATGTAGGATGGGGTATGCTTTGAGGTGACCATTTCTAGAATACACTCCACCACACAGAGGAAAAAACACTGAGAGTAGATATACCAAAATGTTCTGATTTTTCTTCAGTGTCCTGATAATGACTTATCTACTTTTTTCTATCTGTTTTTCCAAATCTTAACAATTGGCATGCTTTCCTCTCATAATCATTGCTCTATCATATATTTGGTGGGAGTGAGGGGCAGCAATGGGAATGTAATCACTTTTTCCCTAAGAAGCCTTTATTACTAGCAAAGTTTAGATTCTGAGATCCCCTTATCCAAGAGTTTAACTCATTCATTATGTATGCGCTAAGCTAACCTTCCCAGAGAAGGTTCTGATGTAAGGAATGCTTGGTGCTCAGAAAAACAAAACAAACAAACAGAAAAAAATGTTCCATATGATTGAAAACCTTTCCCTCCTAGATCGTACCCCTGAGGGAGATAACATGCATGGGAACATTTTAAAGGCTCTGGACTAGTCTGCTACAAAGACATTATTAACCCCGCTTACCCAGCATTTGAACCCAATGTTTGTGCAGTTGAAGACACTTGGAGGGTCTCCTTCCCTAAACCAGGATTTCTCAACCTCAGCCTCATTGACATTATGGGCTGGATAGTTTTTTGTGGTAGAGAATTGCTCTGCTAGAATTCCTCCCACTAGATGCCAGTTCCAACAGGTTTATCCCAAACGCGTAAAAAAAAAATCTCCAGACATTTCCAAATGACCCCAGAGCACAAAATCACCCCTGGTTGAGAACTAGTTCTTCAAATTAATGAGCAAAATTGGTTATTTGCTTGCCAATTATGAAGAAAGAAAGGAAGGAGAGGGAGGGAGAGAAAGGAAAGATGAAAGGAAGAAAGAATGAGGCTTGCCCAGATAATTCAAGAAATCAGCGGAAGGTTGCTGTGGATGAGGTGACTAAATACACATGTGGAGTCACCTCCAAAATCAAGCACACTCACTGACCAGAGATCCCTTCCACTAAGCAAGTAGCAAGAGCAAAACCAAAAATATTTGCTTCTATAGTTCTCATTTTTTTTAAAGATTGTATTTATTTGTTTTAGAAAGAGAGCATGAGTGGGGTGTCCGAAGCCTCTGCCTTCGGCTCAGGTCATGATCCCAGCGTCCTGGGATCAAGACCTGCATAGGACTCTCTGCTCTGCAGGGAGCCTGCTTCCCTTCCGCTCTCTCTCTGCCTGCCTCTCTGCCTGCTTGTGATCTCTGTCTGTCAAATAAATAAATAAAATCTTTTAAAAAAAAGAAAGAAAGAAAGAAAGCGAGCATGAGTGGGGTGATAGGGGGAGCAGAGGGAGAGAGAGAATCCCAAGCAGACTCCTCACTGAGCACAGAGTCCAATGCTGGGCTTGATCTCATGACCCATGAGATCACAACCTGAGGCTAAACCAAGAGTCAGACACAACTGACTGAGCTGCCCAGGTGCTCCATAGTTCTCATTTTTAAAAACCTACAGTCATGGTGTGCCTCGGTGGCTCAGTCAGTTAAGCATCTGCCTTCAGCTCAGGTCATGATCCCAGTGTCCCAGGATCGAGCCCCACATCAGGCTCCCTATTCACTGGGGAGGGTCCTTCTTCCTCTGCCCCTCACCTGACTCATGCTCTCTCTCTCTCTCTCTCTCTCTCTCTCAAATAAATAAAATCTTTTTTAAAATAAATAAATAATAAAAGCCTCTCATCAGATCATGCCTATCCAGTCTAAATAACAAAAAGTTCTACCATGTTTACAAGAAGACTGATTTCCAGAATTTTTAAAGAAATAAACTTTTTTTTTCTTTAAAAAACATCCTGGGTTTGCTGCAAAGTTGAGCAGGTTTGCCAACTAGAAATCAAGGAACCGACTTTAATAAGTTATATATATGTTATTAGCAAATACATTATTTACATGTAAATAATGCCTTCTCTTAAAAATAGTTGATCTAGCTAATGATCTTACTTACAGAGCAATGTAAATATTAAAGTTTCTTCAAATTCATATCCACACTGGTGAGAGCCACAAATCCATTAAACGCCAACTCTTCAGAACTACCCAAAATATCCGCCCTTTTCCACGGGCTCTTCAGATACTGCAAATACCATTAAGTTCTCTAAACTTAAACAGAATCGTCCAAAAAAGAACAATAATGACAAAAAAAGATAGCAAAAGGCTGGAAAGAACCTGAAAAGGGATACCTTTTGAAATTTTAAGACCAGTGTAACATCAGAGATCACATGCCCAGCTTTCTTTGGAAAGCAACCTCCAGGGTGAACCCTGTGTTCCCTAAAGGTGTTCATATCGGACACCTAAAGGTGTTCCCTGGGCAATCCCTTCCCCTTGAGTGGGAGATCCGGACATTTGGTAGCTGCTTCTACCCAGTAGTATAGGGCAAAAATGATGGAATGCCACTACCAAAATTAGGTTCTGTGTCCTCTCTTGCTTTTCCTGTGGGAAGCAGCCGCCATGTTCTGAACTGCTCTGTGAAGAGGCCCAGGATGTTGGGAAATGAGGGAGGCTTCCACAACCAACAGGGAACCGGGATTCTCAGTCCAGTCTTGCACAAGGAACAGAACTCTTCCAAGAACCAAGTGAAGAAACTTGGCTCCTTCCCTGATGGAGCCTTTCAGTGAGGTCATTCCCCGATGTTGGCTTCACTGTAATAAACTATTGAGAGGAAAGCCCTCTGCCTTGTTGCTCCTGGATTGATGCCCCACAGAGACAGTGAGGTTCCACAGGTTTATTGTTTGGGGATAATTTGTTTTATAGAAATAGATAATGTTACGGAGGGAACCATGTCCCTCAAAACTCGTATCCTCATGCCCTCAACCCCCAGGACCCCAGAGTGTGACTGTATTTGGGGACAGGACCTTGAAAGAGGTCACTGAGTTAGAATGAGGCCATAAGGATGAGTTCTATTGTGGTTTGGTGTCCTTGCAAGAAGAGAAAGAGAGGCCAGAGAGGCACACACACAGAGAAAGACTGCATATGAGGACACAGGGAGAAGGCAGCCATCTTCCAGCCACCGAGATAGGACTCAGGGAAAACCACACCCGCTGACACTATCATCGTGGTCTTTCCCCCTCTGGAACTATGAGGAATAAATCCCTGTGGTTTAAGCTCTTGGTCTTTGGTAATTTTCTGTCAGCCCTACCAAACCAATATAGATAATTAGCACACTTTCTTTTTCTTAACAGGTGGCACGTAGACTAGCCCACGGGTGGCAAAAGGCATGGGCCAAACCTGGCCTTGCTGCCTGTCTGTGTAACAAAGATTCATTCGAACACGGCCATGCTCATATGTTTACTTACGTCTTCCCCTATATCCCCACCGCAAGGCTGGAGTTGAGTGGCTGTGACAGAAGCCATATGGCCCACAGAGCTTCTAATATTTACTCTCTGGCTCTATATGAGAAAAAGGTTGCTTGCTGACCCCTGGACTCAACAGTCTCCAAGGAATCAAGTATTCAGATTGTACAATGTAGGCTTCTAGAACCCGGAACCCCTGACACCAGGATGACGATCTATACAGTCGGCATCTCAAAGGATGGTCCCAGGCCCAGCATCAGCAGCATCAGCACCACCCAGAAACTGGCTAGAATGCACATTACCAGGCCTCACCCCAGACCCCCTGAATCAGAAGTTATTGGGGTGGACAGTCTGTGTTTTAACAAGCTGTCCACATCACGGATGGGAACCATAGCACAACATCATTCTCCCAGCTCACATCCTTGCATTGAAAACGTAAAAATAGTTTTACTCTTTAAAAAAAAAAAAGAAGAAGGCAGATCAAAATGATGCCTACAAAAAGGGGGGTATTTTCCAAGGATGTGATCCAATGTTCCTTAATTAGAATGAGAAATGAAGGTGATAATAGGTACTCATAATATGATTTCTTTTTTTTTTTTCATAATATGATTTCTTGATCGCTATCATTTATCTCCCTTTGTGGAATTAGAAAAAAAACAAACAAACCCACAGCTGTCAAAATGTGTGTTGACTTTAGCTGTCAGTTAGAAATGTCCTCTACATTGTACGCCCTGACAGTGCTAACCTCCTCCAAGGAGAGACTGTTTTGCGTCCTATACTTGCCATATGCTAAAACAAAAGCAGGTTCAAAAATGCTCCTTCCCAGACCCAGTCCATAAAGTCTAATTTTGACTTAGATATTCAAACTGACCAAAGTAACAACACAAATTCAGGGCATTAAATCTATTTTCTAAAGGTAAGGGCTTAAAGAAAAAAAAAGAGAGAGAGAGAGAGACAGGAAATGATGACGCCCACACACTCAGAAGAGGAATCCCAGGACCAAAAACCCATTTCCTGCCCTGCGAGGTAACAGAAACGTCTCCTCTTTATCTATCATCTGGTCCCTGTGCCACTCAGAATCAAGATCTAAGCCAAAATGTTGGTTCAGGGTTGGCAGAAGAATTCTGTTTCTTCTTTTCCTTGAAAAACACAGAACTAGAGTGAAGTCCCCTATCTTGTCTCTATGCATGAAAGAGGAGAAAGAATCATTTTCCATTCACCCCCCGTGAAGCCCTGGGCCCCACTCCTGCTCCACTCACCCATCCAAGCTGACCCTTCTGTGTGTTTGGCAGGTATGTCTGCTGCGAGGGCAGACCAGGGAGCGGTGAACCAGGGTTTTGCGTTCAGACTCGGTCCTGGTGCCCTCAAGGAACCTTCAACGATGCTGGGTTTTCTTCAAACCTAGCTCGAAACCAACAAGATCCAACCGCCCTATCAGTTCACTTTGAGGCCAGATGGATATGATTAGGAAGACAAATCAAGGTTTTGGAATCATCTGTTTCCTTGCGAATGTGAACGGCTCCAAAGGGTACCACTTGAGGAAACCTGCTTCTCTTTTACCTGCTATTTGACTTTTTCCTTCTGGTGTCAGGGCTCTAATGCTCTGTATGGAACCGGGGAGTGGGGGAGGGGGCTGTTGATTAGCCAATATGTGGACCAGGGCACACATAATCCAGTTTGATCAATTTCCAAGTCTCGAACAAGGAAACGTGTGTCAAATTATTAGACTCTTTTTCAAATCTGCCTCTAATCTAAGCTGAACTGTTGGTTCAGGGTAGAAGAATTCTGTCTTCTTCTTTTTTTTTTTTTTTTTAAGATTTTATTTATTTATTTATTTGACAGAGAGACAGATTACAAGTATGCAGAGAGGCAGGCAGAGAGAGAGAGAGGAGGAAGCAGGCTCCCCGCTGAGCAGAGAGCCGGATGTGGGGCTCGATCCCAGGACCCTGGGATCATGATCTGAGCTGAAGGCAGAGGCTTTAAACCACTGAGCCACCCAGGCACCCCAGAAGAATTCTGTCTTCTTTGGGCTCTCAGCATCATTGTGCTAAGGGAAAGAATGCTGTGTGATTCCATTTACATCAAACTGCAGAAATTTCAAGCTAATTGACAGCGACAGGAAGTCGATCGTGGTTGCCTAAGGATGGGGGCGGGAGGAGGGAAGACTTCAAAGGAACATTAGGAAACTCGAGGGGGTACATTCACTAGTTGGAGTGTGGAGACCGTTTCATGGCTTCACACACATGTCAAAACGCACCGGGCTGTACACTTGACACAGGAACAGCCCACTGCGTGTCAAGTGTAGCTGCATCACTCTGATTTTGTTTTTTTTTGTTTTGTTTTTTCCTGGTTGGATTCCTACCTTCTTTTCACTGCAGAGCCCAGATACGATGCAAACTGGGTATGTACGGTCCCTTCGCTAAGTGCTTGGAGAAGTCAGATCAGGGATCACTTTTAGCAACAGCATCAGGCTTTCTGCTGAGAAATGTAGTTCTCCTCACTCTGGATTCCCCCCATCCCCACCCCAAACCCAGCTGTGCCCCAGAAGAACACACCGTCTGTGATTCCACGGTCATAGACTTCTCTGATGTCTTCTCTCCAGGACAGGAAAGAGCTGACAAGGGCCACTCTTCCTTTCCTTTCCGTGAAATCAAAGAAGGGGACAAACCCAAGGTGAGAGGTCAAGTCGCCGGATGCCCGGGACCCCATGCACGCCACAGAAACCAGCCACCGGCAGCAATTTACCTTGACCTGGGGATAGGGGCCTTTTGAGTGGGCTGAGTCTAGATCTGATCTCGGAAAACACAGAAAAGTGAGAGAGGGGAAAATCACCTGGGTAGAAACATTTCCCGCAGGGCCCTGACCTCAGGGGAGACCCTTTGTCCTTCCTGACCTCAGAGGAAAGCCCCCTGCTTCTCCAAGCAGCCTCGCACCCGCAAACAGATGCTGACCAGGAAGATGCCACGCCGTGCAAAGCTGCAGGTTGCAGTGAGCTGCCTTCCCTCAGTTTACACACTCAACTAAAGTCGTTCACCAGCAACAACAAGCACCAAGCCTCCTCACAGGGTCCCCATCCGAGAGCTAGATGACTCCCCTAGCCGCCCATCAGGTGTTGCGGCGATAACCTCTTACTCTGCCCCTGTTGCTCTTAATGGCTCCCACCCAGGTCACCCCCCACAAACCCAGCTGCTTATTTCTGCATGTCCACTATCATGAGATGAGTCTTGGATATGGGTCCTATCCGAGATGAAGGGAACAAGCTGCGGGCGCCCCTCCAGGATGCATACCCTTCTTGGACCACAAGGTTCCAAACTGAGCTGGTGTTTGGGGGTAGGCGGGGCAGGGGTGGAGGAAGGGCACGTGATGCCCATAGGGCAAACATTCATGACGTCTCCTGTGTCTCGAGGACTCTGAAGCTAATTTCTAAAGGGGAGTTGCGGGCATATCATTTCCGGTCAGTCCTAAATCAAAGCACAACTATTGGAGATTCCATAGACTTTTCTGTTTAAAACCTTTAACACCTCTGAGATTGCACTGTTTGTGCACCGATGTCCACTAGAATATAATGACCATGAGCGGTTTCTTACAAAATGCTAAGTTTCTATATTTAGTATAAAAGCATAGCTCACGGGGCACCTGGGTGGCTCAGTGGGTTAAAGCCTCTGCCTTCAGCTCAGGTCATGATCCTAGGGTCCTGGGATTGAGCCCCACATTGGGCTCTCTGCTCAGCAGGGAGCCTGCTTCCTCCTCTCTCTCTGCCTGTTCTCTGCCTACTTGTGATCTCTGTCTGTCAAATAAATAAATAAAATATTTTTTAAAAAAGCATAGCTCACAACTGGAGAGATTTTCCTAATGTCTGGGGACATTTTGGACTGTCAGCCCTGGAAGTGGGGGGAGCTAATGGCCTCTGGTAGGTAGAGACCACGATGCTACTAAGCCCCCCACAGTCCTGAGGAGAGCCTCCCTCAGTCACACACACACACACACACACACACACACACAATCAAAAATTATCTCCCCGAAAATGTCGGTGGAATGGAGGTTAAGAAACCGGGACACACAATGAAAAGTTGTATCTCTCTGGGGACTCGTTGAATTTATGGAAAAGCAAGCCACCCCCATTTAAAATTCGGTTTCCAGAGTCTGGTGTTAGGCAGAGCATCTGACTTTTCTGCCTCGGTTTTGCAGGTGTGCGAAACGGGAACGCTCCGATGTCAAAGATTCGCCTTCCCTCTGTCTTCCTCCCTGAGAGCGGCTAATGAAGGTGTGCTGAGTACTTTGAAGATTTTAATTACTGTTATCCCCGGTTATCAGTTCAAGGCTGTACAGCTCCTGGGAGTCCTGCAGATGGGATACTGAGCAAAAGAGCTCGTCCTGTCGCTGCTGTTCCCGCGTATCCCTCTCGGAGGGCAGTATCAAGCCCTTAGGCTTGAATTACTCAAAGCCGAATTACTCAAATCAACTTTAGAATCTACTGAAAGAAACCAAGGGTTCTCACAATTAAATCACAGCCTTTCCCAAAGTCAAGGACTTCTACTTGCCAGCAAGCAAGATTCAGAAAGCCTTCGCATGTGGCAAGGACTCAATAGATCTTGGTTGATTGCTAGCTTGAGGCATAATTCACATCAAATGTAGAACCAAATTGGAGATATTAACACGTAAATTTCTGAGGATCTGAAGCCATGAGGATCACACACATTATCTTTATTTTTTTTTTTAAGATTTTATTTATTTATGTGAGGGGGAGAGAGAGAGAAAAAAAATGAGCAGGAGGAAGAGGGAGAAGCAGACTCCCCACTGAGCAGGGATCTCAATGAGGGGGGGTTCGATCCCAGGACCCCCGGATCATGAACTGAGCCGCAGGCAGACGCTTCACCGACTGAGCCACCCAGGCGCACCCCCATACACCATTTTTAAAAACTATTCCAATGCCTCACGTATATTAAGCACCGCCCTTTAAAAAAGTTTATACTTCAAAGTCCGCTGGAGGACCGAAGTGTCCTCAGTCCCTCACAAAGTTGCGGCCATGCAGCCGGTCACCTGATGGGGTTCACCACCCAAACCCCTTGGCCTGAGCGAGGACGATCCTCTGAGCCTCTTTTCCTCGAGGCCCCGCTCTCGGATCCCGAGCATCTCTGTGCAGAAATAACGGCGGCCCTCACATTCAGAGAGCCGGGGGAATGAACCTGCGAACCTCCACGGGGCACACGCCACATAAATCAGCCCCGTGAGAGCCGCCCTGAGACTCTGAAAAGAGGAGGGCGTGTGTCTGTCATCGTGGAATGTCCAGCTGACCTGAGAAGTCAAAGCAGCGTCGAATTACAGCCAGCTCACCCTGCCAGGCATGCAGACTGGTTCGAGTGAGTAGCATGATTTATAAGGGCTCGAGGAAAATGCAGAGGGAAAGACCCTCCCGGAGAGGCCTGGGTGGGCTTCTTAGATCTGGGGGATTTAAGAGGGCCTGAAAGCAAAGTAGGAGCTCCGGAAGGCAATGCTTAAAAAAAAGACAGCCTGCCTGCTTGGTTCTTCTCACTCCCCTGCCCACTGCAAAGTAATCGCTCTGATTGTTCCAGGAAAAATTTTACCTCCAATGTAAAAGCCCTTGGTCTGGCTGAGTTGGATGTTCCATTGCTTGGTGACTCGGCCATAAACTAGAGCTTTCCCCGATTGAGAGGGGACCAAAGCAGACCTGGGGTTCTCACACTGGAACCTGCATCCTATCAGCTAGAGGGCTTGGTGCGACACAGCTCCTGGGGCCCCCACCAAGAGCTTCTGACTAGGGCTGGGACCTGAGAGTCTGCATTTCCATCCAGGCCCCAGGCCATGCTGCCGTGGCTGCTCGGAACTTTATTTGGAAAACGGTTGAAGGAGAGTGTGGACCCCTTCGAGCAAATACAAGACCTCTTTGGGGAAGCTGTCCATCACGGCCTGTGCTGGGATGACGTCATTTTATCGGAGGTCCGATATCAAGAACTCAGGAAGGCTCAAAGGCCTGGCTCCGTTCAACAAACATTTCTTGAACCCCTGCCATGGACCAGGGTCTTTGCAATGACATCATCTCACTGACATTTTTCGTCCCGGTTTGGGGGGTCAGAGTTAACTGATGCAAAAATGCTTCTGTGAGTTACCGTAAAGAAAAGGAGATAGACAGACCAGGGATCTAACAAGAGATTTCAAGACACACACACACACACACACACATACACCACACCCACACACACACCCTGAAGTGACCTTGCACAGGAAGGGGTGGAGGCCAGCAAAAGGGACCAGAGAGAAAAAAACAACCCCAGGCAGACAGCAGATAAACTCGTCTGTGGTCAGGTCCAAAGCCTAGGAATTGAATCAACTCTGGAAAGTGGTCAAACCCCCCTCCCCGCCGCCCCCCGCCCCAGATCTGGCACATTTTTAACTGGCATTCTCTTCATTTTTAAAGCTGCTTACCATGCATGGCCCCTGAGAATGCATCTGAGGTTTTCAGAATGTCCTACAGAGTCCGGGTGGAACCCAGATTCTTTCGTCCATGTCAGATACATGTTCCTCTTTGCAAAGAAGACCAGCGGCACTACGTTTTATTTCTTTTTAATGAGCGAAGCTGAAAAATAAGTTCACCAGTTGAAACTGTCAGGGAAATTTGAGATGGCAAATGCGATTATTAACTCAGTCGAAATGTATTATTAATAATAATGCTTAGCTCTGTTGTAGCATTTTCTGTCTTCAAAGCCACTTATAAACATCAACTAATTAATCCTTACCTCAGCATGGTGAAGTAATTAAGTATTATTATCCCATTTTACAGAGAGGGAAACTGAGGCACCCGCAGGGAAGCCCCTCGCCCAGGGCCACAGAAAGGGTCGGATGTGCTCTCAGAGTCATAGGACTTCTCTGACTTTTTTTTTTAATCAGACCCTGGGAAGGTCTCACTTCTGGGGAAAAAGAAGCTTCTAGAAGGAACCATGCCTCCCCCCCCAAAAAAAGGGATGGATGGAGAAAGCCCCTGGACCCTGGCTCTGCATGGCACCTTGCTACAAATAATCAGAATTTTATTTTTCTTGAGTGTTTTCCTTCCTCATTAACTTTATAAAGCCATACTGACTCGGGGGGAAATGCCAAAGCTTTTTAATGATGTATGAAATTTTAAAAAAAGAGAAACCCTCCTGCCCACACAGAGAGACTACAGGCCCGGTGCCGGGCCTCCCGCTTTCTCTCTCTCCTTCTGCAGCAGCCCCGTTTCTGGGCCCTGTCGCTCAGCTGCAGCCAGGAACGTTTTTTTTTAAGGGAAAGAAAACGTGCATCGAGACTTCCCAGGCTCCCAAAGAGCGGAACTTGCTCCTAATTGCCCTTTTACCAAACTTTCTCCTCACTTCCATCCCCGGGACTTAGGTCAGAGCCGGCGGCCCACCATGGGCGCCCGCCTGGTGTTTTCCTTCTCTTTGGTCTCCTGTTCGCTCGCTGGCCCTCCTGCTTCCAAATCCTCTCTTTAGCAAGAAAGGCGACGGCTGGGGTCTGAGCGCTGGCACTCTCTGTCTCTGCCCACAGTCTACAGCTTCCGCGGTTGTTCAGGAAAGATCTCAGACTAAAAGTGCCCCGTGTCACCGTGTGACAGGTTCCTTCTGAGCCCGGGGCTTCCAGGGGCCCCTTCCTGCTGGGTCCTTGCGGTAGGAGCCTTTCCCCCCTTGGTTGAGCACCCACAGTGTGCAGAGGGAGTCTGGGGTGGGCGGGACTGAAAGCAGTTGGGCTCCGCTCCTGGCCTGGTGGAGACCCCCCCACCCTGCACCCCGGGTCCCCCCACCCCGCCCTTGATTCTGCCCTGCCAGCTTCACCTCGTCTTGCTGTGTGAACCACATCACCATTTGTAAGCGTGTCCACTGGTGATTTTCTGTCTTGTGGGTTCATGTGAAAGTCATCTCTAGGAGCTGTTAAATCCCCCACACGGTGTAAAAGACATCTGCAAATTTGAGGGGGGAAAAAAAACTGCAATGTCAGACTTTAGTGATTAGGGACACCCATTTGGGTGATAAAACCATAAAGAGAAGCCCAGAAATGATTACCATATGAAACAGAATACTGGTTACTTCTTAGGGTGTGGAAGGGGTGTGAGTAAGGAGCATGGCGACGGCCTCTGGGGTGCCCAGCAAAGGCTTCTCTCTTAACGGGGGGTGTGGTTACACGAGTGTTCTCATTACCATTCATTAATCACTATGTAATATGGGCTTCTGCAGTTTTCTCCGGTTCTGCTCTAATTTATAGCTTTTTTAAGTTCTAAAAAAATCTGTGCCACTACATGGACCTCATTCAGGGCATATGGACAATGCCCCAAGAGCACTGGTGGGTTCTACTGTACTTTGGATTTAATAAAATTATTTCTATTTCTCCTCATTAAATCCAAAAGTCTCTCTTAGAGTTCCCCCCAAGAAAAGGTAACAAGTTTTGAAGCTTTCTCTGGGTGAATTGGTCTTTGAAATGTGCCCGGTAATAGATGGAAAGAGTAAAGCTTCGTTTCTTCTCTTCTGCTGAAGTTGTCGAGGGCTCCAAGTCTTGGAATGGGGGTGGGGAGATAGGGAGAACCTCAGTCCCAATAGGACACATTATGGGGAGCCCCGAATTCCCGCGGCCGGTTTGGAGGACCAGCGCCCCTCAGGAGCCCGCACAGGCCAGCCTGCCTTCCCGGCCACCACCCCTCCCACACCACACCTGCTCCCACCGACGGACCCCTGCTGCCTCTCCCCGTCCATCTGCAGTGGGTTGTTCTTCTGGAAGTCTTCTCTTAACCCTCAACTCAGCCACGGGTCCCCCGGCACACTGTGTCTAACCCCATTACATGGAAAGTGTCTCTTGGCGTATCTGTCCCCTTCACCAGACTATGAGCTCATTTAGGGTAGAGCGGGGTCTTATTCATCTTGGCCTCTGACACCTGGCGTCACCCCCACACATAGTAGGTATTTGGTAAATGTTTGTTTAACCTCAGCAAAACTGAACAACTGATTGGTTAGACACTGCCTTGTGTCAAGAGGGGAGTGACCAGGGCACCACCACCCCCCCAGCCCTGTCCCCGCCACTGTCTTCCATACCCACCGGCTCTCTACGTCCAGCAAATGACCACCTGGATCCCCTGCTGAGGTTCCTGCGCCGTCGCACGGAGATCCCAGAAATGTTCCTCCACATAACTCAGTTATGTCCTCCAGGGTTTGGGATCACCGCTAAAATCTGGTCCGAGAAATCGGCCATGATGTCAAAATGATGCTGCAGGAGACACGGACATGAAATCGTCACATCCATGTAAAACATTGGACAAGCCATGCCCTCGCAGAGGGGAAAGAGTGAAAAAAAAAAAAATTTTTTTTTCATGAACAATGGAATTTTAGAGTTTTAGTACAAATAGCCTCAAGCAAAATAAAATTCAGTCAAAGACTTAGCCCCAAATCCAGAGCACCTGTCAAATAAACCGTTTCTTTTCTTTCAAGAAAGCAAAAGGGGGAAAAAAAAAAAAGTGCAGCGGGTCTCTTTAACTGAAGCTACAAACTCAGGTCTTTGGCAAATGCCAAAATATCTTCGATAACATATTTATACACCTATAAAAACAAAAAGTTGGGTCAGAAATGCCAATAAATGATTTTGAGTCCATATTAAAGCCATACAGCTGCAAAAACATAAAATATATCTCTGGTTTGTCGGGCACCAGCTTCAGAAAAAGACCAGTTAGTGAGTCTAAATACAATGACTTTTTTGAAGTGTTGCTGGTAAAAATGAGAGTGTTTTCAACTTGGTACCGTGGGTATTTCTTTTCTGGGTGCCAAGCCGACGTCGTCGGGGGCGCAGATGAACACTACAAACCCCCCAGGAGGGGAGGGAGGGGGGAGGAGCTCGTGATGAGGGCTGGTGGCGAGGTAGGGTATGGGGCTGGAAGTAGGTGGAACATTCTGGGCTCTTCCAAAGCCAGGTGTAAGACGCAGGCCCCTGCCCCCCAGAGCGGTGCTGAGCTGGGACAGGTTTGTTAGCACAAAAGACGTTGGCCGTCTTATTCTTTCCGCCGGCGCCCTTGGGTCCGGGTCTCCCGAAGCCGGTTTCCAGCTGCGGCAGGTGGTGTCTCTCCCCAGTTCTGACCCGGCTGGAAGTGCTTGTTTGTTCTGCTTTTCCCCCTGGGCACAGCCAGAAGTTGCTCTGTTGTAATTCCAGTTCCAGCGAGCCTGGTGCATCAACAGTTCCCGTGTTGTTATTAACTTAGTGACTAACTGAGAGGTGTTTGGCTTTTTGAAACAGTGCCATGAAAGCTTCTCTCTCATCTCTGGGTGATGTCAGCCCCATAAACGGGAGACGTAGAGGAAACAATAGAGGTTTCAGTGCTAAAGTTTAATGGGGGGGGGGGGGACCCTGATTTCCGCCCCCAATCTAAAATCATCTCTGTTTTATGCACCAGGCAGGGAAAGGCATCAGTGAAAGAATTTAGGATGTGAATTTAGATTTGAGAGTAGTCTTGAAACTTTGACTTTGAAATTCCCTAAGAGGGGGAAAAAATAATGCTTTTTGCATGTTTTTGACAGTTTTTTACACTCTCCACCAGCAGAGGATTTCAAGCAAGTCATAGGGACTTTATGAAAAGAAATTACTGATTTCCCAATGCACCTGATGCAGATCCCAGCAAGCATTAAAGCAGCCCTCAAAGGCAGGAGACAGTGAGGTTAGGTCCAGAAACTAAAAGACGTGAGCTTTGCAGCACCTCAATTCAATGCCCAGCAAGTCAACCTCTTCAGAACCCCCCTGGATAGGGACTTAGATTCTTTCCAAGTTCCAGAAATAGCCTTAGACATCAGTGTCATTCAGAGAGCTACGCGTCCCCAAAGGAAAGACACATCGTAATGATCTTCATTGGGAACATACTTTTAAATCCACGGGTTAACGTTAGGGAGCAATGGGGAAATCAAGCACCCATGTTGACCCACTGACAGCTAACTCATGATATTAATTAATGGTTCGCAGGAACCTGGCCAAAACCTGCTCTGAATGCTGCTGACGCAGCACAATCTCTTCAACGGGTACAATTAACTTTTCACTTCTTTTTTTTTTTTTTTTTTTTTTTTTTTATGGTAGCCTCCAAACAAGGCAGTGGAGAGGCGTTTACCCGTACGACTGGCAACAGCTTCCCGGTTGCTCTGGGATCTTCCAATGCAGCAAAAAAACAAGCTCTCCCATGCTAAGTGTTGCAACGTCTGGCTCAAAATAGAGTCCAGAAGCTCGGCCAAAAGCTGCGGGTGGGGGAGGGGGGTGCGTCCTGACTTTCTCAATTCTGAGTCTGTGTTGTTGCCGGTTTACTTCATGGCCCGCAGGGCTCAGCTCACTTTCTCCAATGGTGCTTAGGCTTCTAGAACAGTTTGCTTGACTTGGAGTCCAATTCCAAGTTATCAAGAGAAATGAGTACAAGTCTCAAGAAAGTTTTGTTTATGCATTATTCCTGTGAGACATCCTTTGCCACTGCTGATTAAATGCCCCATGACGAAGCGGACCACAATGCCCAACAAAACAATGTCCATGGGCTGATGACTTGTTTACTCAAAAATCACACCCCAAGTTGAGACTTTATACCACAAAGAAGTGAAACACCTGTTCTATGCTTGGGAAAGTCCATTATTATCATCCTTGATTTTCTTTTAGCATTCTTGCCTTTTTCATTGGATTTCGTCCCAATTTCGATCTCAAGAGTTAGGAGTCAGTGCAGTTAGTGGTTGGCCAGTTTCCAAATAGCACTTTGGGACCTAGATTTTGGAGCCAGTCAGGGATTTTAAACCCAGATCATTATATATCTTCCCATCAAATAACAGAACCCACATTACAGTGTAATAAGCATCATCTTGCTTTTATAACGATCTTTCGGTACATAAATGCGTATCTATCACCCCCAAGAAAAACCACCACCCCCAAGAAGCAAATCTCTCTCCCTTCATGCACAGATAACACAGCCCTTGAAGCTCCTTTGATTTTGAGCACTAATAGGAAGAAAATACTTGTAGCCTCATTTGAAACTTGTCTTGATAGGTAATTCCCAGTCCATGGAGTTGAATTCCAGAAGCAAAATTGGTGCAAGTGCACAGGTTAGAATATTTTTTTTAAAGATTTTATTCATATATTTGTCAGAGAGAGAGAGATCACAAGCCAGGGGAGCAGCCAGCAGAGGGAGAAGCAGGGTCTCCGCTGAGCAAGGAACCTGATGTGGGACTCAGTCCCAGGACCCTGGGATCATGACCTGAGCAGAAGGCAAATGTTTAACCAACTGAGCCCCCCAGGTGCACCACACAGGCTAGAATCTGAGTTATGCATTTTTTGAAATAATGAGACTCTACAGACCTACTATTATTGGTTCTTCTTCCTTTCCTGTCTTTCTTGCTCTAATGGGAGTTGTAGAGCGTGGCTGTTGGTGGAGAAACTGTGGGCACGCAAAAGCTATTTGACAGATACATATGGGTTGTTCCTTCCAAAGCTTCCCATCCACTGCCTCAAGACCCTATAAACTAGAAAGCAGCAGAGACATCACTACCAGCTAGTCAAGGACCTAGTCCAAAGACTGATCCAAAGTTTAACAGCTCACCTTTCACTTACGCGAAGGACGGGGATCTCTTTATCACCCGGTACCGTGCAGGTGAAGCAGGCAAAGACAAGCCTTACAAACCATGTCCTAAGGCAGGCTGGCTTTACAGATATGAAAAATTAGGCAGAAAGATGTAAAATGATTTATTCAGCCTAAAGAACCTCCAGCTTCACCTTCTCTCATCCATTGCTAAATAAGCCTCACTAATTTTCTCAATCTGATAAATTACTGATAAAATCAAAGAGAATGTGAATCTCGGTGTTCTTGTCTCCCAGAGGAGTCCTAAAATCTGTGTTTGTTTGCATATGCATTTCCAAAATGAGTAATTTAGAATTGCCTTGCTTATGTCATTTGGTACAGTCTGCCTTCGGGCACAAAAAACACAGGCCGGTTAGTGACAAATGTTGCTTGTGTCACCTGCCCCAGCTAAACCCTCCGAAGAAAAGCCAGAGGAAAACACGGTGAAGAGGTTGAAAACGTTGGCCTGAGGCAGAACCTCCGAGTTCTTTCCTGTGTCGTGGACTCAAGATCGAGGGTGGGCAGGGGGTTGGTTAAAGAAGGGTGAGTGTGTACAGAAGTCACAACTTCCCCGCACGACAGAAATCATCAGGGAATGGTAAGTCATCATGGCATGGATAGATCATGCTCAGGGTGGCTTATCCTGAGTGTAGAGAAAGTTGGGATCACCCACCTTTATGATATAATTGGCCTTAATCAATGCAACAAACTCACCAGATCCTAGCTACTATAGCATAATAGTCAACAATGACTACCCGTAACAACTCACAGTGACTGAGCATTTATACAGTGTCGGACACCGCAGTATGTGTGGATGTGCGTTGTCTGATATCATCCACCCCCTCAAAACTTTGTAAGCTTGGTAATAAAAGAATCAGAACCAAATGGACCAGGGGATCCAGGTGAGGTTCCCTCACTCAGCGGTTGTGTGATGTTGGGTAACCAACCTCATCACAAAAGCAGAGATAATCATGGCGGATGCCTCACAGAGATTGTGTCAGGATGAAGGGGACCAATGCATAGAAAGAAAAAGGTATCTAAGTGCCATTTACTTTTGATTTTATTGTTTGTAGTTGCTTCTGGCTTATGCTTACGAAGTAAATTAACACTGAGAGCACAGTATCTTTCCAAAAACAGCAAGTATGATCTTTTTACCTGAAAAATTGAAACTTCAAGAGTGTAATTGTCATCTTATGGATCACCAGGGAGAGTGCAGCTTCTTGGCTGGGCTACGGAGAGGTTGTCTCCCTCCTTCACTAGCCCCAGGTAGTGTTTTGCTCTTTGTCCAGGAACCTTTCTGAGTTAGACAGAATAATCCTTTGGTCAAATACATACAAGCCCCCCTGCTTTCCTGAGAAGCAGAAGAAAAGACTAAGGAATGGCTTGTCTTCCTCAAGCCCAAGTTCAGCTCAGGTACTCCTCGAGGTGACTCCTTTAGCTCCCTGTGCATGCCCATGGCAGGGACCCCTCCTACCAGCCGTGGGCTCGTCAGGTCCTTTCACGCTCAAACTTCTGCTGGTGGGCAGATTACTTTATGCCTGTTGCCAAATACCAGACAGAAGGGGCATCCAAGAAGTCCTTTCCTTGGCTTGATGATATAATCTCTGAATTACCATCTTATTTCCATTGTGACTGCCTAGCTATTCCAAAGTACCAAGAGCTGACCTTCCATGGTACATTCCCACAGTTAGAACGGAGGCCACACAGCCTTGTTCTGGGCTCATTGCCATTTTTAATTTCACTTGAAACGTTATTGTGTTTCCTAAATCCAATCAAAGATTGCCTCCTCAACGAGAAAGTGACACAGAAAGGGCTGCTTTTCCTATTTTTAAATATTAAAATGAAAGCATTCTCTTGGTGAAAACATCAGGCTTGGGCTGTGGTCTCAGATTCCCTAAAGACGGTGGTGGCCCCATCATCCAAGGAATAGGTAAGACTAAACACACCAAGCAAGGTTGGGTTGTTCATGCTGATAACTTGGTTCTCTCTAGAATTCTGCCCATGACTAAACCCATTTCCTAGAAGCAGGAGAAGTTGACTATTGGCCTATGGAATTGTTAGTTGTCTCCCACTTACTTCTACTCCTTGGTACCCCTCCATGAGGAATAAGCATAGAAAAATGTGATTTCTGTTATATGCAACTGATAAATTATTGAATACTACATCTGGAACTACTGATATACTATATGTTGGCTGATTGAATTTAAATTTAAAAAAAGAAAAATGTGAATTCTATGAAAGTGAGCTCTTGGTCTCTGTTGAACACTCAAAGCAAAAGAAAGGAGTAAAAACTTGGTGGACACATGTTGTGCTTAAAAGGAGAATAAAACTAATATATTCAGTGTTCCTATGTAGGCAGGGAAGGGGGAAGAGTGTAGTGAGGGGAATTTATCATGGAGAGAAAATAATATTTCTTTTTTTTTTAAGATTTTATTTATGTATCTGTCACAGAGAGATCACAAGTAGGCAGAGAGGCATGCAGAGAGAGAGAGAGAGGAGGAAACAGGCTCACTGTTGAGCAGAGAGCCCAATGCGGGACTCGATCCCAGGACCCTGAGATCATGACCTGAGCCAAAGGCAGCGGCTTAACCCACTGAGCCACCCAGGCACCTGAAAATAATATTTCTTAATTCTTCTTGCCAAAGGAAGAACAATGGGTAGGACTGTGGTTATCTTCCAATTTTGGAAGCCTTCACAACGGTGATCTGGATGGAGGATGCTGAAATCTAGATGCATGTGCTCTCAAAAATCAAGGAAGCAGGTGCCTGGGTGGCTCAGTTGGTTGGACGTCTGCCTTCAGCTCGGGTCATGATCCTGGAGTCCTGGGATCGAGTCCTGTGTCGGGGCCCCGGTTCTGCTTCTCCTTCTGACCTTCTCCCTGTCATGCTCGCTCTCTCTCATTCTCTTTCTCTCTTTCAAATAAATAAAAACAAAACCTTAAAAAATTAAAAAATCAAGGAAGCAAACAAGAACTAAATTTCTCCTCCTATTAGAGGAGGGATGGGCTCAGAGGACAGGGATTTCAGTCTGTGGTTCTTTCAATATCTACCGGCTGTAGAATACAACTGATTCACTGACATCTTAAGCAGTCTCTCTCTTTCTATTCACCCACTTATGCAAGATATGAAATAACACATACTTCCCCTTCCTCCAAGGGATGTGACAACCCAATATAATTAAGAACAATGAGGTTTTGGCATTAAAACAAAATGTAACAACAACAAAAAAAAATCCCCCAAGAGGGAAAAAAGAAGATCAGGCTTCATTACTACACCTGTCTTCAACCCCTGAGTAAAGGCACAACACCCTGTTTGTGGCTATGGGACAGACAACGCTGGTCTCATGGGCTCTCCAATTCAACCACCCATCCTCCTGCCCTGATTTGCTGGGAGCCCGGCGGCAATTAACTTAAGCACCCCATAGTTCAGCTTGTTCATCTGTAAAATGGGTATAATCATGCTACCTCACTCATGTAGCATGGAACAGTTAATTAACGATGTGTAAAGCTTTTGAAAATATAAAGTGCGATGTATGTGCTAATTATTATAAATCCAAAAAAAGCACCACAGTTCTATGTTTAATTACCTATATATTTTATTGAAAATATATAAAGCATGTAATAAAATTAACCTCTCTGTCAAAAATTACTACCAGCCTGTGCCGTCTTGTTCATTGCTCTGCCAGAAGTACAACAGCAATTTCTTAAAGTAAAGTAATAATTTTATTCAATGGGAGAAGTTCAACCAATATGACCAGGCCTAACCGGTGATTTACTGTGTCATAAAACAACATCTCCCAGCCTTGCCTCAATTTCCCTTAGTTATTATAACTCAATTACTGTAACACTAGGGTCTGTTACCAAAGCGTTATAACAAGATAGGTAGGTGTCATGTCAATTTCATGTGAAAGGGTTTAAACACTGCAGGATTTTGTATTTGGGTCTTTGACGAATGATCCAAAATACCCCATCAAGAGGGAAAGAGAGTTCAAAAGTGATTTTAAAGTCTGATTTAGAATGAGAAAAGTTGAAGCAGAAGGAGAAGCAGGAAACTTACAGGAAGCAGCCCTGGCTTCTGATTCTCCCCAGCCAGAGATACCAAGAAAAGGAAATGGCATCACCTTAGTCTCTTGCTTTCCCACCACAAAATAGATTCCTCCACGATAGCAAGGCACGTTTCTCCTCTCCAACAAACTCTGGGGGCATCCTTGTTTGATAACGTCCCAAGGACATTGAGAATTTCAAGAGGGACAACCAGAGATGCAAAACATAGTTTGGGGTGTCATTCGCTGTCCGACCGGATTATTCGTCCCTGCTGGAAACAGTGACAGTGACAGTGATCAAGCCGTGAAGACCAAGAACAACTGCCTCAAACTCATCACCAGGTGGGAGGGACCCATGACAAAAGTTTTTATGAACGTGAGACCATTCTGAAAGCCATAGGTAAGAAAGTTACACATAGTTGAATGAACACAAGACTGGAAAAATTATTCCATACATCCATGTCATCACCAAGGGAATTCAGAGCGAAGAAAGGTCTCCCTGAGGAATTCCTGGAGGGGACAAGTCCTCCAAGGGGCCACGGCCAAAGGAGCAGCTGATGGGGACAAAGAGGCAGTGAAGCAGAAAGGTGAGTGTGTGTCTGGGTGACCCAGAGCAAGGGTCCAGCAGGAGAATGCCAGATGTTGGCCTTTTCCTAAAGCCAAGCCAAGCAAACCGGGGACATTGTTCTGAACCCCATCTGACTGGATTTCATGCTGCAGAGAAGCCTCCAAATCCCATGGAGCCAACTTTTCCAAGTGCCTCATTCCCATGCACCATTCTCGATGGGCTCCTTCCTGATTCGGAGATGAGTATTTTCCCAGAGAGCTCAGCATATGTGAAAATGAGGGAAATTCAGTTCTTTGCTTTTAGCAACAAACGCACTCTCCCCTGCTTGGGAAAGCTGGCCCTCGCCTCTCTGTTTGTTCTGTCCCAGACTGGCTTCCACGCCTGGCCCCTTTTCTGCAGCTCACTGGCTTCAGCAGACGGGAGAAACACAATGTGTAGAGTTGGACTGGCTTCAGGAAAATGCTTCCTGCGACCATGTTCCGGCCATGGTTTAAGATCACACCACCCGTGCGGCTTGGCACACACCCGCGGCGTGGGGGGCTGGGGGACGGGAGAGGCACAATTCGACGGGACAGTCGTATGTACACCATTGGGGGAAGGACTTCGTTTTCCTGGAGAAAGGGTCTCCCCTACTTCACACAGGGGCAGGCTGAGAAAAGAAGAGAGATTTAACAGCTTCCTCCAGAATTGTTTGGGTTTTATTTAAGAGCTTGATTATGATACATATGAAACATTTTAAAGTTTGAGAGCTACCTATAAACCTGTTCCCTCTATGCTAATTGCTCCCCATAAAACTTGATCAAGAACGAGTCTCAGAGCCCAGGGCAAGTTCCAGCACGCCTGTGGGCCCAAGTTCAGAGCGCACGGGTCCTATCTGATGAGGCCTTTGGGAACAGATAGATAGCCTGATGGATAAATGATAAACAGATACATCATATTAATAGGTAAGTGATCTTGCAAGGAACTCACGGTGATGGAAAACAGCATACAGTAAACAGTTTGTCATCGCGTTTCATCAGACAAAACCCTTTGAAGGGAGTAGACACCTCGTTTCGGCCTATGTGATTCATCAGCCCCTGCGGGGACTCACACCAACCCGCGGATTCCTTTGAAAGGGAATCGGAACGGCCCCGTGAGCAGAGCAGGGGAACCCCAAGGGAGCGGGCGTGAGCGAACCCTAAGAGGTCAACCACGGGCTCTGCTTTAGCCGAGGTCTAGCCGCGGGAAGGACCCCAGGCCACGTCTGCCTGAACCATCTCACTGAGGACTGGAAAACAACAGCTTGGGGCTCGCCGGCTACCAGATCGGACCTCTGTCCCTGCCCCGGGGTGACTGACTACACGTTGCTGCCTGCACCCTGGAGCTCAGCAGCTGCTCCCCCCGACAGGAGCTGAGGAGTGTAAACAACCGAATGCCGGGGCTAGAAAGCCCCGAGCAGCTCCCTGCCTGGGTTTGGGATGGCAGATGAGTCGGCCTCCCCGAGGTGTGCTTGGTCAGGGTATCCTTAATGCAGAGCGAAGGCCTCCAGGGCCCTCTTTCTTCCTGGCCCCACTATCGAACCAGCCAAAGAAAGGGTTGTGTCCTGGTCTGCGGGCTGCCTGCTTGATACACGCTAAGCCTATGTTCTCTTATTGTACCTTAACTCTTCTTACAGAAATCCCTTTACGAACCCTCGGTCAGAAGATCTGCTAACCCGTTTACAATCCTGCAGCTTTCTCTGTGAATGGCAATTAGTGAGATGATAAAAAACCAATTCCTTTGGCTTAAGCCCCCAAACACTCGCAGGATGGCATGATTTGTGGGCTAGATACCATTGATTCAATCCAGGCCATTCACACACTATCACAACACGCAGGGTCAAAGCTCTTCCGAAGGCCTTTGAGGAATTCGGCCCTAAAACGTTGATTTATTAAAGGTTCTCTCCAAGCAGTGCACCGAAGGCTGGAAGGAAGGAGTGTGCGCGCCTGTGGGAGCAGGCGTGTGTGTGTCTGTGTGCATGCGTGTGTCGCTTTGGTGAAAGTGTCAGCACCAACCCTTCTCCCAAAGGCGAATTCTCCACTAACAACTCTGAAGCAAGGTAACTTTCCCAGTGGTTGTTCTGCCGGGACTCCTGATGACACACGCACAAGGAATGGAGCAATGGACTTACAAAAATTAGAGTAACCAATCACATGAATTTTAGGGTCACGAGAAGAGGTAACTGACTCTTATCTCTCAGGGGTTCCATCAGAGTTTTGCAAACATTTAAAAGATGACCTTTGCACGTCCTTTAAGATGCATTCCTCAAGAATTGCAGGAGCAAGAAGAGTTCTCCAGGGCTGGTTGCCCGGCCCCTGGATGATTGGGGAGCACCTCTGATGTGTCTTATCGCTAAAGATTAAAAGAGCATCAGAAATCATGTCTCTCCCACTCATTTGGAGAAGCCCAATGTATACCAGCTCAGAGAAAATAATGATGACTGTGTTCATCCTAGCACCTGGGTCATATTTTTGGCAAGCCACAACAGACCTAGTTAGGAATAGACTTTATTAATTTGTGAGGCTACATTCTGGTTTCGGTGGGACTCCCCCCTCTGACTTCAATACTCTTGCATTTCTTGAGAAAAGGTCTCAGTATCTCACTTCTTACAAGCTCAACAGGTTAAAACTTGTTTCTGTTTTTGTTTTTAGTTGAGGAGGGACAACTTAGAGAGAACATTAGGGAATGCCAGCGTTTCAGTGGGGCTGATGAGAAGCAGAAATAGCAGCTCTTCTCAAGCAGAAAAGAGTGAAGTTCTTGACCATGACATGCTGAATTGCATGGTCTTGCTGCCTTCCCCCAACCCCCAGAAGTCAAGCATGGACGTGATTCCTCAAGAAATCATAACCTGAGGATGCCTGGGTGGCTCAGTTGGTTAAGCAACTGCTTTTGGCTCAGGTCATGATCCCAGGGTCCTGGGATCAAGCCCCACATCAGCTCCCTGTTCAGCAGGGAGTCTTCTCCCTCTGCCCAATGTTCGCCCTGCTTGTGTTCTCTCTCTTTCCCCTTCTGACAAACAAATAAATTAAATCTTTAAAAGAAAAAAAAGAAATCATAACCTGGGTGATTAATAGTGTTACAGAACTGCTTACTTTAAATTGATTGCCTTTCTTTGAAGAAACAAAGCTACTTAGATAATTGAATTACATGGGATAGAATCCCGGGATAGACCCCCAAATTAGTTCTAAGACAGGCATGGATTCCCACTAGGCGTGTGGTGTGGAAGGAGCTATATCACCGCACTAACTGGATGTGAGTCAGAGAGGTCGTGCTCAATAGCCACATTCAACATAAAGATCGTATCCAGAAAATAGTCATCCTAAAGTAATCCTTCCTCAGTGTTTTTTTACCCCTACAGATTAGTGAAATTCTCACCCCTAAGTTGAACTATTTCAACTTCATCTGACTCAACAGATTAATCTGGAAAATCAGGGGAGCAAAGGGAAACATTGGCCTATTTTCACCAGAAGGAGAATCTCAGACCTGTGCCTTCTTCTGTTGTCCTACACACCCAAAGCCAAGTGAATACCGTAGGAAAATAAATATGTTTTCAGAATAACAATTTAAGGCCAACTGAACCTAAACTAATGGGACTAGGAATAATATTTTCATAGCTATTCAAACTGATTCTGAATCCCACGGGAAGTTGTGGATAATTCTATCACACATCCCAGCAATCACGGCTTCGGTGGTGGGAGGAAATGAACATTTATTCAGAATCTTACATGTGCTAAACACTGTACAGGCATTTTAACTTGTTCTTAATCCCTACAACCAGAGCTGACATTCATCTGGTCTGCCCCAACACAATATACTGGTTGGTATCCAGTACAATTGGTCAGAAATCATTTCTGATGGGTCTGCCCCTGAATGACCTTTCAAGGGTGCTGTTATTACTATCTCTGTATTCACAAACGAAGAAACTAGAGTTCATGTGGATAAGTATGTCCCTGAGGGTCACACGAATGTTAAGAGGAAATAAGCATTCCAGTTCAACCCATCTCTTCGTATGCTTCTTTGATTTCCATATAATCTAGTTTCTGTTTTTTACCTTGCTAAGAAAGTTGAGGTTAGGGTTGAGTGTAATTTTTTTCCCCAGGACACATTCAGGAATGCCGGTAGTGTCCCTCGAGTATATAAGAAGTAGTCCTCGAGGGTCCTGTTTACCAAGCAGTTCAGCATAGCTTTTTACATATATATGAAAAGGATTCGTATTTGTTTAAAATATTTTCAGCAATATTGAATGTTTCTTGAAGGTTCCCAGGACATGTCAGATGGAGAACATTTGCCAAGTGCTCATTCACAGTGAGAGGAATATTGGTACATCTTCTCAACAATGACAACGTGGCTGAGAAGCACTTTCTGTCTGAAATGAAAAACAAAACCAGACTTGGGGGGCACTTTGACATTCCCCAACGCGTCCCTCCAGTCCTGTCACCCATCTGATGCTTCAGTGTTCTATACAATATTCCAAACAAATGACTTCTCAGCCCATATCTGAATACTTGCCAAGGCAGAGGATGCATCTTTGGATAGCTGCACCTGCCAGAAAGTTCTTTCTTATAACTTGATATCATTGGCCTTAATTTGGAAAAATTTTAATACCTCTTCTATGTGGTAATTGTTTAACTCTTTGTAGACAGACAGTTTCTCCTTTCCTCCCATCAAACTTTGTCTTTTCTGGGAGAGGTGGCCCCAGCTCTTCAACATTTTCTATGTGGAAATCATATCAAGGTCTCTCATGATCTTAACAGGTCTCTTTCTAATGCACCTGACTATATATATTCTTCTCCGTGAAAGTGCCCTGACCTAATTCAACATTCCCTATTCAGTCTGGCTATAAGAGCACAGAGCATTTTCTTGCAAAATCATCAGGAATACAGAACACACGTAGGTAAAAACTACTCTGAAAGCATTGCAAAGTGATACACAGTCAAATGCCAATTGATATGGTAATAGCTATAAATATTGGGCCAAGGGGTTACCAAAGGATTCAAACCACAGAAATCTTCTTAACAAAGAAGACTTGTGATCAAATATACTCTATGAGATTCACAGAGAAAAGTGTGGAAAACATTTGGGAATGGGACAGCGTTGGGGAGGGCATAGTACGTGGTATCCAGAGGTGAGAAAACAGATTTGTTCAACTGGGATCAAGACTGTCTCTTGAAAACTCATGGAGACTGGAAAAATCCAAAAGGAAGATTTCTTGGGGAGGAGATGAAGGCAAGAACTGAAATGCATTCACTCTCTTCCACTTGATAGGGGGCTTATATACTTTATTTCACTTGATCCTCCTACTGAATCCGCGAGGCATAGCCATATGCATATTTTAGATGAGAACAAACATTAACAAAAGATGGAGTCAGGAATCCAGCAAATGTTCCTGGCCACAAAGCCTTGAGCCTTTGCTCTACAGCCCATGGAAAGAGGAATACCTAGTATGAGTCTTCACATTCCAGAATGAACTCAAGGAAGCTGTGATCTTGTTTCTGTTTTGTGACATCCGTGATAGGATGTTTTTTTGCTGGCAGTGGAGGTGGTGGGTACTCGGAGTTTTAGTCTTACCAAATTCACACATGTATAAACGCTAAATGAGTTAAAATTCCTAATCATCACAAATTCTGGGTGAAAACGTATGTCCGAAACTGTTTCCTTCCATCAACATACGGTTCCTCTTCAGATCCCAGTTCTATGAGTGAAAATGTACAGCAAAATACTCCCAAATGAGGTAATTTAGATAAATGGTAGCTTTTCTGTCTTCACTTCTCACGAGTGAACCATGGCATTTCATGAACCTCAGGGATCCTATCAAGTTTTCAGTTTCTTTCCACAGAATTCCAGCCACCCAGAGCCATTACACACAGGAAGGGGGAAGTGATCCTGGAGCTCAGCCAGCTCCACATGCTCTACAAAAGGGAAAACTGGCTAAGACAGGCCAAGTGACTCACCCAAGGTGACAAAGCCCATGCTTTGTGTGACGTTGCACCAAACCAAAGTTTGCTTCAGCAAAGTTGTGCCAATAGCACAACTGTAGCACAAATCTAGGCTCTGGGACTCCACAACTCTCTGCCACCTCTTAGGATGAGCATAAACTAGACCAAACCTAGAGCGATACCTTCAAAATGTCACCTACGTCCAACAGAGATGTAGAAAAAATCCAGTCCTGTTCTGTTCCATTGATTTTCTTCCCCTGGACTGAGTTGCTTCTTGACTAGATGAATCAAATTGGCCGGCTTCTGAACTACTCAGACAAGACTTGGATCAGACATCCCCATGCCAAATCCGTGTTCATCCCCCTAGGACTCCATCCTGAAATAGACTGAACACAAATAAGAAAGACTGGTGTGCGGACATACACATCCCGAAAAGATGAACTGAATGACTTCCTAAGGATTCGAAGGTCCTTCCTGTTAGGATCATTAACCCACCTCTTAATGAATCCAAAATACATACATTCCTTTCTCAGAGAAATAACCATGAAATAAGAAGCCCTACAAGGGTCGACCTGTTCTGAGTGAAACTCAATTGTGCCTCCGTGGGGTATCTCTTCCTAATTTCAGAATCAGCCTGAAAAAGGGAAAGTTGCCAAGGTCAAAGTTAGGTCAAAAGGGCAAACTCACCCTCAGAGTCACTTCTTGGGGTCTTCCTGTCCAATGCAGTCTTTTAAGTGGAAATCAGACCAAAGAAACCTTCCAATAGCCCAAAACTCTCCTACACTCTGTCATCCCAGATCACTGAGGCATACACGATGAGAATGAAAGGTACTAACTGGTTTGGGTTTTTTCTTTTTTCTTCGTTATTTTCTTTTCATTTTTTTTTAATGTTTTGCATCAAAAGTAAGTTTTGGGCTTTTTTCTTGTGTGCTTAACAGGTTTTAATTTTATAAAACATTGTGGAACCAGATACCTTAGGGAACAGTAATTAACTGGGATTATGTTTTCATTTCAGTGAATTCTAAATGAGAAGCGTAAATACTGATTTTTGTCTATCACCGAATGGGAAAACACACAGCGTCTCATTCCTTAAGTATATTCCTTTGCTTACTATGAATAATTTCCTAATGATATTTGCAATTTGCCCCTTGCTTAAGCAGGCCTTCCCCAGGAAATGCAATGGATTACTCAAAATAATGGAAAAAGTTAACTTTTAATTGTGATACTTGTTCCCGACAGTCTTCAGTCCACATTTTTCCCACCAATGGCTGGCCACTTCCCCAAAAAGGGGCCAAATATTCACTTAACAAATACTTCTTGTGCATCTACTATGGGTCAAACATCGTTTAGGCAGCCAGTTATCATTGTAAATACAGTGTCATTTCCAAGTTAAAGTCAAGTTCATCTCAAAATGAGAACAAGGAGATGAGGGATTGGAGTTATACTTCAGTAATATACACGAAATATGAATTCGGGGACAGAAATGGACCTAGTGTGATATCTCTGCAGTGTGATGGTTCACTTTGATACAAATTTCAGTTCTATCATTCGTTAGATTTTGACCTCGAGCAGAGAATTTTTCTTTAAGTCTCTCTCCTCATATGTAAAAGGGGAATAATAATCCCTACCTTAAATGGCTCCTGTAGTTTTTAGTAAAATACTGATACCTGGAATATAGTCAATCAATAACTACCTCATCTACATCGTCATCACATACTGAAAGTGACAAGTAAACTGTCAAGCATGCCAAAAATAGACCCTAGCCAGCAGCTGTTGCACTCCTGCTTACACAATGAGAAGCCTATGTTGGCAACCTTTCTTTCTAGAAAAGGTCCATATATACAATTAAGTTAAGATGAGCTCTTTGTCTCTGACCTATATCCCTGGCACTTTACACTAAAACACCACAATAAAGGCTTACTTTGGATAAATTCTGTAGTACGTCGGGAAATAAGTCATTAGTTATGGATGTCCCCAAGGGTGACTTTTTTTTTTTTTTTGAAGTGCCATTTTATTCATTTCAAGTTCACAAGGCAATCAAACTAAGCTGGGATAATTTCTGTTGCAAGTTCTTAGGGAACCCCTTTTGATCAATAAAGGGAGAGATGTGTAGTTAATCTGTCATTGCATCTCTGTATGGGTCCCCTTGCATAATACTTCAGGTTCTTGAAACAAGTCTGTTTTCTCATGTGCACTATTATTTGCATTATCTGCAAGGAGTTTGCTCTTCAAAGACACAGTCCATCCTGATGCCTGTCTGAATTTTAACACAATTTTTCTTAATGAAGCTCTAGTCTGGTCTCTGTACTAAGAAGAAGACAAGCAAATTCCAAAGTGATTTTCACCAATTAGAATAATTATCTCACAAGTGGCATGAAACTTTCTTGTTCGTGGTCTCTTGAAAGGAAATACATCTGTTAGTCTTGGTTGGAGGAGACTTGCACTGAGGGAAGGAATAAAATAAATACCGTTTAGCTGAGCAGTCATTGACTCTCCTAATGGAGTTGGGTGGCTAGACTTTCAGGAAGTTCATAGGTTCAGACAATTCAAATGGGTCTTTGAAAAATGGGCCAAATGACTGATGTCCAGTGTAGAATGGAAACAATGAATGTGCTAACAACAAATCACTCTTATCTACTCATTAATGTAGGTCCCCCAAGGATTTCTAAGAGTCCATATTGCCAACTTAGGTTGGGTTACTAATTCAGTTGTTATATGAATGTTATAAAAAGGCATTTATTCCAATAAGTCTCTTTTTCATGTAGTTTTAAATGAAAGCATACATACTCCAAGAAGCAAACCATTTTGCCACACTCTATGAAATATGACCGTAAGCCATATTCCTTCCCCCAGATTTCTCTCCACACTATCACTATCAAAGGCTTAGGTAATAAAATAACCCCAATTTCAAAACCATTTTCTTTTTCTGTGTTCCTCCCTTGAAGTTTTGTTCTCTCTTAAGAGAAAAAGAAAAAAACCCTATTTGTTGTTTTCAACTTGCCTCACTGGTGTAATGTCAGAGAGAAACAAAGGAAAATATTTTAGGATAGTATAACATTTTGAAGTTTACAGGTACAGTTGATTCTTGAACAAAGTGGGGGTTGGGGGCACCATCCACCCACACACGGTCAAAAATCTGCCAGTAACTTTTGACTCCCCCAAGCTTAACTATTAATAACCTACTGGTCACCAGAAGCATGACTGATGACAAAAACAGTTGATTGACACATAGCTGGAATGTGATATGTATTACACACTAGATTCTCACAATAGAGTAAGCTACAGAAAATAAAACGTCAGTTAAAACAATCATAAGGAAGAGAAAATGCATTTACAGTAATGTACTTTAGTTATCAAAAAACAAAAACAAAAAATCCTTGTATAAATAGGCCCCTACAGTTGAAACTAGTGTTGTTGAAAGTCAACTATAATTTCACAGAACAGGTCACTTGGCATGTTCATGCACAAAGTATCTACTCAACCATTGCATTGGAGGAAAATGTAATAAAATCGTGTTTCCGCCTTAATTGTGTAGATTTTAATAGGCAGTGGACATTACCTTACTTGCAGACATTGATTCCTTATGTGATTTTCACATATGTGCAGACGCTGGGGATTCCAAAAAGAAAGGTGGTGTCTGTCTTCAAAGTGTTTACAGTTCACCTTTGTGGCACATAGCCTATTGTTATCCTAACCATTGTTTTACACAAGGAGGTGAAGGGCCTTGCCTGAAGTCACAGAGCTAGAAAGCAACAGTCCATGGTACTTCTTCAGCAGTACCATGTTCATTATCTTCTAGAACACTGCCTTAGTGGAGGGAATCTCTCTGCCTCTCTCTGATGGAGATCTTTTGCATCTAGACTAAACAATGATAGGAACCTGATGTGCCTGCATGCTGCAGTCAGTTGTGTGCCCAATCCTTGATTTTGGCTCAGGTCATGATCTCGGGATCATGAGATCGAACCCGACCTCTGGTTCCACACTCCACGTAGAGACTGCTTGAGATTCTCTCTCCCCTTTCCCATAAATAAATAAATAAATAAATAAATAAATAAAATCTTTATTTTAAAAAAAGGTGGTAACTTAATAGAGATTTGGCAAAATGGAAGTTTCTTCCACAAAAAAATGTTTGTCATGTTTATGCTCCAAATTTCAGTAAGGCTCAAGGCACTGTAAGCTGTGTGCTAAGTGTAAAAGGTTTTAAAGTTCTTTCAAGATTTGGTCCACCATGAATGTGGAGGAAAATGTAATAAAATTGTGTTTCCGCCTTAATTGTGTAGATTTTAATAGGCAGTGGACATTATCTTACTTGCAGACATTGATTCCTTATGTGACTTTCAAATATTTACTCACAAGGGTAAGTATGATAGCCATTGTCATATGCCCCAAAATATTTATTTTTAAGGTGGTGGAGAGAGAGGAGGAAGCAACTTGCTCTTTCATCTGGCCACAAAATGATTGTCCAAGAAAAGATTCATATCTAATCAAGGGGTGAAGCGAACATCTCATTAATTTGAGTAAGACTAATAGGCTCAATCTTAATTGTACTGCAAAGAAAATAGAGATAGGGTTACAGGAACAGGAAGGAAACCCCCATGTCCTATAAGCTACTCTGTCACAAGAATGCATTAAGAAACAGGAACTTTCAAGAGGGAACAATTACCTTCCCAAGTCAGGGGCTCCCAAATGCATAAGCTTTCCTATAGCTTAAATGGGAATTCCTTTTGGGGAAAAAAAAAAATGACCTGCTTATCAATTGTGTGGTCACTCTAAAGGCATGCTTATAGCCTCTAGTTTCTCTTATACTTGTAATTGTGGAACGTACACTTCACGCTTTTGTGCCCTTTCTGATTCTGGCCACGAGGACTTTCAACATCTGATTCATAGCATCTCCTGTTTTCACTGCAATCTTTCTGATACAAACAAAACAAAAGAATGGAGACAGAGCAGGGAAAGGGCTATCCAAATAGACCTTCAGGATATCTTGATACTGTGTTGAAATATCTCCTGCCATGGGAACAGATATAGATCCACCCAGAGGAGCTAGTTACCAAGAGCACTGTTCTTCTGATGGTAGCTACAGTTCTGGAAGGGTGGGGAAAGCAGATAGGACCAGGCTGAAAGGAGAACGGTGACTGCCCTTGTGGAAGGGTGGGCAAAATTGGATGATTGTATCATCCAATATGGTGGCCACTAGCCACATGGATCAGAGTTTTCAGAATGTGGTTAGTCCAAAACAAGATGTGCTGGAACTATAAAATATATGCAGGGTTCAATATCCAAACAAATGTAAGTATCTATCAATAATTTTTATGGTGATTGTATTACATGTTAAAATGATATGTTGGTTATGCTGTTAAATAAAATATATTATTCAAATTAATTTCACCTGTTTTATGTTGCCTTTTTAATGTGACTATTAGAAAATTTAAATTGCATGTGTGGCTCACATTATAATTCTTTTGGACATCACTGTTACAGACTACTTAACTTGGCTTATCCTTACCCATCTTAAAAACAAAGCTAATGCATCTGAGCAGTAGAAAAAATAAGACACATTTCTCTGGAAAGTTCTATCTTGACTGAGAGGTCCCAAAGGGCAAACAGCAGAAACAAAGGTTTGACTAAGGTTTCTTTCACTGGCACTCACCCATTCTTTTTTTTTATTTTTCCTCCCAAAGGGAAATAGCCTCTTGAGTGTTCTAAGGAAAGCTGTTGTCAAAATGGCTTCTCTTGCCCTAAATAAAAACCCCAAATCTTGAGATAACCTCAACCCTTAGAGAATTATTAGCTTACCTGTTCAGATCCAGGACATTCCAACAACTATCTGAACTTGACATTGGGCTGTCTATCCAAAATGACTCACTAAAGATTGAAAATGCTATTTCTAGATCTGGGAATCACTTAGTTTAGTGCTATTCTCTGTGTCGTCATTGCTATTCAATCTTTGGAGGTACATCAAATAAATGACAGACTAATAACTCTCAAAGCACTTTTAACCCTGTTGGAATAGTTTGGAAAGGGAGTTTCTCTCTCTTTAATGTTATGGAGAAAGACATCAATACACTTTTACTAGTAATTATTCTGGAAAATCTGTAAAATAGCTTTGGCTCTAATTAGTGACATTTGAAATGGTCATCATAGTCATTTGTAGTTATCAAATTTCCATCAAAGAATAAGACTAATACAGAAATCTAAAACTCAGAAAAAGAACTGGTTATGCATTCACTTGATTACAGGCCACAGAAAAATCTGGCACAAAAAGATTGGGAGTTTAGGGCAGTGAAACCACTTTGTAGGAAACTGTAATGGTGGATACATGTTATTGTAAATCTGTGCAAACCCGCAGAACGTAGGACAGACACTGAGAGTGACCCTAATGTAAACTGGGTGATGACGACTGTATCAGGGTAGGTTCATCAGCTACAACAAATGTACCACCTGGTGGGGGCTGCTGATAGTGTCGGGGGTTGTATATGTGCAGGGGTAGGCAGCATATGGGAAACTGCTGTGAACTTAAAATTGCTCTACAAAATAAAGCCAAGAAACTTTTTTACATTCATAAAAAATTAGGGCCTTAATCTTTTCCTCACATAACCAGAAATCTGCAAGAGGACCACTCACAGATAAAATCACAGCTCAGTGTTGCCATTAGGGATCCAGACTGCTCAATCTATAGATCTGCTCAATGACATTTAGCCTTCAGATCCTCATCCTTCTATTTGTTCCCTTGCGGTTGCAAGATGGCTGCTAAACATCCGGGAATTTCCGTGCTCTTCCGGACAGGAAGAGCACGAGGCAGCAGTTCCTGTCTCAGGAAAGCAAAAACCCTTCCCAGAAACCCTCAGTCTTGTCTCATTGGACAGAAGTAGGTCTCGTGACCAACCCAGTTGCAAGGGACGCTGAGGAAGTGAGTGTTTTTGGCTAGACTTGTTGCTATTCTGGACAAAATCAAAATTCTTTTACTAAGGAAAAGGGGGATGCGCTTTGGGTGGGCATTTAGCAGTCCCTGCCACGGAGGGATCTGGAGTTTCTCTCATCACCTTAGACATAATGAAACTCAAACAACTGATAACATTGACCTTTGACAAGCATGAAAAAGCTGAAGAAAAGCATACAAACTTTCAAGAAGCTATCAGGTTTATAAATCTGACCAGAGGCAAATAGGACTGAGAACTATTTGTTGACTAACCACTTGAAACCAATTTTTGTTTATTATAATGATGTTTTTGTAAACAGTAGGTACATTGGTACAACTATATTTGAATAATAATGGGCTGCTCCCGATGGCTATCAGAATAATACTGAGCAAATAGCGCCTTTGACTCTAAAAGGTCACCTATGAGCTTAGCGGTGAAGAAAACAATTTGAAAACAAGAGTAAGGAGAAATAACCTATTTGAGTCCCACTTTTCTGCAAAACTGTCTTCCAAATGGAATCTCTAACTTATTAACCGCCTTCTCCCAAGGAATATATAAAAAATCCCTTCCAGTATGGAGAGTAGAAAGGAGTCTGTTGAATCACTGAGAGATCACTAATATTGTCAGCCTACCAAGAGGAAATGACATCACCCATCCAGTCACTCAACTTGGGGCTTTATGAGATGTGTCCTTAGAGATGGGATGAAATAGAGTAGAATAGAATAGAATAGAACAGAACAGAACAGAACAGAACAGAATAATAGAAGAAGACTATATCATTTGCAATAAGGGTGGTATTGTTCTAAGAAACTTCTGGTTCAGTCATATGTGAATGTGTGTACTGGGCACAATGTAAAACGAATTTCTGTGGGTTGTGGTCAAACAAGTTTGAAAAGCCACTATCTTAGCAGTTTCAGAACACCTAAGAGCCTCCATTAACAGATCACCAAAAAGAAAATACAGCCTTAAAAACAGCGCGAGAACTCAAAACAAGAAATGCACCTAAGAAAATTAAAGTCAAATGTAGAGTAATGCCACCTCCAGACCTGTGGAATGCATTAAAAAAAACCTGCAGGAATGGCAATGATGGGGGGTGACGGGGGTATCTGTAAAAAAAAAAAAAAGTAGCAAATCCTTTTTTTTTTAAGATTTTATTTATTTGACACAGAGAGAGAGATCACAAGTTGGCAGAGAGGCAGGCAGAGAGAGAGGAGGGAAGCAGACTCCCCCTGAGTAGAGAGCCCAGTGTGGGGCTCAATCCCAACACCCTGAGATCATGTCATGACCTGAGCTGAAGGCAGAAGCTTAATCCACTTAGCCACCCAGGCACCCCAAGGGTGGCAAATCTTTATCCTGTTACAGTTATTTTAGCTTGTGATGAGTTAGAAAAGACATTGCACTTGGGAACAAGGGACAAAGACCAGATGGCACCCAAGAAGGGAAAGATACCAATCTGAAAGGACTTCAGATAAAGCAGTAAGACTGATTGTGACCAACCATGGATGAAAGGTGCCACGTTAGGGAGAAAGCATGAGCAGTGAAACAAGATTGTGCTTGCAAAAGTCACATGTAATTAGTTGTGTTTATAGGTCTAAATTAACAGTCCCAACCCTCTGTTGTTTTTATTATTTGCAGGTAATTACTTTTGTTGTTTTCTAAAGTCACAAGTTAAAGAACACTGTCAGTAACTTTTAATGCAAATGCCAGGTAATGGTAGGCTTGGTTTGTTTTCTGGAGTTTACTGTGGGAATGAATGCCCAGTAAACAAGGCCTCCATGACCAGCAGTGGTCGTGATAATTTTACAAATGGCACCCAAACCGGAAGAGGCCCTTGATCCAAACTCTACGTGGTTTACCTGAGCCATGTGAGTGCTTCAGAAAGGGTAATGACCTGGTGTCTCAAACCAATATTCTGTAAACATTTGGTTGGTATTTTTTTTCAAGGTTTTATTTATTTATTTGACACAGAGAGAGAGAGCACAAGCAGGGGGAATGGCTGGCAAAGGGAGAGGGAGGGGGAGAAGTAGGCTCCACGCTGAACAAGGAGCCCAGTGTGGGGCTCGAACCCAGCACCCTGGGATCATAACCTGAGGGGAAGACAGACACTTAACCAAATGAGCCACCCAGGCACCCCCGTTTAGTCAGTACTTATTTAAGTGAGAGTGGAGTACTGTGACAAACTTGCGTCCCCATTTAGCAAGTGCAAAGCTCTACAGCTAACCAGATCCTTGTTGAGCCACTACCTAAGCCTTGCACTCACCTCAAGCAGCGTCTAACCAATAGCGCATTCTCCGTGAGAAGAATTCTATCGTCTCCAGTCATCTCCAGCTGATCACATTTCCAGTGATTGTCGACTTCCTCTTTAGTTAGACCCTGGGTTCCCAGCTCAGTCTGTTCCTTGATCTCTCTCTCTCTCTCTCTGAACATTCCACCACTTGGGTAATGACCCACAACCAGGCTTTGTGTGAGACAGGACAGTTACTGACGAAGGGTAAAGAGATCGCAACATCTGATCATCAAATATCCACAAGAATGGTCCTTGCCATCATCACCACGGCAGAAGAGGGAGTGAGAAGAACCACTGGCTCTCTCTTTCACACATATCCTGCCTGCTTGCCTTTCTTTTCCTCTTGTTTGCTCGACCAGACCTTAGCTGCAGGAAAATCTTTGAGTTAAGTCATGATCTGTGTAAGTCCTTTCCTTGCTTTTACTTTCCTTGAGAAGGCTACACTCCCCAAAATAAAACAAAAGCTTCTAAAAAATCTGGAGAAGTATAAAACCACTTAGGTAGATGTGTAAATGAACCTTGGGAAAAATCAGGCCTAATGCAAAGAAAGAGCCTTGTCAAATTCAAGGCAATGGAGTCAGATTTGTCTAGTGTTGTGGACAGTTGCTGTCTGTGTAGTTAGCTCCCCCACCTCCTGCACCCCTACATGTACCCCAGCCTTTTCCTCAGGGAACTGCTCCTCCCCTGCTCTAATATAACTTTGCTCAAACTGCTAATCAAATGCTCAGAGCTCCCCACCATGAGAATGGGCCGATGACAGTAGGGGTCTATCTCTGAGATTGTTTGAACTGAAGCCTTCTGATCAAGAGGTAGATATATGTGAATTAGAGACTGTTGGTGGTTATCTCCTCTATTATGAGCAGAAAATCTATCTGAAGTAGAAAAAAATAAAAAGCAAAAGGAGAGCCAAAAGGAGAAAGAAGAGCCCACCAAAGACCTTTAAGTCTTTGAATGAAGTTTCCCTGAAACCAGACTTCCCACTCTATGAGCCAATACATTCTCTTTTTGCATGAGCGAGGTGGTGTTGGGTTCATGCCATTTACAGCTGAGTTCTGACTGATGCTCCAAGGACATTTCTTCACCCTAAGCCCATTGTTTATTCTGACAGATGGATCCAAGAGTGAACCTTGTATAGGGTTAGATATATCTAGGGTTTTATTGCCTGGCTTCTCCTGGCCAGGATTCAGTTATCATGTTTCTCCCTCTAGAAAGCCTTCCTTGACCTTCCTGGGAAGACAAGCATATTCTTCTTTATTTTCCCAATCTGTTTTATGCCTGCCTCTTTCACAGCTCTTCTCCCATTCCTGACCTCTCTCATAGACCCATGAGCCTCTGGAATCTAGAAAACGTGGGACTGGACTGTCCCTCATCTTTGCTTTGCTAGCTCCAAGGCATGGCTGATACATGAAAGGTAGAGTAGATATTCAGCAGAGGTCTGACAGATAATGCAACTGCCATTATGAAATATTCAGAGAAAGCAATAGCTCTTCATAGAATCTCCACTAAATATCTTCTGATTTAAAAATGGTAGGCTAAACACAAACATCTCCCTGGGGAACTACACAAGTTATGGTCTGATTTCCACCTTTATGGACTCCAGAGCACAAGGAAATTTCACTTTGTAGCTAATTAACTAATACATTCATTTGTTCAAGAAGTATGTACTGAGTACCTAAGATTCAACTCCTTATCTCAAAAAGCAGATTGCCACTCAAAATTGAGTTTAGTTCTGAATTCTACTGGATAAAAGAAATTCGGTTGACCAAATGTGATATATACGATCTAGCATTTCTCTTCTTTCTTTCACACTTTAAGGCTTTCCAAATCCTTTTTAGAATCTCCAATACCAAAAACTGTGTGTATGTATATCTGTTCTCTAGGGACTTTTGCATTATAGGAAGCTGAGAAGTAGGCAAATTAAAGAAAATAATTTGCATCAGTAAATGTTGGCAAAATCATTATAAGATTGGCAACTTATGCATCTGTGGCAAGCCCTGGGACTTTTAATCCACATGCACTGCTGACATTTTTTGATGCTTCCATTTCAAGGCAATAGACAGGAGTCTGAAGAGTATCTTCATAAAACTGTCTATACACTAGATAGTTATCGCTGGGATTTCACTATCTCCATCACATGTAACCAGACTCATCTATGTATCAACCCACTCATCACGGTCGATCCCAACAGTTAGGTGAAGAGTGAGACAAATCTTCTCCAGTTCATCAGGCCAGAGATGTCAGTCTTAGTGGGGAGGAAATCCCTAGCTGTGGAGACAACATAGTTGTGTTATTTGCTTGAATGATAAACCAACAAACATTTCTGGAGATTGCAGGGCGATAATTAACCCAACGGTAAGTAGAGATCTCAGTATCCTCTAAGGATCACTCTGTTTCCTTAGCTGGAAGACAAGTGATTGGCAAAATGAACCTATGTTTTTGGAAT
Source organism: Mustela lutreola (assembly GCF_030435805.1). Lineage (NCBI taxonomy): Eukaryota > Metazoa > Chordata > Mammalia > Carnivora > Mustelidae > Mustela > Mustela lutreola. Next base: position 8,050,598 of record NC_081297.1, on the reverse strand, counting down.
GCAACTCTAGGTAAAGACAAAA